>NW_023416335.1:113827371-114517371 GCF_014108235.1 Myotis myotis
AATTTCAAAAGTATAATTTCCTTGTTCTTTGAGTGCCTTTATCTCTAACCTTGATCTTCTACTTTTCTCAACAGTAGAAAATGGTAACCTGGTTGCTTTCAGGTAAAGAGTTAAATCCTGTAATTTCTCAGTTTAGGTTTACGTAAATCATCCACTCTCTAGTTTGAAATTTCCCTGCTGGGTTTATTTCTCTCTGACTGCACCCTGAGTGGATTCCAAGCCCCAGGGGCTCATGCCACTTGTCACAGGGATTTGTTGGTTTCAGGCTATCCTGCCATCCAACTCCTGGCCTGACAGCCTGTGAGCTGGGGTCATCTAGAAAGGCTCTGGGGGTGTGGCCCTCACATCTCTGCTGCTGCTGTGTCCACGCAGGCCTGCAGGGCTGCAGTCCCTGGCTTTGTCCTCAAAGGTCCTGTGAGGACTGTGGCCTCTGGTGGTCAGGTCCACACAGGCTCCTGTGCCACCTCCTATCAGTGATGTCCTTCATCCTCTGAAGCTTTGAAGAGACTCATTCTGCCCTCACCGTCCTCCACCATCCTTTGCTCTGGGAGCTTAGTGGGGTCGGCAAGGCAAGGGTCCCCACCACTCTGGGACCCCCCAAATTATGGGGGTTCCACTGGGTTTAAGTTCCTCCTCTAGGATCCAGTCTGTAGCAGGTGCAAACAGACTAAGGCTGAAATCTTGAGATTCTTCTGGAATATTCTTTCCCCTTACCAGCTTAGATGATTTCCCTCTAATTTAGAGATACTGGGGAGGTAGGGATTGATTTCTACCCAGATTCATTGTATTTCTCAAATCTTTTTCTATCTCTTAGGCTTTTCAGGTGAAGCTGAAAACTTCACCTTGTTGAGCTTCGAGCCATGTGGTGAGGGGTGCCCTGTTACTGGTTGTTCAAGTTAGAGGCTGGGCAAAAGCACACCCATGCCTGCTCTGAACATTATTCACCACTAACTAACACTTCGCACATTATCTTGTCACAGAAACAGCCTATTTCCATGAATAAGTGAGAACTCAACCCCATCAAACACTAAATATATTTGTATTTCTTGTAGATTTTAAATGAACAAGACTCAAAGGACAACAGGGAAATGACCACATAAATTGTGATCATTTTTCAAATTTTATTTTAAAAATTAACATACAGTGACCCTGTGTTGTGTGTGTGACGTTTTTTGTGCATAGTTCTAGAAATTTTACAACAGCTATAGATTTACATAACTATGTCACAACCAGGAATAGAACAGTTGCACCACTTCCCCAAAACTCTTCCTCACACTGCCTCCCATTCCTGATCCCTGGCAACTACCAATCACTATATTTTGTCTTTTGCAAACTCTTATATAAATGGAATCAAAAGTGTGTAAGCTTTTGAGACTAGCTTCTTTCACTCAGCACAATGCCTTTGAGAATCATCCAAGTTGTTATGTGTATCAATAGCTCAATCTTTTTTAATATCTGCGGGGTCTGTGTGGATATCCCCTCTTTCATTCCTGATTCTTGTCTTTTTTCTTTCTTTGTTCTTACCATAGGTCTATTAGTTTTATCGACCATTTCAAAGAAGCAGCTTCAGTGATTCACTCTATTATTTTTCTCTTTTGAATGTCATTGATTTCTCCTCTTATCTTTATTATTTCCTTTCCTTTGCTTGCTTTGGGGTTATTTTTGTACTATATTATAACTATGTTTTTTGTTGTAAGCATATACTGTCATCCCTCTGTATCCATAGGGGATTGGTCCAGGACCATTGCAGATACCAAAATCCATGGGTGCTCAAGTTCCTTATATAAATGGTGTAGCATTTGCATATAACCTATTCACATCATCCTGTATACTTTGAATCATTTATACATTACTTTAATACCTAATACAATGGAAATGTTATGTAAATAGTTGTTATATTGTGTTGTTGAGGGCATAATGACAAGAAAAATCTGTACATGTTTAATATAGATGCAACCATCGTAGGCCTTGCTACATCAGCAATGTAACTTTTTTTCTGGATATTTTCTATCTGCAGTTGGTTGAGTTTTCAGATGCAGAACCCATGGATACAGAAGACTGTATTATTTTTCTAGTGTCATGAGGTAGAAGCTCAGATTATTGACTTGAGACCTTTTCTGAGTATTTTGTGCTATAAACATCATTCTAGCCATGTTCCACAAATTTTTAAATATTATATTTTTATTTTCCTTCAGTTTAAAATATTTTCTATTTTTCCTTGAGACTTCTTTTTGACCCATGGATTATTGAAAATTGTGCTATTTAATTTCCAAATGTGTAAAGAGTTTTCCATTATCATTCTCTTATTGATTTTTGTTTAATTTAATCAAGGCCAGATAACACACTTTATATGATTCTAAGTATTCTAAATTTGTTTGTTTTATGATTCAGAATATGGTCTATGTTGGCCAATGTCCCATGTGCACTTGAAAAAAACATGTGTTTTGTTGTTGATGGATGGACCATTTTATAAACACCAGGAAGACCCTGCCAGTTGATGGTGTTATTCAGTCCTTCTATATCCTTGCTGATTCTGTCTGCTGCTTCTGTTTATCACAGGGGTGGGGGGTATAATTTTGGATTTGTCTTTTTTGCTTCTTAGCTCTCAGTTTTTGCTTGATGTATGTTAAAGGTCTATTGTTAGAAGCAAACACATTTAGAATTCTTATGTCTTCTTGGTGAATTGACACTTTTATCATTATATAATATCTTCCTAACCCTGGTAATTTCCTCTTCTCTGAAGTCTGAATTGTCTAATATAAATACAGCCACTTAGCTTCCTTTTGACTTGTATTTCCATGTTTTATTCTTTCCAAATCTTTTACTTTTAACTGACATATATCATTCTATTTTAAGCAAGTATCTTTCTGACAGCATAGAGTTGGATCATGTTTTTTTAATCTGCTTTCTATACATACTCTGACAATGTTGGTCTTTTTAAAAAAATATTTTTTATTGATTTCAGAGAGGAAGGGAGAGGGAGAGAGAGATAGAAATATCAATGATGAGAGAGACTCATTGATCGACTTTCTACTGGGGATTGAGCCCACAACCCAGGCATGTGCCCTTGACCAGAATCAACCAGGGACTCTTCAGTCCACAGGCCAATGCTCTATCCACTGAGCCAGACTGGTTAGGGCAATCTTGGTCTTTTAATTGGTGTGTTCAGACCACAGTTTGGCAGACTATTTTTATAATAAATATTTTGGACTTTGCGACCCATAAAGTCTGTAGCACTGCTCAACTCTTATCATAGGGGAAAGCATCCAGAATCAGGGCAAATGGAACAAGTGTGGCTGTTTCCCAATAAAACCGTACTTATACAAATAGATTTGGCCCATAGGCCAGGGTTTGCTAAAATAATTACATTATGTTTAATGTAGTTACTGAATTAAAAAATGTAAATACTTGAACTCAGACCTACCATTTTATTGTTTTCTTTTTATTCCCAGTTTTGATAATCTGTTTTTCCCTTCCTGCCTTTATTTGGGTTATTTGAATATTTTTCAGTATTCCATTTTAATTTGTTTATTGCATTTGGGCAACATCTTTTTGTATAATTTTTTAATTGTTGGTTTGTAATTATAATATACAAATTTAACTTTTCACAGGCTAATTAAACAATATTTTACCATCCCAAGTGGAATGCAGAAACCTTACAGACATATGGTCCCTCTGCACTCTCTCCTTTGTATGCACTGAAAACCCCACCAGATAATGCTATAATGTTGGTTTCCAGCTTTTAAATATATTTTAAGGAACTCAATAGGAGTTTTAAGGAACTCAATAGCTTTTTCTTGTTTGTGAAGCTCTTTATCTGACCTTCAAATCTAAATGAGAGCTTCTCTGAGTAAAGTAATCTTGGCTGTTGAGCCTTACCATTAATTACTCTGAATATTTCTTGCCACTCCCTTCTGGCCTGCAAAGTTTCTGTTGAGAAATCAGCTGATGGTCATATGGGTGCTCCCTTGTAGGTAACTAACTGTTTTTCTCTTGTTGCTTTTAATATTCTCTCTCTGTCTTTAACCCTTGGCATTTTAATTATGATGTGTCTTGGTGTGGGCCTCTTTGGGTTCCTCTTGTTTGGGACTCTTTGCTCTTTCTAGACATGTAAGTCTATTTCTTTCACCAGGTATGGGAAGTTTTCTGACATTATTTCTTCAAATAAGTTTTCAATATCTTTCTCTGTCTCTTCCCCTTCTGGCACACCCATAATGTGAATGTTGGTATGCTTGAAATTGCCCCGGAGGTTCTTACACTTTCTCCATATTTTTTTTTTCTTTTTGCTTTTGTAATTGAGTGTTTTTTGCTCCCTCATATCCCAAACTGCTGATTTGATTCTTGGTATCCTCTACTGTTGAATCCCTGTAAATTGTTCTTTATTTCAGTTAGTGTATGCTTAATTACTGACTGGTTCTTTTTCATGCCTTTGACATTCTCACTAAGATCCTTGAAAGTCTCATGAAGATCCTTGTGTAACCTTATAACCATGGTTTTGAACTCTGTATTCAGTAGTGTGCTTGCTTCCATTTCTTTCATTTGTGACATGTTTCTTTGTCTCCTCATTTTGGCTGCTCCCTGTGTTTGTTTCTATGTGTTAGGTAGAGCTACTATGGCTCATGGAATTGGTAGAGTGGGCTTGTGTATTACATGTCCTATAAGGTCCAGTGGCTCAGCCTCCCCTGTGACCATGCCCCAAACCTATCAATAAAAGGCCCAAGACCCAGCACTCACAGCTGGGCCTCACCTCCTGCATAGCTGGGAACATTAGGTGTGCCCCTGTGTGGGCTGTGTGCACAGTCTTATAGTTGAGCCTTGATTACTGTTGGCATCTCTGGGAGGAGTTGACCTCCAGGTCAATTGGCTGTGAGGACCAGCTGTGTCTACAGTGGGGCAACTGCTATGCAGGAGGTGAGGCCCAGCTGTGAGTGCTGGGTCTTGGGCCTTTTATTGATAGGTTTGGGGCATGGTCACCAGCTGCAGCTTGTTTGAGACATTTTAGCAAAGTTTGAAGCCTGAGCCAGGATAGGCCATTCATATGGAAAAGCTGCTGCAAACAGCTTGGGTGGGGAAACAAATTGGATGGGGCGGGGTCTCAGAGAATCCCCATGGTGGAGCAAACAGTGTGCTCCAAGCTGATCGAGACTCAGATATGGCTGCCAGTCAGCCCTGTGACAGGGACGGTCCCAGCACAGAAACAATGACCCTTGTGATCACCCCTGTCTGGGAGAAAGCTGCCCCTGACTTCCTGCCCCAATGCCAGACAGTCCAGTTCCTCCCTGTATGTGTCTAGGGTTCACCAGAGCCACGTGGAGCTCAGAGGTGTTGAGTCCGAGTTTGTGTACTGGCCCTTTAAAAGGGACATCTGGGTCTCCAGCAGCCTCCATGTCACTCAGCCACAATCCCCACTGGTTTTTACAACCCATAGTACAGGGACTTCTCTTCCCAGCTCTGGAACCCTGGACTAAGGGTCTGGGACTCTTTGTTCCTCATGGGCAGCCTCTGCAGAGACCATCTCCCTCCTAATTAAAAAAGTGGCACACCTGGTTGTCGGACCAGCCATTCTGTGCCCCTGCCCCCTCCTACCAGTCTCAATATGCTTTCTCCTTTACTTCTCTAGTTGTAGAACTTCCATTCTGCCAGCTTTCAGGCAGTTCTAAATGATGGTTGCTCTGTATTTTAGTTGTAATTTTGATGTGGTTGTGGGAGGCAGTGATTACAGTTGTTTTCCTACACTGCCATCTTGAATCTCCCAGCCTTTCAGTTCTTAAGTCTAATTTTATACTCTTTAATATTATTTTATTTTTCCTATATCTAAGCATGCCTTATCTCACCTTCATTTCTAAAGAATATTATTACTGGACATAGAATTCTACACTGATAATTCTTTTCTTCCAGCACTTTAAAAATATTCTACTGGATTCTGGCCTTTATGGTTTACAAAACAAAACAAAACAAAACAAAACAAACAAACAAAAAACTGCACTTATTTGAATTGTTGTCCCCTTATAAGTAATGCATCATTTTTCTCTGACTGCTTTCAACATTTTGTTTCTTTGCTTTTAGTTTTCAGCAGTTTGATTGTGGTATGTCTGGGCATGGATTTCATTGGGCTTATCCTGTTTGAGGTTCACTGAGCTTCTTGAATCTGTAGGTTTATGTCTTTCACCAAATTTGGGAAATTTGGGATCATTACTTCTTCAAAAATTGTTTCAACACACAGTCTCCTTTTTAAAATTTTTATATCATCTCTCAGGTCCCTGGATCTTCTCGTTGTTGTTGTTCTTTTAAAATCTATTTCTTTTCAGTTGTTCGGATTAGACACTTTCTAATTTCTATTGCTGGACCTTCAATTTTACTGATTTTTTGTCATCTCCAGCCAGTGAGTTTCTTATTTTAGTAATATTTTCCAGTTCTAAAATTTACATTTGATTCTTCCTTCTATCTTCTACTTCCTTGATAATATATTACATCTTTCCATTCATTGTAAGAGTACTTGACTTTACTTCTTGGGGAACTTGAAAGACAGCTGCATTTAATGTCTTTGTCAAGTAAATCCAACTTCTGTGTCATCCTGAGTTTATTATCTGTTGGATGGCTTTTCCCATAGAAGTTGAGATTTTCCTATTTCTTTGTATGCTGAATAATTTTACATTGCATCCTGGGCATTTTGAAGATTACATTATGAAAGTCTGGGTCTTATTTAAATCCTATGGAGAATTGATAGGCGGTAATTAATCAGGTGGAGTGCAGGCTTCTAGTTTCATCCAGCCTTCTGTGGGCTGTGCTTCTGGTGTCAGTTCAGATTTAAAAACCTTTGAATGCTATTTGGATCTGTCCACGTGTGCACAGATCTGAGTCTATGTATGCTGTTAGGGTGAGATTAACACATGTGTAGCTCAGGAGTAGGCCTAGGTGCCCATAAACACTTTGAAAGGTTCACTTTCCCAAGTTTCTCCCTCTCCCCAATCTTTGCAGTCCGTTCCACTTTCCTGGAGCTCCCTTTTTTAGTCCTCAGAGGCTGGGATTTTAGTACCCCACGTGTTGTACACTTCTCACAACTGTGCTCACATATGTGGCTAAATGGCAGGAGAACAGAGAGAGAATAAAAGCAATGAGGTTGTCCCACCCTCATGGGACACAGTTCCAACAAGCAGAGAGAAGGTGCCCTTCCCTCGGGGTTTGGCTTTGGTAGGCTCTGGTGGCCACCACTGCTATGGCCACAACCATAAGGCCACTTGTAGGTTGGTGTTATGAGAAAATGGAAAACAAAAGGGAGATTTACTTGGCTCTCTCTGAGTGCTAGGAGTTCTCTTTCCCACTTCTGGAGCCAGAAACAGAAGGCTTCTCCTGGAGTTCCTGCCACCATGTCCAGGTGTCCACTTCCAGGTTTCAAATGGCACTGAGTTCAGGCCAGGAAATGCTGGAGAGAAAAGCTTGTAAATTCACGAGCAGTTCTGTGATACTTCAAATTCTGGTCTTTCTCCCAGTCTGCCTGCTACCTGTTACTTCCCAGAGCTCTTAGTAGCTGCTCCATGCGTTCTGCCCACAGGTGTCTGGCTGTGTTCTGTGGGGGAGACAGGGCAGAGGGTGCTCTCTCATCACACCCAGAACCAGAATTCAATTGGGATCGTTTGGATCACCCACCTGGTTTGTGTGTTGGATTTTCATATAAGAAATGATGTGTGAGGAGCTGCTCATTGGTGCACATTAAGATCTGAAGAAGGAAAACTTTCTGACCATATAAAGAAAAAAACATTCTGAATATCTCAGGTCTGAAAACTTGCTCAGGCCATTGCTTTTGGGAAAAACCATAGATAGCATCTGGTGCCTCTCACTCAACAACCATCTGAATCTGTTTTGTGGCTTGCCCTGGGCACAGTGGATGGTCTGCCATGGATGGGTTTTTATCCCCAGGAGTGGGGCAAAATACTGAGCTTTGGCCAACTTCATAGTTAATCTCAGCAGAGCTACAATTGTTACTTAGGATTTGGCAATTTGTGGCAATACAAAACCAATACCGGCACTAGTGCTCCTTGGCCAATGGTATTGTTGAATGGAGCATGGCTTTTTCCTGCAGCCACTGAATACTGTTCTTCACTGAATGTCAGAAGTGTGATATCTCAGCATGAGGTCAAGATGCTATCTTGCATTGAGATTTTGGTCACCTGGTGTTGCTAGTTGATACAGGAATAAGGAAAATCAAAGCAGCAACACTCTCACCACTGCCTGAAAAGGGGTCCTTAACACCCGGTGGCATTTCGGAGAACTGTCACTTTCCATGCAGCCCTGGTCAGAGGCAGGGGCTGCAATAAATATCACACATGGCTTTATCCAGCCACAATGTTGATAGGCTAAATCCACCTCTGCATTATTCTGATCACAATAAATCAATTTCATGTCTTTGTCAATGAAATACCATGGTCGGAATGGTGGAAGGAATACTGGATTGAAGTCTTGGTTTTACTGCTTACTAGCCAGGAGATTTTAGAGCAGGAACAGCCCTCTTGCTCTGTTTCTTTATTTGGAAAATGGGAATACTAAGAGCTCTCCTGCCTATCTTTGGCAATACTAAGAGGAGCAAATAGCTTTACAACTATTAGGTGAGCTATTTGACTGGGATCTTCTTGAAGGAAGACCCTGTATCATACCCATTTTATTGTTCTGACATTTTGTATCATATTCATTTTATTATTCTGACAGTTAGCAGGTGCTTGCTTAAATATAGGGTGGGGAAAAAGTAGGTTTATAGTTGTTTGTATGGAAAATAATACAATAATTAATAAATAATATACAAGAATAAACTCTGTGTTTTGCTCACTAACAAATGTAAACCTACCTTTGCCCCACCCTATATTTGACAAATGAAATAATCAACCAAATATTATTTGATCAAGTCAACCTGAGTTATCTATAAGATGGGCACCAAAACATTTGCGTCAAAAGATGAATGAGAGCATTAAACAAGATAATCACAAAAATATAACAGGCATAGAAGTGCTCAGGACACATCAGAAATTCACAATTACTCTCCCGCCCCCCCCCTAAATTTTGTAGGCTTTTCAGATTTTTTTGAGATTAAAACAACAGGGTTCTCAGAATTGCAAAAGGATGTAAAATTCAGTGGGTCCAAACAGAGTCAGTCTAAACTATGAACAACTACCTTTATGCTTTCTCTGTCTTGTGGAGAACTGACCCCTTTATCATTTATTATCTCTGATAATATTACTTGTTCTGAAGTCTGCTTGTTAAATTAATATAGCTATTCCAACTTTCTTCGGATAAAGTGTTAGCATGTGTATCTTTCTCCATCCCTTTATTTTTAATTTGACTCTTTATATTTAAATTTAGTTTCTTGTGGACAACACATAGTTGGGTTTTTAAACAATCATTTATGACAATCTCTGTCTTTTAATTGGTATGTCTGGACCATTCACATTATTGATATAGTTGCATTAATATCTATTATATCTTTGTAACTTTTCTATTTACTGCATTTCTTCTCCCCTCCGCCCCCATCTTCCTCTGCCTCCTGTATTCTTGTAAAATAAACATAGTTTTCTGGCTCCGTGTTTCCTTAAACTGAAACAAAAAATGGGGAAATACTATCACTGAAAATTTCAGAAATGATATCACCTCCTATCTATCTTGTCAGCACAGTACTTAGGAGAGTCTTTGCTTTCAAGAGAACACTGTCACATAACAGGATCTCAATATTTTTTGCATTTTAAATGTTTTTCTTTCTGTTCTGATAGAGAAGAAGTGATGGACTTTAATGCTCTGTAGGGGCTGAATTATAGATATAGGTGGTTTGACTCTTAGGTTTGTGCAACACATAATTGCTTTTGTGAATTATGTCATAGGCGAACTGCTTGCGGTGTACACATAAATCTCATTCTTGCTGTCTTAGTAATTTGATTGTCAGAAATAAAATGAAAAATGAAAGTTGTGTGTTTTTCATTTCAAACCTAGTTTCAATTACCTTTGGGCATGGGTGGGTCTGCAGCTCACACTTCAGTGAACAGGGGAGGGAACAGCACCTGCTCAGTGAAGAGTTCCCTGGAACCCGAGGAATGCCTGGCATGTGCTCTTCTCTCTGGGCACAGATTGCCGCTTCCACACAATGCCCAGTAGATGTCACCATTGTCACTTCTCACAGAGTACAGTGCCAGCTTCACAGTGGGCAGAAGCGAGGCTGAACTTTGCTAAACCATTTGATTGTCAAGGAACCAGGATAATCTGTTGCCCACACCTGTGTACAACCAAAATTGCCAAGTTCTAGGGTACTTCCTCAATCTTTCTTATGTTTACCCACTGTCTGGTACCTGTTGTTGCACAGCACTCTCACCTTTCGGCAGTTCCTCTTTCCTTGGCTTCGTTGAGGAGGGGTTTGTCCTTTCAACATCTTTTCCCACCAGCTCCTGCTTCCTTCTCCTTTGCTCCTCCCCTGACCCCTACAGGGGCATGTCCTGCGTCTTCTTCGCTCCTCTGTACACAAACTCATCCTTTTACATGTCAATGCTCCCACGTTGATTTTCTAGAGCTTCCTTTTTCTCTCCTGACATCTAACCCCAAATTTAACCCCATAATCATAATTCTTCAGCATCCTAAAGCAGAAAGAATGTTGGAAATCAACATGGGGGCCAGGGAGGCCACCCCAGTGTGGAGGGATGCTGCTGAAACACAACCAGCACAAGCAGGATGGCAGGAACCATGCATGAAATTAATTTAAGAGCAGAATTTCAGAGCCACATGTTAACTCTAAATAATGGAAGCTCCTCCCACCTGGAATTCCTGGGAGAATGGGACACAGGACATCCCCGAAATGTGGGATGAGATTCCACACAGTTTCTTCTGAATTTCAAAGGCACAGGTGATATTTGAGTGAAAAGTATATATTTTTAAATGAAAAAATGCCCCCGTCCACGGCCCTTATCACCTCTGGAGAATTTGTTGATGCTCAGTCTGTAGTCCCATAGAAGATATTTAACAAGAGGACCCGTGATCCCTTTAAATAATCCTGAGCTATAAACACACACGGGTCCTAAATTCTTAACATTCACATTCCACAGTTTAGTGATTCTGCTCAGGAGTTGTTGGGGTGAGGTTTCGTCACTTACCCCCTGGAGCACCTTGTGCCATTCAAGCCCCAGCAAGCCCCAGAGTCGGTTCCTGACCCCAAGCCTCACTCCTGTATCTGTCCTCCCCTTTCCATCAACACCCAGATCCTCCCTCTGGCCCCCCACCTCTCGCCTGGATCGTTAGTTATTCTGGCAGAACCTCCTAAGTGTGTCTCTGCCTGGAGTTTTCTTCCTATCGCCCATCTCAACCTGCTACCACATTCCTCTTCCTCAAATGCAGCTCCAAACATCTGTGTGCCATGTCCGAAACTCGGTGCATCCTGACTGCCTCAAACAGAGTCCCTTCTCTTTAGTTTGCTCTGCCAAGTCCCCAAGCCCTTCTGCCTCATTTCCAGTTACTGGCAGTCCCACACTCCAACCCTCAGGAAAAGTAGCCTCTTCCCAGCACTGTCCTGCCCTTCCCAGGGCCCTGCGCCTGCAGTGCTGGACCCTCCACCTCTGAGTGTCTGAGGACGGAAGTCTTACTTACTCTCGAGGGCCAGTGCATAAGCCTCCGTCCTCTCTGAGAGGGGCCTGGGCCCCGGCTGGAGGAATCCTCCTTTCTGCCGTGATCTAACAATGTCTCTCCTCCAGACTTGGAAGTCAGGGTCTGAGACCTAGTTTTCAGATCTCCCCTTTAACAAGCGGGTGTTGACTTAACCAGGATGGCGAGGGTAGGCAGTGAGGTGTCTGTGGGTCAGAGGTAATTCAGAGTGTACGATACTGAGGGGAGGCGGGGTGGGAGATGTGGAGGGAGGATCTCAGCATAATTCACTACAGGCAACCAGGCGCCTTACATAAAGGGCCCATGTTCCCAGTCTAACCTGGATGAAAAGGTACAGCACAGCCCACCACACGCACCTTTTGGAAAGCAGATGGCAACAGCGGGCGAGGAGAGGACTCAGCCTCATCAGGCAGCCACCCCACAGCCCCCTCTCTCTGTGCTGGCAGTGCCCCGAGAAGCTGCAGGAGATGGCTTTATCCTTAGAAATTCACTCAGGTTTTAAATGCTACACAGCAATTGGCTACTTAAAAATGGTTTTCCCAAAGAGGAAAATCGAACATATTCTCTGAACTGTGATAGTCATAGCAGGTACATTGAAATTGGGCTACACCAATTAGCGGGCTCCCTGCAATGAGCTCGCCTGAGGAGGAACTGGGCATTTTCTGGCATTTAAGTGGCAGCATTGCCACAGTTAGAGGAAGCAAATTAAATCACAAATGCCAAGGCCCCTTCACTCTAGTCTTGTCCCTGAAGTTGGACCTTTAGTCACCACATGACAAGTTCATGGCCTAGGTGAGTGCCCCCAGGCATTTCTAGATGATAACATTGCTATTGCTAGAAGGAGGGGCACAAAACAGTTATGTGTTGCTCTATGACTTACAATGGCTACGAAGTCACTAGGTGATAGGATTTTTTTAATCTCCATTATAATTTTATGGGGTCACCATTATATAAATGGCCCATTGTTTACCAAGATGCAGTTATGCCAAGCATGAATGTATTCAAGAGGGGTATCATTTAATGAAAAAGAAAAAACACTTATGACAAAGTGTAAGAGAGTTGAACTGAATGGGAACAACTTGTTTCTACCTTAAGTATCTATTCTTAGCTTATTACCTCATTATGAAATTTATATTGTCATCAATGAAGTCCCAGGATTGGGAATCTTTCATAAAAGTTTAGAACTTTGCAGTTTTGAGTTTTATTTCCCACCCACTACAATGTTTTCCATTCTTGACACCCTAGGCCAAGAGTTCTTATTACTTCAAAGCCCTGTTTGATATTGGTAATAGTGTGGTATTTGGGGAATTATGCTAAAAAATTCCTTAAGTTAGAGTCCTAAGAGTGAAAACAAATACACCAGCCAGGTAGTGTGGCAATACTTACTTCTGTGATACAAAACATTATTTCAGAACAACAATCACTGGAACAATTTACTTCACTAACATTTCCCACCAGGTTATATGCTGAACAAGTGTCAGAAATGCCAACCCAAATGCTCACATTTTCTCTATGCCTTTAGTTATTCAACATAAAATTAAGGGAAGAAAAGATAATCACAGGGTACTGCTTATAAGGGGGAGGGGAAAAACACTATATTTAAATGGGCATTTTTAGGATTTAGGGAGCAACAAAGAGCTTACTGTTTCCCAGTTTGATCAGGTGTAATTACTGCTCTGAGAGCTGCACTCAGTGGGGAAGTCTCAGAAGCACCGAGGCCTTTGGCTGGTGGGCACGATGGCTTCTCTGCTGCTTTTGGAGCATTAGGGCAGACATTCATGCTGGTGAATCACCGAGATTAAAATCTAAATGTGTTAAATGGCTAAAGCAAGCGAGCCTTTATTTTACAGCATGATTCTATCTCTGTCTCTTCACCCCTCCCCTTCTACACACACAGACTATTTTGAACAAAGAACCCGGCCCAGGGCTTCTAAGCAAGGACAATGAATCTGGGCCATCTTCACAACCAGGAGCTGGCGATCTGTTTTAGAGAAATCCTCCACTTTTAGAAATAGTTCTCATGTCCTTAGAACTCTATCCACCAAACATTAGCTCGTTTACCAAAAGTGTAAAGACAAAGAGGGGGCACCACTTTGCAAACACCAGGCTCTGGGCATCCCCTTCCCACACACGTTCTTCTTCCATCATTATTCATCCCAAATTGTGCCCGTTTTCCACCTGGGCTCTCTCAGGTCTCCTTTTCAGACCACTTCCTTCCGAATCACAGTAACTGGGCATTCGCCTGAGCACATACCACTTTCTTACAGCAACAGGTGAAAATTCACCTTAGGTCATTTTCTGTTCACATCCTCTTTGTTTAACTTCTGGATTATTGTTTCATTTTTTTTTTTGTTTTTTTTCATTTATGTTTCCCATCTTAACTACATCAAGAGCACTTCGAAGGTTGGGGGAGAAGAAGAAGTAGCATCATAACATTGTGGAAAAATATGGGTGTGGGATATATTGTGGCCCATAACTTTCTATTTTGCTGTCTTTGGAAGGCTGCACAATCTCCCTGGGCCTCTGTTTCCTCAACTGTCCCATGAGAATCATATCTACATCAGGTAGAGTTGTTGAGAGGGTTAACAACTATGTGTAAAGTACCTAAGGCAGAGGAGACGGTCAATAAACAGGAGTGATATTACTATTAAGGAGCTCTGCCATCTACTTTTTTGAACCCTCTATAGAACCTTTCATATGGTAGAGGCAGGGCTGATAAAAAGCTTCTACTAACATAAGTGAACTGAAGTTACAAAGTTGAAGTTGAAATATAGAAACTATATTTAAAAATATGTACCCTTCAAAATAAGTCACCTAACTAACAACAAAAACACAGATAATGTGCATATGGCAAAATGTACATAAGTATTAAGTATAGATGATGCATATTTGGGTATTATTCTTTCTACCATTCTATATTTTTAAAAATCCTATATAATAAAAGGCTAATATGCAAATTAACCAAATGGCAGAACAACCAGTTGCTATGATGCGCACCGACCACCAGGGGGCAGACACTCAATGCAGGAGCTGTCCCCTGGTGGTCAGTGTGCTCCCACAGGGGAGAGTGCTGCTGAGCCAGAAACCGGCTCATGGCTGGCAAGCGCAGTGGTGGTGGCAGGAGCCTCTCCCACCTCCGTGGCAGTCGGACATCCCCTGAGGAGTCTTGGACTGTGAGAGGGCACAAGCTGGGCTGAGGGAACCCCCGCCAGTGCATGAATGCTACGCACTGGGCCTCTAGTTTATAATAAAAGATCAAATAGTGAAAGCATACATATACACACATGCACACACTTTGGGAAGAAAGAGACTGATACTTATTAATTTTTATTAAGCTTAGAAAGTACACAAATGTTTGACATTAATTTTCATGCCTTTTCTGCATAAACTAATAATACATAAAAAACAATTAAAACCATCATCTATTGTCACATTCATAAAGTTAATGATAAAAATGACAGATTAATGTAAAAATATTTAATAAATATAATAATCTTATTAAAAATAAAATGAAAATAAATACACCATGGAGAGATCAACCAAAGGACTTATATGCAAGCATATAGGCCTAACGAATGGACACAGACAACGGGGGGGGGGGGGGGTAAGGGCATGAGGGGGAGTTTGGGGGGTAATGTGGGGATAAGGACACATATGTAATAACTTAATCAATAAAGAAATTTAAAAAATATATATAACTTAGATAAAAGTTGATGCTACAGGGCTAGGCACACCACTTAATATGGGATCACCAGCTGAATGGTTTCCAAGATTAGCCACCAGGGACTGCTAAAGAGTAGTGTTTTGGGGAGAGAGATGTAAGATAGCACTAGGTGGATGTTACACTCACCTCTTCCCAGGACCGAACTGGATAGAACAATCAACCTGAAAACCAATGGAAGACTAACTGAAGAGAAATCTTATAACCAAGGATTTACAGAAGAAGCTACAACGAGACTGGTAGGAAGGGCAGAGACATGAAAAAACTCAGATGGTGGCTGAGGTTCCAGAGGGATATCTCAGCTGCAAAGGTTCCCCCTGAGAAGTGTGGAGTCTCAACCCCAAGCTGGGTTCCCCAAGTTAGGTACCTACATAACATCTGGCTATGAAAATCCATGGGGATTCTGTCCATCAGGGAGAGACATCATTCTGTTAGAGACACAGGCAACCTCTTAAAGGGCCAATGCACAAAATCTCGTTTGCAACACTGGGCTCCGGCAAAGAGAAGCTGGAGAGGACTAGTCATGTGAGGAGAAACTGGGATTTGGGCTTTGGGACAGCCACCAGGATAACTGTATTGAGTCTCTCTCTTACACCACAGACACCATCTTTCTTGGGTAGAGTACACCCCGCAATGTAGCATCCACCTGGGGAAGAGCAATAGCTCCATCCTCTGGACTTCCTGTAGGCCCACACTATAGCGCTTGCACCCTGTTGAGGAGTCAGATGCCTGGGCCAGGGTGTAGAGGTCTGGGAAGACTCAGGGGGTGTCAATGACTAAGTTGTGTGATTTTAGGTGGCAACCATTCCTCCTACTTTCCTGTGAACTTGACAGGTGCCTCCCCATCATGGGAGATCTGCTAGCCCCCTCTCTGGGCTCCTGATGGCCTCATCCTCCTGAATCCTGGTCACTCCACCCTGCCAAGGTCTGGGCAAAATCCAGACCTTGTGTGACTCTGAGGTGGGGCCCACTCCCTTCCACTGTCCCCCAAGCCTGACCAGTATTTCCCAGTCACAGGTGATCCACTAGCACCATTTCACCAACTCTCAGTGGCGCCACCCTGAGATCAGGCTCCTGGCAGAATCTGGGACAGACTGAGTTGTGTGGCTCTAGGAAAGGAGCCATTTTACTCTTTCACACCTGAGCAGTGCAGAGCACTCCCTTCACATGGCCAAATCCTGGTCTGCTTGGGCCTGATAAACGCTGGTGGACTCACCCTGACATCTCTCTAAGAACCTGCCACACCACAAAGGTGTGCAAGCACACAGAGGGTGGCAGCTAGACCTGGGAAATTTGCTGAGTAGCCTCAGACCCAGAACTGGCACTAAGTTTAAACCTGAGTCAATCTGGTGAACACCACTCATCCCTACTTGGTGACTCATTGAGAACCTACCTCATGCAACTCAAGTACCACCAGAGACTCTTTCAGTGACTGAACCTAGCAGGCAGTTGATAGGTGAAGGCAGATCTTAGGATGTATTGGGACTTTTGCTGATCTGCCCCAAAGTCTGGTGTGGTAAGGCAGGCCCTGGTGCACAGTTTTGTCTATACTGAACACAACCAGGGCAAGCAGAAGCAGCCACAAACTGTGGATCACTTTATAGCTCCAAACAGGTTACCCAGGGCCATTCATAAGCAGTGTCTGACATTGGCCTGCACCAAAGTCCCTCTCAAGATGCCCAGAACCAACACACCCAGTGGCCATCTTCAGACATCATTAGAGCAGGATCCAATTAGCTTCACAAGTGACACATCCAAAGGAAGATCTTGGCGGGCACCAGAATCTGCTGAAATGAATTCTGCTTCGTGTGGTCAGCACCTGTACAGCAGTTTGTACACTAAGGACAAGTCAACCCTAACAGTAAGCAAGCCTGAAGGTCGACCCCATATAAACAGGCCAATAGAAATCAAGACTCAATTATAATAGAAGGGCCCACATAACCCACATAAGAGACATTCCTGGAACAGCCATCTCAGGTGATTAAGAAGACTGCATCACTGTGTCTCACAGGACACCTACTACATAAGGTTACCCTTCCAAGACTAGAAGTCATAATAGATCTACCTAATACATAGGAATAAACACAGAGTGGCAACCAAAATGAGGAGACAAAAAACATGCTCCAGATGAAAGAACAGGAGAAATCTTCAGAAAGAGAGCTAAATGAAATGGAGGCAAGCAATTTACCAGACATAGAGTTAAAAAAATGGTCTTAAGGATGCTCAAGGAACTTAGTAAGAACTTCAGCAAAGAGGTAGCAATTGTTAAAAGGGATATAGAAACCATAAAAAAGAATCAGTCAGAAATGAAAAATATAATATCTGCAAAGAAGAATACATCAGAAGGGATAAACAGTAGGTTGGATGAAGCAGAAGGTCAAATCAATAACTTGGAAGACAAGGTAGCAGAAAACACCCAATCAGAGCAGCAAAAAGAGAAAAGAATTTTTAAAATGAGGATAGTTTAAGGGACCTTTGGGACAACATGAAGCATAACAACAACTGCATCATAGGAATACCAGCAGAAAAAGAGAGAGCGCAAAGGATCAAGAACCTATCTGAAGCAATAATGACTAAAAACTTTCCTAACCTGATGAAGGAAAAAGACACACAAGTGCAGAGTCCCAAACAAAATGAACCCAAAGAGGCCCACACCAAGACACATCATAATTAAAATGGCAAAGGTTAAAGACAAAGAGAGAATCTAAAAAGCAACAAGAGAAAAGCAGTTAATTATCTACAAGGGAGCTTCCATAAGACTTTTAGCTGATTTCTCAACAGAAACATTTCAGGCCAAAATATATTGGCATGAAATATTCAGAGTGATGAAAAGCAAGGGCCTACAACCAAGACTACTTTCCCAGCAAGACTAGCATTTAAAATTGACGGAGAAACTAAGACCTTCCAGACAAGAAAAGTTAAAGGTGTTCATTACCACCAAACCAGTATTATAAAATATGTTAAAAGGTCTTCTTTAAGAAGAACAAGTAAGAAGAAAAAGAAAGAAGAGGAAGAAGAAGAGAAGGGTGAAGAAGAGGGAGAAGAAGGAGAAGGAAGAGGAAGAGAAGAAAAAGGAGGGGGAGGAGGGAAAGAAGGAGAACAAGAAGAAAAACATGGGAATATAGCTATAAAGAATAAAATGGTATTAAATGCATAGCAATCAATAATCACTTCAAATATAAATGGCTTAGATGCTCCAATCAAGGACATTGGGGTAATTAGGATAAGAAAACAAAACCCATATATATGCTGTCTAAAAGAGACATCCCTCAGAATGAAAGATACACACAGACTAAAAGTAAAGGGATGGAAAAATACATTTCATGCAAATAGAAATGAAAAAAACACACACACACACACATAAACACCTGAGGTAGTAATAGTTATAGCTGACAAAATTAACTTTAAAACAAAGGTTATAATAAGAGAAAAAGAAGGACATTACATAGTGATAAAGGGAGCAATCCAACAAGAGGATATAACCCTTGTAAACACTTATGCACTCAACATAGGAGCATCTAAATATATAAAGAAAATCTCGGTGGACAGTAAGCAAGAAATTGACAGTGATACAGTCATAGTAAGAGATTTTTTGGGGGTCTTTTTTTAATTCTTTATTGTTGAAAGTACTACATATATCCCCATTTTCACCCATTGACCCACTCAATCTTCTAAAACTAAATCAGGAAGAATCAGAGAATATGAATAAACAGGTTACAACTAGTGAATTGAAGCAGTAATAAAAAAAACTCCCAACAAATTAAAGTCCTGGACCGGATGGCTTCACATGTGCATTTTACCAAACATTCAAAGAAGAACTAATACCTATGCTTCTCAAACTGTCCCAAAAATGTCAAGAGAAGGGAAGTCTCCCAATCTCATTTTACAAGGCCAGCATTAATGTAATTCCAAAACCAGATAAAGACTGTAAAGAAAGCTAATTATAGGCCAATGTCCCTGATGAACACATATGCTATAATCCTCAACAAAATATTAGCAAATTGGATCTAGCAATACATTAAAAAGATCAGACACCATGATCAAGCGAGATTTATTCCAGGGATGCAAGGTTGTTACAATATCTGCAAATCAATAAATGTGATACACCATGTAAACATAATAAAGGATAAAAATAACATGGTCATATAGATAAATGCAAAAAAAAGCACTTGATAAACTCCAGCACCCATTTATAATAAATACTTTCAGCAAAGTGGGAATAAGAGGGAAGATATCTCAACATAATAAAGGCCATACATGACAAACCCACAGCCAATGTCATATTCAATGGACAAATACTATAAGCATTTCCCTTAAGATCAGGAACAAGACAGGGATATTTGCTTTCACAGTTCTTATTCAACATAGTACTGGAAGTCCTAATAATAGTAATCAGACAAGAAGAAGAAATAAAAGGCATCCAAATTGGAAAGGAAGAAATAAAACTGTCACTACTTGCAGATGACATGATACTGTATATAGAGAACCCTAAAATTTCTACTAAAAAAAAACCCTACTAGAACTGATAAATTAATTCAGCAAAGTAGCAGGATACAAAGTAAATATCTAGAAATTGGTTGCATTTTTATACACCAATAATGAACTATCAGAAAGGGAAACTTAACAATCTCATTTACACTCATAAAAAAATACCTAGGAATAAATTTAACAAGGATGTAAAAAACCTGTGCCTGGAAAATTATAAGACATAAAAGAAAGAAATTGAAGAGGATACAAATTAGAGGAAACATATATCATGTTCATGGATAGGAAGAATTAACATCATTAAACTGTCCTCACTAACCAAACACGCTATAGATTCAACACAATTCCCATCAAGATACCAACGTTGTATTTCACAGAACTAGGACAAATATTCCAAAAGTTTATATGGAACCACAAAAGACCCTTGGTCACAACAATCTTGAGAAAGAAGACCAAAGTTGGAGAAATCACGCCATCATATCAAACTATAGAATGAGGCCATAGTAATCAAAACAGCATGGTACTGGAATAAAAAGACATATAGATCAGTGGAACAAAATAGAGAGCCCAGAACACCCCCCCCCCATGTTTTATGGTCAATTAATATTTGACAAAGGAGACAAAAACATACAATGGGTTAAAGACAGTCTATTCAATAAATGTTGTTGGGAAAGTTGGACACACGCATGCAAAATATTGAAACTAGAACACCTTCTTACATCATACACAAGAATAAACTCACAATGAATTAAAGACTTCAATGTTAGACTTAAACCATAAAATTCCTAGAAGAAAACATAGGCAGCAAAATCTTGGATATTTCTCATTTCAATATTTTTTTCTAATATATCAACCTAAGCAAGGGAAACAAAAGAAAAATAAACAAATGGGACTACATCAACCAAAAAAATTTTGCACAGCAAAGGAAACACAATCAACAAAATGAAAAGACAGCCCACTGAATGGAACATATCCATCAAAATACATGGGATAAGGTATTAATATCCATAATTTACAAAGAACTCATAAAACTCAACATCCAAAAAACAAGCAATCCAATTAAGAAATGGGAAAGAACCTGATAGACACTTCTCCAAACAGGTCATACAGATGGCCAACAGGCATATGAAAAGATGCTCAACACTACTTATCACCAGAGAAATGTAAATTAAAACCACAATGATATATCACGTCAGACTTATCAAAATGCTATCATCAATAAATCAATAGACAAGTGTTGGCAAAGATGTGGTGAAATGAAAACACTGTGTAAAACAGAACAGAGTTTCCTCAAAAAATTAAAAATGGAACTGCCTTATGACCCAGCATTTCCACTTCTGGGAATATACCTGAAGAAATATGAAACACTGATCTGAAAGAATATATGCACCCCTATGTTCACTGCAGCATTATTTACAACAGCCAAGATATGAAGCAGCCCAAGTGCCCATCAGTAGATGAGTGGATAAAAAATTTGTGGTACATTTACACCATGGACTACTACTCAGCTGTGAAAAGGGGAAATCTTACCCTGTGCCACAGCATGGATGAGTCTGGAGAGTATTGTGCTAAATGAAAAAAGCCAGTCAGAGACAGACAAGTACCATATGATTTCACTTATATGTGGAATCTAATGAACAAAAACTAACAACAAAAAAAAATAGGAACAGACTCCTCGATACAGAGAATAGACTACCAGCTCTCAGAGAAGAGGGGATTGTGGGGGCTGGATGCAAAAGGTGAAGGGATTAAGCAAAGAAAAAATCCCTCATTGACACAGAAAACAGTATGGTGATTACCAGAGGGAAAAGAGGGATTGGGGGAAGGTAGAGGAGAGTAAAAAGGGGATAAATGGTAAGGGAAGGAGACTTGATTTGGGGTGAACATGCAATACAATATACAGATGGTGTATTATAGAATTGTACACCTGAAACCTATATAATTTTATTAACCAATGTCACCCTAATAAATTCAGTAAAATTTTTTTTAAAAAGTGTAGCGTTCTCAGGAACCAGGCAGCAAGAGAAAAATAACATGGCTCCTCTTGACCCTCAGAAGTGCAAGTCCCTGAGAGTCACACTCATTACTACACTACCGTTGGTCCGGGACTCAGATATTAGCAAATCCATTTGGCAAGAGGGGAGGACCAGGCCTAGCCTCAGGGGAAGAGCTGCCTCAAACCAGTGTAAGCATGAGGCTGGTGCTGGCACTTAAATGTTGTGTCTTAGTTAGAATCTCTGGACACTGGGCTCAGGCTGTCACAGCTGACAAATTTCATAGCCACCCTGCCAGGAGTTGTAAAGCATGGGGCAGAAATGAAAGATTCTTATCCAGCTTCTGAGTCCCTTTTTTCTAGTGACTGCCCATGTACTGAGACTTACTTAATGGCATCAGCATATTCTGGAAAAAGTATAAATCAGCAGTGCAATAGCTGGACTAGAAAAGTACTTCTATTCTTAAAGTACACCCAGGCCAAAACCTATGTACATATAGAATTAAATGAGTGCTTTGTGCTGTGTTTTAACTTTATGTATTATATCTCATTCATGTCTTATTCATCCTAATTGAGAGTAAAATATTTGAGGGTAGGACTTTGTCAGATTGCCTTGTACTAAAAAAAAAAAAATGTTTTATTGAATATTTGTTCAAACTACCTTCTCCATTAGTTCACAACATTATCACGATACCCTTGGGAAGAGTTATTAGTCCTATTTGAAACTGAAGCAACTGAGACTCACACAGAGGTGACTGAGTTAATGGGAGTCTGAACAACAGCAAGGATATTAATCCTTTTGGTGATGATGATGAGACTTAAAGAGAGCCAGACACTTGCTGGAGATCCATAGCTAGACAAAGGTGGAGGTGGGGCCGACTCCTTGCTGGCACTGCACCTCTCCACTGTGCGGGGCTTTGCAGATGAATATGCTACAGTGTAGAAAAGACACACGTATAGAGTTCCAGCAGGGTCTCCTAACCAGAAGAGTAAAAAAGATGTTGCTGTTTCAGGCTGGCTAGAGAGCCGTGCTCTTCATAGCGGGCATGCTTGGCTATGACCATTTCTCATACATAATAACAATGCATCAGCTTCCCACACGAGTGACCCTGAGAATCTCAGGATCACTGACCCTTGTCATAGACGCTCCATCACTGGAGGCTTCCAGGTGCCTCTGTCTCTGTGTTCCAGGTGCTTCACCCCACGTCATACCTCCTGGTCTTATTTGGTATTACAGGCAATCTCTCACATCAATCCTCTTAAACCACACAGGATGTATGACAACCTGTGAGGAAGCCACTTATGTTCAATTACAGGCATTTTTTTTTTAACATGTCCACTTTTTCTTCTGGGGTTTATTTGGAGAGAGAGTTGAAAAGAACACACTGTGCGGGAGGTGCCAGTAAAATGCCACGGTCATTTGGGAGACCTGTCTGGAGTTGCTGGTTGTGATTTACTGAAAAGAAAATGAACCACATGCCACCATCCATCTTGCTGAAATGCAGGCATGTGCAGCTCCAGCGGTGGAGAAGGCCCATGGGGATCCCTGCAAACCTCCACTCTGGTTTGAGAGCCATGTATATGCTGCAGAGAAATGAAACTCATGGTCCATGGGCCAGCAAGGAATTTTCCCGGGACCCAGAAATACAAAACTACAGGGAACCAACTCTTAATTTTGGCACGACAACTCACTTCTCCTCCATGATGCCATAAATGAGGTCCAAAGGTTCCAACTGGAAAAACACAGCTCATATCATCAGTACGTTATATCAATGTCCATCTACGTGAAACTCTATCAAGGATTTGCTGTGACTGTGAATGATACATGAAAGGAATAACCCAGAGTAGGCAGAGTAACAATGTGAATATCATCATTGATCTTCAGTGAACAACCCCATTTTCCTCTTTACTATTGACCTGACAGTCAGTGAAAAATATACCTCCAGCTGAAGAACAAAAGACAGGCCACTCTTTCCCTAACAAGAAAAATGCTCAGTGTTTACCATGGCAGAGAAGGCCTGTTTGGCACCTCAAAAAAGTGTTTGCAATTTAATTCTTACAGGTGGGTATATGGCCACTTCAGTTGTTTCAGGTTGATAAATAGTACTAGATCAATATGAAATTCAAATTGGTTCATTACTGCCGGCGGTAGCATTTTGGTTAGGGAGGAGGCTAAAATCACTGGTAAACTGAAATCTGGTCATCTTGTCTTTCAGTACAACAGATTGGTAATCGGCTGTTTCTGCTGAAAGCTTTAAGCAAAAGAGAACTGAGCAGCAGAAAAGGTCAGATCAGGCTCCTACACTGGGGACCAGGGGAGGGTGGAGGGGCTCATAAAAGGCCAGTCCACCACACTTCAAGGTTCAGATGATAAATAAAACCAGTGGACATGGTGCTACTTAACATTTCTGATTTTCTTCTTTAAATTAGCCAGGAATTTGGCTGGCCATTTTCTTTTTTAATCCTTACCCAAGGATATTTTTTCATTGATTTTTAGAGAGCGTGAGAGAGAGAAGGAAAAACAGAGAGAAATATCGACGTGAAAGAAACACATCGATTGGTTGCCTCCTGCATGAGCCCTGACCAGGGCCTGGGCTGGCTGGGGAGGAGCCTGCAACCGAGGTACATGGCCACGGCCAGAATCGACCCCGGGACCCCTTGGTCCGCAGGCAGACGCTCTAGCCAATGAGCCAAACCGGCCAGGGCTGTTAGTCCGTTTTCTTATTTGGAGAGCATTTAAGTAGCATTTTTTACTTTTTCCCATTTATAGATACCAGGAGGTCCATACGTGAAACTTAAAATGCCCTATGGGTTTTTAATATGCTAATTCACAGTATTTAAACCTCATAGGTAAATGTTCAATCCCTAACCACGCCCCACTCCGCAAACACGCCTTGGCTACCTCAAGGTAGACCACCAAAGCCTCAGTGAGACCCCAGGCTTCCACCAGCCTCTGTTCCAGGTTGAGGGGTGGGAAGCTCAACTATACCACGGCTAATAATAGACTCCCCTGGACGGCTCTGGAGCCTCTGGACGTGTACTTGCTGAGAAGGAGCCAGCCCTGCCTGCATTTCCAGACACAACCCAGGGAGCAGGGAAGCCTCCCCAGCCCCATCTGCCCCGGGAGCGCTGGGAGCAGGCTTTGTGGAGATGCCCTAGGCCTGGCATATCCCACAAGCAGCAGCCCTGTCTCCCTGAGACCTGAAACAGGCAGACATTTCAGAATTTGTCTCATCTCAGCAGTGCAAACAATTATGGGCTCCATTTCCTCCAAAGACTTCACCTTCAAAATGTTCATTTATGTCCTTTTCTTTCTTTTTGACACAATTTTCCCTTTTGGAATCAGGTTACTACATCATTCTTCCTAAATAAATTTCTTTCACAGGTCACTATAAACTTGGCTCCCAAACATGCTGCCAGATATTTCATGACCTTCTGAAAAACAAACGTCAAACCCAAACTCGCGTGTGCGCATGCACACACACACACACACACACACACACA
This sequence comes from Myotis myotis, assembly GCF_014108235.1. Classification (NCBI taxonomy): domain Eukaryota; kingdom Metazoa; phylum Chordata; class Mammalia; order Chiroptera; family Vespertilionidae; genus Myotis; species Myotis myotis. The sequence goes on from NW_023416335.1 coordinate 113,852,700, forward strand.
CACACACACACACACATCAATGTGACCACCCTCTGCCCAAAGAGCCCTTCAACATTCATTGAACTTGGTCTTACCTTTCCAAAGAAGTGCTGAGTGGACACGGCGAGTGCCTGGAAACCGCAGATGGCCCGTCTCAGCTCCCGCTGCACGAGGCCCAGCTGCCTGGCCTGCTGCTCACTCCTCTCCTTCAGCCGCTGAACCAACTGCCTCTCGGCTTCGCGGGCCTGCGGGTCCGGCTTGGGGGAAAACCCATTTCGGGGAGCCGTGCTCCTCTGCTTGGGGTATCCTATTAAAAAAATAGCCGCTTGTGAAAAAAACATGCAGCCCTTATTACAAGGTATGACTTGTAGTAAGGGGACAACAGCTCCTTATTACAAGATTTCTTCAAGAGCAAGTGGCCAAAAAGAAATGGCCAGGTTTGTCACTGTAGGTATTAGAAAGAAAAAACAGACAGGGACTTAAAATATTTGCTCTGCTTATGTGGTTCTAGGTGCAAGTTTCATGCTTGGAAAAAGAATAATGAGGCCAAATTGCCCAATTCCTTTCAGCTTCCTCCATTTCTTCCAGGTCTGCTTAGAGAGATTAGAGTAGATGGTTTATCTTCAAAGGAATTGCTCTTTGAAAATGTCTAATGGGAAATCAATCAATCAGTGCAGGTCAAAGTCATAGTTGTAACTAATTGAGCATCAGGGAGTACTGCCCGCGTGCCCTTGCCTCCCTTTCTGTGGTCATCTAGTGACCCTTTCTTTGATGTCTGATGTAAGTCACACCTCTGATGGCCTCTGCTCCAGGGTTTTCTGGCTTTAAATTTCTACAGCATCAATGTCCTCCAAAATATTCCCTCAGGTGACCACTCATACCACCTCCACAACTCGGTCTGGTCCAAGGCACCACAACCTGTCACCCATGGGAAGCCCTGCTCCTCTTCATCTCTCACTGCACAGATTATAAAGGATAATCTTTATAAATATAGAACAGCTCATGCCTGTGCTGAGCTTTCCCTCCAATTATGTTCCATTGCAGTAAGAAAGTGCTCATTCCTTCCCATGGCCCAGGAAGCCTCTGGGATCTGGTAACGGCCAGGCAGATGGTGGGGGTGTATGTGTGGGCAGGGGGATGGGGCCCAGGGAAAGGAATCAGAAACTCCGCCTGGGGTTGGGGACAGGATGGGGGAGGCTTTAAGGAGAAGTGACTATTAGGCTGAAGCTTGAAGGCTAAAGGCAAGGCCCCCGGAAAGAGCACAGACAAGCACTGTATCATGGTCCAAGGCCCTAGGCAAGCCAGGGTCTTCTCGGAGCTGCTGTCCTCTTCGTGGGAGATAGGGCTGACCAGACACCCAGAGAACATCTCCTTTGCATTGTGGACTTACTTCCCAGAAGTGCATGCTTTCCTTTGCCCAAGTAGATCCTGGGGCATGTGACAGACATTTACCACACAATCACAAATAACTTTAATACCTCAAACATTCTTTTGTCTACTTTTGCTCACCTCCAACATACTAGGGAGTAACACATAAAGCAAATCAGTATCTGATACACAGAGCAGAGAAATGGGCTTGGAACACACAACTGGCCTCATCTTTTAAGGAGAAAAGATGGCTAATTGCTCTAACTACTTCTGATTGGTAATTTAATGGCAACCAAGAAAGTTTTAATGAAATCTTCCTCCTATTAAGAAATAATCCAAGATTGCATTGTGGCCTCACATATGACATATCTTAAACTAGATGGCTTAGTAGAATAGTAGAATGTGAACTTATTGCTTCTTTAAAGCTGGCTTTATGACAGTAGGATACATAATGTTCCAGAAGATTCACTTGCACATTGTAGGAAAATCAATCTTAATATGTACTTAATTTCAACATACTCAATACTGAACATAAAAGAAAAATAACCAACAAACCATGTGAGATTTACTGTGTGCATTAAACTCTAACACACAGCCTAAGATCCCAGGTGGACTTTTTTCATGATTACTGTTTGCCATTTTATTGCTATGGCTGGTGATTTTATCAAATACTCCAGTGTTGTAATTATTGAGGTACCAGGTGCATGACACTGATACTATAGAAGATATCTCTTTTAGAAATCTGAAGGAAATAATAAGCACACCTCTAGCTCAATGAATTGAAGTTACTTGCAATATAGGGCACACAGAGTCATGTGTGAGCTTGTGGATAGCAGTAAGCAATCAGGCTGCTGTGAATTTTTGGTTGTCAGGTTTTTCCCTGTTATTGTTAGTATTACTATCAATATCATCATCATCATCATCATCATCATCATCATCATCATCATCAGGTTAGCAATTATAGTCAATGGTAAACGGACAATATAAAATGATTTCCTGAAATCCTATTCTTGGTGCTAAAGGGAAGCAAAGTTTGCCACCCTCAAAATATGACTTTTGGAATATTGATTATTTTAAGCTGGTTATTAAGGAACAAAAGACTCAGAAAGAACCTTTGACCCTCTTCCTTTGCCCGTCTATGTCTAAAGAAATTTAGGTAGAGGACCTGCTCCAGGAAGTGAGCCATAATCAGATAACTGTAGTTTAATCTGAACCAGGTGTGATAGACAGGGAGGGAGTAAGGTACCTTTGCTCAAAGTCCTCTCTGTGTCCCACTGTTAAAGTTGGCTCAGGAAATATTTGTTTACCAAACATTCATTTCCATCTCCATGTGAGTTGCCTTCCTGCCATTTGAAGTCCCAAACCACTCCCCTTCCCCACCTTCTCCTTAGCTCAAGATGACATATAAGTCTCAACTGCCTAATGTTTCTTTGGGTCTCATATCTTTTGGCACTGCCAAATGTACATCTGTAATATAACCTTCTGACATTTTCTCCTCTTAATCTGTCTCATGTTAACTTGATTATTAGCCCAGCTAGAAGAAATTAGAAGGTGGGAGGAAAGTTATTTTTGGAGCCCCAACAGTGCTTACTTGATTTGATGTTATTACTACACTAGAGGCCCAGTGCATGAAATTTGTGCAGAGGTAGGGTCCCCAGGCCTGGCCAGTGATCAGGGCCGATCAGGGCCTTCCAGCTGCTGGTCGGGGCTTTCCTTCCCCGGTTTCCAACTGGGGCCTTACTTTGTTCCATGCCACCCCCTGGTGGTCAGCACATGTCATAGTGAGTGATCAAACTCCCAGTCTCCCGGTCGAACTCCTGAGGGGACATCTAGCATATTAGCCTTTTATATATAGACTGCTTTCATTCATACACTCAATTCAGTGTTTTATTAAACATCAGTGCACTCAGTCCACATTTCTATTCCTGGGGCCAACAAACAAACATTTGAGCTAAGATACAGGCTCCCGCCGAAACCGGTTTGGCTCAGTGGATAGAGCGTCGGTCTGTGGACTGAAAGGTCCCAGGTTCGATTCCGGTCAAGGGCATGTACCTGGGTTGCGGGCACATCCCCAGTAGGAGATGTGCAGGAGGCAGCTGATCGATGTTTCTCTCTCATCGGTGTTTCTAACTCTCTATCTCTTTCCCTTCCTCTCTGTGAAAAATCAATAAAATATATTAAAAAAAAAAAAAAAGATACAGGCTCCCCTGTGAACATCAGCTTTTGGTATCAACACACCAAGCAAAAGTTTAGCTGATTTGTGGCACCAAAACAATGCTTGCTTGGGACTCATGGCTGGCTGCGCATGCGCCACCCAACCAACGTCCCAGCATAGACTAAGGCTCAGAATTCAGTGCTAAGACTGTAGGGAGGAAGCACGGAGAAACAAGGCTGGTGGTGGAGAACTCTATTGCTTTTAGAGGAAAAGGGTCCTGCCCTTTCTAAACATATCAAATGAAACTTTATCTAGGTCTAATCATTATTTTACAGTCAATAGCATATTTTTGGTCCTCACTAAACACAGTATTCTTTCTTGTGCTGTCAATTTTTGGTATGTGTTTCGTTATCTAACATCATGAAGTATTGCTCCGTCACTTATTTCCCTGCCTGCCCTGTGAGAGGCCATCCCCTGTCGATGCACAGCGACAGCCGCCCAGGCTCACCTACTGTCTTGGGGATGGAGAACTTATGTTGAAAGATGACTGACACACAGCCAGCTTCACCTGTTTCATTAAAATGTAAGGAGGATTTTGTTTGTTTTTGCTATCTTCTCTTAAAAGTTAGCACATAATGAAGCTAAATAATAATCTGCTTAGGAAGCAAGGGGCCAATGGAACCATGAGATGAAAAACTCCTGGGTAGCAGTGAACACAGGGAACGTGTGGGAGCGCGGTCGGCACTGGAGGGGATGTGGTGATGGAGGTTCTCCTCTGACCTCTCACATACATTTCCCTGGAAGAGCCACAATGCACACTTTAAATGAGAGGCACACCATGTCCTCTGAGGACACTTCCAGATGCTGAAAAGTTTTGTTCTCACTTCCTTCCGTGTTACTTGTGGTATTTACATTGCTTCCGGGGTAGCTGAAGGTTCCTAGCAGGCAGGCATGTCCCTGACCTCCCCTCTGCAGTCAAGCAGCGCCACTTACATGTGTGTGTTTAGGTTCTTTTAAAAAAATCAAAGCTCTGGCCTCCCACACTATCTTCTGATTTCCACTCAGTTGAACTAGGGCACTGACATTAGTGAATAAAGAACTTCAAAATAGGGTCTATGATGGTTTTAGAGTCTTTAACTGAAGTGAAAAAGAGAGTAGAAATACCAGTGTTTTTACTGTTTGCCCCAGCTGTTGCAAAAGCGTATCCTCAGTGCTTCTCTTTGATATAAAATATAGGAGTGGAAATACCCAGACCAGCGTCTTTCCAAGACCCATAGACAGATCTGATTTCATATGTACGCTTTAAGCCATGTGCTTTGGAGGGGACCAAAATGCTTGACAGCTTTTATTGAGCACCTACTCTACTCCCAGGGCTCTTAGCACGTAAGTCCACTGCTGATCGCCCCTGCAACATCTCCAACCGATCTTATGGGTGTGGGGACACATGCTAAATCTAGAACATTCTCCTATTATCTCAATCTTGCCCCAATCACAATTTCTCTGTAGTCATCCTACTGGCTCCATAACTCTGGTTAGGGGCAGAGAGACTCTATGATGACTGTAGTGAAAACTGGCAACTTACAGGGAAAAGCCAGTAACCTTATATTCTCACAAGGTTGAGTACAAGCCACGCGCGTGCAGAGGCTAAGCACTGGGGAGAAGAACAGCCTGGAAAGTGGAATATTAAAAATTCATCTGAAGCCATCTGGTCATTATCCAGAGGATTCTAATGGATGTTAAATCTTAGTTTAATCTTTTTTTTAAAATATATTTTATTGATTTTTTACAGAGAGGAAGTGAGAGAGATAGAGAGTTAGAAACATCGATGAGACAGGAACATCGATCAGCTGCCTCCTGCACATCTCCTACTGTGGGTGTGCCCACAACCCAGGTACATGCCCTTGATCAGAATCGAACCTGGGACCCTTCAGTCCGCAGGCCGACGCTCTATCCACTGAGCCAAACCGGTTTCGGCAATCTTAGTTTAATCTTAAAGCTGGAAGTTTAACTGACATAATAACAAACATAATGCAGCATAGAAACCTGCATATTTACACCAGAGAAGGCCCATGACCTTAACACTTGTAAACAAGAAAGAAAAGAATCACAGGATACAACTTTGATAGCCTTAGGAAAAGCACTGCATGAGTGTGCTCCGCATCCTAACAGAAGCCATTCTGTTTCTTGCAGACTGGACTCATACCTCATGGACATCCACAGAGCATGCAGAGGGGTCTTCCCCAGGAGCTGGTGACATGAGCTCCAGGCTAATCGGGACCTTCCTAATGAAGCTGACCAGAAAGATCCAAAATGACCAAACTTCCCAAGTGGCATAATTTGGTCCAAGAAAAAAGCTCAGTAGTATTTATAGGGATAAAAATATCCAGTACCCAATAAGGAAAATTTACAATGTCTGACACTGGAAAAATCCTCAGGCATGCAAACAAGCAGAGGTGTACAACCCATATGGAGGAGAAGATGCCCTCAATGGAAGCCCACCAAAAAATGACACCAATGATTAAAAACTATTACAACTACACTCCACATGTTCAAGAATCTAGAAGAGCAATTGAATATGTTAAGTAGAAACAAAGAAGATAAAGAAAAAATACCTAGGTAAAAATTCTAGAGATTAAAAACTCAAATGTTTCAGGGGATTAGGTCAATTAGATATCACCAAGTAGATTAGATTTTGCATAAGAAAAGATTAATGTCATCTGAAACTAATATTGAATATCAACTTTAATCCTATATAATAAAGAGATAATATGCAAATTAACCCTCACACCCTCACAAGATGCCTGCCTACAACCAGACCAGCAGGGGGGTTAGTGAGCGACGACCAAACGACTGAACAGCAGGTTGCATGGGGTGACCAGGCCAGCGGGGGTCTGTGAGGGGTGACCAGGCCAGCGGGGGTCTGTGAGGGGTGACCAGGCCAGCAGGGGGGGCAGGTGGGGGCAACCAGGCTGGCAGGGAGGGGCAGTTAGGGGCAACCAGGCCAGTGGGGGGAATGCAGTTGGGGGTGACCATGCTGGCAAGGGAGGAAGTTGGGGGCGATTAGGCTGGCGGGGAGCGGGGGGAGGCAGTTAGGGGCAACCAGACAGGCAGGCAGGTGAGCAATTAGGAGCCAGCGGTCCAGGATTGTGAGAGGGATGTCCGACTGCCGGTTTAGGCCCGATCCTAAACCGGCAGTCGGACATCCCCCAAGGGATCCCGGATTGGAGAGGTTGCAGGCTGGGCTGAGGGGAACCCCCCTCCAGTGCATTATTTTGTGCACTGGGCCTTTAGTTGAAAAAAAAATTAATAGAATGAAGGTTCATAGATTACTCATAGCCCAAAATTAGAAACAAACCAAATATCATCAACTGATTAATGGGTAAACAAAGTTCATATATCCATGTAATGGAATATTAGTCAGTCAAAAACAAGAATGAATTACTGATTCATGCTTTGACCTCAAAAGCATCATGTTAAGTGAAAGAAACAAATACAAAAGGCCATAAATTATATGATACAATTTATATGAAATGTTCAGGATAGGCAAATCCAACTGGATACAAAACTGTGGTTGTCAGGGGCTGGGAGAAGTGGGGAGTAGGGAATGACTGTTAATGGGAACTGCTTTCTTTTGGGAGAGATGGCAATTTTCTGGAATTAGTGATGACAGTTGCACAATCTTGTGAGTATACTAAACACCACTGAATTGTACATTTTAAAAGAGCAAATTTTATGCTATGTGAATAATAGCCCAACTAATAACAAGACTCAATAAAGATGCTTTTATAGGCTCACTTGAACATGGGGGCATTTGGTTGCCATTTTATCAAAGTAACAATGTCACAAAACATGCACCAGAATGTCCTGTGTCCCTTTAAAATATATTTTCTGATATTAAGATGCTTGGAGTCATGGAGAATAAATGCTCTGATACATGGCTGCCCTATGTGTGTTACCATTAATCTTCACCATACTCTGTCATATGGACATAATTGCCATTTTACAGACGAGGAAACTGAGGCTCAGAGAACAAGGTCATACATCACATGAGCCAAGAATTGATCTCAGTTCAGTCTATTCTTTTGGTAACATTAGTAAAGTGAGAAGCAACGAAGGATACACGTTGGCAGATGCAAGAAGAGAACTGGAGAGGGGGCTGCCACAGAGTTAAAGGAAGGAAAGTTTCAAGAAGGAGGGCGTGATCAGTAATGTCAAATGGCATGGAGATGAGGTAAAGAAACAGGACGTGTCCATGTGACTCATGGCCTTTGCAGAAGCAGGGTCAGTGAGACGGTGGGAGCGGCGTCAGTGGAGGGTCATTTTAAGCAAAGGGACAGAGACAGGGAGCATGAGCTCCTCTTTCCCAAGCCTGGCTCCATAGGTGGGGAGAAAGATGTGTTAGAAATATGTCAGGGGAAGCTTGTTGTGCTGGCTTGTTCTGTTTTGATGATGGCATTGATGACAGAAAATATAGCCCTTGTCCTCAGTGAACTTACAGATCAACAGGGGAGGGAATTTCTCCTAAAATTCACCACCCAGAAAACCACTCCTGAGCCAGATGACATTCATGGGTTCAAAGGCCTGATGTAGGCAGCACAGTTCCTGTCGGCCTCCTGATAGTCTGTAATCTGAAGGAAGGAGTGTCATCCTCAGAAATGGGTGAAGAACACAAGGAGGGCAGCCTGGGACAGAAATCTGCCCTGCGGGTCTCTCCACTACGGTTATGTGGCACTTCCAGGTTTTCATTTGCCAGGGCCAGCTTGACATTCACCTGTGGTAACCTGGATTCCAATATTTCTGCTGCCTCATGTACCAGTATATACCCTGCTGCTATGAACTGAATGTTCATGTCCCACACAAATTCATATGTTAAGCCCCTAATCCCCAGAGTGGTGGTGGTTGGAGTTGGGGCCTTTGGGAAGAAAGAGGTAATAAGGGTGAAGTCTTCATGAATGGGCTTAGTGCCCTTATAGGAAGTGACATGATCTGTCTCCCTCACATGAGGACACAGCAAACAGGCATCCATCTGCAAACCAGGATGGGTGTTGTTCCCAGGAACGACGTCAGCTGCTACCTTGATCTTGGATTTCCCAGCCTCCAGAACTATGAGACATAACTTTCTGTTGGTTAAGCACACCAGTATGATATTTGTTATAGCAGCCTGCAATGAGATCCCCGCATAATGTCCTTGAGTGTGAGGGGAATCTGTGGCTATGATGAGATGCTAATAACGTGATTCTGTTACAGTATACAGCCATGCATCATTAAACAACAGGAATATGTTCTGAGAAATGTGATTTTTTATTTGGTGATTTTCTTGTGAGAACATCGTAGAGTGCACTTACACAAACCTAGATGGGAGAGTCTACTGCACACCTAGCCTACAGGGCACAGCCCACTGCTCCTGGGCTATACGCATGGACAGCATATCGCTGTACTCAACACCCTAGGCAATTGTAACACCAGGTAGGTATTTGTGCATCTAAATATAACTAAACATAGAAAAGATACAGTAAAAATATGGTATACAATTTATTCATACAACTGGCAGCACAGAAGGTCTGTTTACACCAGCATCACTATGAACATATGAGTAATGCATTGTGCTATGGTGGTACCACAGCTATGAAGTCACTGGGGGATAGGAATTTTTCAACTCTGTAGGGAAGCACGGGACTTAGTTGGATTGTCTTTAAGGAGGGTTCTCTGAAAATGTCGGTGGCCTCTGAGGGAACCTTGCCAAAGGCAGCAGCCCCTACCTTGACTTTTTCAAACACGTCTGATCCCAAGGGTGTTTTGCTAGAACCTCTATGTTTAGTCTTTAAAGACTCGACCTTGTACAAGCATGTGCTTTCTCAAGGATACTTGCGGGGAGCCGGTCCATCCTTGCTGTTTCAAGGGACCTGGCATATATGGCATACTGTTCTTAATATGTTTGCTCACCTTCTTGGCACTATGTGTTTTAACCAAGGTAACCTCTCTGAGAAAGGTTGTTTCCCCAGGTAGGGATTTTCCCCTGAAGTTAGGGAGGGAATAAAACCCCTTAACTAAGTGCCAGGTGGGTAATTAATCACTTTAACTATGAACAATCATGCTTAAGCTTTACTCCCTGGAATGGAGATAAGAAATGCCCTAACCTTTGAAATAGAAATTGATAGGATTGGAATCAACTGGTATAAATACAGATGTAACAAGACAACAGGACACAGAACCTAGACACAGAACCTACACAGAACCTAGAGACAGAAGAACTTCGCTGGAGAGAACATGGCAAAAGATCCTGGACAGAAACTGGCCACAGAACCTAGAGACAGAACCTAGCGAGAGAACATGGCAAAAGATCCTGGACAGAAACTGGCCACAGAACCTAGACACAGAACCTAGCAAGAGAACCTGGCTGAAGAACCTAGAGACAGAACCTGGCTACAGAACCTGGATAGAACATGGCAAGAGAACCTGACTAGAACCTGGTGACCGAACCTGGCTGGAGAACCTGGACAGAACCTAGCGAGGGAACATGGCTATAGAACCTGGCTGGAGAACCTGGACAGAACCTAGCGAGGGAACATGGCTACAGAACCTGGCTGGAGAACCTGGAGAACCTGGAGAACCTGGCTGGAGAACCTAGCAAGAGAACATGGACACAGAACCTGGCTGGAGATCTAGACCAGAACTTGGCTAGAGATCCTGGCTAGGCTGCTGATCAACTGAACGCTGTCTCCGTGTCATTCCTTCTTTGCCGACTCTGTCCACACCTTTGGGGACTCCTGGACCTGCTGGGGTTGGACCCCGGCAGATATTTACCCTGCTGATTGTTTCTAGAGGTTAATATTAGTTCAAGCTGTTGTGACAATAAAAGCCCAAGATGGCAGGTGAACAGAACTGTTTTTTACTTCTAAAGCAAACTAGTCCCTTAGCCTCTCTGCCGCTGGAGGAAATATTTCCCGATCCTCTGCCTCCATTGTGGGAAGGCTCATCAACTAGGTCCTCAGTTACGGGGTCCTGTGTCAAGCCATGTTAGAAGGAGAGCTTTTAGCTTGCCCGGTTATCAAGACCAACAAGGTAGTAGAGTTTATGAGCCTCTCTCCTTTAGTACCTTTAAAGAAATAGGGAAAAGTCTTAGAGAAAATGAGGCTAACAGTACATTTACAAAAGGACTCCTTAATGCCTCATCTGAAAATTACCACATGACTCCTTGGGACTGGCAGATTTTGGTCAAAACAACTTTAGACAGCAGTCAACATTTATTATGGAGAGCCGAATATAATGAAATCTGTGAAAACAGGCTGTTTATGGGTGTTCACTAGCCACCCCACACAGGAGCCCTCTGGGCCATATCTAGCTGTAATTCCCGGGCACTAAAAAACATCTTCTGAAAGATCCATTGAAAGGTCTCTGGTATATTAAGTCTTGTGCACACCTATAAATGTTGTGCAGAGTGTCTCTGCTAATTGTTATTTTGTGTCTTTGTTGTTTAGTTTAATTTGTTTAAAGACAGGGCATATTTCACTGTACCAGGGCCCCAGTGACTTGTAACAGGCTAAGCTCATAATAGGGATTACAGGAACTTCCCAACAGCTGCCAAGAATTCTTATTCCCGGGGACCTTCCTGCTCTCTCTCTCAAGACATCAGCCACTAAAAACTCTTAACTAGTAGAAATTCTCATGTCTGTAATGTAACTTGGTTACTAATTAGTGTTCTTTCCTTACTTTCTTATCTTTGGGGGACTTAGTTTGCACTTCACCATTTTATGAATATAGGGAATCCTCGGTCTCTACTGTTTAGGCTTTATGCCACTCAAAACTCATATGCTACATTGGGTTACTCTGTAATAATAAAAGGTAATATGCTAATTAGACTGGACGTCTTCCAAACATCATTCCCGACATCCTCCCTGATGAAGCCGGGGCCAGAGGGAAGCCAGCCCAGGTCCCAGGTGCCTGTGGGTGGCCCAAGGGAAGCCAGCCTGTGTCCCTGGTGCCTGCCAACGGCTGGAGGAGAGAAGCCCGAGTCCCGGTGCCAGAGGGAAGCCCGTGCTGGCAGCTGGGGGAGGGAAGGCCTACTCTTGCAGAATTTTCATGCATCGGGCCTCTAGTAGAAAGTAAGATTCTAAGGCTAATGTCCCCGCCCACCCTTTTGTAAGTACTCACTCATTCATTTACTGTAGGGTTTTTTTATTTCTGTTTTTAAAAATCTCTTCTTATATACAACATTTCATGTTATTAGTCTACTCAAAAAGAGAAAAATATAGGAAATAATTATTTAAACTCCCCAAGTATTTATCCTAGAGGGCTAGGGCTACAAAAGTACCCTTGAATAGGCTGCAGAAGCGGCAGCAGTGGGGTTGGTGCGGGGCACGCTCTTTGTAAGGAAAAAAAATTGTACTTTTGCACTGAAGCCATTAAAGGCCCAGGAGTTACTGCCATCCTGGGAACAAACCCCAGGACCTGCTATTTCCCCACATACACACCCACCCTTTCTCCAGCCTCCTAAGAGTTGTCAAGGTCATGTTATCTCTATTATGCCTTTTAAGAATATGAGTATATTTTCCACTGGAAAATAGCCTATTTCTAAAAGTTAAGGGAAAAAGGGTTTTTCCTGTATTTGCCTAAGAAGCAAAAATTTTATATCTATTATTAAAATAATTATGTTAATCAGAAAGTTAATTACTTTAAATTAATAAATTAGTTAATACTGTTTAATAATAATAATACATAATCTTTTATTTTAGTATATTTGAATACCTTCCAGGGTTTAAATATTAAAATTTACTTTCTCTCTCATGAAGGAAATTTTATACTTAAGGTATATGGGAAACTCTGTCAAATAAAGAAATAATAATTATATTCAATTTATATGTGCATATTAGATAGTTTCTAATATGCTTTCATTTGTAACTAATTATTATACATTATAATATTGTGGAATATTATGTTTTACAGAAAGGACAAGATTCCATATTATTTACATTACTATATAAAGTATCTGAATTTATAGAAATACTATCAGGAAAAATCGGAAGAAACAACAATTTTTTTATAGTGCTAAATAAATAAAAAATAATTTTATTGTTTTTGTAACTTTTGTTAAATATGTTGCTGATTCTTAAACTTTTGGTTTTTTAGGTATAAGAAAGCAGTTTTAAAGCAAGTTGGTAAATTATATATTTCTCTCCCTACCTGTCCCTTCAAAATTTAGCAATTCTGAATAAGTAGCAACACATTTCTTTACATAAATTCAATAAGACCTATTTCTACTTATAGCTATATTAACCAAAATAAAAATTAACAATAGGCCTGCTTATAGTACCATGCCTTTACCACCTTTTACAGGCCTTAGTCCATCCAGCATTCCACGGGAATCCCTTACAATCCACAGGGGCAGGCCATTGTCGACAAGCCCATTCAACATTGAAAAACATACTAGTAAAACAAAAAAGGGGGAATATGGGACTCAAGGACCCAATGAATTATTAACATGGGGGAGAGGATATGCGTGTGTTTCTACCTCCACAGGGCCGCTGTGGATTCCAGCTCATTGGATTGAACTCTATCATGGCATGGCATGGTGACTACCAGAACTCCTCCAGCCAATATATTATAACTTTTACTAATAATCTTACTTAATAATAATAATAGCCCGATTTGCACCACTCACCCCTATGTCTTTGTTACAGGGCCTGACCTACTAATAAGCCATAGTTCATCTTTTCTAATACAGGTTGGAGAAGGAATTTATTCTGCATCTTGTATTACCACCCAGAATATTACTTCATTGAACATCAGCACTATTATGGTACTTAGGAGGTAAGCAGAAATCCTGATACTTGTTAATTTCACCAGGAAATGGCAAGACTCATCAGCTATTGAAGTCTTAGGAAGAGCATTGAGCCAATTATGGCCCAAAAGATTTTTTTGGAAATACTCACTGCAGCCATTATCTTGGCTGTTGTTATTCTTACTACTGCCAGTGTTGCTGTGGCGGTCCTTCCTGAGTCTGTGCATATGGCCACATTTACAGACAATATGGCCTATAATGTAACTAGGGAATTCACTATACAACAGCACATAGATAAAAAATATTAGACTATGGTCAATAGAGGCAGCCATTGAATATCTGGGGGGAAGACAGGGTGCTATAGCATACAGGAAAGTGCCTAATTGCGATTAGGAGCATAAGCTCATATGTGCCACCCTTTTAAAATGGAATAATAGTCACCATCATTGGATTAATGTTAAAAAGCATCTATGGGGAGTCTTTCATGATAACCTTGCTGAAGAAGTAAACATGTTGCAAAGGCAAATTAGAGAGTCCTTACTTGCTATCAATGAACATGAAAATAGACTACTGCTTGGAATATGGTAAAGGAGCATTTGGAGTAGATAGACTCCACCACATGGTTTCCTAAAATCAATTAGTACCTAATTGGACTAACCATTGCTGTCATTGTAATTCTCTTTGTTTTTCTTATAGTCTACAAAATCAGAACTCAAGCAGTAAATGTGGTTTGCAGACCCCAACCTTCCAAAGCAGAAAGTTCGCTGCCTCCCTCTGTCTTCTGCAGCCAGCAAAACAAAAAGTGGGGAGATGTGGGGAAATACAGGACTTGGTTGGAATGTCTGTAAGGAGGATTCTCGGAAAAGTCAGAAGCCTCCGAGGGGACCTGCTGAAGGCAGTAGCCCCTACCTTGACTTTTCCAAATAAGTTTGATCCCCTGGGGTGTTTTGCTAGATTCTCTATGTTTAGTCTGTAAAGACTTGACCTTGTAGAAACATGTGCTTTCTCAAGGAAACTTACCCTACTAATTATATCTAGAAGTTAATTTGAGTTCAAGCTGTTGTTACAATAAAAAGCCAATGAGGCAGGCAATCAGGGCTATTTGCTACTAAAGCAAATTAGTCCCTTAGCCTTCTCTTTCACAGAAAAATGTGTCAGAGTAATCTGTTCATCCATCACTCAGAGTCTGCTGGTCAGCCCCCACACAACTCCATTATAATCTTAAGGGACCACCATTGTGTATGTGATCTGTCATTGACTGAAAAGCTATTTTCCAGCCTTTGATTGCATATACCAAGAGGGAGATTATTCTTGGTGAGCCTGACCTAATCAGGTGATCCCATAAAAAAAAAAAAAAGTCTTCTCCAGCAAGTCACAGAGGAGGAAGTCAGAGATTTGAGGCTTGAGAAGGATTCAAACCTCATCACTACTTTGAAAATGAAGGGGCCACATGGAAAGGAATGTGGGTGGCCCTAAGAGCTGAAAATGGTCCCTGACTAACAGCTAGCAAGGAGATCTAAGGACACAGATCTCAGTCCTACAGCTACAATGAACTATTTCTACGAACAACCCAAATGTGCTTGAAAATCGATTTTTTTTCTCTTGAACCTCTAGTCAAGAACTCAGCCAAGCTGACACTGTGATTTCAACCTTGTGAAACTCTAAATAGACACTCTTGGAATGTCTGGCCTATGGAACTAAAATATAGTTGGGTGTTTTTATAAGAAAAGAAAAAGGGAAATATTAGTAAACATACAGCTAGAGAAACTATTCAAAATGGAACAAACACACAAAAAAAAGATTCAAAGAATATGTTTAGACAGGACCTGTGAGACAACTAATATATGTACAATTGGAGTCACTGAAGAGGCGGGGTTAGGACTAAAATTAAAACAACAACAACAACAATAAAAACAGTGGGCAAAATTTTCAACTTTGATAATAATTGTATACCCACAGATACAAGAATCTCAGCAAACTCAAACTAAAAACGCATAAAGGAACTGACACCAAGGTATAGTGTAATCACATTTTCAAAACCAATGATGGAGTAGCTAGAGAAGAAAAAGACAGATTATATACTGAGAAACAAAGATAAGAATAATAGTTGATTTTTCATTGGAACCATTCAAACCAGAAGACAGTGAAACAACATCTTTAAATAAGTAAAGAAAAAAATGCACACTTGGATTTGGGACAGAGTAAACAGATCTATCAAAAATAAAGGTAAACAAAAACTGAAAGATTTCATCACCAGAAAACCTCCACTATAAGAAATATTAAAGGAAATCCTTTAGGCCAGTGGTTCTCAATCTTGGCTGCACATTAGAATCACCTGGGAATCTTTTTAAAAATCCTGATTTCTGGTCCTCATCCTCTGGAAATTCTGTTTCTTTGTCACTAATGTTGTGGCCTCACCCCATAAGAAAGAAACAGAATTTCTGGAGGATGAGGCCCAGAAATCAGGATTTTAAAAAGATTCCCAGGTGATTCTAATGTGCAGTCAAGGTTGAGAACCACTGCTTTAGGCAGAAGGAAAATGATATCAGATGGAAATCTGGATCTACATAAAGAAATGAAGAACACTATAAATGAGAACTAAATGAGTATAATTGAAAGACTTTTTTATTGAAGTATAATTGACATACAATATTATATTAATTTCATGTGTACAACATAGTAATTCGACCTCTGTATATAGGGCAAAATGATCGCCACAATAGTCTGGCTTTCATCTGTCATTGTACAGAATTAATACAGTATTGTTCACAGTATTCCCCCTGCTGTACGTTACTTCCCACGACTTATTTATAACTGGAGTTTTGTATCTCTTGATCCTCTCACCTACTTCACCTCAAGCACCCCCTCTTATCTAACAATAACCAATCTGTTTTCTGTATCTATAAATCTTGGTTTGGGTTTGTTTTCTAGACTCCACATATAAGTGAAATCATGTGGTATTTGTCTTTTTCTGTAAAAGACATTTTCTTATTTAAATCTTCTAAAAAGAAGACTGAGTGTTGATAATCAACACAACAATGTAGTGTAGGTTTATAATCTATGTAGAGGAGAAATGCTTGCTCTCAGCACAAATGCCGGGAGGAGAGGGATGGAAGCACATTGTTGTAAGATTCTTATGCTTCATGAAGTGGATTATCCCTGGAAGCTAAGATGTGAACAGTTAAACATATAGAATGTGAAACTTAAAGTGACCACTAAAATAACACAAGGTAATAAACACATCAGCAAAGGAGACCAATACATTATAAACAATATTCACTTAAGGCAGTAAAATAGGAAAAAAAGAACATATGGAATTAATAGAAAATAATAGCAAGAGGGTAGATTTAATCCCAACCAAATTAATAATATTAAATGTACATCAAAGGCAGAGATTTCAGATGGAATAAAAATGCAACAGCCAATTACATGCTGCCAGTAAGAAGCCTACTTAAATATAGACAAATGGATGAAAAGGAGAAGTATGGAAAGTGGTATACCATGCTGAAACTAATAGGAAGCTGAGGTAGCACTATCAATATGGAATAAAGTACATTTTAGGGAATGTTACCAGAGATAAAGATGGTCATTTCATAATGATAAAGTGGTAATTAATCAAAATGATAAACAATCTTAAATGTTGATGTACCTAATAGAAGAGCTTCAAAATACATGAAGTAAATAATGACAGAACTAAAAGAAGAAACAGATGAGTCTGCAGTTATACTGAGATCTTAAGAGTATTTCTGCTAGAACATGCAGACAGAAAAATCAGTAAGGATATAGAATATTCGAACAATGCTATCAGCCACTTGACCTAGGATATATGTGAAATCCTACACAAGGAACAGGAGATTACACATTCTCTTTAAGTACATATGGAATATTTATCAAGACAGACCTTGATGTTGGTCATAAACAAAGTCTCAATACATTTAGAAGGACTGAAGTTATTCAAAGTATGTTTTTCAACCATAACATAATTAGAAATAAAATCAGGCAGATCTCCTTCTGCAAAGAAAGAAATTCACGTCATAGCTCACACTATATACAAAAATGAACCCAAATGGATCACAGACTTAAATACTAGTATAAAATCTATAACTCTCATTTTTTTAGAAGAAAGGGTAGAAGATAATCTTGTGACCTTCAGTTATTTGAAGAGTTTTTAGATAACACCAAAACATGGTCTATGAAAGAAAAAAATTATGAATGAGACTTCACGATAATTAAAATATCTAATCTTCAAAAAGTATTGTTAGGAGAATGCAAAACAAGTCACAGATTGTGAAGGGAAATTGCAAATCACATAGCTGAAAAGGTGGAATACAAAATATATAAAAACTTAAAATTCAGTAAGAAAAAACAATTAAAATGGCAAAAGGTTTGAATAGAAATTTTATCAAAGGGTACACAGATATGTCAAATAAACAGAAAAAGATGATCAATACCATAACATAATTGATTATTGAGGAAATACAAATTAAAGCCACAAAAATATCCCACTGTGTCACTGTGCTTAGTTACAATTTCTAATTGAAAAGCCTGACCGTTCCAAGTGCTGGCAAGGATGTCGAGAACCCGGGCTATCACACACTATTGATGGGAGCATAAAATGGTATAACCACTTTGGTAAACAGTTTGGAAAACTTTTTAACATTTTAAGGAAAGTGAAACACATAGCTGTCATCTGAGGCAGGCATTCAACTTCCAGGTGCTTACCAAGAGAAACGAAAGCAGGTAGCCACGTCAAGACACGTACAAATGAGCATAGCAGCTTTCTTAAAGTTCATCCAAAGGCAATGGATTTCAAAATAATCACGCTGAGTAAAAGAAGCCAGATAAAGGTAGACTAGATATTATGTGGTTGCTTTTTAAATAAAACTTTAGAAAATGGGAACTAAGCTATAGTGTCAGGTAGGGACTGGGGTGGGGTGCAGAGGAGCAGGTGGGTAGGACTAAAAGGGCACCAGGACACTTTAGGGATGGAACCTGCCTGCTCTCTTAGCAGTGGTGAGGGCTTCACAGGCATATACCTATGACAACACTTACCAAATTGTACACTTTAAATATGCGCAGTTTAATATTTGTTAATTATATCACAATAGAGATGTTTCGAAAAACTATAGCACCACAAGCTTTCTTCTGTTTAGTATTTCTTGGCATAAATATTTCAGTCCTTTTATTTTAAACCTTTTAGTATTCTTATATTTTAAGTGTGTACTTTGTGAACAATCTAAAGCTAGATTTTACTGAATATAATATGCACTTAATACATACTTATTGACTATTCAATAAACAAGTCCAGTATGATAATCTCAGTCTTTGATTTAGTGTAGAGTTTTGTTCATGCACATTCATTATTACATTTTTAGTTCATTTCTAATATTTTATTCTTTTGATTTTTCTCATCTCCCTCCTCCCTTTCTTCTTCCCCCTTCCTTCCTCTATCTGTTTTTTCTTTTCTCCCCATTTTGCCTTCATTTGCATTGATTGAAAATACTTTGACCCTTCATTCCAACTTTTTCCACTCTTTTTATATTAGAACTATATACTCTATTTTATTGGTTATCCTGGAAATTTTAACATATATATTTTAACATAATGTCTAAAAGTGCACAATACCTCTACTTACCCTAGAATATAAGGACCTTACACATGGTGGCTTATTTTTTTTGTGTGTGTAAAAATTTCACTTTTATTCTCCTAAGTAGACACAGGTTCTATGGCATTTTATCTTTCTTTCCTTTTTTAATAGATCTTTATTGATTTCAGAGAGGAAGGGAGAAGGAGAGAGAAGAGGTAGAAACATCAATGATGAGAGAGAATCAATGATCGGCTGCCTCCTGCACGCTCCCTACTGGGGATTGAGCCCGAAACCCAGGCATATACCCTGACTGGGAATCGAACCGGTGAGCTCCTGGTTCCTGGCTCGATGCCATACTGGACAGGCCCTATAGCATTTTAAATGAAATTGTCAGACCACAGGGTTAGCATGGAATCCGGCTCTCAAATTTTGGCAGGACAGATATGGGGCAAGGAATTCCTAAGGGAGGGTTGGCTCCCCTCCCGCCTTCTTAAGAGCCGAAGCTGCAATGAGCCAGGCTCCTCCTGCAAGATGAACTTTCTTTTTCTTAATTCATCCAGGAGGATGCTGCCCTTCACAAACTCCAGATTTACCCAGGGTCCTCCATCTGAGCTCCCACCCTCTCTTGTGGCTTTGATTTATTTCCTATACTTTTTTTTATTCCTCGCCTGAGGACATGTTTTTATTAATTTGGAGAGAGAGATGGAGAAAGAGAAACATCAATGTGAGAAATATTGATCAGTTGCCTCCCGTATGCGCCCCGACCAAGGGATTGAATGCGAACCCAGGTATATGCCCTGACTGGGAATCACAACCTTTTGGTGCATGGGACCATGCTCCAACTAACTGAGCTATCTGGCCAGGACCCTACACATTTTAATTAACCAGAAATATTAATATGTTTTCTATTCTCTAAGCTTTCTGATTAATAGTGCAGTGACTAAGAATGTAGTTTTGGAATTTTGAGTGTTTGGGGTTCAAACCAAGACTCTATTACTTACTTCCTGTGGCTTTGGGCAAATTAATAAAAGTCTATGTACCTTGATTTCCTCACATGCAAAGGGAGGGGCAGCGATAGCACCTGCCTCACAGGCTATTGTGTGCACTAAAAACATTAATGCAGTTGAACAGCTTAGGACAGTGCCTGGCATACAGTAAGAACTCAGGCATGAGCTGTGGACATTGCTATTTTTGTGCTTGAAGAAAATGTTCTGAGGTTACACTGCATTCTATTCCACAAAGGAGTTAATGCCTTATGATATGAGATATGAATTTCCATAATAAATAATTTTCAACTTTCAAGTGACATTAGGTAGCTTATTTGTGTCTGAATATAAAGAAATGGCTTCCTCAGTGACAAAATAACAAGTGCTTTATATGCATTGTTGGTCTGTTTTTCTTTCTTTTAGAAATTATCGTCTCTTGCGGTTAGAGTTTCAAAGTCTGTTTTTCAATTATACATTATTTCTACATGCTGTTGGATCAGCAGATACTCCTACACAGAGAAGCTTTTACCACTTAAACGTAGCATGATAACACTCTGTTTTTTAAGAGAAAATGATGCCAGCAGCTGGTTCATTTCATTTAGAATCAGAACACATCAGTAATGTATGCCAGGCCCCAGAACAATCCTGCATATCACATGTGCTGGCATTGCTCCATTAATAACACTTGAACAAATAAGTTCAAGTTCAAGTTTTCTCCCCAAATAACACAGTCACATTTCCCAATACCTGGTGAATGAAGCTTGGTGGTTGAAGCTGCCGCTCTCTTCGGAGATGAAACAGCAGGTTTATTAGCATCTTGATCTTTTTGCAGTTCTTTCTTTGTTCCTATATATAGTTAAAAAAAAAACAAAACAGAAAGAAAGCAAACTAGTTACAACTGGAACAGTAACACGAGCTGTTTGTGGAAAGGGATGTTTAACAAAAGGCAAACGGAGCAAAGTCATATTTCGATGATTTGCTGCTATGGTCACACCCCCTGTGCTTCAGGGACGACACACTTGTTTACAGCGAAGGGAATTCAGCTGGAGGGGTCAGGGGACTAAGCACACTGCTGTCTCTGATTTGATGAAAAAATCCCTATCTTGGGAGGTCGCGGCACTCCAATGACCCTGACGAACTATGTGGCAATTAATATTGTCCTGTCCTTAGCCACCAACTTGACCTGCCTGCCTCTTTCTGCAGAAAGTAATTTTCAGAAGACTGAGAAGGAAGCTGTCGCTGAAGTAACTACTGATGACTTCAGCATCATCGAGGACCCAGCCATGGGGCCATGGCCTGCCTCGAAATAATTTCCATGCAGCTGGTCCACACAGGTGACCTGCGAAGCCTCTGTGCTCTCTCTGCGGCAGCTGAGCCTGTGTGGAACCAGAGCTGGTCCCAGCAGAATGGGGTGTGGGTGATATCTCAACAGCAAGTGGCATCTAAGAACAGATCCTCAAATCATGTCCGGGGGCACGTGGAGCCTTTCTCCCTGTGTGCTGGGCATGGACACTCACCTTCACGTCACCTTCATCAGAAAGTCAAAGAACAATGGATGGAAAATTAGAGAAATAACACAGACCTGGATGGACCTAGACCAGCCTCTACTCTAGCAGTTCATTATGTCATTTCCAAACCAAACCTTGGTGGTGGTTCCTTAGATGCTGAGCACTAACCTCCAACTTCCCCCGAAGCTCTAGAGGTAACCACTGCTGGCAATGTGGTGATTATTCTTCCAGATCTCTTTCTAGGTATTTATAAATATATCTACACATATACAAACACAGTTATTAACTAAATGAATCACACACTGCAATTTTTTTTATCTATCCACAATTTTTAAATATCTTTTTCATATCATTTATTTATAGATCTTTTAAAATGTCACATTGCATTAATGGGCAAGGATGTAGCATAATTCATTTACCTATCTCTTATTGCTGAAAATTTAGATTATTAGCAAGTGTTGGCTATTAAAATGGCTGAATGTGCTACAATAAACATCCTTCTACTTGTTTCTTTGCATGCGGGTCTTTCCAGGACAAATGCATAGCAGTGCCTTTGCTCATTTACAAAACTGCGAGATGCAGTCAACTGTCCTCTACAGAACCTAGTCCACACTCCAACCAAGAGTGTGTGAGAGCAGCTCTTTCCCTACTGACAGTGAAGTCTCAACACTTAACTTTTGCCAGATATTTAGAGTATCTTCATGTCTGTCATGCACGTTTTCTTATTCGAAAATTGTCTAATTAAAGCTTTTGCCCATTTTTCTTGCACTTTCCATACTTCCACTTCCAGAAACTTATTTATAGTATCTTTTACTGGACTGCTGTTTTATGCAGTTTTAATGTGTTCAAATACGTTAATTTTCCCTGTCCAGTTTTAAGAGCACTATTATAGGTTATTTGTATGTCTGTGTGCATGCAGGTGTGTGTGTGTGTGTGTGTGTGTGTGTGTGTGTGTGTGTGAGAGAGAGAGAGAGAGAGAGAGAGAGAGAGAGAGAGAGAGAGAGAGGCTGAAGTAGGGATAATTTCTGGAGTTTGGGGAAGGAGCAGGTATTTGGATCCTACCTCCTTCTCTCTTGTTCTTCTCTGGCCTGACTGGGCCACCGCCTCCCTCACACCATTGCATTTGCCTCAGCTCCTCTCCATCCTAGTCCACCTGCCTTCAGCTTTTCCATCACAGACCTGCCTTCATCTCTTCTGTTTTAATGCCTTTGGAGACTTTGTTTTAGTCTTGTTAGTTTGAATCTTCTAAGGCCTGAATTCTCTTTCATATCCCCTCATTTTTTCCCACTCTCAATACACTTTGTGGCATGTAGTAACATACTGTCTCCCACATCTCAGTAACGGCGCCGTCACTCACTGTGCTCAGGTCAGAAACACCAGGAGTTACCTTGATTTGCTTCTTTGCTTCTTGCCCCCATTCGCCTGTCAGCAAAGCTTGTTGCCTCTCCTCTGAGACTATCCCCCAGGTCTGACCACATTCCTGCCTTGCATTGCCTCTGCAGAGCCCATGTCACCAACACCCCTTCTGCCTCATCTACAGCCTCCTGCCTGCTCTGCTATGCCCACTCCCACCCGTACAGCTCATCCCCCCACAGTAGCAGCTGAATTATTTAAAATCTAAGTTAGAGCAAGTCATTTTCAATTTCAAAACCCTCCAACCACCCCCCAAGACACTCAAAGCGAAATGCCAATTCCTTATCACACCACAAGGCCCTATACACCAGCACTCTCCAATAGAAACAGAATGAGCCACTTATGCAATTTTAAATTTTCTTGTAACAACATTTAAATATTACAGTGAAATTAGCTATAATAATGCATTTTATTTGATCCGACATATTCAATATCACTTCAACATGGCACAGGTCACCTTTCAAGTTCTCAATAACTACTCCTGGGCCAGTGGCCACTAGAGTGGACCGCACAGCCCCAGATGACCTGGTCCCATGGCTACTTCACAGACACACTGTGATGGTTTATTTTATATGCCAACCTGACTGGGTGATGGGGTGCCCAGACATTTGGTCAAATGTTATTTGGGGTGTACTTGTGTTCTGGGTGTTTCTAGAAGAGATTAACATCTGAATCTGTGTGAGTGGGCCTCAGCAGTCTGCTGAAGGCCCAAGAAGAACAAAAGGCTGACAGGGAAGGATCTTCGCAAGCCTGATTGGCTGAACTGGGACATCAGTCTTCTTCTGCCTCGGACTTGAACTTACCCCATTGGCTGTCCCGGGTCCCCAACCTTGGGATTTCTCAGCATCCATAGTCATATGTATATTTAATAAATAGATAATATATAAATTCTGTAAAGAATACATGTTATTTATATGTAATATACTATATATGTATATGTATCTTATTTATATGTAATATACTATATATGTATATGTATCTTATTGGTTGTGTTTCTCTGAACCCTGACTGATACACATGCTGATATCACTCTGGTCCCTGCTTGCATCTCCAGCCACACCACCAGCCTTGCTGCTGATGAAACATGCACACTTCCTCCCATCCTAGGCACTTTAGCTTGGATTCCTTCTGCACAGAATATGCTTCCCCCAGCCCTGGCTGGTGTGGCTCCGTTGCTTGCAACACCGTCCTGTACACAGAAAGGTCACAGGTTTGAGCCCCAGTCAGGGTACATGCCCAGGTTGCAGGTTCCATCCCCAGTCAGGATGCATGCCAGTTGGGGTTCGTGCAGGAGGCAACCAGTCAGTTTCCCTCTCACATCAATGTTTCTCTCTCTCCCTCTCACTTCCTCTCTGTCTAAAATAAATAAATAAATAAATGCTTCCCCCAGACTTTAAGCATGGTTCCCGCATTCTTGCATGCAGGTCTCTGAACAAATAACCTTCAGAGAAGCCATGCCTGACCTCCAGGTGAAACAGTCCTGCCACCTGCCACTCTCCCTTTCACTTGCTTTATTCTTCTTCACAGAATTTGTCAATACCCCTAAGTATATTATATACTCACCTGTTTGTTTATTGTCTACCCTCCCCACTAGAACACAAACTTCAA
This sequence comes from Myotis myotis, assembly GCF_014108235.1. Lineage (NCBI taxonomy): Eukaryota > Metazoa > Chordata > Mammalia > Chiroptera > Vespertilionidae > Myotis > Myotis myotis. Next base: position 113,877,082 of record NW_023416335.1, read on the forward strand.
CCAGCTGGCCACACCCTTCCCTGTACCACGTGGTCATTCATTTGATGTTCTTCTTGCCCCTCCCCCTCCCACTGGGCTCCTTTCAAGACAGGGCCAGGCCAGGAATTCTAGGGCTTACAAGGGCTGGAACCTGGGTCCCAAAAGCCCAGCCAGCACTCCACACTGCTGACAGGAGTGCTTTTTTCAGAGTACCAATCCATACCAATGGCTAATCTCACTCTTCCATTCCTTCTCTCCTCTTTGATTTCAGGTATCAAAAAATACGAAAAGGCACCAAGGCCCCTGGGAGCTGAGAAGAGAAGTGGGAAAGGCCAAAAGTGCACTCAACACAGGACTTTAAAAGAAAACTAAATATGCATATTTAATCAGAGTTTCAATTTTTTCCATACCATGGAGTACAATTTGGCAACTTCTAGCAAATATTTAAATATTATAGACTTGATTAGGCAATCTTGCTTCTTTCTACATGTCTCTCTTTGCAACACTTGCACAAGCGTGAAAAGATGTATGTTCAAAGATACTTCATACATGATGACAATAATAAAGAAGTGTAAATAACCAAATTGTACATTGGGTAACAGGTGAATAAATTATGGTACATCCATACTACGAAGTACTATGCCTTTAAAAAAGATGAGGTAGCTCTATATTGTACTGGTATGGAGAGCTGCCCATCTCTCTATATAAAACCCTAATGTGCAAATAGACCGAACGGTGGAACAACTGAACAACCAGTTGCTATGATGTGCGCTGACCACCAGGGGGCACACACAGAACATGGTGGGCATAGGTAGCAGGCAACAGAGTGCAGAACATGGAGGGCGTTGGCCATGGCAGGATGGTGGAGCAGGTGAGCAGGGGCACCAGACCAAGGTGGGGCATCAGTCACTGTCATCAGGGAAAGCCTCTGGTGGTTACTGAAAATTCTTTGCTCTCGTGTGCCGCAGTCCCACCTGGCGCTCGCACCAGCTGCCTGCACTGGCCCCACTAGCACCCACTGCCGGCGCCCAGTGCTGGCTCCGATCACTTGGCGCCATCAGCAGGTGCGAGCGGCGGCTGCCGGCCCAGCCCCAGTCACTCCTCAAGGCTTCTCCACCTCCTCCTGCTCCTGAGGAGCAATCAGGGCTGGCAGCTGCTGCTCGCACCTGCTGCTGGTGCCGGAGCCACCATTCGCTGCCAGAGCCCGGTGCCAGCCCCAATTGCCCCTTAGGGCTTCTTCACCTCCCCCTGCTCCTGAGGGGTCACTAGGGCAGCAGCCACCGCTGGCGCTGGCTCCAGTCGCTCAGCACCATCAGCGGGTATGAGCGGGGCCAGCACCATATCAGTTCATGGGAGCAGCGGTGGTGGGAGCAGGGCTGCCAGCAGACAGGAGACTGGGGTCCGTGGTGGGAGGGGCTGGGTGGGGGCACGGAGGATGGGCCAAGACCCGCCCCTGTGCCCACTGTAGCCTCACGGCCCACAGTTCCTTTCAAGGTGCACGAATTCATGCACTGGGCCCCTTGGGATAAATAATAAAGTGAGTTGTTGAATAGTATGCATTTCTATCCTATTTTTATAACACAAAATATTATCTGCATTATGATTGTAAATATGTAAAAATATTTGATAAACAGGCACCAAAGTTTTAATAATGGTGACTTCTGAGCAGCAAGATTGAAGGGCTTTTATTTTTTACTTTTTATTGTATATGCTTCTGCATTATTTCCACTTTTTTGATGAATCACACAAGACTTTTATAATAAGAAATAAATAATAAAGGGAGAGAAACCAAACCAAAATGGAAATAATTTGTCTGATCCATAAAAGCACAAGGAGAGAACCCAGACTAGTACAGCTAATTCTGCAGAAATTACTCTGATCAAACTTCACAAACCCCTCCCCCAGGAATATAACACTGCCTGGAAGATTCCTGTATGGTTCTGGGAATTCCTGATGGAAAATTATAGCAATCAGCTATTCTTTTTGCAGTTTTCTTGCAACCTAGACTTAGTCCAATGTTTTAAAGTATACCATCAGCTTCCATTTAACTCTAAGATCTCGGAGTTGACAGAGGTGCCAGCACAAGCTTGGTCTCAGGGTTTTCTTGCTGCCCTCTGGCCACTCTCCCTCAGTCTCCCTGACTCCTGCTCTTCCTTACCTACACCTGAGTGATGCCATCCAGGATTCTGCCTCAGTCTTCTCCCATCCACCCTTCTGGATGAGCTTGTCTACTCAGCATGCTTGCACCACTGAGCTGGATGCACTGACCACTATAAGATCTGATATTTCCAACCCAGACAGGCCCAGACATCTCTCCTGAGATCCACACCTTTTCTGGTAGCTGCCAACTAGGCATTACCACTTACCACTAAATGACCAAGTCAGCATGCCCCACATGGGACTAATTACTGCCTCTCAAATCCACTCCCCTTCCGGTATCTTCTTTCCTAATCGATTGTTCCCCTAGTCACTGAAACCAGAAGCCAGTGAGTCCTCTTCCTTATCCTCCCATGTCACTAAGTCCTCCTGATTCTGCCTTGTATGTGGCTCCTGAATTTGGCCCTTTATCCATTCTCACTTTTTACCTTAGTGCAGTCCCTGTCATTTCTTGCTGGGACAACTATAAACATCTCCTGGGTGATTTCTCTGTCTTGTGTCTTATCTTCCTCATATTTACCTAGCCCATCCCCCTTACCACTGCCAGAATTACTTTTCTTATTCATCAACCAGATCACATGATTTTCCCTATTATTTCTTTTTTTTAAAATTGAGTTTTTTGGGTGACATTGGTTAATAAAATTATATAGATTTCAGGTGTACAATTCTATAATACATCATCTCTATATTGTATTGTGGGTTCACCACCCCAAGTCAAGTCTCCTTCCATCAACATTTATCCCTCTTTATCCTCTTCTTCTTCTCCCCATCTTCCCCTTCCCTCTGGCAATCACCATACCATTGTCTGTGTTCATGAGACTTTCTTTTTTTTTCTTCTTTGCTTAATCTCTTCACCCTTCTCACCCAGCCCCCAACCCTCTCCTCTCTGACAGCTATCAGTGTATTCTCAGTATCCATGAGTCTGTCTCCACTTCAGTGTATTCTCAGTATCCATGAGTCTGTCTCCACTTCAGTGTATTCTCAGTATCCATGAGTCTGTCTCCACTTCAGTGTATTCTCAGTATCCATGAGTCTCTCTCCACTTCAGTGTATTCTCAGTATCCATGAGTCTCTCTCCACTTCAGTGTATTCTCAGTATCCATGAGTCTGTCTCCACTTCAGTGTATTCTCAGTATCCATGAGTCTGTCTCCACTTCAGTGTATTCTCAGTATCCATGAGTCTGTCTCCACTTCAGTGTATTCTCAGTATCCATGAGTCTGTCTCCACTTCAGTGTATTCTCAGTATCCATGAGTCTGTCTCCACTTCAGTGTATTCTCAGTATCCATGAGTCTGTCTCCACTTCAGTGTATTCTCAGTATCCATGAGTCTGTCTCCACTTCAGTGTATTCTCAGTATCCATGAGTCTGTCTCCTCTTCAGTGTATTCTCAGTATTCATGAGTCTGTCTCCACTTCAGTGTATTCTCAGTATCCATGAGTCTCTCTCCACTTCAGTGTATTCTCAGTATCCATGAGTCTCTCTCCACTTCAGTGTATTCTCAGTATCTATGAGTCTCTCTCCACTTCAGTGTATTCTCAGTATCCATGAGTCTGTCTCTACTTCAGTGTATTCTCAGTATCCATGAGTCTGTCTCCACTTCAGTGTATTCTCAGTATCCATGAGTCTGTCTCCACTTCAGTGTATTCTCAGTATCCATGAGTCTGTCTCCACTTCAGTGTATTCTCAGTATCCATGAGTCTGTCTCCACTTCAGTGTATTCTCAGTATCCATGAGTCTGTCTCCACTTCAGTGTATTCTCAGTATCCATGAGTCTGTCTCCACTTCAGTGTATTCTCAGTATCCATGAGTCTGTCTCCACTTCAGTGTATTCTCAGTATCCATGAGTCTGTCTCCACTTCAGTGTATTCTCAGTATCCATGAGTCTGTCTCCACTTCAGTGTATTCTCAGTATCCATGAGTCTGTCTCCACTTCATTAGTTCACTTTGTTCATTAGATTCCACATAATATGGTACTTGTTTTTCTCTGATTGGCTTATTTCACTTAGCATAATGCTCTCCAGGTCCATCCATGCTGTCGCAAAAGGTAAGTATTTTTGTTTTGCGGCTGAGTAGTATTCATTATGTAAATGTACCACAGCTTTTTTTTTTATTGCTTAAAGTAATACAAAGGGTATTACATATGTGTCCATTTCCCCCCCCCCCCGCCCTAGACAGGCCCCTAGCCTCCCCTATCCCCCAGTGTCTTATGTCCATTGGTTATGCTTATATGCATGCATACAAGTCCTTTGGTTGATCTCTTACCCCCCTACCTCCTGTCCCCCAACCCTCCCCGGCCTTCCCGCTGCAGTTTGACAATCTGTTTGAGGCAGCTCTGCCTCTGTATCTATTATTGTTCAAAAGTTTATAATGGTCTCTATTATCCATGAATGAGTGAGATCATGTGGTATTTTTCCTTCATTGACTGGCTTATTTCACTTAGCATAATGCTCTCCAGTTCCATCCATGCCATTGCAAATGGTAAGAGTTCCTTCCTTTTTACAGCAGCATAGTATTCCATCGTGTATATGTACCACAGTTTTCTAATCCATTCATCTACAGATGGGCACTTAGGCTGTTTCCAGATCTTAGCTATGGTGAATTGTGCTGCTATGAACATAGGGGTGCATATATCCTTTCTGATTGGTGTTTCTGGTTTCCTGGGATATATTCCTAGAAGTGGGATCACAGGGTCAAATGGGAGTTCCATTTGTAGTTTTTTGAGGAAACTCCATACTGTCTTCCATAGTGGCTGCACCAGTCTGCATTCCCACCAACAGTGCACAAGTGTTCCTTTTTCTCCTCATCCTCTCCAGCACTTGTCGTTTGTTGATTTGTTGATGATAGCCAGTCTGACAGGTGTGAGATGGTACCTCATTGTTGTTTTGATTTGCATCTCTCGGATGATTAGTGACTTTGAGCATGTTTTCATATGTCTCTTGGCTTTCTGAATGTCCTCTTTTGAAAGGTGTCTATTTAGGTCCTTTGCCCATTTTTTGATTGGATTGTTTATCTTCCTTTTGTTAAGTTGTATGAGTTCCCTATAAATTTTGGAAATTAGGCCCTTATCAGATATGACATTGGCAAATATGTTTTCCCACACAGTGGGTTTTCTCGTTGTTTTGTTGATGGTTTCTTTTGCTGTGCAGAAGCTTTTTATTTTGATGTAGTCCCATTTGTTCATTTTCTCTTTAGTTTCAAGTGCCCTAGGAGCTGTATCAGTGAAGAAATTGCTTCGGCATATGGCTGAGATTTTGTTGCCTTTGGATTCTTCTAGAATTTTTATGGTTTCCTGTCGTACATTTAAGTCCTTTATCCATTTTGAGTTTATTTTTGTGTATGGTGTAAGTTGGTGGTCTAGTTTCATTTTCTTGCATATATCTGTCCAATTTTCCCAACACCATTTATTGAAGAGACTATCTTGGCTCCATTGTATGTTCTTGCCTCCCTTGTCAAATATTAATTGAGCATATTGGTTCGGGCCGATTTCTGGGCTCTCTATTCTATTCCATTGATCTATATGCCTATTCTTGTGCCAGTACCAGGCAGTTTTGAGAACAGTGGCTTTGTAATACATCTTGATCACAGCTTTTTTTTTTTTTTATCCACTCCTCTATTGATGAACAAGAATAAACTAAATGGATTAAAGACTTAAATGTTAGACTTGAAATCACAAAAATCCTAGAAGAAAGCAAAGGCATTAAAATCTTGATCATTTTTTTGTAGCAATATTTTTTTCTGACATCTCTTCAGGCAAAGGAAACAAAAGGAAAAATAAACAAAAGTATATCAAACTAAAAAGATTTTGAACAGCAAAGGAAACAATCAACAAAATGAAAAGACAACTCACTGAATGGGAGAACATATTCACCAATATATCTAAAAAGGGCTTAACATCCAAAATTTATAAGACACTTATACAACCAACACTAAAAATCAAACAATCCAATTAAGAAATGGGTAAAGGATTGGAACAGATACTTTTTAAAAGAAGACAATACAGATTGCCCAACAGACATATGAAAAGATACTCAATATCACTAATCATCAGAGATATGCAAATTAAAACAATGAGATATCACCTCACACCTGTCAGAATGGCTATCACGAATAAATCAACAAACAACAAGTGTTGGTGAGGATGTGAAGAAAAGGGGACCCTTGTTGGTGGGAATGCAGACTGGTGCAGTCACTGTGGAAAGCAGTATGGAGTTACCTCAAAAAATTGTGAGCCCACAATACAATATAGAGATGATGTATTACAGAATTGTATACCTGAAATCTATAAAATTTTATTAACCAATATCACCCAAAAAACTCACAATTATGCAAAAGGTTTTGTTTTGGTTTCCTGGAGCCCTCGATTCTCCTCTGGACGGGTCATCTCGAGGCCTGTGCAGAGCTGCCACCCTGGAATGCCTGTTCGCCATCATTCTGAGACTCCGCTGCCTCTCTCCTCTGTCGCTCCCTCTTCTCTGGACCCTTCACGTCTCCCTCTTTCTTGGGCTGCTTCCTTATTTTGGTGAAGCATGTTGTGGGTTTTTTTTTTGTTTGTTTGTTGTTATTTTTTAGTTCACAGAGAAAGGTATATGAGAGATAAGTTATCAGACATATTCCATGGCTGACATCTTGATGCAACTGTTTGGTTTAACCTGGAATTCTAATGTGGCAGTCATTTCCCTCAGATCTGTGAAGGCAGTTAGCTTTGCTTTTAGCTTCCAGGTTGCTGCTGAGAAGTTCAATATCATTCTAAATGTCAGCCATTGGTGTGTGATCTGTTTGCTCTCTTGGGAAGCTCTTGGTAGCTTTCTTTTTCCTTAGTGTTGTGAAGTGTCATGCCAATGTGCCTTGGTGTGGGTCTTTTTTCATTTATGATACTGGGCACTTGGTCAGCTCCTTCAGTCTGCAGACCCTCATCCTATAGTTCTGGAAATTTCCTTGAATATATATCCAACCTATGTATCGTGTCTCCTTTTGGATATCTCCATGCACGTGACACTCAATATGCCCACGATTGAACTGCTTGTCGCCTAGCAAAACTTGTCAGTTCTATCTTCCCTGACTCAGTAAAGTGTGTCTTTTGCTCAAGCCAGAAATGTTGACCTCAGCCTCGTCTCATTCCTCTTTCTTGCTTCTCTACATGCAACAAAATGCTAAGTGTTGTGAAATATGCACCTTGCATTTTTCTTAAATTTAGCCTACTTCATTTTGATAGTCATTGCAGCTTGTTCATGCAGACCAGTACCACTGCTCTTGTGGAACTTCGCCGCAGCCTCCTGCTTCTTCTTTTCTCCAGTCAACTCTGCCCCATCTCATCCTTCAGAGCTCAACCTAGAGGTCCCTGGATGCTGCTATTATGCTCTGTGGTCAAGGCTTTATTACACTATCAGCTGAATGCCTTTTATCTGTGCAGATTCCCTATTAGACAATACAGTACATGAAAATTGCCCACTCAGTCAATGTTAGTAGATAAATGAGGTGGTTATTATCACTAACTGATAATGTTCTCCCGTGCTGGAAAATGAAATCAACCTTGCAAGGAGGTGAATTCCTGATGTTTGGAAACCTCTTATTATTTTCTCCTCATTTCTCCTCCAGTACCTCCTTCCCCGCATAATAGGCATGTCCTAAGTGAGTAATGAGAAACTGTGTTACACGCTGTTAGCCACAAAATTACTGAACTCCTGAAAATGATGGATTTGTAGAAAGGAAATAGTTCAGTTCTCCGGGGGAATCAAGACACTGCATGATCTATGTCCTGAGAAATTGTAAATAAGTAAGTCATGGTGGGAAAAATACTTTGTATATGTGAAACTACACAAATAGATATTGAGGTATTACTCACTGTGGAAGTTTTAGTTCAGTAAGACACAATGAAAGAAGTGGTCTGGATGATTTATCTCATCATTTACTCACATTAGTTCAAGAGCACAATAAAACTATGCTTTTCAGAGCTAACATTTTCCCTATATAAATAAAAGAACCCCAAATAGTCTATTTAGTATTAAATGAATGCCGTCATGTTAGTATCCTGTAGTTTTACTTCAAAGACTATGTCATCCCTCTTATTTACTGAACTATTCAGTCTTTGAAAGCTTCTAAGCATCCTTTTATTCATTTATTCATTCATTCCCTCATTCATTCATTTTATAGTTATGGGGTGGCTCCCTTGTACTTGATATGGTAGTAGCTATTGGAGAATCCAAGGTGAAAAGACAAAACCCTTATATGCAGAAATTCACCAATTAGTGGGATGTGTAAATAAGCAATGACAAGATAGTGGAGCAGCCCAGAGGTCGGGAGAAGGACTTCCCTCTGGGAACACGGAGACGGAGCCAGGTAGGGCTTCACCAAAGGTTATATTTGAGCTCAGATGTGAAATATTGCCAAGAAGAAAAAGGCACAACAGTGGAGGGTCACGTGAAATGATACAGATATAAAGGGATAGTATATTCAGAAATGGGAGGTGGGTTATGAGATTGGAGGAGGGTTTTCATCTTGAGCCCAGCCTACCTTAAACTTTAGCCCTCTATGATCTTGAACTTCATCAGACCAAGGCAAATTTTTTACTCAGTTCCCTCTAACATATCTGAATTCCCCTGAAAATCCAATTTATGGCTAAATAAGACTACTCTTCAATTAAATACTTATAATACTAATTATATAAGTTTTTTTTTTTTGCTTTCTTTTTTATAAATAGGAAACTGCAATCGAGGTTGCCAATTAAGGGAAATGATGATTAATGAACAAACAGGAAGTAACCAAGAATTTAACCTGGTTTTGGCTGCTAATGCTTATAGTTCAAACTAAGGTATCTGTCCAAGATGACAGGTCAAGACTCAGTCATCAAATGGAAATACATATTTAAATGAGTCATTTCCTTATTTATAAAAAGGACATGTACTCATTGTAGAAAAATGAGGAAATACTTTTTCTTCATTTCACCATATCCTCACCCAGCAATAACCACTATGAACCCACTGAAATATATTATTTCAAATCATATTATATATATTTAGATTTTTTCTTAATAAAGTATTATAATACAGTTTTAAACACTTTTTATTGTAAAATATAATACTTCAAACTTATTTGTATAGCTTAGCAAATAATTATAAAGCAAATACTCATGAAATTGTACCCAGGTCAAGAATTAGAACATTCAAGCTAATGAAGAATTAGAACAGTATCGACCCCCCTGAAGCTTGTGTCTCAAGCCTCTTCTTTCCCATTCAAGGAAACCACTGGCACTACGATTTGGTCATTTCTTGCTTTTCTTCATAGTTTTGCTACTCCACAGGCATCTTTGAATAATTCCTGAAGTCTCTCTGTAAACTTTATATCAGTGAAATCATACCATGTGTATATTCTTGTCTTGCAATTTTTACGAAAAATTGTGTCCATAATATCCATCTGTATTTAGACAGCACGTAGCCCTAGTTCACTCTCATTGCCAACAGCAATCCACTGTGTGCACACATCTCAATGTACCCATTACTCTCCACGAGTGGAAGTGTCAATTACTTCCACTTCCAGTTTTAGCAATTACAAGCAATGTTTCTTTGAACTTGAACATATCTCCTAGTGAAAAAGCGGTGAAAGGCCAGAGAGCACTGGGGGGTAGGCTGGAAGGGTTTGACTCATCTCAGGTAGGCTGGTTGGGTGATTGTTGATTAGCAAAGTGTGGGGCCCAAAGTGGTTCTCAGTAGAAACATGCAGAGGGATGAAATATGAAATATATGAAAACTTTTCAGTAACGAAGAAATGTGTCCGTCTTTTCCAGTTATCTTAGAAAATAGACAACTGGCATTAATCTCTTTCTGTTATGTTTGCATTTCTTCTACCCTTCTCCCCCATGATGAAATACATCAATGTAAGACAGTCAATAGAATATATAAGAAGTCGAGAAAGAAATGAAACTTTCAATAGTGACCTGTAATTAAAAGTTCCAGACTCATCATGTTAAGAGACTGGGCTACATCATGGCAAAAATTTGTATAACAATGCATTTCATACAATAGGCAGTGTTCTAGAGAATTCTACCACTGAACCACCAATGCTCACTAGGCAGTGTTCTAAACACCAAAATGTTGGAAGTCACAATGAAAGACACAGCTCTCAAGGACCACTCACATTAATGACTGCTGGACTAGCTCCCACGGCTCTTCCAGGCTGACAGGTAGAGTGGGCAAAATACCAGGGCGTGACCTTTCCCATAAAAGTGTGTACAGATTCATGAGGAAGGGTTTGGTATTTGTGAGGGAGGGTTTGGTTATGTGCCCTACTTCTGCGGAGCCACCACGGAATGAAAGGTTTCACATCAGCCTGTAGGTAGCTTACGGCCAAGGGCCAACGTGAGCCCAGCATTTTGTGAATTCTCTGATACTCTGGGTGTGGATGTCTTAGATTGCTTCCCAAATTATCTAAAACATGGCTATTCTTTCTGTTGTTGTTTTTTTCTTTTTGTAAAAATCTTTATTGTTGAAAGTATTACATATGTTCTCCTTTTCCCCCATTGACCCCTTCTTGCTGTTGTTTCAACAAAAGAATGTGAAAGGCAGAGCAGAGAAAGATAAATGTTTCTTTCCCCTTACATGGATCATTCTGCAGCACTTCAATTATAATTGCTAAATAGCACCCTAGGCCACAAAACTGGCAACAGAAAATGAGGGTATTAGAGTTTTAAACTCAAGCGTCCTAAAACAATATCAAACTGTGTCAATGAACTGCTTAAGGGAGAAGCTTTGTGTAATGATTGTAACTCAGGTGGACTTATCAGTAAAACTGGAAACTGATGAAGCAGCTGTGATTCTGCAACTTTTTCCATGCTGTCTGTCTTTTGACCACTTTACAGCCTGTAAGTTCGTTCCATAAAAGGGTTGGAAAGAAGAGGGGTATATTTTCAAATTGACAAGACATCTAATTGTTAGCAGCCCTAGTAAAAGACTGCCAGTGGAGAGGGTCTTGGGAACCTGTACTGTTTATCAAGTGGGAATTTATGTTGCTCATCAATATGGAATACTGTCTTCACCATCATTGCTATCTGGCAACTTCTGCTGACCCTTCAGGTCTCTGCCTGTGTGTTTCCTGCACACTACGCTGGGTCTATACAACATGCCTTTATTGTACACTCATTTCCCTTTCACAGTTCTTAGCATAACTGTAATTAAATGATCCTATCTAATAATAGACAAACATGGTAATTGACCATACCTTTGCTACACCTCCCATTGGCTAATCAGCGTGATATGCAAATTAACCACCAACAAAGATGGCGGCTAATTTGCATACTGCAGGCAGGGTAGGACAGCGCCATCCTACCTTCCCTGCCACCATCTGGGCCTGCTATCTGTGATCCTGGGCAGGGGTGCAGGGGGTCCTGTGTGCAGCTGGACCTGGGGCGGCCACGCGGGGCAGCAGCAATCCGCTGGCCCACCCGGGCGTCCTGTGTGTGACCCGGGGCAGGGCCCCAACCCCCGATCCACCCTGCCCTGTGCACGGCAGGGGCCATGTCCCAACCCCCAGATTGGCCCTGCCGAGTGCACGACCTGGGGCGGCGCCGCAACCCCTGGATAGGCCCTGTCCTGTGTGGGACCAGGGGCGGTGCCCCAACCCCCTGATTGGCCCTGCCCTGTACGCGACCCAGGGAGGCAGGGCAGGCACCTAGGGATCGGCCTGCCATATGCCACCTGGGTAGGCACCCAAGGATCGGGCCTGCCATCTGCCACCCGGGGAGTGGGCCTAAGCCAGCAGGTGGTTATCTCCCGAGGGGTCCCAGACTGTGAGAGGGCACAAGTGGGGCTGAGGGACACTACCCCCCCCCCCCGCCGCCAGTGTGCAAATTTTTGTGCACTGGGCAGCTAGTCTATAATAATAAAAGGGTAATATGCTAATTAGACCTATGTCCTTCCTGACGAAGCTGGGGCCTGAGGTAAGCCAGCCGGAGTCCCAGGTGCTGGAGAGAAGCTGGTGCCGGAAGCCGGGGGAAGGAAGGCCTACTCTTGCACAAATTTTTGTGCATCAGGCCTCTAATTGAATATGTAAGTATAAGCTCCTGTTTTACCGTTGGCTCCATCCCTCATGCTTCCCCAGGCATTCAGCACAGGGCTCAACTTAAAGAAGGTGCTCAGTAAACATGTGTTGAGAGAATGGATGCCCATCCAGATTTCACTCCTCAGTGCCTGGGATGATTGAGAGTTGACTTTCAAGTTACAGCTCATGATTTGCAGTGCTTCCTGCCCTGTTGTGAGGGACTAGCCACCTCCCCACTGCTGGCCAGATAGAACAGCAAACAGGGACATGACTCTGAATGATGAAATGCATGGCTCCACACACACCATACACCAACCCCACTATATTTTCTATCTCTATGACCTCATGCAAAGGAATGGGTCTCAAAATTATAGCTTTAATTTTTCTCCCCCAAAGATTCTTCCTAACACATTTACTCTCCTATTATCTCCTCTATCCCAATCTATTGCAGTTTCCCCTGTTGGCTCACAGTGACAAATAATTGAAGCTGTGACTGCATTTGAGACTCAGCTTCAGGGAGAACACAGTTGACAGCGCATAGTAACCGCAAAGAGCCCGGTGCAGCCTGACTGCTTTGGCCTTGCCTCCTGCAGGTCCCACTCCAGGGAGGTTTCTGGACGCTCCTGAATCAACGTGGGCTCCCACATTGTAAGGTGCCACAACTCCTTCATTATCAGGAAAAGAACATGCTCTTTGAGCTATTAACGTGAAAGGAGTTTGTATTACATGCAAGGGCAAGAACCACCCCCAAATCATCTAGACCCGACATTCTGCCAAAGCAGAATGTTTAAGGTCTGAAGCTCTTCCTCAATTTCTTCATTTAAGATGTGCCCAGAGCTCAGCTGCTGTGGCTCAGTGGACTGAGTGTCATCCATGCAACAAGAGGTCATTGGTTTGATTCCCATTCAGGGCACATGCCCCAGTTGCAGGCTCGATCCCCAGTGTGGAGCATGCAGGAGGCAGCCCATTAATGATTCTCTCTCATCATTCATATTTCTATCTCTTTCTCCCTCTCCATTCCTCTTTGAAATGTTAGAGCAGCTCTTTCTGGCCCACATGCACATGAAAATGCTCAATAAACACATGTTGATGATGTAGATGAACTGCTTGTATTTTTAAATTATAATATGCCCCCAAATGCCAAAATTTGTGGAATTGAATGCAGAAATAAAAACTTGCTTTTAAAGTAGTAAAATTATTTTTTCTGATACAGTGGTTTCTGTAATCTGTAGCATAGCAGCCTCACTAGTCCCAGGGGTCCTCCCTCCCCCAGATAGAGAGGAACCCAAACAGTAAGACACCAGCTGTTCATTTTCTATATAACCACAGGAAATCCTCTATACCTTAGGCTGGATAAAGGAGTTCTATTTTCTATAATTCATCATGTCAACATGACAGAATCAGAGGGCCTGTTGACCAAGAAGTAATTTATCTTCAGATCACTATTTTCATCTGAAAATATTTTCCTATTTGTTACAACAACTACAAACCAGTTTGAAGTAAAGCCAACTATTCATATAAAATATGAATCAATGCCCAAGAGAGTTTGTGCTTGACATGTGAACAACAGGAGAGCTCTTCATGAAAATTGCAGGGGGCGTGGCGGGGGGCGGCAAAGGGAGAAACAGTGAAAGACAAAGGCTAAGTTTCTAAAATTCTTGGGAACCTTCCATTTACATAGCCATTCAGAGGATGTTTAATATATATATTTTTTACTACTAGCATTAAACCCACAACACTTTCCATTGCCATCATATTGGTGTCAATGGGGCAATAATCATTAATTTACAGGAAGACAATATTATTGGAGTGGGTCATATTTTACACCTCCAAACATGTTTAAACACAGCTCTCAACCTGTGTCTGAAAACTCAGGGAAGGAGGGACATGGACAGACTACAGAATTATTATAGGTGATCTGGGAAGCCATATGTGAGGTCACCAGCATTGTCCTAGAAAGAAGAACTCAATGTCTAAGAAGTATTTCCAATGGTAGTTATTTCAAAAGACTGTTACTAATTGGCCTCCCTCTGAGTAAGGGCATCTAAGCAGCAGTATCAGCCACGGTTAGGTACATAGGGACATGACTCTGAATGATTGCTTTAAGTCAGACGACGCGGATGAATGCCTGCTCTGCTCCATAGAAGCTATATGACCCTGGGTAAGGGGTTTACTTAATTCCCCTAAACCCCGTTTCATCCAGAACTAAACAAGGTAGAGTTCACAAATCCCTAAGCATATTTAATGGTACCCAGACAATCCCCAGATGTTTATGGCCATTGACCACTCTGCACTTCCCCTGTGTGAATTACTCATGAATTTCTTTTACCCATTTTTCAAATTAAGTTGTATTTTTTTCCTATTGATTTTCAGGCATTCTTTCAATTGCATGCATATTAACACTTCATTGCAGAATTGTCTATCTGTTTATCATCCTTCTTATCTCCATGATGTCTTTTATTGTCTTTTTATGTCTTTCATAAAAATTTTAAATTTTTGTGTAGTTGAATCTATCATTTTAAAAAATGTTTCCAGGTTTCATGTCATGTTGAGAAAGGCATTTCCTATTCCAACATTTTAAACTAATTTCTAATTATTTCATTATCAGAAAATGTTTTGAAAACATACAATTAAAGTTTTTGTCTATTATGTTGTTCACCACAATTTTTTAAGTCAAAGATGTAAAATCTTAACAATTTGTGCTAGAATATAAATTTCTCTTTGGGTGACGTGACACGCTCTTCTTCCCCTGATTGTGTTTCTTAGTCTGCCCTTGTGGTCAGGAAGCTCCAAGCCTAGGATTTTCTCTTTTGTGTTACTTGGATTTTTATCCCTGTACCTATGTTTTTATGGTCCCTTTACTGAATGCTATCTTGGATCTTTTCTGAAATTAGAAAGTCATTAAATACAAAATAAATTAGAAAATAATTAAATAAATAAAAACAAACAGGGATTAAATAAATAATAGAACATACTTATTTTTAGTTTAAGCTTTCTCAGTTCACTTGCTTCTCAATCCATCTTACTATAAATTCTTTGTCTGCTAGAATGAACTGGACTCCAGTGGGTAAGATTACAAATACTTGCTCTCACTCTAATTATTCGTTTACAAATCTGTGCACCTCATTTTTAGCCCCTCCAGGGTAAGGGTGATTCTAATTATTGTCAAATCCAAGTCACCTGTGGCTTAAAGCGAGCAGTAAGATGTTTGTTGAATAAATGAATCAGAAAAAAAGTCTCTCACAAAACATCTCACACCAGGAATCGAGTTTAAGGAGGCAGCCCCAGGACACCCAGGGTATGTCCTATTGTGGGCATATGTGGCATCTACAATCCAGGATGACAGCAAGGAGCAGATGACCCAAAGGTGCAAGAGTTGCCATCACTAGGCTGCGATCACAAGGGAAGGAAGCAAAGCACCACAGTTTGGTTGGCACAACCCAAGTAATTAAAATAATCCAAACACTTCACAGTTCCCAGAAATTCAATTATTTGGGATTTAACTGTACCCTGCATGCCTACCTTCAACTTTTTTAATTAGCTTGATGATGAACAAATGAGGCAGTGTGGAAGCTGACTTCCTTTTAGAAACTAGATTTCATTTAAATTAGAAATTCAAACCACTGGCATAAATGAAATGCTAAAATTCACTATTAACAACAATAATTTTGAAATACAAGGAAGCCTCAGGTGCTGGAGTTAGATTAAAAGAAAAGTTCTAAAATCTTTAAAATGAGCTTCCTGCTTTGTTTTCCCAGTTCACACCTGATAACTCAATCCCACTTTCTCTGGGTTTTTCCACAGTGGCCTCCTTATCTAAGGCAGGGGAACAAAACAAATTACTGTCTCGCCTTCACAGATCTTGCTCTATAGTGAATTAGGGCCCAACATCCATTCTCCCTCCCTGTTAGTGTGCCTTCCTATGTGTGGAAGGTGGAAGGTGGAAGGCTAACTACACCCTTGGGCATCCCTGCAGGTGCACAGATACCTGTGCGTGAGATATGGGAGAGCCAGAGGGGCAGGGGCCACATTTGGTTTGCTCCGGCAATTTTCGCTGACAAACATCTTTGCTTGTCCTGTGTTTGCATCAGCTGAGTTTCCTGTGTCTGGCCACTAGCTTCATAGGTGTGGAGGGGCAAGGCATGGTCTGGATCCAGCAGGCAAAGCGTGGCTCTGGGTCAGCCCTTCTGAGGTAGCTGTTGATCCCAGGATCCCAGCTTTGGTGACACAAGCCTGGAGCCAGCAGGGGCAACAGCATCCTGGGTTCCCAGAGAGGAACTGGTGCCCTTGGGGTCCTGAGACTCTCTCCTGGAGGCACAGTCCGGAGCTTGCTCCCACAGTCCTTCCAGTGATTTTCTCAGCTCCTGCTTCCCTGAGACAAATGCCAATCTGGCCTAAAATAGCTTGCTTCTTGTTTATTTTACAATCAAAAGAGTGAGAGGCAGTTGTGATAATTTTAACATGAAAAATGAGTGTGCCTTAAAAACAATGGTATTATAATTGATACTAGAAGCCCGGTGCATGAAATTCATGCACAGATAGGGTTCCTAGGACTGGCTGGCAATCAGGGCCAATCTGTGGGGTGACTGGTTGGGCGATCAGGGCGGCCCCTGCTGGTACCTGCCTTGCCCCCCCCCCCAATTGCCACTGCTGATTGCCTCCCTCCGTGGGGCGATGCAGGAGATTGGGGGGCCCCTGCTGACTGGAGGCAGCTCCTGCATTTTTCTTGTGTGCATCATAGCAACCGATCGTTCCAACAGTTGTTCCACTGTTCAGCTAATTTGCATATTAGGTTTTTATTATATAGGATTATAATAATTATTATTAACTTTAAGTGCCATTTAAAACTCATCTATCATCCCATCTAAATAACTGATGTGCACAGAGACTTTCCAAAGACATTTAATGCAAAAAGTCTTACCAGCAGGTGTGGCTGTGGATTTTGGTGCTGGAAGCAAACTCCTGCGGGGGGTAGTGACACTGGGGGTCGCCAGAGGGGCCATGCGGCCAGCTCCCTTGGGTGCGTCTTTGGAAGGCAGGGCTGCTTTCAGGGCAGGCTGCTCTTCATTTCCAAAGGCTGAACCTGTGGGAGGCAGACAGTGGTCTAATTATATCTTCATGAAAAATGGATGGACCCCATTGCCATTTGCAGTTGCCAACCAATCCCACTTTGGAACTTGACCTCCCAGGGAGTAGTCCTGAAAAGCAATTTTCCGGACCAGCTGTGAAAAAAGTTCCCTTCAGACACCACATAGAGTCTATCATTTAAATATCCTGGGCAGGGGGCTCCATAAAAGTCAACAGCAGCCTCAGTCCAGAGATTTTACATAAATGCACACACAAGCCAACCCCTCCCCCTGCCACACACAAATACCTATAGCTACATGGCTGTGTAACTATATATGATATGCACTTATCTGGTACCTCTAACCCTTTCTTAGAAACCCATGTGAGGGGCTCAGGAGGGGTGAGAATAGGACTTACACGTGCTCCACTAGGCAGTTTATGCAGAGCTTCCTTGGACCCAGCTAATTCCACCTTCAGAATAAGAAGCTTGGGATGAAGGGAGACGGGAAAGCTTGGACACAGAGAATCCCTTTGAAACTCAAGAAGCTTTTGCTTGAAGAGCTGAGGCCTCACCAAACTGAGAGGACCCTGAATTAGAGCCTAGGTTATTTCTAAGACAGAAGACATTTATGGATAATTTCAGTTTACTATTCAACACAAAAGCAGACTCTCTATAAGACGGTGTATTTGTGACTGACTGCTCTGACACTCTGAAGGTATGGCAAATTGGGGTATGTGTCAGGTTTAAATGCACAATGTGGTTGTGGCCCAAGCTCTTCTAGGTCTTTCCAAACCTACAGACAGTGACGCCACCATCTATTTCCTGTTAAAGGACAAATCTTCTAAATACACCTCTGAGTACAACTGAGAGGCCCAATTTACTAAATTAAACAGAGAGCCTTAAAGTTGGTCAGCTGAGTGGCACTCCTGCTGTGGGAGCACACTGACCACTGGGGGAAGCTCCTGCATTGAGCGTCTGCCCCTGGTGGTCAGTGCATGTCATAGCAACCGATCGAATAGTTGTTAGGTCATTCAGTCATTTGGCTGCTTAGGCTTTTATATATACAGATGATACAGAGAAGAAGTCATGTTGAGACTGAATATTGAATGCCAACTCTAATTGAAAATTTAAAAAAAAATTAAGAAAAGTACTCTAAATATGGAAGTGGTACTGAGTTCCATAAATGCTCTGGGTACTTCATAACAATGCAGACAATAGGAAACCGTTATTTACTAAGAGGAAGAAAAGTACTGGAAATAAACATACTGTGCCTGTGTGAGCCAGGAAAATGTTTTTCTGGAGAATTCAGCCAGCAGAAATGACTTGTGTGTCTAATTCAGTCATCTCATCCCCAACAAACCTGACCCTGCCCTTGCCTGCCTGGGTGGTAAATGGTGTAGACCTGGAAGAGAGCCAAGCAGCTGTGGGAACTGCTGCCTCTGCCTCCCACCTCTGCACCTCTGCTCCCTCATTTGTAAGTGGGGAGAATGGTAATTGAGCTCACAGAACTAATGTGAGAGTTATAAGAACTAATGCAAGTGAATTTTTAAAAAGCTGATAAAATGTGTAGAGTAGTGTCTGGGACTCTCTGATATGTTATTAACACTTACAGGCCCCTTTTAAATTCAGTGGCTCATCATCACAGCAAATCAGTTTTCCATAAGAGCTTGGAAAGTGTTCAAGGGTTAATATCAGAAGAACTGCTCTCAATGAGAATAAAGGAAAGGGCTGAAGTAGATCTGATAGAAACTGCAGCTTGATTGTCTTCACAAAATGATGAACTACTCCTGACAAAGGGAAAGGTGAGAAGAGCAGCAGAACGAACCACCACACTGGAGAAGTACAGCATATCACCAATTCCATTACCCAGGAAATGGCCTGGACAGAGGGCCTGAGCGGTTCAGCTTCTCTAGAGATTCACAACTTTTTCAAATCGCTGGCTGCGATTCGCAGATTCACACCCACCGCAGGCAGTGACTGCCATGCTTTAATTAATTAGCAATTATATAGGTTTTAATTTATAAGTCTCTGACAGGTAGTGAGATTGAACATTTTCTTTTCACATAGGTATGGGCTATTCAAGTTTTTTCTTTTATAAGATGCCCCTTCATAACTTTTGTCCGTTTTTCTACTGAAGTGTTTTGTCTTTCTAATTGACATATAGGAGTTCTCTGAATATTATGCATACTGATGCTTTATTGGTATATATTTCAAATGGCTTGTATTCACACTTATGTGCCTTTATTCAGAAGTCTTCCATTTTAATGCACTTGATTTTTTCAGTCTTTTCTCACTTGATTGGTACTTTGTGTGTCTTAGCCTTTCATTCCCTATCTGATATCATGAAGATGTTCTCATGTATATTCTACTAAAAGTTTTAAAGTTTTATTTTTCATATTTATATAATTAATTCACCTGGAATGGGGCACTGAGCAGAGATCAGATTTGTTAAAGCTGTTTGCTATACATAGAGCCAATTGTCCCAGCCCTGTATATTGGGTAGTTCATTTTCTCTGCCCTATCTGCATTTCCAGCTGTTGTACGTCAAGTTCCCATACATTAACCACCCCCAAATTTCAGTAACTTGTAGCAAGAGTTTGTTGACCATGAATCACCTAACACAGGTGATTTGGGCGGTCTGATATTCTGGGTAGCTCTACCCTAGGCAGGAACTCAGGGACCCAGGAAATTGTTTCTTACATATGAGACCTAAAACACAAGTAACTGAAGAAAAACTTATGTTAGACTTCATCAAAATAAAAATAGTTGTGCTTCAGAGGACACTATTAATAAAGTGAAATGACAACCCATAGAACTGAAGAAAATATCTGCAAATCATATATCTGATAAGGGTCTGGTATCCAGAATAAAGAGCCTTTATAACAACAATAGAAAGACAAATAAGCCAATTAAAAATGAGCCTTGGATTTGAATAGACATTTCTCCAAAGAAGGTATATAGATAGCCAATAAGTATATGAAAAGATGCCAATGTCATTAGTCTCTAAGGAAACTTTAAACCCACTAGGATGGCTATAATAAAAAAATACAGATAATAACAAGTGTTGATGAAGATGTGGAAAAATTGGGAGGATTGTAATATGGTGTGATTGCTTTGGAAAACAGTTTGGAAGTTCCTCAAAATGTTAGACATAGTTATCATATGACCCAGCAGTTCCACTGTTAGGTATGTGCCCAAGAGAACTAAAAACATATGTCCACACAAACTTATACATGAATGTTCATAACATTACCATTCATAATTGTCAAAAAAGTAGGAACAACCCAAATATTCATCAGCTAATGAATGTATAACCAAATGGGATCTACAAGCTACAATACGGACCAATCTTTAAAAAACATTATGCTAAATGAAAGAAGACCAGCTCTAGCCAGTTTTTCTCAGTAGTTAGAGCATAAGTCCTAAGACTAAAGGGTCCTAGGTTCAATTCTAGGCTGCAGGCTTAATCCCAGCCCTGATCAGGGTGTGTGCAGGAGGCAACCAATTGATGTGTCTCTCTCACATCTATGTTTCTTTCTGTCTCTACCCCTCCCGTCCACTCTTTCTAAAACTCAATGGAAAAAAATACCCTTGAGTGAAGATTAATAAATGAAAGAAGACCAGTACAAAAGGCCACATCTTGTATGATTCCATTTATATGAAACTAGAGGCCCGGTGCACAAAATTTATGCACAGAGGGGGGGAGGTTCTTCAGCCCAGCCTGCACCCTCTCACAATCCAGGACCCTTCAGGGGATGTCCAACTGCCAGTTTAGGCCTGATCCTGCAGGGATCCCGGTGGGGTCAGGCTTAAACCAGCAGTCGGACATCCCTCTCGCAATCCGGGACCACTGTCTCCTAACCACTCATCTGCCTGCCTCATCGCCTCTAACCACTCTGCCTGCCTGCCAAATTGCCCCTAACCACTCACCTGCCTGCCTGATCACCCCTAACTGCTTGCCTGCCTGCCTGATCACCCCTAATCATCTCTGCCTCAGCCCCCACTGTGGCAGCTTTGTCCGGAAGGACATCTGGAATGACGTCCAGAAGGTTGTTTGGCTCTCTAGTCTAATTAGCATATTATGCTTTTATTATTATAGATGTCCAGAATAGACAAATCCATACAGATGAAAAATAGATTACTGACTGTCAGAATTTGGGAGAAGAGGAATAGGGAGTGACTGCTAATGGTAAGAGGTTTCTTTCTGGGGTGATGGAAGTGTTCCTGAACTCAATAAAAGTGATGGTATATAACATGGGGAATATAAAAAACACTACTGGGTTGTACACTTTAAAAGGGTGATCTTTATGGTACTTAAATTATATTTCAGTACAAAAAATATCTTCTATACGTTTTCTTTCCTGGATCCCCTGGCTAGAACAAGTTCCTTAGACTGTGATTCAGCTCTCTCCTCCCTTCTCAGGGACTCCTAATATTCTTTTATCAGGGTTATTATTCCTATTTTCTGTCCCACATTCCTGCATTCGAGCTACAGCTGATCCCAACCAGTCTGTCCCAACCAATATGTCTCAGAGTCATCTGTCTCCTGATGGCATGCCCTTATATAGAAATAATACAAAAAGGAATGTCTCAAACCCATTATTGCATCCCATTCATTACAGCAGGATGACCAAGCTCCTATGTGAGGAGAATGATATTGAATTCATCCTGAAACCCCTTGGCCCTTCTCATCTACTCCCACTGAATTAGGTGTGAGTCTGAGCTGCTCTGCTCCTACTCTATGGAGACAGGAAGACACTTGCAAATTCAGGCCAGAAAGAACTGCACCACAGGTAGGCACTGGGCAGAGGAGGTTTGTGTTTATAGGGCATCTGACTCCCTATACAAAATCAGGAGAGGTGCCTTATCAACCTTCTCCATAGGATAATTATGACAATGACAGAAGTCACAATGAAAAGTTAGGGTTTCTGGACCAAATTCCAATATCTTTCCATGACTTCATTTATTGGGAATGCCAATCACTGATCCTAAATTTTAAAAAGAAGAATGGCAATGAGGACAAACACTAACTAGACCACAATGAGGTTCTTAAGAGGATGGCTGAAGAAGAAACGCAAAGCAGTTATTAATAGTATGATGCACTACAGTCAAATTTTAAAAAACACATTTCACAGATCTTGATTATGTATCCATGTTATAATGATGAAACTATTATCTTCATTGATTTTTTAAACAACCCCAGGCAATCAAGGTGTATAATGTTCTGGCTGCATGATTGCCTAATTGATGCATATTTCATTGATTGATTTGGCAGCATTTATCACTTGGTAGCAAAATTTAGTTTAATTATTAACATTATCTACTGAATGTTTTATTTTTCATCTTCTGCATATTTTAGCTCAGGTGTTTGTTTTATTTCTCACATTAAAGAGCTGAAGTCTTACCATTTCAGCAAAGCTCTTTCCTTGTCACAATGCAATACGCCAACCTTCACACTAGGCAGGGGCCCAGGCAGATGTGGCCTACTGTCACATTCCAGTGGGGGTGACACCCAGACCACAAACAGACATAGAGCCAACTAAGTCATCACAAACTGTGATTTGTTAAGAAAGAAACACAAGGGGCAGAGCTGGGGGGAAAACACAAGGGTGAAGGAGGGAAAACCTACATTAGGTGGAGTGGCTTGAGAAGATCTCTTGGAGGAGGTAACATTGAATTAAACATTTCTCTCAGCTGCGCACTGGCCTCTTACCTCCTTTATCCTTTCTTATTAATGCCATCATCATCCTATCTAATAAAAGAGAAACATGGTAATTAGCGTACGACCGCTACCCTTCCCATTGGCTAATCAGGGAGATATGCAAATTAACTGCCAGCCAAGATGGCGGCTGGCAGCCAGGCAGCTTGAAACTAACATGAGGCTTGCTTGCTTCATGTTACGGAGGAAACCAACGTTCCCCGCCTGCCTTGCCGGCCTCTGAGCCTGCAGTTTGAAACATTGTAACAAATATAGAAGCTAAACAAAACCCCAGAAACCTGCTTTCAGCCAGCCGGGATCTCAGAGCTGGAGTTATACATTGTTTCGATTATAGAACCCAAACAAACCAGATACCTGATTTCAGCAGCGGAGGCCTAAGAGCTGGAGCCTCAGAACTAAAGCTGGCCCAGAATAAAAAAAAAAGAAAAAAGGAGTGGTTGGGAGCTTCCATCACCTGCCAGCCTGAAAATAGCCCTCAGCCCCTCACCCAGACTGGCCAGGCATCCCAGTGGGGACCCCCACCCTGATCCAGGACACCCTTCAGGGCAAAACAGCCAGCCCCACCCATGCACCAGGCCTCTATCCTATATAGTAAAAGGGTAATATGCCTCCCAGCACCGGGATCAGTGGAGCCGAGAGGCCTCTGGGCACAGGGATCAGTATGACAGGGGGCAGCACCCAAACTCCCTGATCACCCTGCAGCTCTGTGTGTGACAGGGGGTGGGGCCACAACCTCTCTATCCGCCCTGCCCTGTTCGTGACAGGGAAGGCGCCCCAACCTCCTGATCAGCCCTGCTCTGTGCCTGATATGGGGGAGCTCCCCAACCCCCTGATAGCCCTGCGGCTCTGTGTGTGACAGGGTGCGGCACCCCAACCTCCCCCCCCCCCCCCCGCGGCCCTGCTCTGTGTATGACAGGGTAGAGCCATAACCTCCCCATCGGCCCTGCCCTGAGTGTGAGAGTGGCAGCGCCCCAACCCCCTGATCGGCCCTGCTCTGTGGGTGATAGAGGGTGGCGCCTCAACCCCCCCTCCCCCACAGGCCCTGCTCTGTGTGTTATGGGGTAGAGCCATAACCTCCCCATCGGCCCTAGCCCGAGTGTGACAGTGGCGGTGCCCCAACCCCCTGATCAGCCCTTCTCTGTGGGTGATAGAGGGCGGCGCCCCAACCCCCTGATCCGCCCTGCTCTGTGTGTGACAGGGGGGAGCTCCCCAACCCCCTGATGGGCCCTGCTCTGTGCGTGACAGAGGGGAGCTCCCCAACCGCCTGATCGACCCTGCTCTGTGTGTGACAGGGTAAGGAGCCTCAACCCCCTGATGGACCCTGCTCTGTGGGTGACAGGGGGTGGCGCTGCAACCCCCCCATCGACCCTGCCTTGAGTGTGACAGGGGACGGTGCCCCAACCCCCCAATCGGCCCTACCCTGAGCATGACTGAGGGTGACATTGCAACCTCCCAATCCGCCCTGCTCTGTGCATGACAGGGGGCGGTGCCCCAACTCCCCAATCGGCCCTGCTCTGAGCCCAACCAGGGGCTGCACCTAGGGATTGGGCCTGCCCTCTGCCACCCGGGAGCAGGCCTAAGCCAGCAGGGCGTTATCTCCCGAGGGGTCCCAGACTGGGAGTGGGCACAGGCCAGGCTGAGGGACCCCCCCCCCGAATGCACAAATTTTTGTGCACTGGGCCTCTAGTTGTTCTATAAAATTAGAATTAAAGTATCTCTCTTGCACCTCTCTTTCCCTTCTATCAACCAATGCAGTCAGTGGGGCTCCTTCTCCATAATGGACTTCAAAAAGAGGCAACTCAAGAGAACAGCAATTCTTTATCCATATTCCTGGAGGCCTAGGTTCTAATGAAAGGAGAAACCTGTGGCAAGCATTTCACTACCCCCACTTCACCTAAAGCAAATGGTAACTTCTCACAAAGTCAGGGTGGCCTAAGAATCCTTCTGAATGCAGCACCCAGGAATGCAGTAAGGGATTCCAGCCCTGGACCAGAGGACATGTCCTCCTCGATACTCAGCATCCTCATCAGCTGAGAGGATACACTTCTATAGGTGGAAGGCGATTCCTTTGGGTCCACAGGAACATACTGGGTTCCTGCTGTGAGGCCTCAGCTGCTGAGCTCTTCCAATTGGACAAGATAGCAAGGTCTTAAGAGTAATAATACAAGTACCACACAGGAGAGTCATGGATATCACAGGCTCTGCCCAAATTCAACACCAGATTGAAAAGTTATTAGTAATATTCTCTTTAAAAAGTTAATAAAGCCTCTGATGAAATACCTTATTATTTATGTATTTACCCTCTGTCATTAGGTTAATCTAATAATTAAATGAGAAAATGCACATAAAGCACTTCGCGAAGTGCCCAGGGCTCAGTAAATGTTAGCGGTCAGCACCAGTACGAGCACCAGCATCAGCAGAAGCAGCTCTTTCATCAGCAGTCATGTCTGCAAGCTCCCTCTATGGCCCACACAAGTCCAAGTGGCATCCAACTTGAGATCCTGTCCCCTTAAGACATCTCTAAGGCCACCTGATCATTGATTGGGGCAGATGATTTCTGCAAATAGCCAGTACTGATGCTAACAGTCATCTCTGCCTTCACACGGTCCTATTGCTTCAAGTGGTAGTCTTCCCAGTGCCCCAGGGTAGGCATCACTCCCCCAAATCACATTCTTTAAACAAATGATCTCAGAAGAGAAGGAAATCTTTGTCCCCCTACTTTCTGTCCTGCTCCCTCCTGGGCATTCTCCTCTTGGAGTCCATTCTAATATATAGCAAAGAGGATCCTCATTCTTATTTCTACTCTGGGAAGAGGGTGTAAGGACACAGGTGAGCGGTAAAATGAGAGTCATAGTCCAGGGACACAAATGTGAAAGAGAAATTAGGCCTATATGAATAGTGCCTTCCTTCATCTGAAATTGTGACATTCTATGACATGGGCAAGTCTCCCAGTCCCTCAGAGTCCGGTCAAATGCCATCTTCTCTACAATACTGCCTCCCAATTCCCCTCTGGGTCACAGAACTACTTTAAGAAAGACCAAGCTGGTTAACAAAAAAAATAAAAGGCCAGGAGTGATAATACCTTCTCAAAGTCACGGAAGTAATCATGAAAGATGAAAGCCAACATCACCCAGACCAAGACTTCTGAATCCTCACCACATAAATGACTCAAGGCCTCCTTCCGATTTGAAAAAGTCTCTTTAATATCTACCAAGCCACATTCCCAAAGGAGAGAACACAGTCAAATATTGATGGAAGTTAGTTACTTAAAAGACTAATATGATATATCAAGAGCCATGTGAGTAATTAAAAGCAACTTTTTATATCAATGAGACCAGTTGTAGTAAATCCCTTCTCCCCATCTGAAATACTTAAAGTTTGACCCATCATCGTCCAGAAAAGTCTGGTTCATCGATGTGTGAATCTTCTAGTAGTTGATACCTTGGGGGAAATGTTAAAAATGAAGCATTTTGATTATATGCTTAATATGAGAGTTGTTAAAAGACCTCACCTGATTTTAACTTGATTTAAATTCTGGTGTAGTTATTAATATGGTTTATGAAATACGAGAAATTACCAAGGGCATACATATCACCTTTTATTAACAGAGCAGTAAGAAAATTTAGGTGTCCCATTTCTATAGCTTGGAATTGATGGTCTAATATAGTCTCCTTTGCGTTTCACAGATCCATTTAATTAGTTGTTTTGAGGCATCTGAGGGACTCATGGATTACTCTGTCAAGCACAGATTTAATGAGCCATGATTTAGCTGCAAACCCAGTTTAGGTCCTAAGAAACCAAGTCAAATGTTGAAATGTGGATCATCATAACTGAGCCCCACACTCATTTTCCGTATAATTATACACATTGCAGGGCTGCTGGGCCGAAGGGGATGTACCATCCAGCTGGATTTCTTACACTCTGAAAAAGAACCCTTTCCATTCGGTAACTTCTGGGAAATGTGAAAACTTTAAGGGAGAAGAAGTTGAACAGCCTTTTAGGAAATGAACAGCATACTGACTTTATGGAGGTGTGTCAGCTAGTAAATCAACATAATACTCATCACTTGAACTCCAACAATTTTCTCTTCCCTCCTGGGAGCTAGAAAACTCTCTTCAGAGTCCAATAGGATAGTCATGTTTCTTTTTGTCGTTTATCAACACATGGGTTTTGTTCCTAAAGAGCAACTTCAGGGCTCTTTCCCTTTACCTCAGAGTTCTCAACAGGGCAGCGTCCACACCATGGACCAGATCAGCCTTTTCTGGGGTGGGCCACCCTGTGCACTGTGGGATGGGGTGGCAGCATCCCTGGTCTCTACCCAGTAGATCTCTCTCTCCCTCCAGCTCACTCCCAAGTTGTGACAATAAAACAATGTCCCTCAACAGACATTGCTAACCTAGAGGCTTGGTGCATGAAATTCATATACTTGGGGTAGGGGTCCCTCAGCCCGGCCTGCACCCTCTTACAGTCCGGGACCCCTCGGGGGATGTCTGCCTAATCTCCCTGGGCCTAAGCCAGCAGTCAGACATCCCTTTCATAGTCCAGAGCTCTCATAGTCTTGGACCCCTCGCTCTTTACTGCCTGCCTGCAGTGGAGGTGGGAGAAGCTCCTGTCACCGCTGCTGCATTCACCAGCCATGAGCCTGGCTGCTGGCCGAGCGGTGCTCCCCTGTGTGAGTACACTGACCACTAGGAGGCAGCTCCTGCATTGAGCATCTGCCCTCTGGTGGTCAGTGCACATCATAGTGACCGGTTGTTCTGCTGGTCTTTCTGCCGTTTGGTCAATTTGCATATTAGGGTTTTATTATAAAGTGTGTTCTTTAGGGGCAAAACTACCCCCAGCTGAGAACCATTACTCTAACTGAATGAACGACCGATTTAATCAAAACATAGTGAAAAGTGAGACTAGTATCATCTAAAATCCTGCTGGGTTTACCTTGATAGCTAATTCTTTAACAATACCTGATAGTTAATTTTTAATTAATCTTTTAGATGAACAAGGGCTGTATAAATATGCTATCAGCAATACTGAACAATGCTTTAATGACTGTTCAATAGTGGAACCTCCCCTGCTTTCCATATTTATTACCCTGGTCAGTCTCAGTCAGAAACTGGGAAGCTGGGCTGAAATATTCCTGATTTTGAGAGTTTTGAACCAAAACTTTGAACCTGCAGGAGCTCTACTAAAGTCCAAATAAAAATATCTCGTTCACATGAATAGCAACTGATTGCAACTGAAATTCTATGGAGGAAACCCCAATAGAAGACAGATGGTGGATGCTTGTCAAGCAGTTTAAATTATAGTTTCATGGAGAATATCTCATTTGTTGGAAGAGCCTAGGCTTCTGTAGTAAAGTTTTAAAGCACTAAAGTTACTGGACTCATAAATAAAAACCAATAAAAATGAGTTCTTTGTTTTGGCTGTCTGTGCCTTTCTGGCTATTAGTTCCCGTGACTGGGGCCGTGGTCACTGAGCCCTGTGCTAGGTTCTGCTCCTGCGCTGAGGCCATGGCCACCCGGGACAGCCATTAACTTTTCTTGATCAGTGTCCTCATTTGTACCATCAGGAGAGTAAGCCCCAGTGGGACTAAATAATCACATACATGGTACGTGATGCATGGAAAGCTCCCCTCTCCTGGCCTCTGAAAACCACGTGCTCTGGCTCCTTAGTTTATAAATATATTTTTTTCAAGTCCCTTCTAAGACAAAATTTTGACATTGTAAGCCCTATTGTCATGCATTGTTATTTCTGACTGGTACCCACTGTGCCAACCATCATCCATGCAAAATAAAATCGCAATTGTTTAAAAATCTATCATAAAACCACTCAAGTGAATATTATTCAAACTGCTTTTTGCAAATGATCATCAATGGCCTAATAAATGAAGTTTATAACCCTTTTAAAGACTTCAGTTTTTGTGAGATAGAAGCAAAGGTTTAAGTTGATCACTCCCTTGGGGAAACCACTAGTGGACAGTGTCAGCAGCCTCCACACTCAGCCTAAAGCAGGGAAGCTGGGCTCTGTCTGGGTTCTGGGTTTTTTGAATCTCTGACACCAAGCTCAAGCCCTGAGGAGCTTCAGCTCATCTGTAAGCCCCTCTCCCTCTTTGGGTGCATTCCCCTTGAGGCCTGCCAACAAGGCAAGGTCTTATGCTGGATGATGGGGAGGGTGCAAAGCAGGCACAGGCATCTCCAGGGCAGGGCGCCCCGATTGCACCGGCCACACCTGCAGCACACGCCTGCCTTCCCTCCACTCAGCCCCAGCCCGAGCAAGGCCAGCTAATGACTTCTTTTGCACTTTGTTGTTTTTATTTTTTTAAAAATCCATAAAGTTGAAGAATGTTTGTATAAGTCGAAAGTGACTATTCATATCTATTATTCATAGAGCTTAATATTCACAAATTAAGGTTTAAAGCAGAAGCATTTTAATCAAAAGCAAAATCTGGACTCGTCATTAGAACCTGTGGCTTAAGGGCACAGAATTCTGAGAGCTTCTCCCTAACTAGCTGGCAGTGGTAGCTTTGGGCCAGGCGGGTACAACTAAGATGACTGAAAACTTCTTTGTTTTCCATCCTGAACAGTAAGATGCCAAAGGCTGTGTGCACAGAAAGGAAAGCATGGGCCAGGCTGCTGCATAGGAGCTTAAGCAAAAGTGGAATTGTTTTCTAAAATGTTTATGAAGTGCAACATCTGCTAAGGTCTTCTTCCATAAGAAGACTTCTGGGTAAACTGGCAGCAGATAGGAACAAAGTCCTGGGATACTCAAAGGAGGAAATTTTTTATTTTAAATAATGGCAATTTCTGAACATAAATGTAATCAAGATGTGTGTGGGAAGCAGGATTCTAAGATGTCTCCCAAGAGCCTGGCTCCTCTGTGGACACCCCTTGCACAGTCACCATGGGAATGAATGTGAAGAATTTGCCTTCTGTGATTAGGTTATGTGAAGGCACATGACTTGAGAAAAGGGAGATTGTCTGGGTGTGCCTGACCTAATTACCTGATCCCTTTAAAAGTACAGTGTTTTCTTTGGGTAGAGGCAGAAGAGAAAGTAAAAGATAGATTCAAAGCACTAAAAGGATTCAAAACACTGTCTCGAGCTTGAAGGTGGAGGGGACCAGCAGCAGGAAATGTTGGCAGCCTCAGGTTGCTGAGTGTAATTCCTGACTGACAGTTGGTGAGAAAAGGGGGACCTCAGTCCTGCAACCGCAAGGAAATGAATTCTGCCAGCAACCGAGCTGAGATGTAGATTCTTCTCCAGAGCCTGGAGATAGAACTAGATCCAACCAATACCTTGAATTCAGCATCTGAGACCCTGAGCAGAGAATTCAGCTCTGCTGTATGTGAGCTAATAAGCAGGTGTTTTAAATCACTAAATTGGTGGTAATTTGTTAGGCAACAATAGAAAACCCCTATAGACTAATGGTGCTTCAGCCTGGGAAATGTGAGCAGAGCTGGTCTGGTTTAGTGGTGAGGGGAGGTGGGCCTCAGGGAAAGGGAGGCTGCATCAGAGGTGGGGACAGACGGGAACACTTAGCCACAGTGCCCTAGGGACTCCTGGAGGCTGTGCTGACCCTTGAGGCCGCCCCATAGTGGGAGGCACAGGGTCCCACCACATATGTTAGACTCTCACAGAAATGTCTCAGTCTTCTTGAATGGAAGTTCCCTCATCTGTGAAGTATATCCTGGTGCAAATTTAAAGAAATAACTAAGATAAAGCATCCAGCAAAGCGCATTACACATAGGAGATACTCAGTAAGTGTTACTTTCCTCTCCCTTCCAGTCTCTTTGCCATCCTCCTCTTTCGAAAATACAAGACGATTCTTTGCTCATTTGCTAAGCTTTCAGTGATTCCCCACCTTTTATAAAGTGAAATCCAAGCTCCTTGGAGATAGAAAGAGGCCACTCTTTCCTTGCATCTAAAGGTCCACAACACTCAACTATTGATAATGCTGTGCCTGCCCTGCCGGGGTTTGGCTTTCTTGCCTTTAAACATGTGGCTCTTTGTTTCTGCAAGGCAGTGGTTCTCAACCTTGGCTGCACATTAGAATCACCTGGGAATCTTTTTAAAATCCTGATTTCTGGGCCTCATCCTCCAGAAATTCTGTTTCTTTGTTATTAATGTTGTGGCCTCAGCCCATAACAAAGAAACAGAATTTCCGGAGGATGAGGCCCAGAAATCAGGATTTTTAAGAAGATTCCCAGGTGATTCTAATGTGCAGCCAAGGTTGAGAACCACTGCTGTAATGCCTTTCCCATTCCTTCCTGCCAGGTGAAGTCTGCTTCATTCTTCAAAACCCAGCTCAGGTGTTGCAACCGTAGCCAACTATTCTGGGAAGGTAATACCATCTTGCTTTGATGTACTGGTGTCCTCTGCACATATATTTACATTTGCACTTGCCACGTGGTAGTGATAAGGACTTCGGAATAGATCCTGAGGGCACCAGAAAGCCACTGAAGGGTTTCAATAAAGGAATTACGTGGGTTGTGTGCACGATGACCAGGGCTAATGAGTGGGAAGATGGATTAGAATGGGACAAGGGTGGCGGCAAAGAAATGATCTGAAGCTATGTCAGTCTATCAATGAGACGAAATAAGGGAACTGGCTAAGCAATATCCATTGCCAATAGCACCAGGGTACATCAACTGTTTTGCCACAATGAAAGCCTGACCAGAAGGTGGCAACTTCAGAGAAAAAAATGCTTATAAGCAGGTGAGAGAGGTCCACATTATGGTTGAGGGTTCATCACTGGTTTTGGAAATACCTGCTGGATAAGTTTTCAATGGGCTAAGATGTGCTAATGAGCCTGGATTTGGTCCAACTTCAGGTCATGATAGGATTCTGACTGAGGCGTGAGGAGAGTTATTTCAATGAACATAGAGCTAGTTTAGGATAAATTAGGAGTGGAACAAATCATGGAATGAAAAACAACTGTCCCTTTGTAGTGGAGATGCTAGTTGTTTTGCAATGTGTCAAACACTGGAATTAAATCTTCCATTTCTTTCCCTCTCTGTTTTTAGCAAATGAAAGAGCAGTCTATTCTGCTCACAATTATGCTCAAAACCATCATAGAACAATGCCACCAAGTGACCCAAAGAAGTTTAGAACCAGAACGGAATGTGGGTGAGCTCCTTTAACTTTGTGTGTAAATAGTCAGAATTCCCTTTCTGGGATGACCGTTGGACAGTTGAACCAGAAGGGGCTGCATGCAATTCCAAAAGAAACCATCTAACAGAGGAGGGAGTCCTCATTTAATCTTGTCTGAAATGGAAAAGCCCCAGGATTAACCTCAAAAACAAAGGCTAGCCGAGGCTTACTCCCCTTTCTCGCTCTCCCCCATCTGAACCCTTCCATTTCTATTCTGCTCGGAACGCTGGAGATGTGGCCCCCTTAGCCACGTCTGCCTACCTCTGCCTCCAGCTATGCACAGTGCAGTCACAGTGGCTGCTTTTGGAAATGTTCACTGGGGAGCTACTTACTAGTAATCCTGATGCAAATGGGCACTGGGGGCCAAAGCCATTTTGCTTGTAAGCTAGTGGACACTCAGAACTTGGCATCTTTCAGGAAAACATCACAGCACATTTAATTTAAATATAAAATTTTGTGAAAAGAAATTTTAAGTGGTGGCATGGGTATTATAACTTTAAAACTACTGAACAGGAGAGACAGAGAAAGCAAGGAAGCAAGAGGTTCATGATTGTATAGTTTGATTACTAGCTCAGCTGGTGGTTATATATTTCTGGATCAACAGCACGAGAAGTTGACAGCGTGCGGGATGAGGTGAGGTGGAGGTAATGTGAGCTGGCAGTGTTTTCATATTCCTGCTAAGTGCCACTCTATTTCCGTCACAAGGAGGGAATCACTGGTGCAAGCAGAAAGCTAAATGGATTGGAGGCTTAGGAAATGGAAGAGGCACTTACTTTTAAACTGGGTTGGGATTGGAAAATTCTTCCTTGAGTAACTAATGGCATGTTTCTCAGGGTGGAAATCCCACTGTCTGTGCAAATGAAACACGGAGGAGGCTGAGTGCTTTCCACACACCTAGCTTCCTCAAAGCATCGGCCAATGGTCACGCGGCGGCACCAATCTCCCCGATAAGAAACCTGTGCCATTAAGACGTATAAATGAGTAATCACAATGTTGTGCACCTGAAATTAATGTCATATTGTATGTTGACTGTAATTGGAAAATGAATTAAAACAAATAAGTACAGCCCTAACCAGTGTGGCTCAGTGGATAGAGTGTCGGCCTGCAGGCTGAAGGGTCCCAGGTTTGATTCCGGTCAAGGGCATGTACCTTGGTTGAGGGCTCATACCTAGTAGGGAGTGTGCAGGGAGTAGGCAGCTGATCGATGTTTCTCTCTCATAGATGTTTCTAAGTCTCTCCCTATCCCTTCCTCTCTGTAAAAAAAATCAATAAAATATATTTTAAAAAAACAAAACAAATAAGTACATAAAGGAAATAAGTACATAAAGGCGTACTTCTACACTGCACCCAACCCCATCACACCAACCCGATGGGCAGACACTGCTACCTATTCCTGCATGAAGTACTTCCTACATCCATTCCGCTCCATAGCCTGGTTCCCGGGCCAGACCATCCATCTCTGTCTTTATGTTTATTTGTTGGTTTATTCACTCATTCACATACTCACTCATATATTCATCTCATTCAACAGACCCCCCGACCCCCTGTGCCTGGGAAAGACCACACTATGGAAGTACTAGTGGAACTAAACATTTAGCAAAGAAGGCATGAAACATTATTATTCACAATTAGGCCTACAGTAGTCTCCCCTTATCCAGAGGCATACATTCCAAGGCCCTGGTGGATGTCAGAAATCATGGATAGTACTGAACCCTACACAGTCTATGTCTTGTCCTACACATACAGACCTTTTCACTTAAAGGAAGCACTACCATTGCTTCTCTGTGACACATCTGAATTGCCAGTATCACTGCTCTTGCACTTTGGGGTCATTATTAAACAAAATAAAGGTGACTTGAACACAATTGATAGGGGCAGAAATAGAATATTGGGGAATAGCTGTAATTGTAAGAAATATTAATCATGCTTTGTTAACCATGGTTGTTTTATTCTGATTTAAAAAGGCACATTCTAACCTGGCTGGGAGTTGCACATGGGAACTTGGAGCTCACCTGGAAATGCCGCCCATCCTTCCCATCCGGGAGCTATTATCATGGAAGGATTAACAACCTTGTTGCAGAAACCAGAGCCTCTAGCTCTTTGAAGACTCCCAGCCCTTTGCATATTGCCAGCCCTTTGAAGATTCCCAGCCTTTGCATAACTGCAGGCCTTTGTAAATCTCCAGCCTGCCTTACCTATACACTGTCCATTTGGCATATCCTTTTGCCTACTTCCCATATAATCTTTGTCCTTCTACCCAATATAAGCAGCTGGCTTATGGTGGGCAGCAGAGCAGACTTTTGTAGATGACCTGCTGCTCTCCCATGCTGCCAGCAGTATTGGAATAATTCTGTCTCTGCTGAATTGGCTCAAGTAGTGACAAGTAGCATGGACCCATTGATTGTCTGGTTACACAATCACTGGACCACAGCAGTTGATCTGATAACCTATAAGGCTACTAATTGACTAATGGGCTGGAGCTTATGCAGGTGGAGACACTGCACAAAGGGATGATTCACGGCCTGAGATTTCATCCTGCTACTCAGAATGGCTTGCAATTTAAACTTATAAATTGTTTGTTTCTAGAATTTTCCATTTAATATTTTTTACCTTGGTTGACACATCAGGTAACTGAAACCACAGAAAGTAAAACAGCAGAAAAGGGGAGACTACTGTACTAGTAATTGCAACTCAATCCCCCAACCTCATCATTGCCCAACTCCACCATGTGCTCTATTTCTACTCTCCAGCCCAGTTTACCTTCTAACATACTATAACATTCCCCAGTTTATTGTTTTTTTTATTTTTTTATTTTTTTTATTTGGTCCCATCCCATTAGAATGTAAACCTACAGGGATCTTGTCTCTTTGTCCACTGAAGTGTTCCAAGCACCTAGAACTGTGCCTGTCATGTCTGTTAAATAGCTCTTGAGAGGGTGAATAAATGGGATATAACCTATGTTGGAAAAGTACTAGGAATTTTGGGAAAGAATAACTACAAATTCTAACCTAATCAGGGGTGGTGGGGGAAGGTCTGAAAAGATTTCAAAAAAGTCGATGTAGTGTTAGCTGTGACAGATTTTTTTCTCTTGGTGATGCAAGTGCCTGTCTTAAGCTTTGCTAGCTGAGCCATCCATTTCAAAAAGGCAACCACTTCAAAGGAAGACTGTTATCTGTAATTAGAGGTCCTGTGCACAAATTTGTGCACCAGTGGGGTCCCTTGGCCTGGCCTGCGGGATTGGGCTGAAACCATCTCTCCGACATCCCCTGAGGGGTCCCAGGTTGTGAGAGGGCACCGGCCAGGCCAAGGGACCCCACCAGTGCACGATTGGGGCCGGGGAGGGGTGGGGGAGGTTGGCCAGCCGGAGAGGGATGGTGGGAAGGCTCCAGGGCATGTCTGGCCCGCCTTGCTCAGTCCAGATCAGCCAGACCCCAGCAGCAAGCTAACCTACTGGTCGGAGTGGCTGCCCCCTGGTGGTCAGTGCACATCATAGCAAGCGGTTGAGTAGCCTTCGCATATCGTTAGCATATTATGCTTTGATTGGTTGAATGGACGACTGGACGACCAGACACTTAGCATATTAGGATTTTATTATATAGGATAAACTTAGTCCAGTCAGGAGACTAGATAAAGAGCCCCCAAGAGGCACCTTTGTTTTGGAGATCTTGATTTCAATAACTGGCCTTTGGGCTATTTGTTTGTTTTCTATTCCCAAGCTTTACATTCCTGCTTTTATGTTTTAAATTCTCCAATAAAAGTGATCCCACAAAAACCCTATGGCCCCACCCTAGACCCCAATAAAAGCAGAGCCCATGAACACTCCCTCTCTCTACCCTCCACCTCACTCTGTGGTCCTGGGCATGCTATATAATTTCCAGATCTTGTACGTAATAAGCCTGCATTCTTTCTAAGTATTCTGATGGTTATAGCTGGGGGAAGACTTGCAGTCATAATAAGTACCACAAGCTAGGCCAGCCACAACATTGGTAATTGATAGTCTAAGACTAGCCCAAACAGTCACATTT
Source organism: Myotis myotis (assembly GCF_014108235.1). Taxonomy (NCBI): domain Eukaryota; kingdom Metazoa; phylum Chordata; class Mammalia; order Chiroptera; family Vespertilionidae; genus Myotis; species Myotis myotis. The sequence continues at coordinate 113,913,205 of NW_023416335.1, forward strand.
ACACTGAAACCTGAGGATGAGGTGAGCTATATGAATAGGGTGGGGAGTGCTCAGGAAATGGAGCAGCACATGCAAAGGCCCTGAGACAGGAAGGAATGATGAACCAAGTGGATTGAAAAATGGAAAAGTCGGGAAATGGAGGCAAGGAGAGAGGGGCGATGATGGGTGAATCTGAATCTGGTAAGGACATAGGGCCTGGATCACACAGGCCTATAGATTATAGTAACACAGTTGGTTTTTAAGCTAAGAGCTATGGGAAGGCACTAAAAGGTTTTCACAGGGGAGTGACATGATCTGAAGTGCATTTTTCAAAGATCTCTCTGGCTGCAATGAAGAGACAGCAAGAGTGGTTATGGAGAGAAGGATGTGTGTTTGTGGTAGTCCAGGAGTAAGATGGTGATGCAATTATTGAACACAGTTGTAGTGGAATGACTGTTAGATGTCAATTTTGCCTATCCCTAAATTTCTCCAATGAAAAACCACCTGATGGAAAATTTAGTTGATGTTGTAGCAAAGGCAAAGTTGTCCAAATGATATAAATTTTCCAGAATACCTGGCATATTTTAAAAAATTAATGATAAATGAAGATTCTGACAATAAAAATTTCATGGAAAATATTCGTTATTATATCATGTTGTTATTGTTTATTTATTAATCAATTTATATGTTATTTTCATGTACATTTTACTAATTTTCTTTCATCTCTGACACTTCTATTATAGAGAAAGGGAAAATGGTGATATTAAAATATTTCTTCTAATTAATTTCCTTTCATTGTGCATGAATTTGTGCACCAGGCCACTAGTTGTAATATAAAAACAAATATGTAATGTCTTAAAAGAAGCTGGCAAAGAAAGAAACAGGAGGAATGAGGTATCTGTGGTCATTTAAAAGAATTATAAGTTTCTTTTCTGAAAGTTTGGATTTTATGTGTAAAGTTTTCATAAAACTGCCATACCTATTGGCGCAACAAAAAAGAAAACAAATTAAAAGGATAAATTTGAGATTAAAAAAAAAAAAACACAGTTCATGGAAAATACTCTTCTTAAAGTGGAATCCTAAGAGATAAAACTGGAATTTGTTTTCTGAGAATGTTCATCTCACAGTTAGAACCTTAGCACTTACAATTTTAATCATACGAGATCACTTAGAACCAAACACTTACTGATAATGCACTGAAATTTTGATATTGCGTCGAGAATCCAGTTGAAATGCATGTTTTATTTATTTTGACCTTACACTGATGAAGCTTGTTTTTTTCTAGCATTACAGCTGTGATTCGTGCAACAGATGTGGGAGCAAATGTCCTCGACTTTGTAAACAAAGCTCAGATCTTTGATGTCACCCTAAGCCTTTCCATCTTCATCACAAACAGCATTAAATGTTCAGAAACTGTGTTACATCAGGCAGTTGGCACTTTACTAAAGTTCTTACAGTTGAGGAAGATTACTAATTAGTCCAGAGTTGTTACCATCCTCTATCCCTGTGGGGTCTGAGTTTACAAATAACTCCATGGTTTGAGAGTAAACTGTGGGAGGTCTAAAGAGAGCTTCAAGAATTCAGAAACCATGTGCAAAATAAGTATGCTTCTGAGAGCAAGGTCCATAGGTATTTTTTTCAGATTTTCAAAGGAGTCTTGGAGCTCCCCAAAATTTGAGAACCTCTTGGGTTGCACCCTATCTGTCTGTTCTGGTTAGTTCTGCCCCAGAATCCAACAAATGGCCTGATCCCTGAGTTACTCCAAGCACACAGAGGAATACATGTGCCATCTATTCTGTGCTCTGGCTGGAGGTCCCACACCCACTAGATGATGATAGCCTTGCACGGGCCACCAAGACCATTTCTCATATACCACCCAACTCAGTAACTGTCCTGTGTTAGGTTCTCAATAAGTATTTGCTGAATCTAATTGAAGCAAATTAATTGAAAAAAGGAGATTTATTATGTATAGGCCATATACGTATATATAAATTGAGGCCCTGAACTGACCATTGACATGAATGAGTGTAATTAGTCACCAGCCTGTGGGGCGCGGTTACGGTGTTTTGGCCAGGTTCAAGGCTCGGACTAATGAAAGGACAGGGTCCTCTCATTGCCACGTGCAAGTCCCAGCTGGAGGGCAGGGCCCTCCCAGCACAATTATAGCCAACGACTGTGGTTGTAAGCTTGAACCTATGGTCCAAACACGTAGCCCCACGTGCCTTGTGCTAGAGTTCAGGTGCATGTAGTTGAGTGAGGTTGGAACTCATGAGAATGCTGTAAACAACTTGATCACGCCCCTACTTTGCCTCATAGCATCTGCTATAAAATAAAGACACGGCTTGTGGGTGCTGTCATCTCCTCATCAGGGAGGCAGTGTCCCACCAAGACCCAGCTATTATTCTCTTGTCTGTCTTTCCTTAATCCTTTCACTCCTCCACTCAGGATCACCCTTGGTCGTGCTGGCGTAGCACACCAGCCCAGACTCCCAGGCAAAGATGTGGACAGAGTGGCATTCAGGGATCCTCTCCTACTTCTGCCCCAATATTTCTCACACATGAACATTCTGGATAAAATACAACAAAATAATTTTCAATGACATAGTTGAGCCGAAACCAAGAAAGGGAAATCTCCAGCTATAAGAAGTCAAGAAGGAAGCAAAGTAATAGAAGTGAGTAGGAGTGGAAGCCAACCAGCTCATGGGACACTCCCTTCATGTCTGGCATCTTGACAGCCTCGTGGGTGCCAAGTGCAGGCTAGAGGCCACAGGGAGCTGTAGACTTGTGTACTTGCCTAAAATCAAGACATGGAGGGATCAGAGGATTCCACCCTTGGCCTGGAGAAGCAGCACGGAAGCTGGCTATCTGCCTGGGGCCTGGGTAGCAGGGTAACCTGAAAAAATGGGAGCCCCCTTGGGCTGCAAAGGGGTGGATTTTGGGGCATGGGAAACCCAGGCTGAGAAATGATCATACAATGGATCCAGAGTGAGTGAGAGCCCCTGGGACCCTGTTAGAGACACAAAATCATCTACAAGGATTGTCTATGACGCAGAGCACACAGGACTGTGCTGGAACATGAGTGCACATCCATTCAATTCCAAAATGTTAAAAACCCTTCAGTCACCTCTGGTGCTCACAGTGCTATATAACTAGACACAGATACCTAAAGTTAAAGCAAACCAGAGCCACTGGAAATGTAAAACATTGTTTTCTAAATAACTATTGGATCAATTAAACTATCAAAACTATTACCAAAGAAAATAAAAATTTAAAGAATACAGATGAAAACAGCTGGCCTTCAGGAATAAGTTTGTTTTCTGTGTTTCATCTTTCTACCTTTCTCCTGCTCTTTCCAACAGAGAACTTGACAACTGGCCACATTCCAGGACTCTGAGGGGACACACCCAAAACTGACCAACGTTAGGCACAGACTGCAGGTCTGAGGCTCTGCACCTCCTGGCAGAAAGCTGGGGTGCAGTTCCAGCCTGGTTCCTGCCTGGAAGGACAGGGACATCTAGTGTTCTCCCTCTTCTCTCTTCCTCCTCTACAGACACTGCTGTGGCCAGTCCAGCCCAGCCCAGACATTTGCGCAGTGTGTGTTGTCTTTGCTGTTTCCATTCCTCATAGTGCTGGTGGTCATGTATGATGCCGGGGCTGACTGTCAGACCCTGAACGAGCCACAGATAAACAGATAACTCTGACACACGTTTCTGTGAAAGAGAGGGCTAAGGCACTACTTGGCTGTTGCCGCCAAGTAACCCTGTTCGCTTGCCTCCTTTGGCTTTTATTGTCATAACAGCTTGAACTAAAATAACCTCTAGATACAATAAGCAAGGTAAGCATCCTTGAGGAAGTATATGCATCTACAAGGTCAGGCCTTTAAAGACTAAACATAGAGATTCTAGCAAAACACCCCAGGGGATCGGACTTGTTTGGGAAAGTCAAGGCAGGGGCTGCCACCTCCAGCAAGGTCCCCTCAGAGGCCCCTGACCTTTTGGAGAATCCTCCTTACAGACTTTCCAACCAAGTCCCGTGCTTCCCCACAGTATTATACTTTTTCTAATATCGTATTGTATTTGGGTTTGCATGTTGAAAAGGGTAAAGCAGAACAGGCTTCACTAGTGCTGTCTATCAGAACCTATTTAAGTGTCCTCTGACGAGGAAAAATTAGTGTTCTACATTGTTCATCCCCAGTTTTCTTGGTTCGGTATGCTGGGGCTTGAGCCCTCGGTGATCCTGTGGGAAAAGGTGATTGACTGAAGTCAGGATTCTGTGTCCTTTAGTCCCAGAAAATAATGTAGCCAAGGAGCCAATCTCACCCAAGTTATTAAATCTACAGAATATAGCCAAAGGTATATTCAGAGAAATATATAACTTCTGTGACAAGAGAGAATAAAATAAATGAATTAAACAATCAAGAGAAGAGGTATTAGCAAATGCAAAGAAATATTGCCCATTGAAAGTGAAAAGACTGATTTAAAGATTAGAAAAAGTCATAAATTAAGAAAAAAAATGGTTTTAATAAATTAGTGTGGTTTTGTTTGTTTGTTTTAGGAAACAATCTCAATATACCACACAAACCTCTAGGTAAGCAAGAAAAATGCAAATATGTAATATCTATCTATCTATGTATATAAAAGGCTAATATGCAAAGAGTTCCCTCAGGAGTTTGACCTGGAGACCAGGAGTTTGATGGCTCACTATGATGTGCACTGACCACCAGGGGGTAGCATGGAGCAAAGGAAGGCCTGGCCAGCAGCTGGGGAAGGAAGGCCCTGGTCAGCAGCCAGAAGGCCCTGACTGGCCCTGATTGTCAGCCAGGCCCAGGTACCCTACCTGTGCATGAATTTCATGCACTGAGTGTCTAGTTGGATATAAGAGATGAAGACAGAGATACAGATAAAATTTGAATTGTTTGCTAATGAATTAGGAAATCTGGGAGAAGTGGATAATTTTGTAGGAAAATATGTTATAGAAAACAACTGGAATACCTAATAGAAAAAAATTGAAAAAAAATCATTTAGAAAATTTCCAATTACTGATTTTTAATAAGCTCCTGACTAAGATGGTTTCACAAGTGAATTAGAAAGAATTAGTATGCCATTAATGAGTTCCAGAGTACAGAGAAAAAGAATTCAATATTATAAAATCTATTTAATTTATTGTATCAACAAATAAGGAGAAAAATCACAGGAACCTGTCAATTATTGGTTTAAACATTTTTCAAAAGCCACTCTTTATTTCTAATTGAAAATAAAGACAGAATAAAAACAGAATAGAGATAATTCCTTAAAAGGATAAAAGCACATATTTCATATCACCAGATAAACTATTAAGATTAACAATCACTAGGCTGAAACCGGTTTGGCTCAGTGGATAGAGCATCAGCCTGCGGACTGAAAGGTTCCAGGTTCGATTCCGGTCAAGGGCATGTACCTGGGTTGCGGGCACTTCCCCAGTGGGGGATGTGCAAGAGGCAGCTGATCGATGTTTCTCTCTCATCGATGTTTCTAACTCTCTATCTCTCTCCCTTCCTCTCTGTAAAAAATCAATAAAATATATTTAAAAAAAAAAACACAAAAAACAATCACTAGAAGCTTCTCAGCAAAGCTGGAAATGAGATAAAAGTATTCATTAACACCATTATTATTTAATATTGTTTTAAAACTGCAGCCCAAACAAGAGAATAAAAGCAAAGTTTTAAATATTAAAAAAAATCATTATTTGCATTATTTGTTAGTATATCACTACTAACATAACTAGGAAGTCCAAAAAGCTTCAACTAGAAATATTGTAATCAATATGCATGCAATTAAATGAACAGTTAAAAATATAAATACCAATACCTTTATTAGTATAAGAAAAAAGAACAAAATTTTACTCAAATTATTTGCAAGTAAATAAAAACAATATATTTAACTGAAATTGTGTGAGACTAATAATAAAAAGAAGTACTAACTCCTGTATTGTGGGGAGGCGATCTTTGATAAATGATTTTGAAAGGCCATATTCTATATAATAAAAGCCTAATATGCTAAGTGTCTGGTCGTCTGGTCAGCCGTTCAACCAATCAAAGTGTAATGATATGCTAAGGGCACTCAACTACTTGCTGTGATGTGCACTGACCACCAGGGGACAGACACTCCAACCGGTAGGTTAGCTTGCTGCTGGGGTCTGGCTGATCAAGGATTGAGTGAGACAGGCTGGATACATCCTGGAGCCCTCCCACAGACCTTCCCCAGCTGGCCAACCCCCCGCATCCTTCCCTGGACCCGATTGTGCACTGGTGGGGTCCCTCGGCCTGGCCTGCACCCTCTTGCAATCCGGGACCCCTCAGGAGATGTTGGAGAGCCAGTTTCAGCTTGATCCCACAGGCCAGGCTGAGGGCCCCCACTGGTGCAGGAATTCATGTACCCGGCCTCAAGTTGAAAATAACTTTGGAAGATTAGCAGGGGGTGTGAGGAATAGAAGAAGAGGTAAAAGGGGTGTACCACCACCAGAGATATATGCTATGTAAATGCCAGCAGTAAATGCTATGTATTATACAGCATGAAGTAAACAAATCCATAAAGTAGAGAGTCTATGGGGAGAGCTCAGCAGGCGATAAAAGTGGCATTACAAATCAGTGAAATAAAGACCTATTTTTTAACTATTTGTACAATTGGCTAGTTGTCTAGCTACAAATCAAATTTGACCTCATTCTTCAGCTTTCCACCAAAATAAATTCCAGGTTAACCAAAGGTTTATATCTTAAAGACTAGAGGAAAATAAAATGTGGCTGAGCAAAAACCAAGACGAAAATCAAAATAAACAAGTGAATATACCAGGAATGAAAAAAATCTTTATTAGCAACATTTAAAAAGACAAAACAAAAAACAGAATTAATGATCAAGGTATATACTTTTTACTCTAAAAGGTAAAGAAATTAACAAAAATACTACTGTAAATAAAATCAATATAGACAACAATACTGTGGGAAAAAATATTTGCAAAATATAAGATACGCCTGGCTGGCATGGCTCAGTGGTTGAACATCGACCTATGAACCAGGAAGTCATGGTTCAATTCCAGGTCAGGGCACATGTCTGGGTTGCGGGCTCAATCCCCAGTGTGGGGCAGGCAGGAAGTAACTGATCAATGATTCTCTCTCATCATTGATGTTCCTCTCTCTCTCTCTCTCCCTCTCCCTTCCTCTCTGAAATCAATAAAAATATATTGAAAAAAAGAAAATATACACAATGGTTTACTGGGCCTAAAGTAAACTTTTAATAAGTTAATAGGAAGATGAACATCCAAACAGAGAAATAAGCAAAATATATACAGGTAATTAATAATAGAAGAAATATAAGGGATAATAAATGTGTAGAGAGAGACTGATGATTAATCAAAGAAATGAAGATGAAAACCTGAGCTATCACTTTCTGCTTGTCTAACTGGCAAAGATACAAAAGTCTAACAATAGTGTTGGTGCGGGTGTGTGGAAAGAGGCAAACTCAGCCATGATGGGGAGCACAGTGACCTTACAATAGGAAATTGGCCCACTGTGTCAATTAGCACTTTGTATAACCTTTGATGCACTTTGAGGAATCAATCTGCAAAAGGCATCATACTAGCATATGCAAGTCACAGTATCCTATCTAATCCTATCTAATAAAGAGGGAGTATGCTAATTGACCCTCACACCGTCGCAAAGATGGCGGGGCCCACAGCCAATAAGGAGGGAATATGCTAATTGACTACCATGCCTTCAAAGATGGCGGTGCCCACAGCTACAAAATGGCAGCACCCAGTTCCCTCAGCCCCCCAGCCGCCCAGGGCTGGCCCGAGGGACGACCAAACAACTGAACAGCAGGCTGTGTGGGGTGACCAGGCCGGCAGGGGGGTTAGTGAGGGATGACCAAATGACCGAGTAGCAGGCTGCGTGGGGTGAACAGGCCAGCGAGGGGGCCGTGAGGGGTGACCAGGCTGGCAGGGGGCGCAGTTTGGAGTGACCAGGCCAGCATAGGGGACTAATGGGGGCAACCAGGCCGGCAGGGGGCGCAGTTAGGGGCAACCAGGCCAGCAGGGGGGTCAGTTAGGAGTGACCAGGCCAGCAGGGAGGGGGCAGGTAGGGACAATCAGGCAGACAGGCAGGTGAGCGATTAGGAGCCAGTGGCCCAGGATTGTGAGAGGGATGTCTGACTTCCCAGGATTGGGCTTAAACAGGCAGTCGGACATCCCCTGAGGGGTCCCGGATTGGAAAGGGTGCAGGCTGGGCTGAGGGGACCACCCCCTATGCACAAATTTCCTGTACCAGGCCTCTAGTTGCTAATAATAGTGGAAACCCCCTCCAGATAGACACACACAAAATCAAAAAACAACACTTAAACAGAGACTTCAGTTTCCAGCCCAGAATGTAAGGCACTTGGAAGTCATCACTCCCACCCACACAACAAGAAAAAAGCTGAACAAACTTAAAATCAGCAGATCTTCTTAGATTCATCAGAAACCTGAGGTCACAGAACAAACTCACAGATTGGAGAGACAGACTGGCAGACACAGAATCACAGTGCACTGGAGCAGAAACTCACAAGCAGAAGCCTCTATAGAAACCAGTATTTGGGGAAGAAAACCTACACTGTAATTGAGGAGCTGTTGGAGGCTTGGTGGGAACATGTTTTGAGAATGAAAAATTCCAAGGGGGCCCAGTCTTAGGGGGACCCCACACTTCTGTGAGTTTTACCTCCAGGAGACCTAGTGAAGGTTTTCGTAGCGAAGTTCAGAAAAATATCCGCCCATGCCTCTGGCAGAGGGAAGGGGAAAGTCGGCATTTTGAAATAAGCACAGAGCATTCTGCTCTTCTAATAAGGTCTGCCCTCAGAAGGAGGCATTGCACCAGAAACTAACCAACTGTTACTAGAAATATAAGTGTTGAAGGTACTTCTGGTAGGTCTCAGATGAAAATGAAGAACATGTTATTGGAAACTGGAGGAAAAGTGGTTCTTGTTATAAAGTGGCAGAGGACTTCGCTTTACCGTGTTCTGCTGTCTTGTGGAAGTGATGAACTTGTAAGTGATGAACTTGATGATTTCTAAACAAAGTGTTGAAGGTGAGACCTGGTTTCTCCTCGTGGCTTATAGAAAAAATATAAGAGGAGAGAGATAATTTGAAGGAAGAAGTATTAAGCAAAAAGAAACCAGAACTTGAAGATGTGAAAAATTCCGTCTATTTATATTGCCAAAAGGGAGGAAACATGAGCTGGAGAGAACACCAACAGGGTGGCTAGACAACCACTGCTAACGCGATTAAGTGGGCAACTTGTAGATCCGATGAACTGTTTCAGTAGAAATACCACCAGCTGGGGCTGAAAGGGACAGAGAAGGGATGAATGAAGGAAGACTGCTGGGTTTCTGGGATTCTATAGGCAGGAAGTGGGCAGATAGAGCTCTTCAGCTGTAAACATGTGCTATCCTGCAAGAAAAAGGAAGAATGATGCCAAAGGCAGTCCAAGGCTGGCTCCACCTTGATGCCAGAGTGTAGGGACTGCCACCCAAGTGAGCATGGGGGGCGGGGGGTGAGGCTGCTACCCAGTGAACCCAGAACATGAACCAAAGAAGATTATTCTCCAGCCTTAAAATCGAATAGTTAGTGAGGCAAACTCATCCACAGTAGGGATCCTGGAGGTAAAACTCATAAAAGTGTGGGTTCCCCCTAAGACTGGGTCCCCCTGGAGTTTTTATCCTGCTAGGTCTAAGATTTGCTTGGTACATGTGACCCTTTTTTCCTTTTCCCTTTTTAAAGTGAAATGCCAGTACTATGCCTGTCCCACCATTGTATTTTGGAATAATATAATGTATTATCTGATTTCATATATTCAGAGATGTAGGTGAATTTTGCTCCGCCATAAGTCATACATTGAGTCTCATTCATATCTGATTCAGATGATATTTGAAGGAGAGTTTGGACTTAAAGTTGATGTTGGAATGGGTTAAAACTTTTGCGGATTTTGGGGTGGGGGGAGAATGTATTGTACATGTGAGAAGGACATGAGTTTTGGGGTCAGAGGATGGACTGTTATGAGTTAAATTGTGTCTCCCCAGAATTCATATGTTTGGAGTACCTTATTTGAATATAGGGTCATTGCAGATATACTTAACTAGAGCAGGGTGGGCCCCTAGCCCACTATGACCAGTGTCCTTATAAAAAGGGGAAATTTGGACACAGACATGCACGCAGGAAGATACTGTGTGAAGATAAAGATAGCACTAGAAGCAATGCATCTACAAAACAAAGAACACCACAGATTGTCAGCCAACCACTAGAAGCCAGGGGAAAGGCATGGGAGAGAGTCTCCCTCAGAGCTCTCAGAAGGATCCAGACTCCTGACCTCCAGACCTGCGAACAATAAGTTAAAAACAAGCCTCTCAGCGTGTGGTGCTTGACTATGGAAGCCCTAGAAAACTAATACAATGATCAAGAGGGATTTATTCAAGAGATGTGAGGCTGGTCCAACATTAGGGGAAAATCAATCAATATAATTTAGCGCATCAAAGGGCTCAAGAAGAAAAATCATATGAATGTGGGAAAGCATTTGGTAAAGTTCAACAATGATTCATGATAAAAAATACACCTCAGCAAACTAAAAATAAAGGGGTTGTCTTCCTTAATTTGATAAAGAACATCTACACAAAACCTACAGTTAACATCATGCTTCATGCAGAGAAAATGGGTATTTTCCTGCTAAGATCAGGAACATGATAACAGTGTCCACTATCACCACTTCTACTCAACACTGTACTGGAAGTCCTAGCTAATGCAATAAAACAGGAAAATGAATAAAAGATATACAAATGGGGATAGAATAAGTAAAACTGTTTTTGTTCACAGATGATAAAGAAAATCTCAAAGAATTAAAAAAAATTCTGAAAGTAATAGTGATTATAGCAAAGATGCAGGATACAATGTTAATATACAAAAGTCAATTGCTTTCAATACTACCAATGAACAATTGGAATTTGAAATTAAAAACACAATACCATTTACATTAGCACATGCATAATGAAATACTTAGGTATAAATTTAACAAAATATGTATAAGATCTCTATGAGGAAAACTATAAAACACTGATGGAAAAAAGAAAAGATCTTTAAAAAAAAAGATCTTTCTATAAATAGGAAGACTCAACATTGTCAAAATATCGGTCCTTCTTAGCTTGATTTATAGATTCAATGCAATACTAATCAAAATCCCAGCAAGTAATTTTTTAGATATTGACAAGCTGATTTTAAAGCTTATAAGAAATGGCAAAAGATCTAGACGAGTTCAACACAATATTGAAGAAGGAAAACAGAGGTCTGACATGACCCCACTTTAAGACTTACTATAAAGCTATAGGAATCAAGACCATGTGAAAAAGAACAGATAAATAGATCAATGGAATAGAAAAGAGACCCCAGAAATAGACCCACATAAATACAGTCAACTGATCTTTGACAAAAGAGCAAGGACAGTTCATCAGAGAAAGGAGAAACTTCTCAGCAGATGGCACTGGAACAACTGGATGTCCACAGGCAAAAAAAAAGAATCTAGACACAGACCTTTCACAAAAATTAATCCAAAATGGACCATAAACATAATGCAAAGTGCAAAACTATAAGACTCCTAAAAGATAACATAGGATAAAGATAGCATCTAGGTAACCTTAGATTTGGCAATGGTATTTTATTTACAACATCAAAATGAAGATATAAGAAAAAATTGTAAGTTTTGGGAGAAAATATTTGAAAACACCTATTTTATAAAGTACTTGTTTCCAAAATATACCAAGAATTTTTAAAATTTAACAGTAGGAGAACAAATGACCCAATTTAAAAATGAGCAGCCCTAGCTGGTTGCTCAGTGGTTAGATCATCGGCCAAGGACTGAAGGGTCATGGATTCGATTCCAGTCAAGGGCAGGTACCTCAGCTGCCTGCTTGATCCCTGGCTCTGGTCAGGGTCAGGGTCCGTGTCAGTGTGGGAGGCAACCAATCAATGTCTCTCTCTCACATTGATGTTTCTCTCTCTCTCTGCCTCCTCCCCTTCCTTCCATTCTCTCTAAAAACCATGGGGGTGAAATATCCTTAGGTAAGGATTAACAACAACAACAAAAAAGGGGCAAAAAATATCTGGACACCTCAATAAAGAAGGTGTACAGATGGCAAATAAGCATATGAAAAGTTGTTCACATTGTATGTCATTAGATTTCAAGCCAAATCAACAATGAAACTGCTATACATCTTTTAGAATGGAAAAAATCCAAAACACTGCCACACCAAATGCGGGTAAGGGTGGATAAACAGAAACTCACTCGTTGCTGGTGAGAATGCAAATGGTACAGCCACTTTGGAGACAGTTTGGCAGCTTCTGACAAATTAAACATACTCTTACCACAGATTTAGCAACTGTGCTCCTTTGCATTTACCCAAATGAGTTGAAAATGTATGTCTACATAAAAACCTCCATAAAATATTTATAGCAGCTTTATTCATAGTTGCCAAAACTTGGAAGCAACTAAGATGTCCTTCAATAGGTGAACAGATAAATAAACTTTGGTACATACTTACAATAAAAATAAATGAGCTATTAAGCCACAAAATACATGGAGGAACCTTAAATGCATTGCTGAGTGAAAAAAATCAATCTGAAAAGGCTACACACGGTCTGATTCTGAGTATATGGCGAACTGAAAAAGGCAAAACTATGGAGACAGTAAAAATTTCAGTGGTTGCCAGCTGTTTGAATGTTGGAGAGGACAAAGAGATAGACAGGTGGGGCACAGGGTTGTTTTTTTTTTTTTGTATTTTTTAGGGCAGTGAAACTATTCTGTATGGAACTGTAATGGTGGCTACCTATCATTACATATGTGCCATATCCATAGAACGTTCAACACAAAGAGGGAATCTTGATGTAAATTATTAAATTTAGTTACTACTCTGTCAGTATTGGCTCATCAATTGTAACAAAGGTACCATACTAATGCAAGGTGTCTCACCCGATGATTAATAGAGGAAATGAGGGCAAGGGGGAGGGGTACATGGGAACTCTGGACTTTCTGTTCATTTTTCTATGAAGTTCAATCTATTCAAAACAATAGTCTATTAATTTTTTTAAAAGAACAAAACAAATTAAGTAAATAAGATAATTAAATAACTCTGGACACAATCTAAACGTTTTTCAGTAAGGGACTGTTTTAGTTAAATAGTGGTGGAATCACACAGCTGGACACTATGTAATCATTAGAGTGATACATGGTTACATTCATCAGTGAAGAATCACCTACTGGATAGATCACATATGGCAGAACTGCTCACATGATATGAGCTGATCTCTTACACAGTCACATCAACCTCTGTTCACGTATACAGAGCAATGCCTGCCAGGACCTTCTGTGGAATACTCAGCAATGGTGAGAGAGGCCAAGAACATGCCTGTCTGCACACCTCTGAGTCCCCGCACACACTGTACATGGTAGGTATTCAACAGATACTTCTAAAGTGAAAAACTCACGTCAATTCTTTTGTGTGGTTTTCCGTATTGTTTGAAGTAAAAATAAAACACACACACACAACATGAAACCATATTATCCTTTAATGGGACGGGGACTAGAAGCTATTTTCACTTTAGAAAAGTCAGCCCATATCCTTCAGGGCAAAAATCATGATTGGCTCTTGACAACGTTTGAAATTCACTGAATAACTGCTCAATTCCCCATTTTATCTGATGAATGTGGGCCCAGTTCTATGCGGGTTTTCTTTTGCGCTGCACCTACAAAAATAATTGCCTATTACTTCTCTCCACTATGTCAGGGACAGCAGTGGCAATATTCCATTTCTCTCAAATGTCCTTTTCAGATGAGAATAGCTTCTGAAATGGGAACGGCTAATTTTTTTCCTTCCCAGAGCATTCAAAGGAGTTGTTTTCCTCCTTTTCCTGTCACCATCCAGGCCAGATGGTAGATTTATCTCGCCATTTCTGAATTATGGTGGAAATGTTTCCTTGGAAATAGCAATTTCTTAAACAGAATTAAAAAGCTGAGATTGGATCACCACTAACACAAAGTGTCCACGGGTGAGTGAAAACAGAGCCCATTTCCCCCAGCGCGCTCTGCATTACAGCGCCTCGTGTCCTCTCGGCACAGTGCCCTTAACCATCCGTGATAACAACATTGTTAGTTTTGTGCTTCAGGTAATTAAATTCATATTAAAAATACAAAAGGCATCAAAGCTGACTACAGTTTTACCTGCTTTGGGTGTGGAGGAGTTTACATTGGGCGCACTGACGCAGCCCCAAGAAAAGTGTCATCCCTTGCCTGTCCTTCTCCCAGGTGCCTGGGTCAACTCCAAATCTCTGCCACCTGCTGTGGGGCCCTGTCTGAGAATACACTGATGTTCAAGGCAGCTCTAAGCACGGGCCTAATCAGGGCGCTCGAGGCCAAGATACTGTCATGCAGGCCTCGCACTGCGCAGATGTGCCCTTCTGTAGCCAAAGTATGATTGACGTCACTGTTGGCAACTAGCCTTGTTTGTCTCTGGAGCAAAATACAGGTTACTGGCCAGCTAGTCTGCTAGAGAGAGAGTGGACACAAAGAATGTAGCTCCTATGTGGGCAGGAGAGGCTAGAGAGCTCAGACAGAGCTGAGAGCAGGGACTGCTCCAATATAGGGCTAAGAGCTCACAGATAGCTCGGATACAGCCACATGTTAACCAGCCAGTGTGCTGGGAAGGGGAGACAGGAGAAGCTGCTGAGCCAGAGGCTGGAGAGGCTATGGAGGCTGAAGCTCTAAGGGAGAGCTCAGGTGCTATTGCCCTGTAAACCTGTATGTCTCGGGGCAGCATGTGGCTGCTCAGATAATAACTGGGTACCGAGACTGCTACTATTGTGTAGGAAAGATGTATTTACCAGCTGGTGTAGGCTGCCTATATGGAATTGCTGTGAAGGACTGGTTTGTCTGGTGGCCACTGGCTTCTGCAATAAAGATTCATTCTTATATACCCACGCCTTCTCATGGCTTCTCCAGCTAAGACCCAGCGTTCAAGACGGTCCAGTCCCAGGCAGAGGGGCTCGGACCAACACCTGTTACTTGTGAGCAGAGGATAAAGGAGGGACTTGGACCAAGTTCCCAACAGTTAGTGCAGTGGGCAGGGTTGGAGAAAGAACCTGCCCTGGCGTAGTCGGGAAGAATTTAGAAGAATACATGGACTCAGAGCAACTCAGAACAGCAGTGCTGAGCCGTGACCTGCTGGCTCTGACACCTCCCCTTCACCATGCCAGGCTCAGGACGCTTCCATATCACCAAAAACACTTTCTAAACATGCAGACACAAAACCCTCAGTGTGTTACGGGAAAGGGGGCCTGGCCCTTAGTGGGTTTGTCTAGGGCCCTCGGTAGTGTGTGAGTTCTTGACTCGATGCAGAAAAAATTTCGCAACACAAGTCCAGGTGACTTTGAGAGTACATGTATTAAACCTGGGGACAGTGAAACAAGGAAGGGCTTAGGATAGAAGAAGCACCAGGAGAGAACTAGGCTGGGCTGCCCTAGCTCACTGGGACGTCGAAGAAGAGGGGGCCTGGGAGACAGGTTCAGGGTGTACCCTGGGCTGAGCTGCAGCTGCCATTGCTCCCCTGGTTGCAAGTCTCGTGGGGACCCTTAGAGTTTAGGAGATGCAGGCCTGAGAGGGAAGAAAGGCGTGGGCATGAGAGAGAGAGAGGGAATGCTGGATCCTTTGTTTTGAGAGGTTTCAAAGGCTGGGAGTTTAGGGAAGTGCTTAGGGGAGATCTCAATAGCATATTCGTCAGCTTTTCCAGGTGTGCCCTTTCAGGGTGGTGGTCTCCACTGATAGGTTAGTGCCAGGGTAGGGGACCATGAGTGATTGCAGCTGGTCCTGGTGTCTCCCACCTGGCTTTGCTGCTTTTCTGGGCCTGGAGCTAAAATACAGCTTATCTCTAGGGAGGAAAGGTCAAGAGGTCTACACTGCACGATCAGCGATATGCCAGTGGAGGAAAGGCCACCCTGGAGCGAGGTCCCATGCCATTTTTCCCATCCTTAGGCACCCAGGCTGTCCGCCCTGGTGACCTTCCTTATCTGGCTGTAAATTGCTCAGCCACTTTGTTCAGCTAGTTGTCTCAGTTTCCCCATTCTACTTGCCAAGGACTTTTCCTAGCTTCTTACTATGCTGCCTCAAATAAATGCCCAGGTTGTAGGCTCAATCCCCAGTAGGGGGCATGCAGGAGGCAACAGGTGGATATTTTCTCTCTCTTTTTAAAAAAATATATTTTATTGATTTTTTACAGAGAGGAAGGGCGAGAGATAGAGTTAGAAACATCGATGAGAGAAACATCGATCAGCTGCCTCCTGCACACCTCCTACTGGGGATGTGCCCGCAACCAAGGTACATGCCCTTGACCGGAATCGAACCTGGGACCTTTCAGTCCGCAGGCCGACGCTATATCCACTGAGCCAAACCGGTTAGGGCTGGATATTTTCTCTTATTAATGTTTCTTTTTTTGTAATGTTTTACTCAAATTTTTATTTTTTAAAAATGTATCTTTATTATTGAAAGTACTAGAGCTGGTGCACGAAATTCATGTACGGGGCTGGGGTGGGGGTGGGGTGGGGGTGCGGCTCACCCTGGCCTGCACCCTCTCGCAATCCGGGACCCTTTGGGTGATGTCTGACTGCCAGCTTAGAGGTTAGAAAAAAACCTTGTGAGAGAAAAAAAACAAAACAAAAGAGGCCACTCCAGCAAGGGTGGGTTCTGAGGAGCTAGGGTTAACTTTCTGTGTGAAGATTCGCCAGGCCAGGGAAGAGGGGAGGAAGAAGTGAGTGTGTGTGTGTGTGTGTGTGTGTGTGTGTGTGTGTGTGTGAGAGAGAGAGAGAGAGACCCCTAAAGACTCCAGACTCTTTTGTTCTAAAGCACAAAACTTTGCTTTCCCCACGTTTATCACATGTCTAAACACAAACATCCTGTACTGCAAGCAACATGTATTAGGGAAGGAGAATGTAGCCTTAAAGCAACGGGTGGGGGTGTCAGAAGTAACTCCTCTCGTCCCCCCCAGCTGAAGCTCCTTGGGGGCCTGCCTCTTTGCAAATCCACGTTTATCTCTTGGCTCGTGGGAGGTTAGGGAGTGCAGCATTATCCTGGGAGGGAAGGTCATGGGGGCTGCACCCATGGTACTCGCCCCATGTTTCATTTCCTCATCCTCCCGGGTCACTTTCCACCCCACCACTGATCCAGTTAATGGGGTCGGAGATCTGCAGCTGGACACCTCCAGGCAGAGAGCGCTCTGGGAGCTGGGTGGCCCCTGCGTCCAAGGCTCCTGTGTCCGTGCCCCACCCCCACCAGCTTCCCACCTGCAGATAGTGGCTCAGGGTGTTCCCCCATGCACACCAGACTCAATCTGACTGGGTGCTGGGAAAGATTGGGCGGCTCTGTGTTGGGAAGCTCTGCTGGCTATCACCTTTGAATTGCGCACCACTGGGGGGGGAGGGGGGAAGAAAAGCCTCCCCAGAAAGAGGTTTTTCAAAAGCCTTCAGGGACTGGGAGGTTGGCCGGCTGGGGCCTTCCTTCCCCTGGCTGCCAACAGCCGGCCCACCCCCCGTCTGCACCCACCTTGGCCTGGCACTGGCCATGTCTGCCACACCCACCCCTGGTTCCCCATTCCCCATCGGGCGATGGAGGTTGGCTGGCAGGCCTCGATCAGGTAATTGGGGTGGTCAGTGTGCGTCATAGTGTCTGGTTGTTCTGGTTGTTTGGTCTCTCCACCATAACTGTCACTTAGGCTTTTATATAAATAGACTAGAGGCCCAGTGGACGAATTCGTGCATTGGTGGGATCCCTCTGGGTGGCCTGCGGGGATCGGCTGAAACCCACAGTCCAATGCTGCCTGCAGCTCCTACCTGCCACCCCCGCTCATCCTGGCCCCAATGCACCTGCTGTGGCTTGCACCCAATCAGTCCCGATCAGAAGAGGCTCGCGCTGCCACAGCAGCACTCACCAGCTGTGAGCCCTAAGTCTGGTGCCCTCCTGAGGGGAGTGGCCTGAGGGATCAGGCTGAAACTGGCTCTCAGACATCTCCTGAGGGGTCCCGGATTGCAAGAGGGTGCAGGCCAGTTTGAGGGACCCCACCAGTGCACGATTGGACTGGGGAGGGGCCACGGGAGGGCTCTAGGGCATGTCCAGCCCTGTTTCACCCAGTCCCAATCGGGGCGAGTGGGGCTGGTCGGGAGGGGAGGGGTGAGGGAGGTTGGCCAGCTGGGAAGGGACAGCAGGAGGGCTTCAGGGTGTGTCCAGACCATCTTGCTCAGTCCCAATTGGCCGGACCTCAGCAGCATGCTAACCTACCGGTCAGAGCATCTGCCCCCTGGTGGTCAGTGCACGTCATAGCAACTGGTCGACCAGTTAACTGTCTGCCCCCTGGTGATCAGAGCACATCATAGCAAGCAGTTGAGCGGCCTTAGGTTATCATTAGCATATTACGCTTTGATTGGTTGAGCAGTTGACCAGTCATCGGACAACTGGACACTTAGTATATTAGGCTTTTATTATATAGGATTACAGATATCCCCATTGACCCTCTTTACCCTGCACCCACCCATCCCAGGCTCTCACCACACTAGTATCTGTGTCTGTGGTCTCATTTAATAGATGTTTCTCTCTCTCTCCCTCTCCATTCCTCTCTCTGAAATAAATAAAAACATATTTCTTAAAAAAGAAAGCAATTCTAAATTCAAAGACTTAAACTCTGTGAGGAATGTTTTTTCCTCACATTTAATATAGACATTTCTCCTGGAATAGTAAATGTCCATGTTGTTAAAAAAGAATTTTCTACCTACCTGAAAGAAAGAAAAAAGCAAACAATAATTGATTCTGAATCATTGGTAATGTGGGGGAACCCAGATAGTACTAACACTCTCTCCCCACTACTGTCATATCTACTGAGGTAAAAGTGAGAAAAATGTGGATAGAACTGCTCAGTTAATTCAGGTAAAAAACAAACAACAGACAAACAACAACAACAAAAAAAATAGGCAACTGATCCAACCAATCACCATTCCTTGAATTCTTTCTGCTTTGGCTATCTGATTATAGCTAGATTTTGCATTAATAGTACAGCTCAAAAACATTTTCTATTAAGCAGATTAGAAACCTTTAGTATCCTGAAATGGGAGTTGGGAATCTGGGTTCTGGTCTTAATTCTCAACAGCTGTTTATCTATATACATAAAAGGCTAAGTGTCCATCCATCCGACCAGTAGCTATGGCGTGCACTGACCACCAAGGGGCAGACATTCAATGCAGGAGCTGCCATGACATGCACTGGCCATTTAAAAATAATGGCACCATAGACCTGGTGCTGACAAACCAACACTCAGCTTCCCCCAAGGGGGACACAGGCCCCACCACCATCCCAGAGTGACACCCCACCAAATCACAGCCAACTATGCCAAGACCCCATGGCACAAAATGCAGTTCACAGCCCAGCCCAGCCCAGAAATGGTGGCTGTGGGCACCGGGTAATGACATCATGTAGCAACACCTGGCTTCCTCTCCCTAGTGACTAGCATCCTTTGAGTTTCTTCAGCCCAGGAACCTGGCTTGCTTCATAGCCAGGTGCAAACATTTTTTTTAGTTTAACCAAATGTTTGTGAAGTGTTTTCCCATGCTTCATCTCATTTGATCCTCACAGAATCCTAGATTAGGTAGATAGGAGACTTGGTGGAATCCTATTTTCTTTTCATTAGCAAGCCATGAATAACAATATTAAAATATTTCTTCTAATTAATTTCCTTTCAAGGTGCACAAATCCATGCACTGGGACACTAGTTTATGATAAGCTTTAAGGTTTTTTCCAGCTCTAATGATCTTGGAGTCTATCCTATATAATAAAACCCCAATATGCAAATCGACCGAATGGTGGAACAACCAGTCACTATGACATGCACTGACCACCAGCGGGCAGATGCTCAATGAAGGAGCTGCTCCCTGGTGGTCAGTGCATTGGAGCTTTGCTGGAGCTCTGCTCAGCCAAAAGCCGGGCTCACAGCTGGTGAGGGCAGCAGTGGTGGCTGGAGCCTCTCCCACCTCTGTAGCAGCGCTAAGGAGGCAGTTAGAAGCGAGGGGTCCCGGATTGCAAGAGGGATGTCTGACTGCTGGTTAAGGCTTGATAGGGCCTAAACTGGCAGTTGAACATCCCCCGAGGGGTCCCAGATTTCGAGAGGTTACAGACTGGGCTGAGGGACCTCCCCCATCCCCCCTGCAAGAATTTCATGCATCAGGCCTCTAGTGATCATATAAGATTAGGTTCCAAAATTACACCTGCAAGCCAAAAAAGTCCAATAGACATATTCTACTTGGCTCATGCACTGTTTTCAGAAATCATGGAAGCAATTAACAATATTTGAAACTGAGGGACTTCAACAAAAATCAGAATTTCTGGCTTTTATTTCTTTCAAATCAGAAGATCTGGAAATACTAACTCTTCAGTTTGCCACAGTCTCCCTTGATCTTTAATGTCTTTACAACTTTCAGGTCAAATGTCAGTTGCCATCAGTCAACAAGCTGTGTCACTGTTTCTCTTACATTTGCTTGAAAAGAAAGCGAAATATTTCATAACAAAAGTCAAAAAATGAAAGGCAGATCCAAGAAGCTAAATGTGCCATAAAAAATGTGAGAAAGTAACATTCTACACTTCCACATGAAAATATGCTAGGTATCTACTATGCAAATGAGCATGTTGTCACTGAAAGCACACAACATAGGGCATCATTTTGAAATGAGCCACAATAAAAGTTGGCACAGGAAAGATTTGGGATGAAAACTTAATCAAGTGAGAAAAACTATTTTGTTTCTATTTGAAACTATCAGATTTGTTTCTGAATGTGAAGGAAATAGCTGCTGTAACTAATAATGACTTAAGTTGTTTAGTACTCACCTCTTATAAATGGTGAGTTTATAAAACTGTTTATTGAATGTAGCTATAATTATGTCTCTTGAACAGACAGAAATAGCCTTTGGTAAATATAAGTATAATCTGAAACATGGTTGTTCAGAGCATTGAAGAATTGGTTGAAAATTTACAGGACAAATTACATGAAAAAGATAAATTGTGATATTTTCTATTACAGCCAATGAGAGAATGTAAGCCATATTCATTGGTGAGGTGAAGAGAACTTTGAGGTGATTGAAAAACTGTTGGACATAGTGCTAATTAAGTAGAAAGCAGCAGGAAATTATTCATTTTGGTGGATTGGGAAACTTTTTTAAGGTATATTTTTTAGAACCTTTAATGCTTTAATGTAGTAAAGATAGTTCTCCTTTGGTGGTAATTTCACACACGTTATAACATATTGCATGTTCATGTTATGCTATATAACATTCAATAACATTTATAAGAATAATTTAAGTCAGGTCATTAAATCATTCAAGGAAATTTTTGCACCAAAAACTTAAAAACAGAATATAATAACATTATGAATTACATACACTGCTATTAGCCGTGCTAATTCAATGCATGGCTGGATGGACCAGATGTACAATATGGTATCCGGCTATACTATATAATGTCAGGTGGTGGTGCTGTAGTATTTTGTTGTGTTAAAAAGAAAAAAAAAATTGTTCTCTTCATGTAAGCAAAATGCTGATGCTGAAAAGTGTTTCAGAGATTTGAAATTCTTGGATGCTGCTGCAACCTATCAAATACTTTGAATACTCTTCTGCTTAGATACTTCCAAGAGGTACACAAATACAGGAACTGGTTGGTCAAGTCATCTGGCATGAATATTTCAGTTCACCTTCCTATACTGAAATCAGTTTTCTGAAATGAAAATGAGAACCTGAACTCTAGTCCCCAAATTGTAAAGTCTTAATTCCTCTAAATTATGAATTCTTAATTCCTCCAAAATGTTATATGATTTCAAAGTTTATGATAATAAATTATCAATGCCTCATTGAAATTTCTCATTATCATGTGTGTTCAGACTGCTTCTGACTATGAAGGAGTAGCTTGTATCAGGCTAACCTTCCCACTGAAAATAGAAACAATGAAACACACACACACACACACACCAAAAATTAGCTGCTTGAAAGAATTGGAGAGCAACCTGTGTAGCACCAAGCCAGTATGAAGCAAAAGATATTAGCGAGCCAGACCTTCCCTGCTACCTTCTCCCCTGAGAACCTTGGCTGATTTGCAACACAGGGCACTTGGGCAGCAAGGTAAACTTCCAGAAGTCTCACAAGGGGTTATTACCAGGGTTTCTTTTCCTCTTGGTTTTCAGTTATTTGGTTCTCTCTTCTGGAATGCCTGTTAATTGTTTAAGGTAATGCTACTTGTTGTGCATGACATATTTTAAAAGAGCTTAATGATGTTATTTCTATCAAGAAAAACTAATTTCCACCTGGCTGCATTTCATCAATCTCTAAGGGCGTTTCATTGGTCAGATTTAAACAAATATCAAAAAAGAAATGTGCACAGGTAAAAAGAGTCGGCTCTGGAAATAGTGAGTTTCCTACAGTGACAGGAAAGTGTTTGGCCAAACACTCTGGGGGAGCGCTCAGAAAGGATTATTGTATGTGAGGTTGGCTGGATTAGATGACCGTCAAGATTCCTGTCTACACGGATTTTGTGGGTTTATTTCCAAGGCAAAGAAAGTACTCTGCTAACGGGAGACAGAGTCCAAACCAACACATCCAAATCCACCCCATATAGAGTTCAAGTTTCTAAAGGAACATGTAATAGATCACAAATCCTTCTGAATCTCTGTTGTGATCAGTAACAGAAGTTTCAGAAAGTGCCATGAAAAGTCAATGGGAAAAAGAACTGCATTTACTAGAGTTCATATTCAAAGTATCCTTGATCCTGGTAAAATGAATCATAAGACAGGGTATTCTAAGTGAAGGCAAGGAGAGAATGAAGAAAAAATTGAGGAGTATAGCACTTTACAACAAAAAAGGGTGGTAAGTTGTAGATATTGCATGAAAACTAGAGGTTAAGATAAGATTAAAGCCAATTACTACTGGTGGAACCACAGAAAGAACCAGGAAGCTAGAGGTCAAATCAGGGGATGCATTGAAGAGAGCCAGCAGAAATCCAGCTTCAGAATCAACGTACCAAAGTCTAGGGAATTTTAGAAATGACCACAGCCTGCCTCAGTCAAGAAGCCTGTTTGTATCAGGGAAGAACCACAGAACCTCCCAGCATGCAGGTGCTCTAACAGCTGGAGGCAGCGTGGTGGCCTTTACCCCCCTCAGATCTTTGTACTAGGGATGTTGCCATGTCCATGTTTCTCAGGCCAGTGTACCACTGCTCCCCGGGCTATGCTGGTATAGGACAGGGAGACAGCAAAGCCACTTAGCACAAGCCTGTGCACTTTCCAAACTTATAAGAAGGGAGACAATTTGTTTATTTAAAATTTTTATTATATATATCACTACCTATCTAATTTCACAAGCTTATGAAAATGCAATCTCTCTCTCTGTCTCTTGTTCTTTCTCTCATTCTCTCCCTTTTGTTTCCATCATCCTGTATTCTCCCTGTATCCCTTCTCCTGCAGATAAACTGGTGAGCTACTAGTACCTCATATTACTATCATTATTTACAAGATATGTAGATAGACACATGTAGGCTTACTCTGTCATTGTCTGTCTTGCATTTCCATTCACTCACAGGAAATCCCGCAAGACTGGTGGAGTTCCAACACATTGTCCTCAATGGCTGCATAATTCCATGACATCCTAGCTCCACAATTTCTAATCTAGTCAACCACTTCTTGTTGAATGCCATTCATTTTATTCCAACTTTTGCCATGACAGGTGATCATAAATATACATATATCTGCAGTTATTTCTATGAGACAAATTCCCCAGAGTAAGATGGGTGGGTGAAAGGATACATACATTTTTAACAGATATTGACAAACTGCTTTCCAAAAATGCAGTAACAATTCACAAACGTAACACTATAATTCTATTATTATAAAACTGGATTTATTTTGGAATAAAATGTAAAATTTGCATGATTATTTGGAAAATATAAAAGCCTTCAATGAAACATGAGACTTTCAGCTATCCACACGCTAACATTCTTAAGGGAGTGGCTTTTCTCTTCTCCGTCCAGTCTGAGGAGTCCTAGGTGACATGAAGACAGTACCTAACTTGGAGAAATAGTATGTACCTTCATTGGGAGAGTGTACAACAGCTAAGCCTAGTCCAGTCCTAGGGAACATGAACTTCCTTCCCTGAGGTTGGAGTGCTGTAGCCCTGTCTATAATGTTATCCTGTTGTTCACAGAAGAAAAGAATCCCAGCCTAAGTGACACGAGAGAGTCCTCAGATTCTCCTCAATATCTCTAAGAAGTGACTGGATGGAATTCTTAGCTCCTCCCTGAAGGAATAGAAGCCAAAAGGCTCAGGCTCTTACTGCAGCTCCAGAGAGCATGAGCTTCAGGTCACATGCTCTAGGGCTACAGATACATCTGTGTGGCAAGGAGACAATCAATGGACACCCCTTTGCCAGAGGTAGCTCTCTCAGTATTTCATGACATAAGGGGGGTTTTTTGGTTTAGATTGGAGCAGCCTCTATGCCCTCCAGCTCAGGGTTCCAGGCACACAGGAGAAAGACCAGACTCAGGAATCCTCTAATTGCTCTTCTTGGAAGGATTCTAAGATCAAACATCATCTTCACAGTGGCTCAGCTCTGGCATTGAAGTGACACTTTCAGACACAAAGATTATCTTTTTACTTAAATTACTTTCTTTGGCTATTCAAAGGCTAGAGAAGCCCCTTCCCCTCAGCAAAGATTTTAATATTAAAGAAGCTTCAAGTGTAAATAAAAGCAATTCAAGTTTTTAAGAATTATTTCAACCTTCTATAAATTCTGATAATCCCCACTGAAGTCTAGTGTTCAAATCTTTGGAAAGAAAAAAATTAATGTTCATCTCATGTTGAAAATTTTAAACATAAAAAAAGGAATCTAGGTCTTGTTTTGGGAATTTAAATGGAGTTTTCTTGAAGTATGAAGTCATGGTGACTTCGGACAGTGTGTGTCTAAGTCTCTCAATTCTTCACATAAAAAACTTTGATATTTTAGTATTTAAAATCCAAAGCCTTCTTCTCCTGGCAGTATAAATGCAAACTTGAAAAGCCATTTAAAGGTTTAGTACTTAAGTTTGGCCATAATGTCAAATATTATTGGGCAGAACCCAAGTACTTTATACCTTTTTCATCTTTGAAATGCATATCTTTTTATTTAAACTAAAAATGAATGTAAATCTATAAGGTCATGAGGAATCTGTAACGTTACTTTAATCTGAGAGAGGCTGTTTCATTATGATGTTCTAAATTGGAGAGCATGATGATGATGAGACACGGGCTAATATTACCTCAGTGGCACTGGGCAAGGATAGCCAGCACTATGTCATTTTGAAAGACACAGCCCTAATTCTAAAGGACATACCAATTCCAGGTGATTCCATTGCTACACTAGAAGCATGAAGTAATGAACACAGAATTTATTAAAGAGAAGGTGCAATTTCTTACTTACTTACTTAGACTGTTGACAAATTTTTGAAAAATTGCATGGAATATTATATCTCAGATTAATTATTCTTTATTTACTAGTATACCATATTATTATTTTTGTTTCAAAAGGCAAGCTAGGTATTTTAGTAACAGAAATTATTCTTTCAGTCAGCACACAAACACAGTGGTAGTTTATAATCAGCAAAGCAGTTAGACTTTCTGTCATCACCTAACCAAAACTAGTAAAAACATTTTGATGCTAATTTGGTAAGATAAGAAAACTAAAGAGAATTCATTTCAGTTATTTAAGTCCTGTCACTGATGTTCATGCCTTATGGCTCAGAAAAACTACTCAGATGTCTCTTTCTAATCATGTTTCCTGAATTAATCTTTTAGCTGGTGGATCATGATGTGATTCACTGAAAGAATATTGCCCTCAATTCTATGATCATAAAGACAGATGGGAGCAGGGGTGGAAAGGGCACGTAATTGCACTGTTGTGATAGGAAAATGTTAGGATAATAGCACACAACTCAGAAATTATTATTTTTTAAATCAGGTTTGAGGACTAGTCAAGATGCAAAATATGATCACACTTTAATGTACATCCTCTGTTGCAACATATGCCAATGACAGATTTAAAATAAATATAGAAGTAACCATGGTCACCTTCCAAATGAGGACAGAGTTGGGAGTCAGAACTGGAAGGGAACAGGAAGCCGTGGGAAGGGCCCACAGGCTCCCACTTTAAAGAAGGCTCCTATGGAGACAAGGACACACTGCAAGCCACTCCAAGGCAACCATCAGGGAAGGAGCATTCTTGTCAAGGACACTGGACAAACTCGCTGCTCACTGCAGACCTAGAGACGTTGGAGGAAGCAGACACAGCCTGCTCACCTCTACCTGGCGACTCCCTACAGTAGCATGGTGATTGGATCAGTTAATGTCAGCATGGCACAGGAGCCGTGTGAAGACCTCATTCTAGGTTGGAGGACCCAGAGCTTAACAGACACAACCACTGAACAGGGAAAGTGAACATGGCAGAAAAAATAGAAACAATAGTAACGCCTGTACATAAAAGCTACAAAACATACAATGCTAAGAAAGGCAGACAACAAAATAGATATGAATTTACTGTGAATGAATTCATTTTATGGACTAGTATGACAAAGATTTTAAAATGTGTTTAGAATATTCAGAGAAATAAATGAAAGCATACCCATTAACACACACACACACAACCCAAGACATTCCGGAATGGAAACAAGCAGAAATGAAACATAAGGATACAGAAGAGAACTAACTGGAATAAAAGAAAACTTTGGAAATGAAAATTTGGTCACTTAAATAAAAACAGTCCATATGGGATTAACTCTAGACTTGACAGTGGAATCGAGATTTAATGAATTGACAGAATTCTGAGGAATTTACCACAGTGGAACACAGAAAGGCAAAGAGGTACAAAGAACAGTAAGGAACCTGGAAGACAGACAAAGCATAGGAGAAACATTTGAAAAGATACCATCTAGAAAGTTATAAGGTACCCAGGACTAAATCATACAAAGGATGTGAAGGACCTTTTTGAAGTAAATTATGAAATGTTACAGAAAAATATAAAAGAACAGTTGAGTCCATGCAAAGACATAGCATGTTTACGGAAAAGAAAACTTAATATTAGCCCCCCCTCCCCCCAAAAAATCATTCTATTAACCCCCAAAATAATTGTAACAAAAGTCTTAAGTTTGATCCTAAAATTCATATGTAAGAAAAAGGTCCAAAATAGGCATGATGATAATAAAGAAAAAAGAGTAAAATAAATTTCTCTGCCAGATCTCAAAGTGAGTCTAAAGCTATAGTAGTTAAGACAGGGCAGACTGGCACAGAGAAAATCAGACGGGGGAAGACGGAGCTCAGAACAATCCTCCGCATGCATAGGAAGCAGTGAGGTGGTAGTGAACCTTGGCATGTACAGACAATTTAATAAATAGTTATGTAAAGCAAAAAAAGAAATAAGACCTCTACCTCTTGCTAGACATACAAATCAATTGATAATTTGCAGGAGAAATAAAAACTGTATAAGAAAAGTGAAACTTCAAACCTTATAAAAATATATTAGGGGAAAAACATAGGTCAGGAAGAATTTCTAAATAAATATAAAGAGAGCAAGTCATAATGGAAAAGATTAATAAATTTGATTAAAGTTAAATTAAAATGAGAATCCTCTATGCAAAAAAAGACATCATAAGTAAAATACATTTTTTGATATTCATATAAACAACAAAGGATTAGTAACCAGAATATGTTTAAAAGCTTAAAATAAATAAAAAACTGAATAAAAAGTGGGAAGTATATACATTGGCAATTTATAGGAGAAATCTTAATCAGAAACGAATTTATATATGAAATAGGTTCTCACACAGACTAATAATCAGGAAAATGAAAATTAAAGCAATAAGATACTTTTTATACCCTTTAGCTGGCAAAAACACAAAAATCTGACAATGACAACTGCTGGCAAGGACGGAGATTGAACTGTCTACAGAGCCAGGGAACATGAATGGAAACATCATTGGGCATGGCTTTTGGCCAAATCTGGTTAAAGAAAGAACTATGCACAAACCTTAGGACCCAGCAATTCTACTCAGAAACTTTCTCAATAAATGGTTCTCATTGGAGTCATGAAACAGAGAATGATTTGTGGAATTATGTTCTCAACTATCCCAATAATGGTGCATAACCAGCACCATTCCAGATGCACAGGTGAGGAACTAATTCATAGCGGTGACCTGGGGCATCATGGCTTCATTCTCTAGAGGGACCCTGAGTGAAGAAGGCTGTGAGGGACGTTCATAGCCCCATTGTTGGAAATAGTGAGATAAACTATATGTCCATCAACAGGAGAATGGGTGTACACATTGCAGTATATACCAGAACACTGTACAATGTTATCAGGAAAAACTCCAGCTATATGATATAGGTTGATATAGCTAAACCTAAAAAATAATGGAGAATGAAGAAAGTTGCAGAATATTACATAGTCTGATACCATTGGTGTACCATTGGTGTAAAACCTTAAGATATGTAAAAAAAAATAGTACTATATTTTAAGTGCAGGTACAAATATGTGTAGAAAAATATAAAGCAAATTCAAGGGACGGCTACGCTGCAGATTTATGCTGGGAGAGGAGACTGGGGTTGAGGGGAGGCTTACAGGAAAATTCAACTCAACTATAATGTGTTACCACCTTATGCAGCAAATTATGGAAAATATTAATATACTAGAGGCCTGGTGCACAAAAATTTGTGCACTCAGGGGGGAGGGGGGTCCCTCAGCCCGGCCTGTGCCCTCTCCCAGTCTGGGACCCCTCGGGAGATAACGACCTGCTGGCTTAGGCCTGCTCCCGGGTGGCAGAGGGCAGGCCCAATCCCTAGGTGCAGCCCCTGGTCGGGCTCAGAGCAGGGCCGATTGGGGGGTTGGGGCACCATCCCCTGTCACACTCAAGGCAGGGTCGATGGGGAGGTTGCGGCGCCACCCCCTGTCACGCACAGAGCAGGGCCAATCAGGGGGTTGGGGCACTTCCCCCTGTCACTCACAGAGCAGGGCCCATCAGGGGGGTTGGGGCTCTGTACCCTGTCACACACAGAGCCGCAGGGCAATCAGGGGGTTGGGGAGCTCCCCCCTATCAGGCACAGAGCAGGGCTTATCAGGGGGTTGGGGCTCCTTCCCCTGTCAAGAACAGAGCAGGGTGGATAGGGAGGTTGTGGCCCCGCCCCCTGTCACACACAGAACTGCAGGCGATCAGGGGGTTTGGGCGCTGCCCCCTGTCACGCTGATCCCAGTGCCGGGAGGCCTCGCCGCCCCGCTGATCCCGGTGCTGGGAGGCATATTACCCCTTTACTATATAGGGTAGAGGCCTGGTGCACGGGTGGGTGCCGGCTGGTTTGCCCTGAAGGGTGTCCTGGATCAGGGTGGGGTCCCCACTGGGGTGCCTGGCCAGCCTGGGTGAGGAGATGATGGCTGTTTGCAGCTGGTCACACACCCTTCAGGGTGGGGGTCCCCACTGGGGTGCCTGGCCAGCCTGGGTGAAGGGATGATGGCTGTTTGCAGCTGGTCACACACCCTTCAGGGTGGGGGTCCCCACTGGGGTACCTGACCAGTCTGGGTGAGGGGCTGAGGGCTGTTTTCAGGCTGGGGGTGACTGAAGCTTCCAACCGCTCCTTTTTTTCTTTTTCTTTTTTATTCTGGGCCAGCTTTAGCTTTGAGGCTTGGCTCCAGCTCTTAGGCCTCCGCTGCTGAAAGTAGGTTTCTGGCCTTTGCTTACAGTGTTGCGATCCTGCTGGCTGAAGCCCAGCGGACTAAAGCAAGTTTCTGGGGTTTTGTTTAGCTTCTATATTTGTTACATAGTTGCTTAGAGTTGCAGCTCAGAGGCCTGCAGCGCCAGGCGGGAACGTTGGAGTCCTCCGTCACTGAAGCAAGCAAGCCTCATGTTAGTTTCAAGCTGCCGGCTGCCATCTTGGCTGGCAGTTAATTTGCATATTGCCCTGATTAGCCAATGGGAAGGGTAGCGGTCGTACGCTAATTACCATGTTTCTCTTTTATTAGATAGGATGTTAAACTGTTGTGGCTGGACCATGGGTATTGGTATTATTTCCTATACTTTTCTGCGTGTTTATGAAATAGCTCTTACTTTAAAAAGCAGACTAAAGAAATCCATGAAATCTAACGCTTCAGACTTCTCCGGACCTATAAGATCTGCAGTACTTGTGACTGTGTCATCTCATCTGGATTATTTCAGAGTTTCTGTGAGTCAGGATTTGTGTCTCTCAAAGTCATCTTCCTTGCTTCCCTGCTGCCAGAGTGATCTCTCTGAAACGGAATCTGACCCCCAGTCACCCTTCAGAGGCCCCACCTTCAGGCTCCACAGCCGGCTCACAGGCCTTCTTTGTTGCAGCCCAGAAACCCATGTCCAGCCTTATCTCCCAGTCCCCCATCATTTCATGCTTCCAAAATGCCAATTTCTTTTTGTTCCTTTTTTTCCATATTTTGTTAATATATATTTTATATATGTATTTTTGTTGACAGTATTACAGATGTCTCCCATTTTCCCTCTCCCTTCCCCCCGCGCCCCCCCCCCCCAGGTCTTCACCACCCTATTGTCCATGCCCATGGGTTATGCATGTAAGTATATACGTTCTTTGGTTTATCATTGTTTTTTGCTTTTGTCCTTTTGCTCAGGTTGTTTCCCTCATGAAACACTGCTCAGACCTGGCCTCCCTCTGGATGACCTCCTCGATTGGCCCAGGTTGGGTTGGTACCCTCCTCCAGCCTCCACAGGCCTTCATCTTTCCTGTCTTTGGGATCTTGACACTGAAGGATTGTGATTTATTGACTATTGCAACTCTTGCGAGTTAATACAATGCCTGGCGCAGAAATACTTAATTTAATTGAAAGGTGTGCTCTATATTTACTACTATTTCCCCCCTTTCTGGCTCTCCCTAACTGATGCAGAATTTCATTTCACTGTGTAATAAAACAAACGAAATAAGCTCAGGTCACTCACATATCAGCCCCCGCATTGTTTTGCAACCTTAGATAGCTGGCTAAGGTATATATTAATAGAATTTCTGCAGTTAGAAGGCTGGGAACAATCCCTCCTCAACTTTCTGCTTCTTGGCCTAAAATATAAACTTATGTTATTGACTCAGTATCCCCAAAAAGTAAATCCTGGTGAAAATAAACTAAGCATTTTTTTATTGTATTATCTCTTGCAGTATTTTCTGAGGCACCCTCCTTCCCAGCCCTTCCCTTCATGCCCAGGGTGTCCTCCTGTCATTCTCTTACATTTGAATTTATCAGCTCTGCAATTTATCATACAAGGGAAGTCCCTCACAGCATAAGATGGCCCAGAGGCTACCACACAGTTTTACAGGGTCTGCAAAGCAGATTCTCATCCAGTCTGGGCCTAAATTAATAGATTTAAACTGGAGCGTGGTGTTCCTAGATATAGTTTAGGCTGCTTGTCTATTACATCAGAGATAATGTACCAGTTTGGGTTTAAATAAATGATAACAAACTATAATTACTTAATTTGACTGATTTACTGCTCAGTAAAATTTTTCCAAGTACCATCAATGCTGTAATAAAATATTTCGGCACAAAGCAAATTTTGAGATTTATGACACCCTTGTGGACTCCTATGCTGATACATCTCTTCCCAGATTTATTTAGCCCCTGGGAAATAACTCACAGCATTATCCTCACCACATCACTGACAAGTATTTTTTGCAGATGCCACACAAAGTCCCATTGTACATGGTACTGAAGACTTCGCTATGGGAAAGGGAAAGATATGAAAAAGGGGGTGATTATATACTTTCAGTCATTACCAGCTACCACACAACCACGTCTATTAAAAAAGATAGGAAACGTACCCTGGACTATTTCTCTTTCTTTCTAGCCTTGGATATGAAGGCTCTGATAAACAGGGAACAGAGGGATAACAATTAGCTCCACCCCCAGGATTTCCCAGGATCATTGATGAAAAGGCTGGAGATTCAGCACTCAGTCCAGCTGTGGTTTGTTGGGCACAGCAGCCCAATCACCCCATTGTCCCAGCCCATCACCTGCACTTTAGGTAGCCCTCCAAACACTGCAAAATAACTTCCAGAGGTAGAGAGAGCACAGACACATATCCTAGCTGCCAGGATGCCAAAATCTCAGTTATGCCAGTACCCAGGGAGACAAGTTTTAATTACCACCTTTTGCCTAACAACAGCTTCTCATCGCTGTTTTCATATCTCTAATTCTGCTTCTAAATCAGATACCCTGTGAGCCAATTATGTATTGAAGACAAACAAACAAACAAACAAACACCCCACAAACATTTGCATATTGGAAATTCTAGTGCCAGCTATGGAATGTTGAAGCCACCGTGAAACTGACATCCTTCTCGACATTTCCCCATCGTCTGCTGCTTATAGTGGTCTAAAGAGACACCCTCAAACTGAAACTGGATTTCTGAACCCGCAGCTACAGCAGGACTACCAGTGAACACAACCTGCGCGAGCTGCAGCACCGTGAGATTCTGGAGGGGCGGGTCTGGAACGCGTGTCTAAGAATGCCTGTGACCGAAACCCGGCTTCCGCAGCCCGCCACGTGGCAGCTGGAAGAGGGTGCCGCCCGCTCCTCTGCACAGGATGCCAAAAGCGCTCTTCTCTAATGAGCATGCCTCGATTGGCAAGCTGAGGGTATGGTATGTCCCGTGAATCTAGTTGTTTGGGTTACAAGGGAAAATCACATAGTTACCGAAGTCCACTGTGGTGATGATGTAGGTCACAGTGAATGTCCCCAGACCAACTGGTGGCCAAGGTTCACATCCAGAAACACCTGGAAAGCAGCCCTCTGCTCACAGAGTGCCACCGCGCTGTCACTGATTATCTCCAAAGTGCTGGGATGACAACGAACTGGCTTAAAGACACAACATGCTCCAGCTTGAGAATGATAGCAGGGTAGTTGGGAAGAATGCCAAGTGAGTGCATCTTCTCCATTCAGCAGCACAGAACTGGGCCCAATCGATGCACCACAGCTAACACAGTGCGGCTGTCTGTGCTCGCCTACGCCTACCACCCATAGGCCCCTCAGCTCCCCTTGGAGTCACTGCCAAAGCCACAGAGAGGCCAGTTTCCCAACCACTGCCACAGCATGGAAGTTGGCAGAGGTGGCCGAGCATGTGGAGCCTGGAATCTGGAGGTAGATGACCTGGGTGTGAGCCCCAGCTCCACAACTTGCTAGTTCATAAATCTGGCCAGCTTACCTTGGCTTTCTTTGCCTCAGTTTTTCCATCTGAATAATGGGATTAAAATAGTATTTACCTCATGGGTGGTAGAAGAGTTGGGTTAATATGTGAAAAGCTCTTGGTATTATAAATGCCATGTAAGTGTCAGGCATCAAACACTATGTTGCTTTTGCTATTACTAGAGCACATGAGAGAGAAAAAGGTGCCCCCCCCCCCCCCCCCCCGCTCAAGGTTTTCCACTCCATAAGGACAACGGCTTAGGGTCCACTTCAGTTGTGAGATGGAACTTCTCAGCTTAATTTAGTGGACAATCAATTATAGTTCAAGTGAATTAAATAAAACAACAAAAGGCATGTGGCTGAGCGATATAAAGAGCAAAAGGTTAGTCAAGTAAGTTGGCAAGGTAAATAATTAGAGGCGGAAAACCTCTTCTTCTCCACTGAATTTTCTTTGCAATGGTCCCCGTGGCTGGGCTAGAGAAAATTATTTTCATAGTTTTAATGGCATGACTAAAATAAGGAGAGCTTTATAGCCTTAATATTGTGAGGAGAACATGAAGAATGGTTATGAGAGTTGAACACATGGGAGCATGTCTCTCTGCTGTGAGATAAATATTAACAATTGTAATTGTCTTTTCCTTAGGAGCAAAAAAGATCTCTGCAACAAAACACATCACTTTTGGTTTTCTATCCTCTGAAGAAATTTCTGAAGTTCCCAATAATGAATCCTAATGTTTGTGAAAGCCCTGAACATTCTTTCCCATCATCCTGTGTATCAGAACCTTCCAGAAATGAGATAAACATGAAATTGACATATGCAGCCTGGCAGCTGAGGCCCCTGGGGGTTCCAGAACCTCTGTACTTCCCCAAACCCACAGGGTCCTGAGCTCTGGCCTGTAGGACACAGAGGTGCTTCCCCAGGGTCAGAGCTGACTTGCATCTTATCTGGCCACCGGTGCTTCCCATTCTACTGTTTTCTGAATTCCAGAATCTACATGTTCATTCACCCTGTGGTGGCTGTGTAGTGCATTCCAGGAATTTCAGGGCTGAGCAAGGAAAAGCTAGAACCACAAGGTGGCTGTCACATGCACAGGTGTCACAAGCTTTTTGACAGGCTTGCATACAAAGGAAGTCCCTCACAGCATAGGATGGTCCAGAGGCTATCACACAGTTTTACGGTGTGCAAAACAGATTCTAAATGGCTAAGTGTGTTTATTTGGGCCATGTTTAAAACAACTGGATGTGTAAACATTTGAATTTGGTGTTCGTGGGCTTTTGAGCTAGTAAGTCTCAACTCTTAGCTCATTAATATAATCTGCCTGTCAGGCCAAATGGAATCTAAGGCATATATTTTCCTGACTAGTATTATTTATGCTAAATGGTTAAGTCGTTTAACCTAAGAACCTACTGGTAATTTCTGATTCTTTTGCTACTTAATCACTTCATTTTTCTGAACCTAGTTCCCATGTCTGTAAAGTTGACCACCTCCTCCTCGTGTTTATGGCACTTCTCCTTGATATCTGGCCATTGAACTGAGTCCCAGTGAAGAGGCGGGAAGCCCCTGAGATGTTGTATTCCAGGGTGGTGAAAATCAGTAATCAGTAATTTTTCCCAAAGCTCTCCAGGTGATGGACAACCAGGCTGAGCCAAGATTCTGGAAGCTTTCATGGGAAATGCAAGATGTGATCTCTGCTCTCAAGAATTTCCTTGTTGTTTCATTGAAACAAGACAAATGCACTTTGGGAATAAAAGAGAGAGGTTCAAACAAAAGAAAATTATGAAAAAAGCCCGAGGATTTGTCTATGGGGCAATGAGGAAAGTGCCATGAGCTCTATCAAAGATGTGTGTTGAGCAGTAATGAGGAATTCAGGTTGGATGAGCAGGATGGGCTGGAGTAAGATGTTATTATAGATACCTACATATAAAATGTCTTTAAATCTCTCTCTGAATAAACTATAATATGTAGTCAAGTTAGCAACAAATAAGACATTTTAGCAATAAATAAGGGAATAATAATAATATCTTACATTGGCAGAGTAATCCATTATTTTTCAATTACATTTAATATTTCATCTCGTAAACCCTGTGAGATCTATAATCTAATTTTATTGATGAAGCAGTCATGGACTTGCTCGAGGAAAGGAAGGAAATGAACACTTGTGGAAACTCTTAATGAGAATATGAATAAAGCACTTTCAGAAAGTGATTTTACTTAATCATATCTAATTCCAATAGCTTAGACACAGTTGAAACTGTTAATTTCCAGTTCATGACACAGAGCCTCAGATGGCTAAGTGACTTGTCGGCAGCCACATAACAGTGGGGCAGGAGTAAGTTACAAATATCCGCTCCGTTTTGCTCCATATCTGGTGCTATTTTCACTACGGTGAAACTGAGCACATTTAAGAATTGTATTAACTCTTTCAGGTTCAATGACATTACAGAATATGAAAAGGGAAGTAATCAAAACTAGAAGGTGGAAATGCACTAATGTGGAAATGAATCTTTGTTTGCACATCAGGGTTTTAAATGCCTTTATTTGAGGGATGACCATGAGATTATTTACCCTATGATTCATTCAATGGTTACTAAAGGAATGAAATAATAGATTAAAAAACACACACAGATGTGGCAGAAAAGCATACAAAAGAAGAAAATGCATAATAAAACCAGAGTGGGGGTGTCAATGCATTCAGAGATGGGCCTATAGAAATGGGAAACTTGTCAAATGTTACCTTGGAATGTGGTAGAAGGAGGCAGACATTCTAGTTTCTTCTAATTATTAGTAAGCTTATTATTGAAGACTTTAGGGCAATGGAGTTTAAATACAGATTTTTAACATTTATATAACCAGATCCAGAAACTAAACTAAATGAAATTAATTTTGGTGACAGGAAAAGTACTTTACAATGGAAACTTAGGTATCTTTATGAAACATGTTTCTAAATTTGTGACATGAGGAAGGCTATGAATGAATAAGCCTAAGTATAATAGTGACTAACATTTATTTAGTTATAACTATGGGCCATACCTACAATTATAGCTTTACAAATATCTCACTTAATGCTCAAAGCAGTGTTCTTTAGCCCAACTGGTATGGCTCAGTGGTTGAGTGTCGACCTATGAAATAGGAGATCACGATTCAATTCCCAGTCAGGGCACACACCCGGGTTATGGGCTTGATGCCCAGTTGGGGGCATGTAGGAGGCAGCCAGTCAATGATTCACTATCATCATTGATGTTTCTATCTCTCTCTCCCTCTCCCTTCCTCTCTGAAATCAATAAAAATATATTTTAAAAATAAATTACAAAAAATAAAAGAGGAAAGAGTTCAATCATAGAAGAGGTAAGAATTTTTGAGGCAGACTTAAAATCAAGTGGATACAAATACAATTGCTTTTCAATTAGGCTCTAAGTCCTGTTAGGAGAACACGATTTATGGAAAATTATACTTTCATCAGAAGACAGGTGCATGGGTACACTAATGAGGTCAGAAGGCCTACCCTGAGACATCCCCTCTCACATGTGCTGCCCCACTAAGTCTGATATCATATGACCAACCCTCCTCTCTGTTTGTAACAAACTGGACCAGAGGTGGTCAGTGGACTCAAGGCAAGCCTTTGCATAAGCAGGCCAGTGACTTGAGACCTAGGGCAAAAATATGAGTGGGATAATTGGAAGCTAAAGAATACAGAAAATAGATGATGAATGCTGTGTCAAATGCTGCAGATTTATCTGAAAATACAGACTCATGTCCATGGATGCCCATAGAAGTCCAGTCTCTCAGGAAAAAGTTTAGGCATGCCCTTTCCCAAATGAGTGACCTTAACACCTTAAGCCTTGCCAATGTAGGGCTGCAACTGGCTTTGCTTTTAATGAAACACAACTTCTGCCTTTGCCCTATGTCCCATTGTCCTTTCTTTACCTTAGGGATGTTAGTTTCTTTCTAATACTTGTATTTTTCAATTAAAATCAAATTGTGACTATTTTTGTTTTCATGTGACCCACTTATGTGCTTAGAGGTACTGGGGTTACATGATACATTGGTCATGTGCTTCACAGACACACTTCCTCGAGAGTGGAGAGATCAATCAGTCACAGCAAAGTGGTTATGAAAGCCAGCCTTCGAGGAATAACTTCCCTCTCCAATATTAAAGAGGCATAAATTATTCAACCCACTTAGAAGAGGATTTTACAGAGAAGTTTTCCAAGTCATTACAAATCATTTTTCTTTTTTGAAGAGTGACTTACTTTGGAAACCAACCAAAGACAAAGTGGTTATTTGACCAAATTTAGGATCAAAAAAGCTATCTCATTACTTAACACATATTATGTTCTTGGTTTTGGATAAAGTTGTCCACCTCAAACGTCTACATGGTATTGATGCCTAAAAAGAAAGCAACTATTACTAGTTTTTAAGGAGTTTATTTACAACCCATCCATAAAATTTTTCCTCAGGATAAGAAAAATATTCTTACAGATATTTTAAAATGAAAGGGCCTAACTGTTTTTATATACCAAGTGAGATAAACTAGAAAATATGGAAACCTAAATGAACTGGTAAAAAATCATGGGTACAATTTTAAGCAACAGCTTACTTATAAGAACCATTGGGAAATCAAATGTATTTTCAATTTTCCAAACAAGGATAAAAAAACATGACCAAATTTTTAAAGTTTGTTTTAAATTGTTTCAGAAAGGTATTTCTTTTTTTTTCTAGAAAATTCCATGGGTTGAGGACACAGAGCATTCTTGTACAATATTTCCTTTTTTGAGAGTAGATATATGAGTTTTAGAAGACTTAATTGAAAAACCCTCCTCAGCACAGCCAGTAGCTCAGTTGGTTGGAGCATCATCTCATGTAACACTAAGTTGTGGGTTCAATTCCTGATCAGGGCACATACCTAGTTTTCAGGTTCAGGGCACAAACAGGAGGCAACAAATCCATGTTTCTCTCTCACATAAATTTTTTCTCTCTCACATCCTCTCTCTCTAAAATCAATAAACATAATCTCGAGTGAGGATAAAAAGCAAACAAGCAAACAAAAACTCTCCCCATTCATCCATATGGACGCTTCCCTTTCTCTCCTCTAAGGAGGAACCTCTCCGTGGTTATCACCTCAGCTACTGCTAAATTGTTCCAGAAGCATTGCCACCAAGCATCTTTTGACAAAGTGTAGGCCAGTAATTGACTAAAATCTTAACTCCCTTGACATTTAAGTTTGCTCATTTCTTTCCAGGTCCATACAATTACTACAGTAGTGTAGTGTGTCCTACTACACTAACCCCTCCTAAGCAATCCCTTGCATGTGGTTAATGTGGAGATAACTTGTGGACTGTAATAAGAGGCATATTCTGCTGAAACCGATTTGGCTCAGTGGATAGAGCGTCGGCCTGCAGACTGAAAGGTCCCAGGTTCGATTCCGGTCAAGGGCATGTACCTGGGTTGTGGGCACATCCCCAGTGGGAGATGTGCAGGAGGCAGCTGATCGATGTTTCTCTCTCATCGATGTTTCTAGCTCTCTATCTCTCTCCCTTCATCTCTCTGTAAAAAATCAATAAAATATATTTTAAAAAAAATAAGAGGCATATTCTTTCTTCTCCTTGGGTCT
The DNA here is from genome assembly GCF_014108235.1 of Myotis myotis. Lineage (NCBI taxonomy): Eukaryota > Metazoa > Chordata > Mammalia > Chiroptera > Vespertilionidae > Myotis > Myotis myotis. The sequence goes on from NW_023416335.1 coordinate 113,952,125, forward strand.
TCTCTTTTCCTTCAGGTGGGGGAACTGACTTGACTGCCTCTTTATGAGTCAGTGATCAGCATCCTTCTGTTATTTTGTATTTTGAGCTTTGGCCTACATTATATTAAACTATTGAACACAAATAAAGTACACTACCAAAATTTCAGAATGTTTGGATAAAGATTCTCAGTCAACAGCACAGTTTTCTGTAACTAACCAGTGACCTAGGAAGCCCAGGTAGACTTAGAGAGTTCACGTATCTGCTGGAATTATTACATCTATCTCAGAATCCACTTCTATGGCGGAGACAATTTCTTTAGATTTAAATGCTCCTCTTTAAATTACATAACCTGTTTGAATCTTATTCCCGGAGGACCACCGATGCCACACGGTCCTAGGAGGCCACCAGATTTCCCTACATTATGTCAAGTGTGATTTGGTCAATTAAACCCTTCAGCCCATGGTGCTTTTCACTCAGCAGGGAAGAGATAAGGTATTGGGAGACTTAAAACCTACATGTATAAATAAGAATGTCTTAAATACATCTCCTACAGCAGCAATTTTCAACTTTTTTCATCTCCTGGCATATAAACTAACCACCCTACAGTGGGATATAGGACAGGAACAAATGTCAATAGTGCCAAGGTTCAGAAACCTTGCTTTATACCATAATTCCTAATTCCAGTTTGAAATTCTTAGAGTATCTCTTGGGAGTTCAAATATTTTAAAATTCTTTAAACATTAATTGCAATTTATTTTAATTCTGGAAAAAAATAAGCAATATGATCATTTGTCAGAGAGGTTAACCAAACAAAAGTTGTCAAGGCAATAAAATTTAACAAGTTTGAGTTTCATGGACGTTGATATTAATGTTTTAGCCAGTTCAATAATTTAAGACTTTACAGGATTTAGGTTGCTCAACATTGAATGTGATTTGACCTGTAAGCCAAATGCCAAATAGTTCATTGTAAGTTCTATAAAGAGAAAACAAACCCACTGGTTGAATGAGCTCATGAAGGACCACAGCCCAGCATCTGGGCTCTCCAGATGAGAATATAGCTCTAGGACTATGACCTTTTATGGGTTGCTAACACTCTTGGATCCTGGAAGATTCATTGTCATTACATTAAAGGTTTTGAATCCTTTTATTCCTAGAAGGAAAGGGGAAAAAAGCAGTGTATAAGGGGATTAAAGAAATTCTGGGCATAAGGGTTGAGGTTCCCTTGCCTCTAGATTCCTCCATAGAAGAGGGCCTCTCCTGAGTGTGGGTGGGGCCCCTCCATTCTGCTGTAGGCAGTCTGTGACAGCACTTCCGCTGGTCCAGTTGGAGCTAACAGGGACCATCCAGCCTGTGTGTCCTGGGTGGGTATTTTAAAGTATTTTAGGACCAGAAATTCCAATTGCTGCTCCTCCCACTCTGAAATCTGTTTCAGAGTTGATAAATAAGTTTCATTATAGTGTCAGTTTCAATCTATTAACAAAGCATTGTATAGAGGATCCGGAGCTCTGTGGGACAGTGTTCTGAGATCAATTAATGAAGGATTGGGATAAGAGTAATGTCTGGTAGATTTCCTATAACTTTCATGAGTAAGAATTTAACATAATACCCAGCCTTAGAGCCTATAATGTTTTTCTTTAAATTATGATTATTATTTACAGTAGTTTTTTTCCCCATTTTTTCCTCCTTTAAGTGAAACCATTTTCTCTCTTCACTCTTCTACCTACATTTACTATCTTTGTGACTATATCCAGTCTTATGGCTTTAAGTATGACCTAAAGGTTAATGACTTATCTCAACCCAGAATTCTCCCTAAAACTCTAGACTTTTCTATTCAACTGCTCACTTCACTTATATGTCTCTTAGGCATTCCAAATACAAGATTTTAGAGAGTGAACTTCTGATTTTCCCCTTGAACCTGTTTCCTGTCCCAACATGATGGCTTTAGGACAGTGAGGATGATGTCCAGGCAAATCTTGGGCAGAAATGACCCACTGCTCCCTGCTCTCGAACGTGGGCATGAAGAGATCTGAGCATCTTCCCACAGTCTCCCTAAGGCAAACAGAAGACAGCTGAGAGGAAGGAGCCACATGCCAGCTGACAGCCATGAGGCTCCTAGAGAAGACAGGCTGGTCTCAGGGAAGCAGCAGCGCTGGTGAAAGCCAGGATGTGGAGACGTCCAGCCAAGCCCTGGAGCAGGGTTCTGTACCTCCTGCACCAAGAAAACAGACCAAGGATGCCGCATGGGGGCATATGACAATAATGCTGGCATCAAACGAAGACACAGGGGACAGAGGGATGGACAAACCAGACGCTCTTGCCAGGACACGTGCACTCTGTAACCAAAAGCCCAGTGCAGCTGGAGGAAAACAGTTTAGGGAGTTTTAAATCTTCATTACAATAAAATGGGGGGAAATTTTTGAACTGAGTATTATAAAAAAATATTGTCAACCCTGTAGAAACTGAGCTATCAGTTTGTGCTTCTTTTCTCCGCAGAAATGCTGGCTCATGATTAAGCTGAGAAAAATGAAGGGAAACATGTTTCTCTTTATGATGAATTTGAGACTGAAAGATTCAAACCCACCAATTATATAAAGAAAACATATAAATCCATGTGGCTACTGAGTGAAAAAGCCAACCTAACTCTGTTACAGTTGTACTTCAGTGTTTACCTAAATTATCAATTAAAATGTGTGATATTTAAATAATTGTTCAGCAGCCACAACAGGATGCAAGCAAGTCTCTGATGGAAGTTTCAAGAAAAAAATAAAGCACATTGCTGAGACCGGCATGGCTGATCTCTGTACAGGCAGACAGTGTTTGCTGGCCGCCTGCACATAAAGCCATAGGTCTGTCTCTGTCGGCAACACCCTATTGTCTTGCTCAAAGGTAATCGTTAATAAGTTCAATATATCCCACAATCTAACAAAACACTAGGGACACTGTAGCGCTCTACTGCCACAATGCTTCCCAAAGTCATCGACACTCTGCGCAAGGCAGTAATGAGAGATATCTACACAGACTGCTTCCTTTGTTACCACCCCAAAGCAATTATTTTCCAGCACACATATGAGGTGGGCTCATACATTGTCTAATGGCTATTGCAATAAAGCACTGTCAATGTCTCCTCTGTTACCACCTCTGGGGCTATAATTAAAAAGGGGGCAGCAAATCCACCTCCCGAGGGTCAACGGAGTTACAGCCCCTTCCTTTATAATCATCCATAAATACTTATGCTTTACTGTCCATTAGTCTTCACGTTTCAAAAGTAATACATATATTCCTATAATCTTTCATTATTCCAAGAATGAATTTAGACTTTGTGTTTACAATGTACAAATAATATTAGACACCAGCATTAGTTTTTCTGTTTTACATTGTTTTCAGCTTATAATAAATGACTGTAATTTTTTTTGAAAACAGATTAAATATTAAATGCCTCAAAAATAAGATTCTCAGATCCTGGAGATATATTATATTATATTATATTATATTATATTATATTATATTATATTATATTATATTATAATATATATATTATAAATATACCCCTCAGATTCAAACTATCCAATTGATTTATGGACATGGTGTTGGCTGAAAATATAAATGAGGGATAAAGAGGCTGGATGATTGTCAGCAAATGGACTAGTGGGCTGCTTCAATTTAGAGGCTGGAAAGAAGCTGGCCAGCATTTTCCATTGACTCTGAAAATAAACTTTATAAACATGGATATCACAGAACTTAATTTTCATGAAGTACTGACCATAAATAATCACATTTGCCCTTTAGTTTATTCCACCCAAGTTCTGCAATACTGTGAAGAAGGGACCGAGGTCCACATGACCATGGGGGTTTAGCAGAAAACTATAATTTGCTGTAAACCCAATTAAACACGAGTCCCTAATCAATGGGGGGCAATATTTTTGTTAGGCAGATTGAGTGTAATTTTAGAATGCAAAACAGGATGACATTTGGCTAATATTTTATTCACATATCACTCATTTTTACAGTCCAAATCCAATCCTATTTCCATGGAATAAAATGCTTTCAGATTCCGTAATTCAATATGGACAACCATGGCCAACACTAATGAACAGAGCATGCTAGCGACTGTTCTGGCTTTGCTGGCTCGCTGCTTTTTAAAAAAATTTCAGGCTTAACCAGTGTGAAGGATTTCTCAAGGGCAAAATGGCAAACCACCATGGGACCCTCCTTCTCTTGTTGTCAGGAAATTGGTTTCTTGATTATCTCAGAGGTAAACAGAATACATTAGGAGTGCACCCAAACATGAAATATGTCACATTATGCAAAATAATTGGTGTAGGCATATCACAATGTACCCAGGTAGCATGAAAACATCTGGAATCAATGAAGCACATTTTCTAATAAAGTTTTTTTAAAAAGCTGATTTAAGGAGAAAATGAGAGTGAAACAACAGCTAACTTGTAGGCATGTTGTTTCAAATTAATATAAAATCAAGTGAAATAAGACTGCCTTTGTAAGCACAATGGCATAGTTTGCAGCATGCCTCAGAGGGAAAAGAGCTGTAAACATCTCTATTCCTGAAACAGAACAAGAAAATGTCCTCTAAACATTCATATAGGGAGGAGAGATAAAACATCTCAATTAAATTCTGAGTTTAGGCCTAACAGGCTATCATGAAGTAACATACAAAAGATATGTTTTTGCAATTTTAATTTCAAGAAATAGACAAATGGGAATTTTTAAAAACATAAGTTTATTTGAGCCACGAAGTAAAAGTGAAAAGAGCAATGTAATTTCTTTGAATGTAGTACCAACCCAGTCATAATATTCTCAGAAGGGTTCAAATAATTTATCATCTTGACCTTCTCTGTGAGAGAATCAATATACTGTTTCCATCCTAGTCATTCACTTTATACTATAATTTTTCCTAAGGAAATGGAAGATGTTTAACACAGTATTAAAAGCCCTGATATCTCTGATTAATTACTAAACCCTTGTACTCACATGTGAAAATTACAGACAGCTGGGCAGGAGACCAAATACATAAATGGCAAATACATAAATGAGCTTTATAAACAAATATATAAATGAGAATGTGAGGGTAAAACCAACACTTAAATATTTAGTATCACACAGACTTCTGAATTTTAGTTTATTTCCTTAAACCATAAACATTTAGGCCTAAAGAAGACAAAATAAACCTTTATTTAACATATGCTTAATAAGTACTGCAGAATTCAAACCAACAGCACTTTTGCCATAGTTACTCCCATATCCTGGGCCTTGAAATGGCCAAGTAACAGCATCCTTCCCCAATTTCTTTTTGCAAACAGACACATCCCTAAGAGTAGAATGGATGACTCTAAGAAGTAAAGATTGAAGATATGGATACTGATTTTAATGCATTACAACAATATCAATAAAGAAAAGAAGAATAAGTTATTACAAATTTTTATAACAACAAAAAAAAACAGTGCAATTATTTTGCAGCCAATACAAACAAACAAATCCTAATTAAGGGTGCCTGGCACATACTAAGTTCACATTAGATATATGTTGGATGGAAAAATGAATGAAAGAATGAGGATGAAAACCTATAAAAACTGTGATTCAGTGATTTATATGCTCTTACCCAGGCCTATGACATAATTTGCAGGTCCAGTGCAAAATGAAAATGCAAGATCCCTTGTTTGAAAATTATTAAAAATTTCAAAATGATGACAACAGAACAATAAATCAAGTGTGGGGAGTTCTGCGTGCAGAACTCTGCCAGCTGCACAGGCCGTGTGCCCACTAAGCTGGCCTGGCTGGTACCCACAGCTCTCTGAGCTGACTCATGGGGCTCCCTGATGCTTTCAGAGCCCCATGGTGCTCAGTTCACTCCCGCTCTCCCTCTACCTTTCCCTCAGGCTCTAAACACACAAGGGCTTCATTCCCTAATGTGCTCCTTTCTGATGGGCCCTTCAATCTCTTGCTTTCCCCTCTTGTCCCAGAATAGTGTCAGCATGATGTCTCCACTCCCCACACCCCATTCATTTTTCACATTCTCCAATGTGGTGTCTGTAAACACAATTAAACACGAGTAATCAATGGACCTCCACAGCTCCAGTACCCTTCACTTCTTTTTTTAAAAATATATTTTTATTGATTTCAGAGAGTAAGGGAGAGAGACATATCAATAATGAGAGAGAATTATTATAGGCTTCCTCCTGCATGACCCTACCAGGAATAGAGCCAGCAACCCAGGGATGTGCCCTAACCAGAATTGAACCATGACCTCCTGGTCCATAGGTCAATGCTCAACCAATGAGCAACACTGGCCGGGCAGTACCCCTTCACTTTCTAAATCCAATGGACACTTTCTATTCCTAGCTTATATTTATACACATTCATTTATTCACCATAAATTCATTCCTTTATTTAACATATGCTTAATAAGGGCTATTATAATCCATATATTATGTTAGACACCGTATAGTGTTTACTGTGGTCAACAATATCCAATCTCTCTCTCTCTCTCTCTCTCTCTCTCTCTCTCTCTCTCTGTCTCTCTCTCTCTCTCTCTCTCTCTCTCTCTCTCACACACACACACACACACACACACACACGGCTTGCTTTTAATGGAGCAACTTCACCTTGAGTTCTGTGAAGCATGGATCTGAATCTCCTCTTTCTTGTCAGCTCCCAGCTCCTCCCCAGCTTTCTCCACTGATTTTTCTCTGCCCTAACTGTTGCTGCTGTCTTGAGTTCTCCAGCTAGGCCTGCTTCCTAGGTGGGCTCTGTCAGTTCTGTGATTCTGTCCAGCACTTATACAGCGGTGATTTCTAAACCTACATGTTTGCCCTACATATCTACCTACCTGCGGCATATTTTCACTACAGGGTCCATGGGCATCCCACAATAGCCTGTCCCATCTGAACTCATTACAGTAGACTCTTGAACAGTGCAGGGAGGTTAGGGGCTCTAACTTCCCACAAAGACTATAACTTTTGACTCTCCTAAACTTAGGTATAGCTGTCCCTCTGTGTCTGTGGGGGATTGTTCTAGGACCCCCTAGAGACCCAAATCCCCAGGGGCTCAAGTGCCCTTTATGAAATGGTACAGATCAATGCATACAGTTGGCCTCCACATCTGCAGAGTCCCAACAATGAATCAAAAAGATTACAGGTATTTATTGGGGAAAAAATGTGTGTATAAATGGACCTGCACAATTTAAACCCGGGTTGTTCAAGGGCCAAGTGCACTTTGCTCTTCCTCCATTTTCCTTCTCGATTTTGTGATTCTGTGTGCTTGTCTGTGACCCACACTAGCTTGGTATGTCTCTTTGTCCCTAATATAGTGCCTGCCAATTAGTAGGTACTCAAGTTTTTGTTGAGATAAACAATCCCCTTGCCTGAGGTTCTTCTTGTAATTTTATCTCCTTGAATGATTTCAAGCTTGAGTGTGCAATTGAATCTTATTATAATAAATTATCATGCTAATTTCAGTCAGAGTCAAGAGTGCTAAATTAAAGAACACACTGAACTGGACACTGCCAACATTTAATTCTCCATGAAATATCAGGTCTGACTAATCTTTTAATTCATTACACCATTTTATTCAGTTTATTAAATGCTTCAATTTGCTGAGTGACTTTTCTTTTCACAGGCCACAGAGCATTCACACAGTAAATCCTTGAGGTATTAAATGCTAAACAACTAAAATCATGAATTTCTCTGGTTTTGTTTTGGCCAACCACTTTCAGGATGCTAGAAGGCATAGCATGTTTGAGGGGAAGTGATCTTAGAGATGAGCAGGTTCTGCACCTATTCTTTAAAAATGACAGGTGTGAGGGTCAGTGACGTGACCTGCCAATGTCATATACGGCATCAATAGCAAAACAGTTATGAGATTCCAGGCATGGATTCCTACCAATAGATATTGTTTCCATGACACAACAAGCACCCTTGGTCTCCAAACCTCATGGCAGAGGCTGCTGCTGTTTCTTCATGTGCATTCTCTCCTTCCATCTTAGTACTGTTACCCCCTATTTCAATGAAGCATGTGGCCACCTGGGAGAAAGAAGACATTTCCCAGCCTCCTTTGCAGCTTGGGAGGACCAAGTGTCTCAGTCCTGATCCCTAAAATGTAAGCAGAACTGTAATGTGCACCTTCTGGAAACTGCTTTGAAAAGAAGGAAACTTCCTTCCCACTGAGGCATAGGCTGGCGTAAGAGCTAGATGTCAGACAGCCATTTGGAGCAGGAGGAAGAAGCTTTGAAGTTCAGCGGCAGAGAAACATAATAGAGGAGTGTGGGTCCCTAACGCCAAGTCACACAGGCCCTCCAGGTTCCTCCAGGTTCCTTTCACGTGAGAGAAAAATTAATTCTCTTATTTAAGCCATAATTATGTTGGATTTTCTGTGGTGCACAAACCTAATCCTGATGGATATAACCCATATGCCTTATCTTTTCCTCCATTTGACTACCTTTACTTGTAGAGCTTACCTCCACTACCACTAATACTAAGTCTACTATCTTCCTCAGGACTCAGAACAACTCCCTATCTGGCCCATCCCACCCCACGTCTTATCACTGCTCACTTAGAAAAGGACGTTCCCATACAGGTCTTCCCCGTGCTTTCTATGTCAGCAGTGCACAACGTTCTCTGATGTTGAGAATGAGTACCCTCAGATCCTGCAAGGTTCTTATTCATCAAACCAGGATTTTATTGTACGTGACATTCTATATTTATAAGGCAAAGGAGTACAAAGAAACATCGGAGAAAGGCTTTTGACTAGAACATGAACAACAACAAAAAAGATTATTATTAGCTCTACGTTAACCAGAAAATTTCATTCACTAGGACTCTCCCTCCCCAGTCAGCAAGCTTCTCAGCTAAATGAAGATCCTGTGTTTCCAAATTTCCCTGTAAGAATATGCACAGCAATCCAGTTTACAGTTGGAGAAGGAACAGCAGATTTCGAAAACTCAAACCAGCAGCCAGGGAACATCTTACTTCCTGATGCGGAGCCTGGGAAAGAGTGAGCCTGCTTCCCCACCATTCCAGCCTGGGATGGCGGCCACTGTTTAGAAAGATTTTTAAAAGTCAATGGTCTCTAAATATAGAAAGCTGTTTCAAAGGACTCCATCACAGAACAACAAGAGGCACACACTTAGTAGAGGGAGAACATCCATCACTTCCTGGGAGGGCAAACGGGGGTCTGTAGCGTTTGTTCACACTGCGGGTCAGCGCCAACAGGAGGTGTGAGCCTCCCTGGGCACAGCAGGACCTGGGGGCAAACACCGGCCCCAGCTGGGAGACCTCAGGGTGGAGGGGCGGTAAGGAAACCAGATAGGCGGGCTCCCTCAGAAATGGGCTTATTATTACTCACATGTATATTTCATTTTACAACGCATGAGGCATTTTTATATACATTCTGTCATTTGATTTTAAAAATTCAGCCTCAGAATTTCCTTCACTCCATAGGTACATTAGAAGCAGATGCTGATAAATAAAAAATGGCATATTACTAGTTGCTTGCAAAATAAACGCTTTGAGTGTATTGGAGCCTGGGGTTGGTGACTCTAGAGTGGGAACTAAACTGTACTTCATCAGTGCCCAATTTTGTTTCATATTGTCAGTAGAGTTCATAGTAACAGTCATAATAGTAATAGGGTAATCAGGCAAGCTTCCTTGCATTGTAGAAGTTCTCATTAAGAAAACTCTTTCTGCATTCATCCTACGTTTTCCTTTTCTCATATTCATGACATTCCTAAAGCAGTTGGTCCCCTCACACTTGAGTGTCTCCCTTTTCTAGGTTATCTGTCCCTGAGTCACAGTTCTCATTTCCACAGGCAACTCCCATGAAGTCTTTACTTATTTCTCCATGCTCTTAATAGTCTCTGCTGCAGCTCAACCTTGAACCTTCTCTGATATACCGACAACATGCTCCTCACAGTAAAGGATCTGGGGGTCTCTCTAAAGGGAAACACTCAGGACTGTTGCTGCCAGGACTGCAGGATCTGGCTACAGGTAAGGCACTAACTAGGAAAGGCTCATGGCAAATGGCAATTCTTAGTTCCAGGCCTGTCTGCAACTCTTAGCATCTCCTCCCTCCACTTCCTGCAGATTTCATGAGACAGTCCTTGTGACATAAGCCAACCTGAGAGCTGGCTGGCCTCACCTGATTACTCAAATTCAGTAGCACAACAGAAAATTCAGTGTGGATAGAGCAAACTGGTAGAGAAAATGAGGCTCTCTCAAAATTGAGAATGGAATATGTAAGTATTGATATAATATAAAATATACACACATGGAATTATCTACTTCCCTGCCTACTTACCCTTTTCACCCCAGTCCCAGCACAGTCTCGGGCACACAGCACAGGTACTTGATTGACAAGTTTTCCCTGCACACCTATCAATGAAAAGTCCCCTCCTTCCAATAAATGCTGGCTGCTGCAAGTGGCACCTCTTATACTAAAATACGAAAGCATAAATCATACACTCAAAGCATTTATTTTGCAAGCAACTATTTCTATTTTACTTGTAAATGCTAAGACACTGTGTTACCTAGACATATTCACACTATCTATGTGCTTCACTTTTTTTTTTCTGTAAAAGAGAAGGACATTTCACCACAGGACTTCTACAGCACCCTGGGCTAAATTCCACTGACTATCCAATCCCACTTTCATAAACTGCCAAGCATTAGCGTTCATTCTCTTCAATATCTATGCTTCATTATAATTAGCGAGGTCTAATTTGGAGTTCATTTGCTTTTTGACCCTAACAAGCTGGAGTGCAGAAGACTAAGGCAGTATCCTATTGAAAGCTTTGGCCAGGTCACAAACCTAAGGGGAAAGTCACCTCATTGGCGAGCTCTGTTTATCAGCGTCAGCTGCTGGTAGCAGGGCAGAATTAACATGCACGTGACCTAAAAATGATATTGAGGACACAACATATTCCTTTCACATGTACACTTGGATTGATAGAATGAAGGGCGTCAAATGTGTGTGAGGGTGTCTGCAAAACACAGCATTCTCCCCCTGAGGCAAGGCTTCCATTGCAGAATCAGGATTTCCCTGCTTGAATTCCTCCTCTGGCCTTGGACTGTAATATAGTGATCTTGGGATATGGCAATGAAGGTTTAGGGAGGGATAAAGAAGGGGCAATTTGTTCACAAGGCTGCCTTGCAAGAGTGCTAGGAGAGAGAATCCACAGAACACCACTGCTAGACTGTCAGATCCAAAGCTTTTTACAAGAACAGAGCAATCACCTAATTTTATTTCTTGAGGAACAAGGTGCTTTCCTGCGTGCCCACACGTGGAGCTCAGCTGAAATCTGAAACACCATTAACATCCATGATAAGCAGAAGTCATCCTCAAGGGCTATGGTGGGCTGGGAAGCTCCATGTTTAATGGCCTAAAGTCAAGGGAAGTCATGGGTAAAATAAAAAACATTCAGATTATGTTTTCTGGGGTTTCATTAGTTGTTTTGGCTTGTTTAAAGTTTCCTCATTCATTGAAACATTAAATAAATTTGTCATAATAGACACAATGCAGCTGGTATAATTTAAAATGACATTAGCTCAACAAAATTATGAATATCACCATGTCCCTTTTCTACTTTGGTAAAAAGGACACAAAAGCACTGGTTTTGCTCCCCTCCTGTCCTTCTGTTCATGTACCCCTTGTATTTCTTTTAGTATTACACAGCATGAGCTTGAGAGGGCAAATATTGTATTACTTGATTAGGTCCTCTATGGTGGTTTATTCCTAAATATATATTCTGATTTTAACTTTTCTGGTTAAATAAGACAACTTTAGAAAATATTTTTTTCTAATTATCAAATTTAGAAGCCATGCAGATGTTCTTACTTATCAATATTTGGAGAGACTACATTACAATTCAAATTACATAAAGCACTAAGCTAGTTTGATTTAGAAAGTAGTTTCTTTTTTTAAAAAAAAAGTGATTAGGTTATTAGAAGTACTTTATTTTTTTAAAAGCCTAATAATTAGTTCTAGAGAATACTTGAGAATTAAATCTTAAGAACATAAGAACCATCTATGATATCAAAGGTAAAATATATGGCTTGATAGATGCTCCTGTTCTCCCACAAAGCCATGCATATTATATTCTTGGAAAATTGAATTAACTACATATGAAAGATAATTAAAATTCACTTACCTTTTTATCATCAATTGAGCTGGATTATTTTATAGCTAAATTAAGTTTTATGGTCAAACAGTAGGCTAATGATCTGATAAGTATTTAAATGCCAAATCCTCAAATAACTTTTTATAGAAGCTAAAGTCTAAAAATATAATCTATTTGTTGTGTAAATCTACATGTAAATACTTATAAAACCCATCACTGCAAACAGCTACAAGTCTGACTTCCTAAATAAAAAACCTATTTAGGTATGTTATAAACACAGAAAACACAAATTATATACTTTTAAACCTAGACATTTATTGCTGAGCATTACTAGAGGAATAAGAAAGTTTCAGAAAGGCAGAGGTGATAATGGGCCTTGAGCAGACACTCATCAACAGCAAGACTCAAGAGTCGTTCCATGTCTAGAACTGCAGGAGCAAGGAAGCCCACATTATATTCAGTAATAACATCTTGGGAAGGCTTGTTGAAGGGTTCATTTGTTGGGAAATTCTTATATGGAATTCTACTACAACATTCTGCTTGTCTTCCATGTCAGCCTATTTTTCCTCTCTAATTCTATGAATCAACAAAATTTTGTTTGAAAGCTCCTATACCTATGTCTCCAATCCAGAAGTATTGATATCTATACTAATAAAAGAGAAATATGCAAATTAACCATCACTCCACCACTCTGCTATACCCACCAACCAATCAGGAATGAGTATGCAAATTAACCCAACTAAGATGGCGGCAGCCATGGAGCTGGAGTGAGCAGGAGGCTTGGGTTGCCCCCAGCGATGGAGGAAGCCAAGCTTCCCGCATGCCCTGGCCAGCCCTGGGCTTTGCTCAAGGCTACAAAGCTTCAATTATAGAAAATAAATAAATCCCAGATACTTGCTTCCAGCTGGCCGTGGCCTCCACTGAAGGAGGTACTGAAAAAAAAAAAAAGAAAAAGAAAAAAAGAGAGGCTGGGAGCTTGGGTCGCCTGAAAACGGCCATCAGCCCCTCACCCAGGCTGGCCAGGCACCCAGTGGGGACCCCACCCTGAAGGGGGTGTGGCCAGCCTAAAAACAGCCCTCAGCCCCTCTCCCAGGCTGGCCACACCCCCATGGGGTGAGGGTCCCCACTGGGAGGCTTGGCCAGCTTTCAAACAACCATCAGCCCCTCACCCAGGCTGGCCTGGCACCCTAGTGGGGACCCCACCCTGTAGGGGGTGTGGCCAGTCTGAAAACGGCCCTCAGCCCCTCACCCAGGCTGGCCAGGCACCCCAACGGGACCCCCACCCTGATCCAAGACACCCTTCAGGGCAAACCAGCCGGCCCCCACCCATGCACCAGGCCTCTATCCTATATAATAAAAAAATAATATGCAAATTGACCCTAACAGCAGAACGACTGGGAATGACTAGTCACTATGACACACACTGACCACCAGGGGGCAAACGCTCAATGCAGAAGCTACCTCCAGTGGTCATTGTGCTCCCACAGGGGGAGCTCTGCTCAGCCACAAGCCAGGCTGAAGGCTGCCAGTACAATGGTGGTGGCGGGAGCCTCTCCCGCCTCCTTAGCAGCACTAAGGATGTCCAACTGCAGCTTAGGCCTGCTCCCTACTGGCAAGTGGACATCCCCCAATGGCTCCTGGGCTGCCAGAGAGATCTCTGACTGACAGCTTAGGCCTGATCCCCTGGGGAGCTCACATCTTTTCCCATTATAAACTGATGAACAGAGAGGCATGGAACAGACCATCAAACCTCAGAGGGAAGGCAGGGGCTTTTGGGGGTGGGGATAAGAGATCAACCAAAGGACTTATATGCATGCATATAAGCATAATCAATGGACACAGACATGGGGGGTGAGGGCATTGCTGGGGGGGTGGGAGTGGCTGGGGAGAGGTAAGTTGGGGGGGGAGGAGACATATGTAATACTTCAAACAATAAAGAATTTTTTTAAAAAAGTGTACATAAAAAATAAAAAAACCTTGAATGTAAAAAAAAAAAAACACCCCACAAAATTAAGTTTATATCATCTGAACTGTTCAATAACAATCATAAACATTCTCCATGGTAACACTCCATAACATTTTACCGCTATGCAGTATGCCATCATACAAGCATTCCACTCAGTTTAACAGACCTCCTGTTGTCAGTCATAGGTTGTTTCTAAGTTGCTGCTCTGCCATATTGAGGCCTCAGCTTCTGGGCTCTGCTGACTTCTGCTAAAATGCTCTGGCCTGTGTGCCTTCTCTAGAGGTGGCAGCTTGGAGGAATGGCTGATGTGCTGAAGAACAGACCCTGGTCCCGCCTTTCCTTGTCATATTGCCATCCTTAGACAGAGGGTTCCTGAAACTTCGTGAAATTTAAAGACTTCAAAGTCCTTTTGGTAAAGAGCTAGAGGGAAGAATGAGAAAGATTGGGGGTGTGGAGCTGGTGGCAAATTTGAGAGCCACACACTGGAATGAGCTGTTTTTCTCTCCTTCCATACATGCTCCCTTCTTGAGGGATGAGCTCAGTGTGTGGACAGAGGTGAGAGAGACAGAAGCATGTGTGCCCCTTATTTCTTTCAGATGTCCTGAGTGGGACAGAAGCCAGGAGGTATGTTTGTTTCTGTGCCTTTCTTGCTTGACAAAGAACAGCTCTCCTGAATTGCTGGACTTTGCTTTCCTAGCCCAGCCCCCCTCAGTGGTCCTGAAGCTGCCAGGGTCTGGAGAGAGAGCAGTGAGCTCAAGCTTCCCAGACTGACTTGGGCTCAGAGCTGCCTTCCACCTTCGCTCTGGGCCAGATCCACCTCCTGCCCACTCTAGCTGGCTCTGTGGCTGCTGCCCAGAGGCCGGCCCTCGGTGGCCAATCGGGGCTTGTGGGAAGCTTGGCTTCCTTCATCACTGGGGCAATGAAGGAAGCCAAGTGTCCCACCTGAAGGAAGCCAAGCATCCTGCCCGCTCCAGCTGGCTCCATGACTCCGGCCGGCGCCACCATCTTTGTGGCTATGGACGCCAGCATCTTTGTTTCAGAGTGATGGTTAATTTGCATAGTACCCTTTTATTAGTATAGATCTTATAACTAAAAGTTTGTACCCTTTTTCTTCATTTCTATTTTTTTAAAATATATTTTATTGATTTTTTACAGAGAGGAAGTGAGAGAGATAGAGAGTTAGAAACATCGATGAGAGAGGAACATCGATCAGCTGCCTCCTGCACATCTCCCACTGGGGATGTGCCCGCAACCCAGGTACATGCCCTTGACCGGAATCGAACCTGGGACCTTTCAGTCCACAAGCCGACGCTCTATCCACTGAGCCAAACCAGTTTTGGCCTTCATTTCTATTTTTAATAAAATACTTGAAGCATATAGGAAAATGTACAAATAATATCAAATTTTTCATCAACCCACCACCAAGATTTTCTTTCTTTTTTACTTTTTAAATTTTTAAAATTATTTGTATCCCCATGCCCCTACCCTCTCTCCTTTGAGAATCATCATCTTGTTCCCTGTGTATATGGGTCTGTTTCTGTTTGCTTTGTTAATTCATTTATTTTGTTAGATTCCATATGCAAGTGATATTGTACTGTATCTGTCTTTCTGTGTCAGACTTATTTCACTTAGCAAATTCCCTTCTAGGTTCATCCAAATTATTGCAAATAGCAATATTTCATTCTTTATTATTGTTGAATAATATTCCATTGTATATATGTACCACTTCTTCTTTATTCATTCAACTATCAATAGACACATAGATTATTTCCATATCTTGGCTAATTTACTTATTTTTAAAATTTATTTTTCAATTACTCTTGACATACAATGTTATATTAGTTTCAGGTGTATGGCATAGTAATAAGACTTCTATTTTCATTTTGTCTCTTCAACCCCCTTTAACAAACTTTTTGAATTAATATTGATTGACATTATGTCCAACACTAGTCTCTTCTACCTTGAGGAGTCAGGGTTTATCCATGCTAACCTGGAGGTAAAGATTCACCTGGGAGTGTGTCAGAAATGCAGACCCCTTGCCTTAGCTCTGGTGATTCCAACCAGCAGCCACACACAGTATTTCATGTATTCCTCCTGGCTTTGGGCAGCAGTCTATGTGGTCATGGCCAAGAGCGGCTTCATTGGGGGCCGGTCAGCCTCAGAACTCAAGGTCATACTTACTTTCTATTTCTTCATGGTAGGTGTTTGGTTTGCTTAGCATAGTTCAATGTCAAAACAAAAATATTATTACCATTTTCTACATCAAATCCAATTCTAATATTTATTTGTGGGCCCATTTTCACTTAAGGGTGTTATTATAATTAAAAAATCAAAACACCAAATGCTGTTGATTATGTGGAGACATAAACTGATGAGGGACTAGTGCAAGTTGTTAGAATTGCTCTGAGGGCATTCTTCTGTGTCCAGGAAGGGTGGAGACGTGCAGATATGGACATGACCCAGCAATTCCACTTCCAGACCCAGAGAAATGTTCACAACCATGAACGAGGAGACATGTGCCGGCACGCTCATCACAGCACAGCTTATAATAGCTCCACGCAGGAAGAGCAACTAAGATGGCGGCATAGGTAAACACCGGGAAATTATTGCCTCACACAACAATTGAAAATTATCCCAAAGGACTGAGCAAACATCATCCAGAACAACAGGAAGGCTGGCTGAGTGTAAAGTCCACAACTAGAA
The DNA here is from genome assembly GCF_014108235.1 of Myotis myotis. NCBI lineage: Eukaryota > Metazoa > Chordata > Mammalia > Chiroptera > Vespertilionidae > Myotis > Myotis myotis. The sequence goes on from NW_023416335.1 coordinate 113,968,898, forward strand.
GGAAAGAAAAGCACGCTGAGAGCCAGAGGTGCTGCGGAGGTGAAGTGCAGAGGTACGGCGGCGCGCGTGCGCGAGGAAAGGGGGTGGCGCCTGAGGACGCGGCTGTCTTTTTGAATCACAAACTCCCGACGGCTCTGAACTCCGGTTCCGGGAAGTCTCTGGGGACCCAGGTCTCACACGGGGAGAAGCTGGTCTGTCCGGCAGCGAGCGAACTTGAGGGCGGCTTTCCCTCAGAGGTGCTTGCAGCCGTTACCGGAACACTGAGACGCGCGACTCCGGGTGGAGAATCGGCCATGGCCGCTTTCTCCGCCCTCTGACTCCCTGAGACCCCGCCCCACCCAGGCTGCGGCAGAGGCTTTTGCATGTGAATGTACCTAACTGCAGCCGAACCAGGCAGACCTGGAACTTCCAAGAGAAGGCCCAAGGCCCCGCAGCGGCTTGCATTGCTTCACAGCTGAGCCTCTTCGTGGCTCCTGCTGTGTGGCCTCAGGCAGAGGCTGAATTAGCACCTCCTTAGATCCAGGAGCCACTGTACCCAGTGGTCAGAGGGGGTCCATCCAGACTGCAACTCCTCAGATCCATAAGGGACGCACTCAGGGAGCAGACTCAGTGAGCACCAAAGCCCCACTGAAGCAAGTCTTGCCCCAGAAGGGTGTCTTCAGCACAGAAGTTCTCCCACTTTAGACACAGCTGATTCTCACAGCCAATTGGCCTGGAGGTCAATTTCTCCCAGTGATTCTACAACAACCAAGGCACCAAGAGTGCACCAAGAGTGTCCACCCCAGGTAACTGGGGAGGCTGAGCTACTGGGCCCTACAGGACACCTGGCGCACAGGGCCACTCTATCAACACAGGGAAGCTGCCAAAATGCGGAGACAAAGAAACAGGTCACAAATGGCAGAAATGGAGGAAAGCAAACGATTGGATATAGAGTTTAAGGCCACGGTTATAAGGTTTTTCAAGAATTTTATGGAAACCGCCGATAAATTTAATGAATCCCTCAATAAGTATAGGGAGACCATGGAGGACATGAAAAAGGACCAACTAGAAATTAAGCATACACTGACTGAAATAAAGAATAATTTACAGAGATCCAGCAGCAGAAAAGAGGATCCCAAGAATCAAGTCAAAGATTTGAAATACAAAGAAACAAAAAATACCCAACCGAAAAAGAAAAAAGAAAAGAGATTCCAAAAATATGAAGATAGTGTAAGGAATCTCTGGAACAACTTCAAGCGTACCAACATCAGAATTATAGGGGTACCAGAAGGAGAGAGAGGGCAAGATATTGAAAACCTTTTTGAAGAAATAATGACAGAAAACTTCCCCTACCTGGTGAAAGAAATGGACTTACAAGTCCAGGAAGCGCAGAGAACCCCAAACAAAAGGAATCCAAGGAGGACCACACCAAGACACATCATAATTAAAATGCCAAGAGCAAAAGATAAAGAGAGAATCTTAAAAGCAGCAAGAGAAAGACAGTCAGTTACCTACAAGGGAGTACCCATACGACTGTCAGCTGATTTCTCAACAGAAACCATGCAGGCCAGAAGAGACTGGCAAGAAATATTCAAAGTGATGAATAGCAAGAACCTGCAACCAAGATTACTTTATCCAGCAAAGCTATCATTCAGAATAGAAGGTCAGATAAAGAGCTTCACGGATAAGAAAAAGCTAAAGGAGTTCATCACCACCAAACCAGCATTATATGAAATGCTGAAAGGTATTATTTAAGAAGAGGAAGAAGAAAAAGGAACTCTTACCATTTGCCACAGCATGGATGGAACTTGAGAGCGGATAAATACCACAGGATCTCACTCATTTGTGGAATATAATGAACAACATAAGCTGATGAACAAGGACTGATCCAGAGACGGAGAGGCATTGATTGGACTGTCGGGACTTGGAGGGAAGGTAGGGGAGGGTGGGGGTAAGGGGGAAAGATCAACCAAAGGACTTATATGCAAGCATATAGGCCTAACCAATGGACATGGACAACGGGGGGGTGAGGGCATGAGCGGGGGTGGGGGGGGTGGGGGGTAGAGGGTAACGTGGGGACAAGGACACATATGTAATATCTTAATCAATAAAAAATATATTAAAAAAAAAAAAGCTCCACGCAGGGAACAAACTTCAGTGCTAGGAGCGGTGGGATGGAATGCACATAACAGCATTCAGAGTAGTAAAAATGAATGACTTAGCGCTGCCGTGAACATGAACGAAATCTCACAAACGGTGAACCAGTTACAGAACACAGAGTCTACTTATATTTCTCTAGTGTTTAAAGACACTTAAAACAGTACTGTATTCCTGAATGTACATTACTTCCATGGTGAGAGGTAGAGAGCGTGCACAGGGAGCCCATGCATCAGTGTCGGACCTGAGGGAGCCTCTGGGATTAGGCAGATACAAAGGGGCTTCCTCTCATCTGTACTGCTTTATTTCAAAAGGACTGAAACAAATTTGGCAAAAACTTACTCATTTTTGAGTGCTGATGACATACATTTTTGTTCTGTTAGTCTCCAATTTTCTATATTTAGAATAATTTTTTGAATTATAAAATATCAATACAGATATTTTTTATTAACTAAGTAATAATCCTTCCCATCACAGAAGTGTTCTGGAGTTGATGAGACCCTCCAAGTGTATCCTTAGGGAAACCCTAAGGCAGTCGTGAGAAAGGAAGCTCTGAGCGGCTAGTTTTCTCTCAGGGTCACACAGCCAGTAGGGAGTAAAGCCAGACCTCAGACCCAGGCTCCGTCTGCTGTTCTTTCTCCCCATCATCCAAAAAAATTTAGACATTTTTATTTGTAATTAGCATTTCGGTGCCTTTTATCACATAACTCTGAGAGCCTTTTGTCAATGATGGGTATAAGTTCCATTTGGCAGATAGAAAAACCAGGATAGGTAGCTATTTTATGATATAGTGATATATTTGAATGAAACTTTTGAGATTGCATAATAAAGCAGTGTTGGACCCTATGTGCCACCCAGGAACTCTTAATTCTTCCGTGATTCATTCGTTTTTAGCCACTGTCAATCTTCTGATTTTTAGAACTAAAAATAAAGTTTATAAGTGTTTGTCATCCAATTCTTACAAATATGCTAACATAATTTTTTATTGCATGGTAACTTATAACACAAAAAAATGATCGCACCCTAACCTATTACAATGCCGTGGTCAGCAAACCACGGCTCGCGAGCCACATGCGGCTCTCTTTGGCCCCTTGTGTGGCTCTTCCACAAAATACCACATGCGGACATGCACGTACAGTGCAATTGAAACTTCGTGGCCCATGCGCAGAAGTCAGTATTTTGTGGAAGAGCCAGTATTTTGTGGAAGAGCCACAATCAAGGGGCCAAAGAGCTGCATGTGGCTTGCAAGCAGCGGTTTGCCAAGCCACAGTTTGCCGACCACTGCAATAGGGCAAGGGCTAGGTAATGGTAGTTAGTTCAGTAATGAACGTTTTTATCGTGAAAACTCTGCAGCCATGGGGAAGAACGGTACTGAGCCAGTGCTGTGGGTCTGGGAGAATGGCTCCTTCGGGCTAGTTCCATTCTGAATATGTGTCAATATCAGTGTTTTACCAGTTGTTGAATGTCTTTAATAATACCCTTCTTAAGATGTAAACATTTAAGATGTAAACATTTTAAGAGCAGGAAAAAGTAGATGTAAACATTTGAAGAGCAGGAAAAAGTAGAAGTTGCCATGATTAAATCATAGGGATATGTATACAGATAAAAAATATGTACAAACACTCACACACACACAGAGGTGTTAGAATTATTGCTGATTTCCCCTCTATATCACAAATTTTCCACAATCTTACACTGATTTTCTAATTTGAGAATTAAGCACTGGGGTCTATTCTTAGAGAGCATCCGTCCTGAGTCTGCCACTCCAGGATCCTATCCCTCAGCTTCCCTTCATCCTGCTCTTCCCCCAGGGCACAGCTCGCTGGGAGGCAGGGAAGTGTAAGCATTGCTGAAAGAGGGCAGACAATGGCACCACTTCTGCGATAAAATCAAATGCACTTGACATATTTGATGTGCTTCTATTTTGCGAAGGGTACTACAAATTATATAGAGATAGGAAAGATCATATGCTATCCGCTCCTTTTAATGAAATTCTGATCCTCTTAAACCGCCAGTTCAGTCAACTCCTATTTTCCCTATTGGGATGTGGCAGAAGCCCACAGACTCCTCCAGGCTGCAAAAGCATGCTTAGTGCCACCAGACAAAGTACAGTTCCATCAAATATGGGTAAGCCTCCAAATCTCAGAAATCTTTGTGATGTTATTACATTTCACTTTTATCAACCTTTCCAACCATGAGAATTCTTCCTTACAATTCAGAGAATGAAACTGGAACTTCAAACATTATCCAGGGTTTCCCATTACAGACCCATGAGTGCTAAGGACACTCCTTTGTGACATTTTATTCCACCAACAGGCGCTGGCATCCGTTAAACTTCACTTCCTTTCCACTGATCCTGCTGAAAGGGGCTCTTTTAAATGTGATTTATATCTTCGTACCAGTAGCTACTTTTTCTTCTTCTTTTTAAAAAATGATCAGTTTCTTAAAAAACTACAGACTCAAAATATAAGGAAAAGCAAGGAGGTTATAAAGTAAGAAGCAGAAACACCAAAACAATGGAATAACTCACTACAGGCAGTAGTTAACACGTACAATCCAATCCAGCTCAGTCATATCGAATAATTTCAAGTGTGATAAATCTGTCAGACAATTAGAAGATTATTTAAGCAAGAGTTGGAGCATATGGCATAATGACAGGTAATCTGAATTCTTTTCATGCATTGCTTTTCCTGCAGAAGTATCTAGTAACATCCTAACAATTAGCTTTTTATTTGGTATTCTTGTATTAGCCCCACAGAAACCCCATTTTGCACTACCATTGCAGAAGTATATTATTTATGAAATTGGTTCCTGACACATTGTGTTGTGAGAAGGTTAATTAATTGAGCCGGTGGTGGGATTTATGTTTAATAATGCATGAGATGATGGCCTTTTAATTCATTTATTTCTCAGAAAGACTATAAACTTCTGCAATATTATAGGAAAGATATGTAAAATGATTGTATGGATTAGATCCTGTTCTTTTAAACATTTGAAGAGCATTTGCAACCTGAAGAGTAACCAAACAAATGAGTTCAAAAATTAACAATGCTGTAATATTGGAAAGATATGTTATTAATTTTCATGATGGAAAGCCAAGGTCTAAACTTAAATGTTCTGAACTAAGAATTTATTTTCTAGTGAGTTGGTCTATGAAACAGAAGCACTTTTTCCTCTCTAACTTTGGTCGATAATACCAGTGAGCATGTGGTCGCAAAGCCAGAGGTGGGCAACACAGGAATAACACTCAGTCCTTCCTCATCCACTTGCCACTCTCCACCCCCTTTTGAACAGGTTAAGTTCTCTAAAGTGCCCATGGCTGCTTTTTCTTCCAGCACCTTGATACCCTTTTGACTCTCAGAACTTCTGGACTGAGCAACAGGGGATACAAGTGGGTATTTCCGCTGTGTCCTTCACTTTTCTTTCCCGCCAAATAAAACTCAGAGGCTTTAAAGTGGGAAAAGATGCAGAATCACCGGATCCATTTTCAACCCAAGTGAAATACTGTTAAATAAAGCCAAAGAGGAAGAAGAGGAGGAGGAGAAGCAGGGAGAGAAAGTAAATTATTGTGCACTCAAGGGCGGTTAGTTAAAAATTCTCAGTTAAATTCTATCACGCAAAACTGGAAGTGTAGGTTTTTAAACTACTGAGATGTCTTTAGGCTGCTAATAGGTTAATGGTAGTGGCAAGGCAATTGTCCAGACCTCTCTAAGCAGACAGCTTGGCTTCAATTTGGACAGTACCTCTGCAGTGCACTGAAGTTAAGAACTACTAGAATGGCTGATTTGTCCAAATCACATAACTTACAAAGCCTTTGGACTATTTAAATGGAAGGCATTATGGAGGCCATCGAGTAAAACTCACATTTTGTGCCTGTAACTTGAAATTCAGAGGGTTAGGGGTTCTCTTGAGGTCACACAAATGATCAGCATTTTTAAAGTTCAAGTGCTTTCCCTTCTTCATACATTAAGCCTCCCAGATAAGAAAAAGAAAAAGAAAGCATCTTGATCACACCTTTAGGAAACTGCTCTCTATCCCAATGCCTCAGGAGATACTTATCATGGGGATTCAGCACTATTCGTAAGGAAAATTCATTGGAAACAATTAATTGGGGCCTAGTTATATTAGCAGTGCATGTGCAAAATTCTCCGTCACATACAATATGATCAGGAACACAGGAAGTGTCTGATTTCAGACTGTGGCTTTGACGTGGCTGCAGAAATCACGCCCAATCAGCCAGCTGGTGGCCTCCCCTGTACCAGCTGTAGAGTCTTCCAAGGAGAGGAGCTGATATGCAAGTATTATAATTATGAATTATGAATTATGTCAGAAACTTGTAAGATGAACATTACTTCCTTTTGAACATACTTCAGTGGTGGCTTAGAATCAACTAGGTAATAGATTCAGCTTTGACTTCATAACATATAAGCTTCATCTGAATTTCTTCTACATACCATGGGTGTTAGAGCCACCTTGCTAAAGTTAACAAGAATATTTGTAACCCCTGTTCTTACCTGCTAGACCTTGGTTTGATATCAAACCAAATGCCTGATTTCCCCATTTCTAAAGTTCTGCTGTGTCCAGAATATTTGCATCCACAAGCAGCCAGGGCAAAGGGGAGGCTCTCAGGAGTTAGGGTGCGCCCTTCATTACAAAGGGGGTGGTATTCCTTGGGGAGGGTAAAGATTTATTTGATGCTTTATCATGAAATACATTTTTTATTAAAAGCTTTATATAATTAACTGGGAGACATAGAAAAACCACCACTACCAACAAAGTTTTACAACAAAACAGAAGCCACATTTCATATGACAATGGGAGGCAGAGTAGGTCAGGGCATCACCCACTCCAGTCAGGAGGACCAGGTTCCACTTAGGAACGTAGCTCCTACCCAAGTGTCTGGACCAGTTGAAGGTATGGTGTTTTGTTTTGTTTTGTTTTGTTTTGTTTTGTTTTGTTTTGTTTTGTTTGTGTGTGTATGTATGAGTGTGTGTGTGTGTGTGTGTGTTTGGGGGGGTTGGTTGTTTTGGTTTTGTTTTGTTTTGTTTTTTGTGTGTGTTTGTTTTTTTTGTTTTGTGTGTGTGTGTGTGTGTGTGTGTGTGTGCGCGCGCGCGCGTGTGTGTGTGTGTGTGTTACCATGAATTGTTTATTCTTGCTTCTGAAACGATTTATGCTGACCATACTGGCTATTGTAATTATGTAACTTAACTAACATATGCCATAAATTGAAATACAAATGCAGAAAGAGAGATGCTTCTATGAGAAGAGGTTGGAGGCTTTAACAAAAATGATTGTGGAAAGTTGCTTTAAAAAGTTCTGAGAGTCTTAGACATGGTGGCCGGGTGGGGACAGTGGGAGGTGTGCTCTGGGACTATTCTTCACTTGGTCTACTTCAAGCATGTCTTTAAGAGACTGCTCAGCTGAAAAGATAACTAAACTGGAAATTGTGAATGGTCTTGGTCTTACAAGGTTAACATACTCATATTTTAAAATTTTAGATGAAAATAAAGTAATTTGTTTCTTTTTTTGTCTGTTTTTTTGATGGCTAATTATAAAAATATGTAAATTGTGTCCTTTCTTGACCATTTATCAAAATAGTAATTATTCTTATTGCTATTATATGTGAACTTTGCTAAAATAGCATAACAAAGTATAACCTAATGAAGACAGTCCTACCAGGTCCAATAATAAAGCTGCCCATTAACCTAAATGCTCCAAGGATATAACCAAAAGCATCAAGAGAAGTGGGTGAATAACAAGACTGATAATCGAATTGCCTCATATGTGCTCTTTGCTAGGAAGCCTCTAGCATATTCCTGTGGCAGACAGACCCTGAGGTGTGACCTCACCCCCATCATTTCCACCTCCTGTTTATGCCCTGCATAATCCCTTCACTCAGAGTGCAGCTGGGCCTGTGACTGGCTCACAACCAACAGAACATGGCTAAGGTGACGGCATGCCACTTTCAAGATTACGTTATGTCACCTAAGTCTCCACCCTAGACCAGAGAAAGAGATTTTCCTTGCTAATTTGAAGAAGTGAGGGGTCATGTTGAGCAAGCCACATGGCAAGGAACTTCAGGTGACAGCTTGGCACTGCAGGTGACCTCCAGACAACAGCAAGCGAAAAGCTGGGACCCTCATTCATATTGCCACAAGCAGGTGAATTCTGCCACAACCTACGTGAGCATGGAGGTAGGTTCTTCCCAGTTGAGCCTCTGGTGATGATGAAGCCAGCAGACGCCTTAATTATAGCTGAGACTCCCAGCAAAGGACCAGTTAAGTTGTGTCTGACTCCTGACCATGGAAACTGAGATATAAAGAATGCTGTAAGCTATTAAGTTAGTGTAATTTGTTACACGGCAATAAAAAAATCTGATACATTTACTTTTCTGGTGGTTTTGTAGCCTCATCTGTTTACCTTTCTACCCTTCCCACTGGACCCTGAGCAAGTTAAAGAGAGGGATAGACTTGATTGACTCTTGTTCCTTACTCCCTCCGGTGTTTAGCAGCCTTGTGTGATGCTCAGGTCAGTCAGCTTACGCTGAATGAATAATGAATGAATGGATGGATGACTATGGCACTTTAGCATCCCAGGGTATATATTAACTACACGTGATACATTGCTTTTCACCCTAAGATCTCTTGGTTAATCAACATGCTAAGAAAACTGAAATTATTTCCTTTCTAAGCAAGTCATTTATCTTCGTTAAAATGGAGCTGCTGTCCTATTTTCTGGCCATACTGTTTTGATTAGATCCTTCTGGAATATTATGTAGAATTCTCTGTGCTTCTTACTAGCCTACATAATTTTGTGACATCAGCTACTTCATTGAACCAGTTACTTTTCTCCAACTAATTATTTCAAATGCTAGGCACCAATTCCTGAGGCACCCCATTAATTTCTTTCTATGAAAGGAATTAGCGCAAATTTCTTTTCACTGAACCAATTTAAACCCACATGAGCATTTGATTTTTCATTCTGTCATTAGCAATAATAACCATATTCAGACTTTTGGATGATAAAAGTACTTTATACAAACTATTTTGTTTATCCATGCAATACCCAGAGGTAGCCTTGCTATGTAAAAACCCCATTTTTTAGATAAGAAAGTGGTTTTTGGAGTTAACCTGTAAGTTATTTGCTCAGTGGACAATTTATTAAGTACTGAGAATATATAGAACACTGTATTTAGAAAAAATAAAAGGAATGAAGGCAGATGTCTTTCCTGTTTAACTTTTAAATTAAGTTCTCTATAGTTTCATCTGTTGTTTTTCAATTTAATAGTTTTCTACTAATATTTCTACACACAAAAGCTGGGCATAAGCCTTCATCACCTGAAGCCTAGAAAAATACAACAGTCTTTGTTTGTCTTGGTCCAGCTCAGATCAGAATGTCTTGCTAAGCTCTATCTTATTTCTCCTGAGGACCCTACAGTGACTTTCTCATGCCAGCTATTGAAGATACAAACATTTTGGCTTTGCTAAACACCCTTTAGACACTTCACTCATCCTTCCTTCCCAATCTAATATTTCCTGTTAATGTTTTCATTTTTTAATAACAATAAATTTTCTATACCAGCCAGGCTAAATGGCGAGTGCCCCTTTAAGCAAAACCTTTTCTCTACTTGTTTTTTAATCCTCACCTGAGGATATGTTTATTGATTTTTAGAGAAATAAGAAGGGAGAGAGAGAACGGGAGATGGAGAGGGAGAAGGAGAGAGAGAAACATCGGTACCCACCCCAACCAGAGATGGAACCCACAACCCAGGTATTTGCCCCGACCAGGAATCGAACCAGCACCCTTTTGGTGTATGGGATGATGCTCCAACCAGCTGAACCACCTGCCCAGGGCTCTGCTTGATTTTTAATATACCAGCCCTTCAAGATAACACACCATCCTGGCTCATGTTTGACAACGCACCTTTTCTCTTCTCCTTTAAAAGCAGGTACAATATTCACCTTCTGATCCACTTTATCCTGCTCTGATTAGGTCTTAATTCTGCCCTTCAAACACCTGGACTTCACTGATTTGCTGGCATGTATATCGGCATAGATCAGCATCACAGAGGAACTTAGTAGAAACACAAATTCTTGGGCTCAGCCTCAAATACAGTGAATCAGAAATACGAAGGGTGGGTCCCATCAAATTGTTTTAACAAGGCTTTCATGTGATTCTGATGCACTCTAAAGTCTAAGAACCACTGACTGGTACAAGTAAATACGTAAGTAAAAACACATATACACACATGCATATAGTTTCCTATAATGGTATGTCCTTTTGAAAAATTAGTTAAATCTCCATTTGGGTTGTAAGCTGTTGCAGATGGTAGGAGGCGTATGATACAATGTAACTATACTGTTATTATTTTTCTAATACCCATAGCACAGCGTTTATATTCACTACTAGTTTGGCTAAATACCACTAGTCTCTTGATACCATCTCGGTTCAATAATATTTAAGCACCTTTGACCAAAGGAAAGCAAATAAATGAAGCAAATTATTCACATTAAGTATGTGCTTGCAGCTCTGATTAAGGCTGAGAAGACCAAAATTAGTTCTGCACAAAGCTCTGCTCCTCGGTGCTCCCATGGCCTTGTATAGCGAATCTTCCTCCCAACAGCATCTCTAGGTGGCAGCTTCTACATGAAATGCCCTCCTCTGTTCGTTGCCTGCCTGGATAATTCCTTCGTGTCCCTCAAGGCCCACCTTCAGGAAGCTTCTCTGGGGACCATTCCATCATAGTGAGACACCCCTCCCTTGTGCTCCCGGGGTTCCCTCTGCTTCCTCCTATCCTACTCTCCACACTGTCCATGAAAAGCATTTCACCTGTCTGCCCACTACACCGCACTGAGCCACCTGCAGCAGGTTTCTCATAGCTGTGTCCCAGTGCGTGTCATGTAACTGCTGCTCAACATTTGTTGACTGGGAACAAATAATTGGGTACGATTTAATACTATGTGTAATTACATTTTCTATGTTTCTATTTCCTCAACAACCAAATGAGTATATTTTATGCTAACAACAAATGTAGCTCAGAATTAAAATGAAGTTCGTCTCTGCTGGGTCTTGAAGGGTCAGGGGCACCCAGGCTGGCCAGTTCCCTGCTGATACCTGTGCACACGGCACTGACGTGCCTCAGCAGGTTACCAGCAGCCCAGAAGCACAGTGCCAGGCTGGGATGAGCAGGAATGCGGACTTCGTGTATCTTCAAGTGCAGCTTGCAGCTCCCCTGGTGAAGTCTGCACATGGCTGCCTCCAGCGAGGCAGAGGGGAGCGCCCTGGAAGGTGTTTGGTGTTGCCAGGTCACCCAACAGGTCACTGGGGCAGGCAGAGGGGAAAAAACAAATAAATATGTACCTCTGGGGGGTCATCTTCCAGGCCAGTAAGCCCTAGGACAGAGAAATGTGTGCCAAACAGCACCACGCTCTAGCAACATGGTTTCCAGCAAAGACAGCCATTCCAAAACTAGCTACAGCCTTCGGCGCGAATTCCCGCTCTCCTTCACTGTCTGCGGCGTGCTGTCTGACAGGCCACCATCATGGCGAAGTCATGTGTGCAGGGGCCACGGGCCTGCGAGCAGAGCCAGATGAGACAGTGGTGCCCAGAAAAGCCCGAGACGCCTCAGGAGCTGCTGCGGCTACGAGAGGATGGCCTTCTACTGGGTGGGCCTCAACATCTGAAGACCCAAAATTAACATCTTCTCTCATTCATTCTTTTTTTTTTTTTTTGACTTTTATTTTATTTTATTTTTTTAATTTTTAATTAAATCTTTATTGTTCAGATTATTACATTTGTTCCTCTTTTTTCCCCCCATAACACCCCTCCTCCCAGTTCCCGCCCCACCCTCCGCCTTCACTCCCCACCCACTGTCCTCATCCATAGGTGCATGATTTTTGTCCAGTCTCTTCCCGCATCTCCCACACCCCTTTCCCCCCCAAGAATGGTCAGTCCATTCCCTTTCTATGTCCCTGATTCTATTATGATCACCAGATTATTTATTCACTTGATTCTTAGATTCACTTGTTGATAGATGCATATTTGTGGTTCATAATTTGTATCTTTACCTTTTTCTTCTTCTTCCTCTTCTTAAAGGATACCTTTCAGCATTTCATATAATACTGGTTTGGTGGTGATGAACTCCTTTAGCTTTTCCTTATCTGTGAAGCTCTTTATCTGACCTTCAGTTCTGAATGATAGCTTTGCTGGATAAAGTAATCTTGGTTGTAGGTTCTTGGTATTCATCACTTTGAATATTTCTTGCCACTCCCTCCTGGCCTGCATAGTTTCTGTTGAGAAATCAGCTGACAGTCGTATGGGTATTGCCTTGTAAGTAACTGGGTTTCTTTCTCTTGCTGCTTTTAAGATTCTCTCTTTGTCTTTTGCTCTTGGCATTTTAATTATGATGTGTCTTGGTGTGGTCCTCTTTGGATTCCTTTTGTTTGGGGTTCTCTGCACTTCCTGGACCTGTAAGTCTATTTCTTTCACCAGGTGGGGGAAGTTTTCTGTCATTATTTCCTCAAATAGGTTTTCAATATCTTGCTCTCTCTCATCTTCTGGCACCCCTATAATTCTGATGTTGGTACGCTTGAAGCTGTCCCAGAGGCTCCTTACACTATCTTCGTATTTTCGGATTCTTTTTTCATTCCGCCCCTCTGGTTGGGTGTTTTTTGCTTCTTCGCATTTCAAATCTTTGACTTGATTCTTGCGCTCCTCTGGTCTGCTGTTGGGTGTCTGTATAATATTCTTTATTTCAGTCAGTGTATGCTTAATTTCTAGTTGGTTCTTTATCACAACATCGAGGGTCTCATTAGATTTCTTGAGGACTCACTACAATTATCGGCGGTCTCACCAGTCTTTTTGAGGGCCTTACTAAGTTTATCGGCAGCTTCTAGACAGTTCTTGAGAGACCTTAAAAGTGTGGTTTTGAGCTCTACATCTTCCATTTCTGACATTTGCGTCCTGTTTCTTTGTCTCCGCATTTTTTTATGTTTTCTTGGTGCACCCCCTAGTGGTCTTTGTGCGCAGTCTTGTTGTAGTTAAGCCTTGATTGTCGGCAATACCAGGGGTGATTTGACCTCCAGGCTAACTGGCTATGAGAGTCAGCTGTGTCTGCAGTGGGAGAGCTTCTGTGCTGGATCTCTAGGGCGGTGTTAATCGAGCCTTTGCCTGAGGCTATCTGGCAAATTTCTCTGTGCAGGGCTTGGGCAGGGCGGGTCCCGGGGATCTACAGGGCGGGTGGAGCAAGCAGTTATGGCTGCTCTCAGTTCTGTCCCTAGGGGCTCTGCCTCTCAGAGTCCCAGCAACCGCTGCAAACCTCGGAGAGAAAGCTGCCTTCGAGTTCCGGGTTCTGACCGAAGCCAGACAGTCCCGCTTCTCCCGTTTGAGTCTGGGTCCCCAGAGACTCGCCCGGATCTGGAGCTCAGAATCTGAGACTCCCTCCCGATTGAAAACAACAACCGTGCCCTCGCCGCCAGCCCACTCCGCACGCGCACTCCGCACCTGAGTATTTCACTTCAGCACTGCGCCTCCTCTGAGTCTGGGTATGATATTCTCTTTCCTTCTAGTTGTAGAATTTCCACTCAGCCAGCCTTCCTGTGGTTCTGGATGATGTCCTTTCTGTCCTTTAGTTATATCTCTGAAGTGGTTGTTCGAGGCAGCAATTTCCGGCGTTAACCTATGCCGCCATCTTGGTTTTTCCTTGACTTTTTTGTCATTCATTCCTGAGTGAGGATATACTCCTCCGTTTAGAAACTGCTTATTTTGATGAAATCAGGAAAGATGTTAGGCATGTACCTATAAATAAATTAAGCCTCTCTGTTTTTATGGAGAAAATTAAAAAACTCTTACCATTTGCAACAGCATGGATGGACCTGGAGAGCATTATGCTAAGTGAAATAAGCCAGTCAGAGAAAGATAAGTATCACATGATCCCACTCAATTGTGGAATATAATGAACAACATAAACTGATGGGAAAAAAAATAGATCCAGAGACAGAGAAGCATTGAACAGACTGTCAAACTTCAGAGGGAAGTCAGGGGAGGGAGTGGGAAGGTAAGAGATCAACCAAAGGACTTGTATGCATGCATATGAGCATGACCAATGGACATAGACAATAGGGGGGTGGGAGCATGTGCTGGGGGGTGGGAGTAGGCGGGGAGAGGTCAATGGGAGAAAAAGGAGACATATGTAAAACTTTCAACAATAAAGAATTTTTTTAAAAAGGGAGTATTTAAGATGGCATCTGGGCCCTAGCTGGTTTTGCTCAGTGGATAGAGTATTGGCCTGGAAACTAAAGGGTCCCGGGTTTAATTCTGGTCAAGAGCACATGCCCAGGTAGCGGGCTCAATCCCCAGTAGGGGGCATGCAGGAGGCAGCCAATCAATGATTCTCTCTCATCATTGATGTTTCTATATCTCTCTCCCTCTCCCTTCCTCTCTGAAATTAATAAAAACATATTTTAAAAAATCCTATATAATAAAAGCCTAATATGCTAAGTGTCTGATCATCTGGTCATCCATTCAACCAATCAAAGTATAATATGCTAATGATATGCTAAGGCTGCTCAACTGCTCTCTATGACGTGCATTGACCACCAGGGGGCAAATAGTCAACTGGTTGACCAGTCACTATGACGTGTACTGACCACAGGGGGCAGACAGTCAACCAGTCAACCAGTTGCTATGATGTGCACTGACCACTAGGGGGCAGACGCTCTGGTAGGTTAGCTTGCTGCTGGGGTCTGGCGGATCGGGACTGAGCGAGAAGGGCCAGACACACCCTGGAACCCTCCCACAGTCCCTCCCCGGCTAGTCAACCTCCTGTGTTCCTCCCAGACTCCAACTGTGCACCAGTGGGGTCTCTCAGCCTGGCCTGCGCCTTCTCACAATTTGGCTGAGGGACCCCGCCCCCCCAGGTGCACAAATTTTGTGTACCGGGCCTCTAGTAAATAAAATAAAATAAAATGGCATCTGGTTAGCAGCCTCAGGGCAATTTCTCATCCATGAAAACCAGGATGCAGAAAACCCTCTACACCAGCGGTTCTCAACCTATGGGTCGCAACCCCTTTGGCGGTCAAATGACCCTTTCACAGGGGTCGCCTAAGACCATCCTGCATATCAGACATTTACATTACGATTCATAACAGTAGCAACATTACAGTTATGAAGTAGCAACGAAAATAATTCTCTGGTTGGGTCACAACATGAGGAATTGTATTTAAAGGGCCAGAAGGTTGAGAACCACTGCTCTACACTGACAATCTGACTGCAGATAACCTAACATTTCAACCAAATCTTTGGAAAAACAGTTGTTAATTAAAGGGCAGGTGATGCTTGACAGAAAATACTGTTGGAGTGAAGGCCGAGGAGGGGAGGAGAGCCTTCCTCGGCCTTCATCACCCACTGTCCCACAGACCCCAGGTCAGCATTAGCCCAAAATTTAAGAGCACAGAATGAGGAAGGCATGGCACAAAGGGACTAGAGATAAGTGTTGAGATCAACAAAAACATATATGAGTCTAAGGAAATATGTTGGACATATTTGCAAAATGGGGCAGTTTCTCCTATATAGTGTAAGAAAATGTAATTAATACCTAAATCTGAAACCACAATGACCAAAAAGTAGAGTAAAAATAACAAGAAAATAATAGGGTAAAACCTACCCTTGTCTCAAATAGAAATAAATTTTAAAAATAGAGTCAATAAAGATATATGAATTTACATAATAATTTGGTATGGTAGTAAACATCTTAAATCAATAGAGTGGGGAATGGATCATTTTACATGCTGTGTTAGAACCACTAGCCAATCATTTATTATAAATTAGAATTATGGTCTTGTCTAATTGTGTCACCAAATTAATTCCAGATAGCTCAATGATTAAAATATAAAGAATGTGACATGCTAGAAGAAAACAGAAGAGCAGGATACAGAGAAGAGCTTTCTGAGCATCACCCAACACAAAATCCAAGGAGGAAAACATATTAATGTGTGGTCATGGGCTGAGTTAACCTCTTTGTGCGAAGTGTTCTCATCTGTAAGTTGGTGTATAACAAGAGAACCTCTCTCAGGGTAGTGAGTGCTCGTATATGCAGCCTCCATGAGACAATACATGCAAGGCACCTAGCATAAGACTGGCATGTGGGGGTACTCATATATCAGCAAAAAAGAGACAGGAAGAAATTAGACATGGCCTAAATATCCACAACTGGAATTTGGCTCTATCCATTTGGCAAAGATTATGCATCTGTAAAAACTGTGTGGGAGATATGTATTTATTAACATGGCTAGGTATCTACTCTTTATCTCAGTTTTCCAAAGCAACTGGATGATCCTTTTGTAAAAATATTCAAATGCCTCTGACACTTATAATACCACCTTGATTCTTTTTGTTGTTGTTGTTAATTCTCACCCAAGAACATTTTTCCACTGACTTTTTTTTCGGGAGAGTAGAAGAGAGAGGGAAAGACAAAGGGAAACATTGATGTGAGAGAAACACATCAATTGGTTGCCTCCTGCACGCACCCTGACCAGGGCCCAGGCAGGGGAGGAGCCTGCAACCAAAGTACATGCCCTTGACTGGAATCAAACCCAGGGCCCTTTGGGCCACAGGCCGATGCTCTATCCACTGAGCAAAACTGGCTAGGTTATTTATTTAATTATTTAAATAAAATAAAACTACCTTGATTATTTAAAATAAAACTTCATTCTACTTATTCCAAAATATTATTTATATACTTTTGGCTAATTTATAGCAAAACAGCCTATGCATTTGTATTTTTTAAGGATTTGTGTTGACTTTGGCTGAGTTTTTAAAACAGTTTTATTGTGATATAATTTATATACCAGGAACTTCACCCATTTAAAGAGTGCAATTCAGTGGTTTTTAGTATACTTCCAGAGTTGTGCTACCATTACTATAATATAATTTTAGAATATATTTAGCCTCCCTAAAAGAAACCTCATACTCATTAGTCACTGCCTGCAATCCTACACCAATTAATTTTGGGTACTGCCCTTCTAGGCTTGTGCTTGAGTTATAAAGTTTATATCTATAGATGTATATTTTAAAACACATACATATAAAGTACATGTTTTGGCACAACTTTAATATTTGAGTTGAAACCTGGGTGCACTTACTAGTAATGTAATTGTGAGAAGTCACTTAACTGCTTTGTGCCTCAGTTCCTCATCAGTAGAGAGGAGAAAATGATGCCTCTCTCACAGGCTTGTGGAGATAACTTTTTAAATGAAAAAAATTCACACCAAGTGCTTCGTGCAGCCACTAGAACATAGTCAGCACCCAATAAATATCAGCTAACACAACTTTGTCATGATCAACATCTCAGGGTGTAGAATTATGGATGACTTTTATTTAGTAATAGAGGCCCGGTGCACGGATTCGTACACCAGTGGGGTCCCTCGGCCTGTGCTGGAAGCCGGTCCATCCTTGCTGCTTGACGCAGTCGCTGCAGGACAGAAACATCTGCACAGCATATGTTTCAAGGGACCTGGCGTATATAGCATACTGTTCTTAATATGTTTGCTCCCCTTAGCGCTGTGTGTTTTAACCAAGGTCACCTCTCCGAGAAAGGTTGTTTCCCCAGGTAGGGATTTTTCCCTGAAGTTAGGGAGGGGATGGAACTCCTTAACTAAGTGCCAGGTGGGTAGTTAATCACTTTAACTACAAACAATCATGCTTAAGCTACATAATCTTTACTCCCTGGAATGGAGATAAGAAACGCCCTAACCTTTGTAATAGAAATTGACAGGATTAAAATCAACTGGGATAAATACGGATGTAACAAGACAATAAACAGCAGAACTTCACTGGAGATCCAGACCAGAACTTGGCTGGAGATCCTGGCTAGAGATCCTGGCTAGGCTGCTGATCAACTGAACGCTGTCTCTGTGTCATTCCTTCTTCGCCGACTCCATCCACACCTTTGGGGACCCCTGGACCTGCTGGGGTTGGACCCCGGCATCTGGCGCCCGAACAGGGTTCCCTTAGGTAAGTCCCCCCGTACTTGGGACAGATAGGACTGCACCGTAGGGTGCTTCAGACCCCCCCTATAGAGGATAAGTAGGGTAAGCGGGTAGTTAGTACAGAACTTAGATTGACAAGATGGGTCATACTGAGTCTAAAGAAAAAAGACTCTGTATTAATCTTTTAATGCATATGCTTACTAGCAGAATTGGAGTTAAGGTTACTCCCAGTCAGACAGAAAGTTTTATAGAAGAAGTATGTCAGTGGCTTCCAGAGGATGGAACTGTTAATTTAAAAACTTGGGTTGAAGTAGGAAAGCAATTAAAGAAACACCATGGATCTGAGAAGGTCCTGCCATGTTTCTTTTCCCTCTGGGATTCAATCTGTGACACCTTGGCACCAGAGGCAAAAACGGTTGAACGTTCTCAAAATTTAAATAGTCCCTCGGCTCCACCCAGAGAGGATACATCATCATTGTCTTCAGCTCAATCTAAAAGCAATTTAGCTATGCCTACTGATCGGGAGGAGAATAAATATCATAAACATGACCATTGGTCCTTTCCAGTCAGTAGAGAGGAGAATGGCCCTCCCATTCAAAACAGGCTCCCCAAATTAGAAAGGAAGCCTAAACCAGGTCCTGTGGCTCCTATGAGCTCCATGTCTAAATTTCAAAGGGCGATAAGAGAAGCTGAAGCTAATGGAGATCTTGAATTCTCACTCTGCTTCCCAGTTACATATGAGAATGAGTCTGGTGGGAATAGAAACCCCACCTTGGAGCCTATACCTTACAAAGTACTTAAAGAATTAAAATTGGCCTGCTCTGAATATGGACCTCTAGCTCCTTACACACAAACCTTGGTAGAAACCCTAGCCAGTAAATGGATGACTCCTTATGATTGGTCACAGGTTTGTAAATCCTGTCTCTCAGGAGGCGATTACTTATTATGGAAAACTGAATATGAAGATCTTGCTAAGAAAGCTGTAGCCACTAGCGAAAAAACCAGAAAAGGAATAACCCTAGACATGATATTAGGAGAAGGTGATTTTAACACGGCTGAGGAGCAAATGAATATGCCCACAGAGGCACTTACCAAAGTAACCAGTTGTGCAGTAAGTGCCTGGAAATCCCTACCTTATACAGCAGGAAAAACAACCACCCTTACAGAGGTTAAACAGAAGGTCGAGGAACCATTTCAGGATTTCCTTTCTCGCCTCATGCAGGCAGTCAAGAGAGTAATCAATAACAAAGAGGCAGCCGATATCCTAATCAAACAACTGGCTTTTGAAAATGCTAATAATACCTGTCAGGCTTTATTAAGGCCGATTCTCAGAACAGGAACTATAAATGATTTTATAAAACAGTGTGCTGATGTAAGTCCAGCATTTATACAGGGTGTATCTATAGCTGCAGCTCTCAAAGGGGAGACATACCCTCAATATGTACAGGCTATAGGACAAGCCAGCATAATACAGGTAATAAAAGAAATATGAACTGCTACTCTTGTGGCTTATCTGGGCACTTTAGCAGAGAATGCCCAAATAAAAATAATAATAATACTCAGGCCAGATGGCAAGCTCCTCGACAGCCTGGAAATACATTAGGGAATAATATTAATCCTCCAAAAACCGTTTGTCCCCGATGTCAGAAAGGATTCCATTGGGCAAAGGAATGTAGATCAAAATACCATAAAAATGATTGGCCTTTAAACTCTACAAATAGCTCCCAAGGAGGTTATATCCCATCACCTCAATTGGGAAACTTGAGAAGGGGCCAGCCCCAGGCCCCTGCAATAATAGGGGCATCAACCCTCAACCCCTTTGCAAATTTCAATCAGTCAGTGACCTCTTCAGGGCAACCCCAGGCAGTGCAGGATTGGACCTCCACTCAACCACCCATGCAATACTAACCCCAGACTCGCCAGTAGCAGCCATTCCTACAGGAGTGTCTGGGCCGCTGCCTGAGGGAACTGTAGGTTTAATATTAGGACGGAGCTCCACCTCGTTACAGGGGATCTTAGTCATCCCAGGAGTTGTTGATGCAGACTACACAGGAGAAATACAGATTTTACTTTCCCCACCCACCACAACTATACAGATTCAGCCCAACCAGAGAATTGCCCAATTACTCCTGTTACCAATACATAAAATAGGGACAGCTGTTACCCAGGAAGCTAGAGGGGCCGGAGGCTTTGGATCTAGTGATGCAGCATTTTGGATACAAGAAATCCATGCTACTAGACCTACAAAAATTTTACAAATTCAGGGAAAACCAATTGAAGGTCTATTGGATACAGGAGCAGATGTTTCCTGCATAGCAGGGAAGGATTGGCCCTCTTCATGGCCCACGCACACCACCTCCACTTCCCTAGTAGGACTAGGCAAGGCATCTAATGTAAAAAAGAGTTCTCAGATTTTAACTTGGGCTGATGAAGATCAACATTCAGGAACATTCTGTCCCTATGTAATTACGACTATCCCCTTTACATTATGGGGAAGAGATATCTTGTCTCAAATGGGAGTTCTATTATATAGCCCCAGCGGTGTTTGATTTACTCCTGTTACAAAATATTACAAGAAAATGAGTTTAAATATTCCTCTTCTCATCATGTTCTACAACGTACTCTATTTGTAATTAATATACTAAATGTAGATTCTGAGAGAAATTCCCCGATGTACAGGCATTGGAACCCTGATCTAACTAAACCTAAAGCCCTCGTCAAATGGAGAGACTTGCTTACAGCAGCCTGGAAGGGACCTGATGTACTTTTAACCTGGGGGAGAGGATATGCTTGTATATTTCCACAGGACGCAGACTCACCTGTGTAGATTCCAGACTGTCTAGTCCGACCTTATGTCTCACCGCCCGCCATCTCTGCCTCATCATAGCACACCTGACCAGTGCCCGTCTGCAGCAGATGTGCAGCCCTGAGCTGGAACAATCTGTCCATTGGGAGGATCACATGTGCCTCCTTTTTGTCTTTCCACATGTCCCAGCTTTGCCCCACATCTCCTTTCCTTTTTCCTTTTTTTAAAATCTAACTACTTGTTTGCTGGTTCTTTGGCCTTTCTCCTTCTTTCCTGAACACAGCCTTTTCTAGAATCTCCCTACCCTACTGTTCCAGGAAGGGCACTTCCCTTTTATGCCATGACTAGGGGGTGTCTGGTATATGTCCCATACATGGAGTTGTCTTGTGCCAAGAGCCTGACATCCTGGGCTGAGAAAGCCCTGTTCCAGGACTCTCCTTTGTCCTGTATTGGCCCCTCTTACCCTTGTGTCAAGAGGGACCTTCTTCTTACAATCCAATTGCCCATAGCTGTTGCCTGAGCTCTCTGTTCATGCTGAGGTTGAAGCCTCATGGTGGCTGGTACCATGGATCTGTCTCTCACCCAATAGCATGAGCTGGGCCCTCCCTGGAGAAGAAACCTGGGTTCCCCAAGATATGTGATCAATGCCGGGGCCCCGCCAGCAGGCAAGGGGATCCCAAGGCAGTTGCTGGGCATGGAGGCCAGAGGGACATAGGCTATCAAGGAGACAAAACTGAACCTCACATCACCCTACTTGGCCCAGAGATGGCTGGTAGTCAACGACGGGTAAGACTCCACAGGGTGGGGCAACCTAAGACAGGCACAGTCGGGGGCCAGTAGGAGAAAACTTGGGGTGCAACAAAGGTGGGGCACAGACCCCCCTCCCCAATGGTGCAGGGGCTTGAACACTCGCCCCTTCTGAGGAAGGTCTCCTGTCCCCATGGCTGCTTCCTACTTCCAATGCCCAGCTCAGATCGGGACCCAGGTAAAGACAGAGACTGGCTGACAGCAGCTGCCCTCTCACTGCAACAGGACTTGTTTCCCATTTCTACCTTGGACTACGGGGAAAGGGTCAGCTGAAGGAAAGGGCTGTGTCAGGATGCTGCCTTCTTCCCTTTCTTCTCCCTCTTTTTCCTAAACACTTCCATGCCTTGTAGTTCTTTTGCTTTCTCTTCTTTTTCTCTCTACTACCCTCCATCTTCCATATCAGCTGACCCAGAGGGCACAGCTTACTCCTCCTCGGACACCGACACCACCATCAACCACGGCCCTGATGGACCCTTTGATGCAGCCCTTCAACTCACTGACGCTTCGGGAAGCCCGTCGCCAGTGATGCCGCCCGCTAGCCAGACCAACAAAGACAATCAAACCAACAACTTGAGGACAGCTGTAATCCCTTGACTGAAGAGGCCGGCAACCTTCTACAGGAATGGGGCTCCTTGTGCACTCCATCCACTATGTTTATAGTTATGCTCACTGTCATTGCTTGCCAGTCTTCTTCCGAGTTTTAAACGGCCCAATCTGAGAGGTGGCCACTGATTTGCATGCGCTATCATTTAAAAAATAAAAAAGGGGAAATTTGCCGGAAGCCGGTCCATCCTTGCTGCTTGACACAGTCGCTGCAGGACAGAAACATCTGCACAGCATATGTTTCAAGGGACCTGGCGTATATAGCATACTGTTCTTAATATGTTTGCTCCCCTTAGCGCTGTGTGTTTTAACCAAGGTCACCTCTCCGAGAAAGGTTGTTTCCCCAGGTAGGGATTTTTCCCTGAAGTTAGGGAGGGGATGGAACTCCTTAACTAAGTGCCAGGCGGGTAGTTAATCACTTTAACTACAAACAATCATGCTTAAGCTACATAATCTTTACTCCCTGGAATGGAGATAAGAAACGCCCTAACCTTTGTAATAGAAATTGACAGGATTAAAATCAACTGGGATAAATACGGATGTAACAAGACAATAAACAGCAGAACTTCGCTGGAGATCCAGACCAGAACTTGGCTGGAGATCCTGGCTAGAGATCCTGGCTAGGCTGCTGATCAACTGAACGCTGTCTCTGTGTCATTCCTTCTTCGCCGACTCCATCCACACCTTTGGGGACCCCTGGACCTGCTGGGGTTGGACTCCGGCAGGCCTGGCCTGCTGGGATCAGTAGACCTCTGCGCTGCCACAGCCCGGCCTTACCTGCCAGCTCACCGGGCTCCAGCCCACTGTCTGCATTGATCCCGCATAGCATGAAGTAATGCATGAAGCAGCAGGTGGCTGGGGAGGAGCCCATGGGCGCAGCGCTGGTCCCACTCATCCAGGCCCCGCTGTGCTGCTGGGGTCCAACCCCAGCAGGTCCAGGGGTCCCCAAAGGTGTGGACGGAGTTGGTGAAGAAGGAATGACACAGAGGCAGCGTTCAGTTGATCAGCATGGTTGGGTTCTCTTGCCTGGTTCTATTGCCAGGTTCTGTAGGTTCTCCAGCCAGGTTCTGTAGCCATGTTCCCTCGCTAGGTTCTCCAGCCAGGTTCTGTCCAGGTTCTCCAGCCAAGTTCAGTCACCAGGTTCTAGTCAGGTTCTCTTGCCATGTTCTATCCAGGTTCTGTAGCCAGGTTCTGTCTCTAGGTTCTTCAGCCAGGTTCTCTCGCTAGGTTCTGTCTCTAGGTTCTGTGGCCAGTTTCTGTCCAGGATCTTTTGCCATGTTCTCTCCAGCGAAGTTCTTCTGTCTCTAGGTTCTGTGTAGGTTCTGTGTAGGTTCTGTGTCTAGGTTCTGTGTCTAGGTTCTGTGTCTAGGTTCTGTGTCTAGGTTCTGTGTCCTGTTGTCTTGTTACATCTGTATTTATACCAGTTGATTCCAATCCTATCAATCTCTATTCCAAAGGTTAGGGCATTTCTTATCTCCATTCCAGGGAGTAAAGATTATGTAGCTTAAGCATGATTGTTCGTAGTTAAAGTGATGAATTACCCACCTGGCACTTAGTTAAGAGGTTTTATTCCCTCCCTAACTTCAGGGGAAAATCCCTACCTGGGGAAACAACCTTTCTCAGAGAGGTGACCTTGGTTAAAACACATAGTGCCAAGAAGGTGAGCAAACATATTAAGAACAGTATGCCATATATGCCAGGTCCCTTGAAACAGCAAGGATGGACCGGCTCCCGGCACTGTGCCTGCCACCACCGCTGCTTGGGTGCACAGGGGGAGTGTCCGCAGGAGAGGCTCCCACCGCCGCAGCTGCACTTTCCAGCGGTGAGCCCAGTCTGGCGCCTGTCAGCTGAGTGGCACACCTAGTATGGGAGCACACTGACCACCAGAGGGCAGCTCCTGCATTGAGTGTCTGTTCCCTGGTGGTCAGTGTGTATCATAGCTACCAGCCAGTTGTCCAGTAGTCCGGTCGTCCGGTCATATGTGTATATATATATATATATATATATATATATATATATATATATTGCATATGCACTGGTATTGTTTTGGTGAGGAGATAATAAACATTGTTTTGAGCCCTCTAGAGGGATGGTCAAGCAAACTGGAAGTGAGCAGGGAGATGCAATCCAGTATCTTGCAGGGCCATTATACCCAAGAGCTTCCAATGAGCTTGGTCCCAGCCCTGATGCTATGCCAAGATGTCCCAAGGTGGTCTGTGTTCCTCTGAAAGAGGAAGATGCCTCCCTGCCCACTGCTGCCAGGGTCATGGAGGCAGTTGGCAAGAACACATCAGGTCAAATTGCCCTGTGCACCTCAGCTGGGAGCCTGCGGATTGAACTTGACCAGCAGCGCTGCCACTGTCACAGGTGTGACATCACCCAGTCCCGGTGGCATATGTCACAGTAATCAAACCATGGGTGGAGTCAGTAGGGCTTGGCTTCAAAACTGTGATCTGTTACTTTCCAAACCCTACAGACCTCAGCTTCCCTTATCTGTAAAATAAGGATGACAGCAGTTACCTCCACAGCTCTAAAGGGGTTAGCTCATGTCGTAAGAAACCAATATTAACTATTGATGGTGCTGGGTTGGCTACTATTACTTAATCTAGAAAATTATAACCTTTAGCCTCAAGGACTCTGAAACATTCCCATGCTTTTCTGTTCACACATCCCATGACACACACAAGGAACACCATTTCAGGCGGATGAGATAACTGTTGGACTGAGTCTAGTCAACTCTATTCCACACCTATTTGAGGGCCTACTGCATGCCATGTGCTGTTTCAGGCACTTGAGATGCACCAGTGAATAAAAAAGACAAATATCGTTCCCTTCTTGGAACAGAAGGAGATGGAACGTCAATGAACACAGAAAATCAGTGAAGTATATGTATATATATTAAGTGCATATAATGGATGAGTGTGCCAGATGAAATGCTAGAGCTAAACAAGAAATGAGGTCTGGGGGTGCAGGTGGGTTATCATTGATGTGGGGTGATGAGCAGGCCTCATTGGGAGGGGAAAGCTGAGCAAAGGCTGAAAGAGGAACTGAAGGTCTTGGGAAGAGCCTGGAAGCTTCCAGCAGGAGCCGGCCTGGTGTGTGTGTGGCATGAACAGCCGGCCGGCCTGGCAGGGGCCAAAGAGAGTGAGAGGGGGAGAGCCAGAGAAGAATGAGGGCAGATAACATGGTGGCCATTTGAAAGGGCTTTGGCTTTACTCAGAATAAAATGAAATCTGGAGATGCTGGAGTGGAGAACTTGATCTGACCTCAGTGTGTTGAAGTGGTCACTTTGCCACTAGGTCCCTCCTCCAAGAGCCAGACATCTGCCTCTTTATTGAAAAACAACACTGCGTCCTCCCAGCAGAGGTCTACAGCCTGCCTGCCAGCCGCGGTGACTGCATGGAGGCAGGCCCTGGAGGAATTAACCACATACTCAAAATCTAGCCGTGTGCCTGCCCTTCATAGGGGCCCTAGGGAGTGGCCAAACCTCTCTGCCTGGACCCCTTTGCCCTCCTCACGATGGGGGCAAGACTCTAACTCGATTTTCTAACAGACAGACAAGCAGAGCTCATGGTAACAGAGTTCCCTGCAGCAGGAAGGGTGACGGTTCCATGACAGCAACATTAACCAGCCCACTGAGAGGCCCAAGCATATGGAGAGGGTCAGGGCTTCCTCTAAGTGTGAAAACAAACCCGCCTTGTTCTTTCCATAATGGACCATGCATGGCTTCCCCTACCCCCGTCAACATTTTTCTTATTTTTTTTTTTTAATTACACCCACAGAATGTGTTTATTTCAAACTGGAAATTTGACCCTGTTGATCACGTTCCCTCATTTCCCCCATTCCCCATCCCTGACCTCTGACAACCACCAATATGCTCTCTGTTTCTGAGTTCTATTTTTCAGATCCTATGTGTAAGTGAGATTATACAGTATTTGCCTTTCTCTGTCTGACTTATTTCATTTGGCACAAGGCTCTCCAGGTTTATCAATGTTGTCACAAATGGCAGCATTTCCTTCTTTTTCGTGGTTGAATAATATTCCATGGTGCATCTATCCTACATTTTATCTATTTATCAGTGAATTGGCACTTAGTTTGTTCCATGTCCTGACTACTGTAAATAATGCTGAAATGAACAGAGAAGTACAGATCCCTTTGAGGTGGTGACTTCATTTCCTTCGGATATATACCCAAGAGTGGGATTGCCGGGTCATATGGTAGTTCTATTTTTAATTCTTTGAGGACCCGCCATCCCGCTTTCATAGCGGCTGCACTAATTTGCAGTCCCACCAGCTATACGCAGCATTCCATTTTCCCAGCGTCCTCACCAATACTTGTTTTCTCTCGTCTTTTTATAGCAATCATTCTCATAGTTGTGAGGTGATAGCTCATTGTGGTTTTTATTTGCAATCCCCTGATGATTAGTGATATTGAACACACTTCCATGTATCTGGCCATTTGCATGTCTTCTTTGAAAAATGTCCATTTAGTTAGTTCCTCTGGCCATTTTAAAATCAGATTGTTTATTGTTTTTCTATTGAGTCATATGTTTTGGAACTTAACCCCTATCAGACATATGATTTGCAAATATTTTCTCCCATTTCATAAGTTGCTTATTTATTTTGTGGATGGTTTCCTTTGCTATGCAAAAGCTTTACAGTTTAATGTAGTTCCACCTGTTTATTTTGCTCTTGTTGCCTTTGCTTTAAGCTACAAATCCAAAAAATCATTGCCAATACATATGTTTTCTTCTAGGAATTTTATGGTTTCAGGTTTTACATTCAAGTCTTTAATCCACTTTGAATTGATTTTTGTGTGTGGTATAAGATAGGGGTCCAGTTCATTCTTCTGCATGTAGCTGTCCAGTTTTCCCAGCACCATTTATTGAAGAGACTGCCCTTTCCTTTTATATTCTTGCCTCCTTTGTTGTAAATTAATTGACTATGATCCTGTTTTTCTGAAGAGAGTATTTTCTGCGTCACAAAATCAGGGCGCCACCCCATACAACAGGAAGGAGCTGCCAGAACCAGCATTCAAGCACAGCACCTTCCTCTACCAGCCATGCTCACTTCGTCCTCCCCTCCCTCCCAAGCATGTTCCACCAGCTACTGAAAGAACAGCTTTGGCCAGCAGACCAAACCTCCCTGTTGAAGCAATGACAATTTGGGGAAGACCAGGGAAATGTATCAAAACAGAAAGATCGCCTGTAGTCTATTGCATAGTGCACAGAATTGGCCTTCACAAAAGCATGCAACCCACAATAAAAAATTTTCTGCTTTATAATTCCAATTGTGAAAAGAATATTAGAATATTAATCCACAGAATCTGGGCCCTGACCCAATGACAGAAAAACCGACAGCAAAATGACAGCCCATCCTTTCTGAATCTTAATGTCATTCAGGATGAAGAAACAGACGGCCAGGGGAAGCAGGTCCACGGCAATCCCTGGATTTATGAGTGCTCATGGTACTAAAAGCTTATAAACCAGGGAAAGTGTACAGCGTGTCCATCATTCTATAAAATTGTGCTCAAAGCAACATTTACAATCGTATAAAAATGCTCTACAAGGTCCATGTCACAGGGCAGCGGCTTGAACAACACCTTTGTTTTTCCATTTACAATTTCCTTTAGGACTGAGGTCATCTTTTGATATTGAACATAAAGACATCAAAGATGAAGGATTTACTTTTTCTCATTTCCCATTTAATCACTGAATACATTTTTATATATGAGCAAAACATCGAGGCATAGAAAGAATCAGAGCTGTAACTGTCTTTTTTGATAAACACAGATGAAGGCAGCCTGGCATTCTTTAACCTATGTGCTAACTGCATAGTATTGCATGGCTGTCATCACAATTTTTAAATAACAGTAAGAAGAAGAAGAAAATCTAAAATGGCTTCAAATGCCATCATTCAGAGACAGTCACTTCTGACTTGGGAAACTTTGCTTACCCAGACAGTGCTTTCCTCCCTTTATATTGAGGCATAACGCACACCCCAGAGTCAGTTTAAAAATATCAACAATACTGAGACTTAATTTTCTTGCAAAAAGTTTTGCTCTTTGTTTTTGTTGTTAGTCCTCACCTGAGGATATTTTTTCCATTGATTTTTAGAGAGAGAGTGGAAAGGAGGGCGGGAAGGGGAGAGAGGGAGAAACACTGATGTGAAAGACACACACTGGTAAGTTGCCTCCTACACTTGCACCAACCCACACTCCACGTGGGGCAGGGGATCGAACCTGCAACCCATGACTGGGAATTGAACCTGAGACCCTTCGGTGCATTGGCCAACACTACAACCACTGAGTAACACTGGCCAGAGTGCAATGATATTTGTTTTTAGCCATATATTTTGTGGTACTCTACAATTTAGGAAGTAAGTCCATTCTAAAGACCACATATACCCAGCCCCTCCTCTGCATCCTGCCACTGCCCGACTATAAGCCTCTATCATCTGAGACTATACTGGTTTCCTCCCCTCCCAACCCACTCTCTATACTGCCCTTCACGTGGCCTTCTTTAACTCACAGATCAGTTTCCTTGCTGACCCCTCTTTCATGATCTCCAAAGCATCCATGCATTACCCCCACGCCCTTTGAATCCAGACTGCTGTCACACCTGATAACTGCTGTTCCTTCACATTTGTATCCTCTTCTCCCACCACATTCTCTGATGTCCCAAGAAAACTACACACTTTTCCAATAGGATGCCTTTCTCTGTACACAGGTCCATTATAGAATCTTATAAATGTTTGCTTCAATGTTGATCTCCCCACCAGACTGTAGGTCTTAGAAAGTAGGATGGGGTCTTTCAAGTTGGGATCTATAATCCTTTACAAGGTACATGGCATATAGCAAATAGTCAATAGAGGCATTTGTTAAAAATATTAATCTTTTAAAAATATTTTTATTGATTTCAGAGAGGAAGGGAGAGAGAGATAGAAACATCCAATGATGAGAGAGAATCATTGATTGGCTGCCTCCTGCACGCCCCCTACTAGGGACCAAGCCAAAAACCTGCTTGTGCCCTGGCCAGGAATTAAATTGTGATCTCCTAGTTCATAGGCCAATGCTCAACCACTGAGTCACACCAGCCAGGCAAAAACATGAATCTTTCCCCCCAACTTTACTGAGGAATAATTAACAAATATAATGGTATATTTTTAAAGTATATAACATGATAATGTCATGTATATATACATTGTGGAATAATTAGTAAGATTAATCCTATATAATAAAAGGCTAATATGCAAATTGACCAAATGGCAGAATGACCGGTCGCTATGATGTGCACTGACCACCAGAGAGCAGACGCTCAACACAGGAGCTGTGCCCTGGTGGTCAGTGTGCCCCCACAGGGGAAGTGCTGTGGGAGCCTCTCCCGCCTCCACGGCAGCTCTAAGGATGTCTGACTGATGGCTTAGGCCCACTCCCTGCAGGCCTAAGAGGCTCCTAGGGCTCCCGGACTGCAAGAGGGCGGTGCACCAGGCCTCTGTATAATTAAAACATCTCTCATCTCACAGTTACTCTTTTGTGTGTGTGTGTGTGTGCTAACAATGCTTAGAATCCGCCAGCAGCTTTCAAGTATATAATACCACATTAATAAATATGGTCATTATACATTAGATCCCTAGAACTTAGCCGTCTTATAACTGAATGTTTGTACCATTTGACCTACATCTCCCCATTTCTTTCCCCCCCAGCCCTCAGTAACCACCATTCTTTTTTCTGTTTCTATGAGCTGTTTTTTTTCTCCAGATTTCATATATAAGTAATGTTATATAGTATTTGTGTTTCTCTGTTTAGCTTATTTCACTTAGAATAATGCCCTCCAGGTTCATCCATATTGTCACGAATGGCAGAATTTCTTTCTTTTTTATGGATGAATAATATTCCATTGTATATATGTACCACATCTTTTTTATTTATTAATATATTGATGAACACTTAGGTTGTTTACATATCTTGGCTATTGTAAATAATGCTGAAAGGAGCAGGGGTATACAGATATCTCTTTCATATCTTGTTTTCATTTACTTTGCCTATATACCCAGAAATGGAATTCCTGGATCATATGCTAATTCTACTTTAAATTTCTTGAGGAACCTCTATACTGTTTTCCACAGTGGCTTTACCAGTTTACATTCCACTAAGAGTGTATGAGTGTTCCCTTTTCTCCACATCCTTGCCAGCATTTGTTCTTTTTTTTTAAATAATAGGCATCCTACCAGGTGAGAGGTGATAACTCATGGTGATTTAGATTTCCATTGCCCTGATGAGAAGTTATGTTAAGCACCTTTTCATGTACCTGTTGGCCATCTGTATATCTTCCTTTAAAAATGTTTATTTAGGTCATTTACCCATTTTTAAATAAATTGTTTTTGCTGAGTTGTATGACTTCTTTGTGTATTGTGGATATTAACTCCTTATCAGAGGTATGATTTTCAAATATTTTTCCCACTCAGTAAGTTGCCTTTTCATTTTGTTGATGTTTTCTCTTGATTTGAAGAAACTTTTTAATTTGGTATAATCCCACTTGTTTATTTTTGCTTTTGTTGCCTTTGCTTTTGGTTTTCAAATTCAAAAATTGCCAACACTGATGTCAAGGAGTTTACTCCCTAAGTTTTCTTCAAGGAGTTTCTTCTTCAAGTATTTAATCCATTTTGAGTTGATTTTGTGCATAGTTTAAAATAGGGGTCTAGCTTCAATCTTTTGAATGTGGCTGTACAGTTTTCCCAACACCACCTATTAAAGAGACTATCCTTTCTGCACTGTATAGTCTTGGCTTTTTGCCATAAATTAATTGACCATATATGCATGAGTGCCCATTTCTGTGCTAGTACCATGCTGCTTTGATTACCAGAGCTTTGTAATATAGCTTGAAATCAGAAAGCATGATGCCTACCGCTTTGTTCTTTATCAAGATTGTTTTGGCTATTCAAGGTCTTTTGTCATTTCATACAAATTTTATGAAAGGTTCTTCTATTTCTGAAAAAATGCCATTGAATTTTATAGGGATTGCACTGAATTTGTAGATCACTTTGGGTTTTATGGACATTTTTACAATATTAATTCTCCCAATCCATGAGCATGACATATATTTACATTTATTTTTGTCTTCTTCACTTTCTTTTATCAATGTCCTCTAGTTTTTAGACATTGACTATCATCTCCTTAGTTAATTTATTCCTAAGTATTTTATTGTTCATGATGGTATTGTAAATAGAACTGATTTCTTAATTTCTTTTTCAGCTGAATCATTGCTAGTGTACAAAAAAGCAACTAATTTTTGTATGTTGGTTTTGTATCCTGTAACTTAACTGAATTCATTTATTAGGTCTAACAGCTTTTTTTGGTGGTGTCTTTATGGTTTCTTATGTACTGTATAAGATCATATCATCTGAAAACATAGATTATTTTACTTCTTTCTTTCTGGCTTGAATGACTTTTATTTGTTTTGTTGCTGCCTAGTAACTATGGCTAGGACTTCTAGTACTATGTTAAACAGAAATGGCAAGAGTGGGAATTTTGGTCTTGTTCCTGATCTTAAAGAAAAGGCTTTTAAATTTTCACAGTTATGAACCATGCTAACTTGGTACAAGTGGGCTTGTCACATATGGTCTTTATCATGTCGAGGTGCATTCCTTCTCTATTTAATTCATTGAGAGTTTTAATCAAGAGAGGATGTTGAATTTTGTTAAAATGTTTTTTTGTATCTATTATAATGATCATATAATTTTATCCTTCATTCTGTTAATGTGATGTATCACACTTATTCATTTGCATATGGTAAATCATCCTTGCATTTCAGAGATGAATCCTATTTGATCATAGTGTCTGATCCTTTCAATTTGCTCTTGAATTCAGTTTGCTGGTATTTTGTTGAGGATTTTGACATCTATGTTTATTAGGAATATATTTTCTTTTCTTATAATTCCCATCTTTAAAACTACACTATGGCCGAAACCGGTTTGGCTCAGTGGATAGAGCGTCGGCCTGTGGACTGAAAGGTCCCGGGTTCGATTCCGGTCAAGGGCATGTACCTTGGTTGCGGGCACATCCCCAGTAGGAGATGTGCAGGAGGCAGCTTATCGATGTTTCTCTCTCATCGATGTTTCTAACTCTCTATCTCTCTCCCTTCCTCTCTGTAAAAAATCAATAAAATATATTTTTAAAAAATAAAAAATAAATAAAAAATAAAACTACACTATGTATCAGGAAAGATGGAATTATTATTATTCCCATTTTATACACAGGTGATTCCACATCTCTTGAGTGACACAGTTGGTATTCACACCCACATTGTCTAGCTCTAAGTCCACATTATTTGTACAAGACCAAAGCTTGCCCAAGCTGCTGCCAGGATGAGGAAACTCAGCTTAATATACTGGCTCTCTTGCAGACTTTGTGTGGCTTTTGAGTAAGTTATTGTACTAACAATTGATAACTAAAAAGACAGAAATCACAATATCAATCAATCCCTTGTCAACTTGCACGGGGTGATTAGTGCACAAAGCTCACATTCTGTGGGGATAACATTGTTAATGTCCTCTTCAATGAAATACTAGTAAGTTCAAAACCAAGGCCACTTCCCGTCCTGGGCCTCCGTTTGCTCTTGTCCTCATAGCTACAACCGCACCTCCTGCTCGTTCATTCCTGGATTGATATCCCTCTGAAGCTCAAATGATCCCCTGCAGTTCATCCGTAAACTCCTGTTGGCACTGAACCCTTCTCAGTTAGGGTCAGGGGGGCACAAAGACTAGACAGGATCCTCAGAGGACACAGGAAACGACCTTCACTGTCTGATGATGCTGCGGCTCCCCTGGGACTAGAAGCAGAGACACTGTTTCCCAAGAATCAGGAGGTAGAATGAACAGAGCTCCTTCCAAAAGGAAAAACGCCCAATACATCTCTCTCTCTCTGGGAAGCTATTTTTAGTTCCTTCAAGTGTCTTTGAATCCAAACAATTCAAGGAACTGCTCGAGTTCATAGTTTCAACGTGTTCCAACTTTGACAAAATACATTATGTCATGTGGGAAGAGATCCAACCAGTCCTAGCTGCCTGTGGGCCCACAATGCCAGCTCCGAAATAGGATCTTTGTCAGTGCTGGCAGTGTCTAGAGATGATTTGTGAGTACTGGTGCCCCCCTCATCAGTAAGTATTAGGAAGAAAAGCAGGGCTTAGGTTTGTACTAGAGCAGATCAACCAACTATGAAAGAATAGAAACAATTATCAGTGCAATGCACTTCCATTCTGAAAAGAAAAATCTCATATGATAATATTAACATGATCTCATTCATATGTGAAACCTAATGAACAAAATCAACTGATGAACAAAATAGATCCAGAGATACAGAAGAGTGGAACAGCATCCACAGACTCTCACAGGGAATGTGGGGAGGGTGGGTGCGTGGGAAGAGATCAACCAAAGAACTTATATGCATCCTATCTAATAATAGACAAACATGGTAATTAACCATACCTCCGACACACTTCCCATTGGCTAATCAGGGTGATATACAAATTAACTGCCAACCAAGATGGCAGCTGGCAGTCAGGCAACTAAAGCGAACAGGAGGCTTGCTTGCTCCAGTGATGGAGGAAGCCAAGGTTTCCCGCCTGCCGCCGCCCAGCTCTGAGCTGCACTCTAAGCAACTATGTTGCAATTATAGAAGCTAAACAATCCCCAGAAACCTGCTTTCAGCCAGTCGAGCCTCAGAGCTGGAGTTGCAACAGTGTTTCAATTATGGAAGCTAAACAAAGCCCAGATACCTGCTTTCAGCAGCCAAGGTCTCAGAGCTGGAGTCGAGCCTCAGAGCCAAAACCGGCTCTCAGCTCCAGTGACAGCCATAGAAGGTAAATAAATCCCAGAAGAAAAAAAAAAAAAAGAAAAAAAGGAGAGGTTGGGAGCTTCAGTCACCCACCATCCTGAAAACGGCCCTCAGCCCCTCACCCAGACTGGCCAGGCACCCCAGTGGAAACCCCCACCCTGAAGGGGGTGTGACGAGCTGCAAACAGCCATCATCCCCTCATCCAGGCTGGCCAGGCACCCAAGCGGGACCCCCACCCTGATCCGGGACACCCTTCAGGGCAAACCAGCCGGCCCCCACCCGTGCACCAGGCCTCTATCCTATATAGTAAAAGGGTAATATGCAAACTGACCCTAACAGCAGAAGGACTGGGAATGACTGGCCACTATGACACACACTGACCACCAGGGGACAGACGCTCAATGCAGGAGCTACCCTCTGGTGGTCAGGGCGCTCTCTGGTGGGAGGAGCTCTGCTCAGCCACAAGCCAGGCTGATGGCTGCCAGTACAGTGTGGTGGTGGGAGCCTCTCCTGCCTCCTCAGCAGCACTAAGGATGTCCTACTGCAGTTTAGGCCTGCTCCCCGCTGGCAAGTGGACATCCCCCAAGGGCTGCCGGGCTGCCAGAGGGATGTCTGATTGCCATCTTAAGCCCAATCCCCTGGGGAGCGGGCCAAAGTCAGCAGGTGGTCATCCCCTGAGGGATCCCAGACTGCGAGAGGGCACAGGCTGGGCTGTGGGCCCCCCCCCCCCTCCCCGCGTGCACAAATTTTTGTGCACCGGGCATCTAGTATATGTATAACCCATGGACACAAACAATAGGGTGGTGAAGGCCTGGGGCAGGGGTGGGCTAGAAGAGGTCATGGGGGGGGGGGGGGGACATATGTAATACTTTCAACAATAAAGAAAAAAAACCTTTATACCTTCAAGTGAAAATTTTAATAATAAAAAAGAGTTTGCAACTTTTTGCTCTTTTTTTTAACCCAAACACCACAGTAAAAATTCCTACTGAAGAGAGAGAGAGAGAGAGAGAGAGAGAGAGAGAGAGAGAGAGAGAGAGAGATCTAGAGTTTAGAGTACATACACTTTACAAATCTATACAGCATCTTAGTGAGCATGTCTGGCCTCAGCCTGGGTTTCAAAACAAACATACTACAAGAACTTTCAAAGAATCCTATTATAGAAAGAGAAAAATTCTAACAAATGATGAAGTAGGGAGAAAAAGCCACCTAGCTCTGAACAGCTGTTTATAAATCATTCTCATCAAAATGATACATGTGTAGGGAAGTTAAAGAGCTAAGGCTCAAATGGGTCATACAGAAGTGAAAAGGATTAACCATGGCCTCAGGTCAATGGCTGATTCTATCTCTGAAGCAGTGGCCGAACTGGAAGATGATGGTAATAGCGGAGACCCTTAGTGGCCGAGCGGGAAGACAGGGGTAAAAGAGTCACCATCTGTGCGGACTCCATTTACAGGGGTGAAGAGGAATTGCCACCAATTAGGGAGCTATTCTTTAGAGAACCATTTTTATTATGCTCAAGGATGTGGGTTATACATTCTGACTGACTTTCTCCAGTGTTCATTCATTTGATATAAATTGAGTTGTAGGACAGGAACATGGAAGGGGTGGCTCACCCCTCGCATAACTGTCAGAACTGAGGAGATTCAGAAAGCAAACAGAGTGCAAGGAGAGTCGGCACCAGTCAGGCTTCTCTGGGGAAGCAGAACCAGTAGAATACAGACAAACTTATACCTGTGAGCGTAGTCATATATATGTACATGCACCACACGCACAGGGAGGTGGCAAATCCAAAACCCACAGTGCAAACCTGCAGGGTGGAGAGTCTCAGGTACGAGCCGATGTTGTAATCTCGGGGCAGGATTTCTTCTCCTCAGGGAAGCCTGGTTTTGCTCTAAGGCCTTTGAAATAATTAAATGAGGCCCACCTAGAGTATATGGATAACACCCTTTACTTAAAGTCAGCTGATCACAGACGTCAACCACATCTTCAAAATGCCTCCACAGCAACACCTGGATTAGTGTCCAAGGGACTACTGGGTGCTACAGCCTAGCCATGTTGACTTATAAAACTTCCCATCACAGAGGGGAAGGCAGGCAGCTGAGGGAGGACTGGGAAGACCTAGGGGCACGAGCAAGGTGGGTAGGAAGCAAATGCATACATGAATAGAATCGCATGTAGCCAGGCACAGGGGCCCAAGACCAGCATCAGAGAAATGAAGATGCTGGGGTTACAGCACTGAGCCCTGACCATAGTGGCTACATGCCAGGCATGTCCAAGGTGCTTCACACACCTCCTTCAGCCCTCACAATTACCCTGTGGCATAGGTACCACTAACCACATTTTGCTGATGGGAAGCTGGCACACAGAGAGGCCAAGCAACTTTCTAAGGTCATACAGCTCCTAAGCACACAGGAAAAATCCTAACCCAGCCCTTCTAACTACAGAAAGGGTCTGCGGGCTATGGAAGGGGCTAGAGTCAAGGGCACAGATGGAGAAATTACTTTAGCTTTTGGACAGAAACAGGAAAGAGCTCAAGATGAGTGTAAAGAGAGGAGTGGATAGCAGTTAAATAGGAATTCCAGAGAGTGGTGGGGGTTTCGAGTTGCTCCTGAGGAAAATGGGGTGATAGAGCAAAGGATGAAAGTATGGCCACAGATTAGTGTAGACAGCAGATTTCAGAGGCTAACCCCTTCCTGGTGCGGCCTCAGATGGGAGCTGTTAGCATGGAATTGAAGAGGCAAGGAACCAAGAAGACCAGGCACCGGATGGGCCAGCCAGTGGGCTCCCCAGGAAAGGGCAGAGTTAAGGTGAAGAAGAAGTCCAGGTGGCACTGGGCATTTGAAGAAAGTTAATGTCAAAATAATTCACACTCTTAACTCTGTTCCTCATGGGTCTGCCCCAGGCAGAGTCAAATACAGTGAAGGCCGTGATTGGAGTAGAATATGCAGATTTTGCTTTTTACAGTGGTTCTCAATCTGTGGGTCATGACCCCTTTGGCGGTCGAACGACCCTTTCACAGGGATCGCCTAAGACCATCCTGCATATCAGATATTTACAGTATGATTCATAACAGTAGCAACATTACAGTTAGGAAGTAGCAACGAAAATAATTTTATGGTTGGGTCACAACATGAGGAACTGTATTTAAAGGGCCAGAAGGTTGAGAACCACTGCTTTAGAAGGAAAAGAATCCCCTTTCTTCTGTGGGGATTCTTCAATTTTGCATATGTCCTACTGGCTCCATTTCTGTGGGTGACAGACATTTATTAGTGAGGGAATTCTCCCAATCTCTCTCCCCTTTGAGTCTGTTCTATTGCCCTGTGTGGAAGTGCAGTAAGTAATCTTTGTTTTTCCTAAGATGAACCAAAAAGAAGTCTTGTGGATTTAAAAAAAAAAAAAAAAAAAAAAAACTTCATTAAAGAAAAAAGTTTGCCAGAGTAAGATATTGACCCTATTAACAAGGGAGAGCAACTACTTGTTCTTCTGCAGGATGCTATAGTCACCTCTGTGTGGTGAGGGGTGGTGGCCAGAGTCAGTTTCCTGGCTATGCAGACACGCCCGTCTGGGTGAGGATGTCAGCCTAGGGAATGAAGCAGGGACCAGGGGAGGAATATGGTCGTGCTCCGACAACACTATGGTTTTAGTTTCTAGGGAAACTCCCAACTTAACACAGAGAGTCTCAATTCATGGTTCAGGAAATTGTACTTTTCAAATTTTTATGTTCTGAATATTAAGAGCAGATATATCAATGTGTTAACAAATGATTTTACTCCAAGTGAGAAGAAAAATGAATATGAAAATAGAAATTAAGAATACAATGTATCACAAAATAGTTAAACTACCCATGAAAAGTGAAACTATGAAGTTAGTAAATGATATAAATAAGAAAGAATAATTGTTAAGTATAAGTACAGTGAAAGGAACCTAAAGAGATACTTATTAAAGAGAAAAATCTATGAGTACTAATTGTAAACCTGAATAAAATGTTTCAAGTATTGATAAGAGAATATTAATACAAACCAAACCATACAATGATTAAGAATAAAGAAAAGGAAGTTATTAATGCTTGCATACTCTTGTGATTTGTATTATGCTTCCACTCTTTATGGTTCTCTTTTCTTAAACAAAGAGTATCCTTAAGCTCTCAGTATTCTTAGTGCAAAAGGAAGGAAGGAAGGAAGGAAGGAAGGAAGGAAGGAAGGAAGGAAGGAAGGAAGGAAGGAAAGAAGGAAGGGAGGAAGGAAAGAAGGAAGGAAGGAAGGAAGGAAGGGAGGAAGGAAGGAAGGAGTAATGGAAGGAAGTAAAAAAGGAAGGAAGACTGAGAATAGCTCTGTATTTATTCACTTATTCATCAAGATATAGTTGAGTTTCTTCTATTTATGTATATACAATACCTTGTTTTAAAAGGATTTATGGGAACCTACAAAAATATATACAATGTAATAGTAGAAAAAGATATAAATGAGAAATGGGACAAAGAGAAATAAAACAGGGTGGATTAGTTGACAAAAATAAAAAGATTTTCCTAACATTAAATTCTCATTAAAGATGTGGAAACCTGCATTTTCCTCAACTTCTGAAATATGTTTGTTTTAATTTCTGTAGAATTCTTCTAGATTCTATCCATTTGAGTTTCCTAAACAGGAGACAAAAATTAGGAGCACACACATATTATAGCAAAATTCTTAGTCAAATATCTAATGAACTGACAGAGTTGTTTAAAAATACCTGACACCTGGCTAAATTCAACCATTCACTGCCCCTATGACTAGGTTGTGTGTGGAGAACTATCTGTGGACTTCTATACAAAGGAATCTTTTCCTCCTCATGCTACTATTAGGAAGAGTGAAAGAATTGGGAAAAGGGGACATAAGAGACTTAAAGTCTCCTTTGTCATAATGGAAAAGAATAACATCTAAAATCAACAAGAGAAAGAAGCGTACTGAGAAAGAAGCGTACTGAGAAAGAAGCGTACATCACTGAGAAAGTAAAAGAACTGGAGGTGGTTTCCTTTGGGGTGGGGAATGCACTGGTAATTTTTGTAAAAGATTTTTGGACTTTATCATTTTTTATGTATTATAAGCATCCTATATAATAAAAGGTTAATATGCAAATAGACCGAACATCAGAACAACTGAACAACCAGTCGCTATGATGTGCGCTGACCACCAGGGGACGCGTGCAGAACATGGTAGGCCATCAGCAGCAGGCGGGAGAGCATGGAACATGGCAGGCATCGGCCTCGGCAGCAGGATGATGGAGCAGGTGAGCGGGTGCATCAGACCAAGGAGGGGTGCCGGTCCCTATCATCGGGGCGAGCCTCTGGTGGTTACTGAAAATTCTTTGCTCCCACCCAGCACTTGCACCTGCTGCTGGTGCCAGCCCCACTTGCACCCACTGCCAGCACCAGAGCTGCCGCTTGCGCCCGCTACTGGCATTGGTCTTGATCGCTCAGCGCCATCAGTGGATGCGAGCGGTGGCTGCCAGCTCCAATTGCCCCTGAGGGCTTCACCACCTGCCCCTGCTCCTAAGGGGTGATTGTGGCAGCAGCCCCTGCTTGCACCTGCTACTGGCGCCAGCCCCAATAGCTCTGCACCATCAGTGGGTGCAAGTGGGGCCGGCACCACCAGCGCATGGGAGCGGTGGCAGCAGGAGCGGGGCTGCTGGAAGACAAGACAGGGGCCCACAGCAGGAGGGGCCAGGCAGGGGCGCAGAGGATGGGCCAAGACCCGCCCCTGTGCCCACTGTAACCTCATGACCCACAGTTCCTTTCAAGGTGCATGAATTCGTGCACTGGGCTCCTAGTGTATACTATAATAAAAGCTAAATTTAAAAATAAAAATAAAAAATATTTTAGAAATTATAATAATTTTCTTTTTTTTTTAATTTTATTGTTGCTAATCCTCACCTGAGGATGTTTTTCCATTGATTTTTTTAGAGAGAGAGAAGGGAATAAGAGAGGGAAACCTCAAAATGAGAGAGACACATCTGTTGGTTGCCTCCTGCATGCACCTTGCCCAGAGCTGGGGATCGAGCCTACCACTGAGTCATGTGCCCTTGACCAGAACTGAACCCAGGACCCTTCAGTCTGCAGGCCGATACTCTATCCACTGAGCCAACTGGCCAGGGAAATTTTTATCTTAGTTTTTAAATTACTTCCAACTTTTGAACATTTCCTTAGCACCTGGAACAGAACTAGGCAGTGGGGTCACAGCAGAGCCGGCGGCTGAGGAGCTGACCCTGAAACCGAGGACAGGCAGGTGTGTCCT
Organism: Myotis myotis; assembly: GCF_014108235.1. Lineage (NCBI taxonomy): Eukaryota > Metazoa > Chordata > Mammalia > Chiroptera > Vespertilionidae > Myotis > Myotis myotis. Next base: position 114,009,337 of record NW_023416335.1, read on the forward strand.
CCAGTGCATTGCTACCCTCCTCCATCTGGTGCAGCCCTTCGGCAGAGTTGAAGGGGCTGAAGGAAAGTCACAATGATATGTGTTGGGATGTGAATTTGTTTAGAGAAACGCTCATCATTCAGTTTTCTTCTCTCTAATGGTTAGGCAGATGAAAATTTTCTGCAAAGTAAATCAAAACAGGTCTCTTTTTTGGCCGATTGTTTACTAACCTGCCCACCTCCCTTCCTTAGATTTAACAGGACTGAAAATACATCAAGTTGGTTGTAGACAACACTGCAAAAACATGTTGTCTCTATTAATAGATGCCACTGAGGAGGGAAGTAAAGGCAACCTACATCTCCCCAACGTAGCTGTGAATATGGCTGGGCAGAGTGTCTTGCATTAAATGGTAGGAAACACATTCTCCATTTACTCATCAGCAGAAAGTCAGTGTGGCTGGTGAGAAGGAAACACAGCCGTAGCCAGTGACAGATCTCACAGGGTGAGGACTGATCTGGACAGTCTCCTCATTACCTAGGCATTCCTAGTGGAAATGCCCTGCCATCACTTCCATCAGCCAAAGCTCGTGATCCTTGAAGACCTAGTGCAGCTCCGCCCCTTCTTCTCCCTCCAAAAAGCCGCAACTGCTAACCTGGATGACTGCCCTGCACTCAGGGCTAAGGGGCTCAATGCAGGGGCTGTTTTTAGCATCAACTTTCTGCCCAGGATTTAGTTACATGATAAGTCTCCCCATTTACACTGCATTTTATATCCTTTAGCCTGCAGGGAGCCTCAGTTACATGCTCTCATTCGCACAGTACCGTGGAGAATGAGGTTTGGAAACGTGAAACGGTGAGTGAGAAAGTTGCAGAGTGGGGACTTGAACTGCATACAGTCTTCCCAGGGAAAGTCCTGTGCTCTTCCATGACCCTGCATTGGCCTCAAGTATACCTTAGATGGAACTTAACTTTATCACTATAGTTCTTTATAACATTCCCCATATTTATCTGCATGGCATTGCCTGTACAAAATTAGTATGTATAATTCCTTGTATAAAATTAATTTATATAAAGCCTTCTTTAATAAACATAAGCTCTTTAATGCCCAGACCCTCATCACCCACATAGAGTTCTGCCTTGATATTCAAGCACCCAGAACAGGAAGATATCAGTGGGTTCTTGTCAATGTTTCTGAAGTGTTATTTTAATATGAGAGCAATCAAAGACATTTTCAGGGATCCACACCTGATAACATCTGTCAAAGTTGTACTGAGACAGATAACATCTGTCAAACTTGTACTGAGACAGCCTTCTCAGCCTTCTTAAGGATAAGAGATAGTTACTTCATATAGATTTATCATAAAACATCTAGTGTTACTAGGAATGATGGGAAATTTTATGTTCACTGAAATAACACTCCCTTGAGAATCAGAGAGAGATGGAAAATTTTCAAATGTTCTCACACTTTGTTAGAAGAGTGATCTGTTTTTTCCCCCCGAGCACTGTCTATTCTATAACATGACATCACTTATAACAGAGGCTTTTTATTATTATTAATCCTCATCTTGAGGATATTTTCCCATTGACTTTCAGAGAGAATGGAAGACATGGGGAGAGACAGAGAGAGAGAAACATTGATGTGAGAGAGACACACTGAGTGGTTGCCTTCTGCATGTGTTCCAACCAAAGCTGGGGATCCAGCCCGCAAACTAGGTATGTGTCCTTGACCAGAAATAAACCCGGGACCCTCCAGTCCGAGGGCTGATACTCTATCCATGGAGCCAAACTGGCCAGGGCTCAAAGTCTGTTTTGAACACAAATGGAATCTCTTCTTTATTGCTATCCTGGTTATTTTATATAGCCTTCTTTCATCTTCTGATTTTGTCAGAATGTTGTAGAGATTATTTCTGCCCCACGTTGATCTCGCTGCCAGGAGTAACTGAACTCAGCAGCACAGGGAACTGTAAGCACCCAGGACCCAGAGGCATCCCTCAGTGGCAGCTCCCCTCACTTCCCACTGAAGCTTCATCTCCTTCTTCGGTCCCTGGGGACACTGAGCCAATGAACCATTATTTCCCCTTCTATTCTTCTCTACCTTTACAGGTATGATATTTCCATCTTATTTTTTCTTCTCTTGTCTTTTTTTCCCCTTCTCTTTTTTTCTTCTTCTCATTTCGCCCTCCATGTTTAAAAAATATAAGTGAACAAATGTTTTTTAAATTTTTTCAATAATTAAAGTATAAAGTAACTAGGCATTTATCTTTTTTAAAAAATTGAGATATAATTGACATATAACATTGTATTAGTTTTAGGTGTACAACATAAATGTTTGCTAAATTGCATATTACAAAATGATTACCACAGTAAGTCTATGTATTGCCATTCTTTTCCATTTTTGTCAGTCTAAAACAAGGGAAAATAATACTGTATTTAATTCATTTTATTCTATCAACAGTGAGGCAAAAAAATTACCATAAGTTTGTTGGATATTATCTACTTTTCTTATGAAGGTCCATTCATGTTCTATTCCCACAGTTGCCGTTGAGAACTTTCATTTTTTACTGATTTATAAGAGTTTACATATGGGAGATAATAATCACCATTCATAATGGTTACAAGTTGTCCACTTTATTGTTTGTCTTATAATTCTTATTACCTATAGAAGTTTTAGATTGTATTTCAACTGAAAATTTGAAACAACCTATCTACCTTTTTATACAGATTGCAGTGATCAAAACACCTTTTAATATTTTCCCTTACAGCTTCTGCTTGTGGTGCTATGACTAGAAAGACCTTTCTCCATCTTGAGATGACATAAACATTTGCCTGTATTTTCTTCCAGTGTTTTACAGCTTTATTTTTGTTTTTACTTACACTTGTAATTCATTCATCTTGAAGTTATGTTTATATGATGGAGATAGAGGTGTAACTTCTTTCCCCCCAATTCTTCTTATTTTAAAATCTGCCTTTCCATACTGAATATGTGCATTATACATGTTGTATAACATATTTGTATATAACATATAATATAGCCCTAACCGGTTTGGCTCAGTGGATAGAGTGTTGGCCTGCGGACTCAAGGGCCCCGGGTTCGATTCTGGTCAGGGGCATGTACCTTGGTTGCGGGCACATCCCCAGTGGGGAGTGTGCAGGAGGCAGCTGATTGATGTTTCTCTCTCATTGATGTTTCTAACTCTCTATCCCTCTCCCTTCCTCTCTGTAAAAAATCAATAAAATATATTTAGAAAAAAGATATAATATATATTTATACAGTATATGCTTTATACATAAAGAGATTTATCAGCTGATTGATTGACTTGGGTTTATTTCTGGATCTTCCATTCTAATGACATGACTGTTTATATTTTAATAATTTCAAATCTTTCAAAACTTTTTAAACTGGAAGGGCAAGTGCCTTCTTATGACTTTTCATCTTCAAGTACATTCTGGTATACTTATTCCTACAGGGGAATATTAGCCTGCTTTGTCAAGTCCCCCAGGGTTCTGCCTGGCACTTCAGTAGATACATGCTTGCTAGGGGAGGGGGTCCCACAATACCTGCACGGCACTGAGTCTTCCCATCGGGATCAGGGCGGAATCTTCATTCGTTCAGATTTTCTTTTCTCTCCCTTGGCAAAGTTCTGCAGTTTCCTCACATACCCTCACCTTGCTTCGTTTAATGTTTGGGTTTCTGTCCCTTGTTGCTGTAATCTGTGGCTCTTTATCCCGCCTTCCCCTTTGGCAGTTAGAGAGGGACACTGCTGGTTTTTATCCTGCATATTGCACTGGCCTCCTTACTAATTTGCTCTGAAAGTTTGCCGTCTTTGATTTTCAATGAACAGCATCTTATCATCAAAATGACTAATTTGTCTCCTCCTTTGCAATGATTGTTCCACGTATCTTTTCCTTGAAGAAATGCCTTTGGCCAGCATTTTAAAAACAATAGAAATTACCAGTGGTAACAGTGCAGGTTCTTCCTCAGCCCTGGCCTTCATAGCAATGATCTTCTGACATTTGCTAATTGCGTGTTTTTATAAATGTTTTTCATATCCTGGGCTGTAACTATTTTTTGGATAAAATTTTACACACCATATGCTTAAAAACTAGACAAGATACCACCGTGGAGGGCTCTTGTCTATCGCCAGTCCAAGTGAGGGTCTGAGGGACAGGCGCTTTTCTATTTTGACTTTCCTACAGATTTCAATTAACTTTTTACTTTAATAATATCATCATATAAGCTGTACACATCAAATTTTTAAGTTATAAACCTTAATAACGTTTTAAATATCATAAAAAAGAGGGTTTTTTTTTTCCAAAATACCATGTAAAAAGAATGCTTTTTGTCACACATCCTTCCTAAATTCAAAATTTATAACATTAGATTTGTAATTAGGCCATTCATCACTTGTTTTTCTGTCAATACTTTTATTATTTTCTTTTCTTTATTGATTAAGGTATTACACATGTGTCGTCCCCCCATTGCCTCCCCCCCACACCCCCACTCATGCCCGCACCCCCTGGTGTCTGTGCCCATTGGTTAGGCTTATATGCATGCATACAAGTCCTTTGATTCATCTCTCCCCCTGACCCCTATCCTCCCCTACCTTGCCTCTGAGGTTTGATGGTCGGATCGATGCTTCTCTACCTCTGGATCTGTTTTTGTTCATTTGTTTATGCTGTTCATCACTTTTTAAAAATGAAGTTCATATGAGATAGAGCACCAAAGAAAACTGCATGGAATCAATGTAACCTTACTATTATTTAGATTTTTAAAAATTCGTTTTTGAGCAAGTTTTCCTCAATTAAATATGGCTTGATGTATATTCATGTCCTGAGACTCAGGGTTCTATCCTCTTAGCAATATTACCAAAAGAGCTTAGGTTTTCTTAAATGGGCAAATGCAACATTGTATTTAATAATACAAATAAATAATTACATTTTTAGTTAATAATTACAGGTATATCGCTGTAATTATTAATTTTTATTGACAAGCATAACTTGAATGCCCTCCAATTGTGATAAAAGAAAAATACATGGGAAATAAAATGGGTCTCTCCTTACAGTTTCTGAATGAAAATGTGAAAAGGAACAAACTTGTGTGTTAGGGCCCAGGAGCCTCCTGAGAAGCTTCTGTTCTGGAGTCTTGGGACCAAGGACACAAGATCCATGGAAAGCCCTTCAGAAACCACAGGGCCACCCTCACCGGACAGAGAGCCCACAGGGGTTCTGTGATTAGGTCTCTGTTCTCCTAGACTCCTAGGCCCCCTTCATTCCACCTCACTGCTTCTCTTGGAGTCTCTGAGGAGCACAGGGTCCTGCCAATTGCTGTGCTCAGCACTCAGCACGCACACCCCCACCCTCGCTGCCTCCGAGGAACCGCAGGCGGCATCCACACACGGCTAACGGGCTCCTGTGTATGTGAGGCCACTGAACTGAGCTTCCCATAGGTACTCAGCAAGAGGGACATTGCAGGAAACTGTTAGATTCTAGTAGCTGCCAGTGTATGTTGTAGCACCTTGACAATGAGACCCCTTTGTCCTAAGACTCAAGCTACAGGTGAACAGTATACCTTTCTCCCATGAACCCCAGCACGAACTTTAGTGTCTTTAACCCTGGTGTGTGTCACAGGATGAGGACATACTAGTCGACCTTTGCTCCAGCCCAGCTCATCACTAACTCACCCTGGGATGGTGATAAAAGTCATTTCCCGCTTCAGGCATCCATCTCGCCCTCTGGGGGATGATCGCGGCCACCGGGTGGGTATATCAGCGTGGACAGTCCCGGCTTCTGGGGTGGTGAGCACCGCGGGAACAGACCGCTAAGCCTGTGAAGGAAGATGGTGCAGTGCACGGAGGTGCCTGAGGAACATGAAGGTCGGTCCAAAGGGAACATATTCCTGGACAAGCGATCAGCCTCTAGCCAGTGAGCACACCTTTCCTCGGCTGTAATAAAAACTAAGACACGGACTGTTTCTTCTGTACTTGCAGAGCCTCTGTTGGACACAAACTAATGGCACCTGCTTGAAACCACACCTGCTCCTTGGCCTGCAGCTTAATTCGCACGTCTATTCAGTGAAACCATTTTGACAGGTCTGTCCAGGCTCATTTGCCTTGATTAACAAGCCTGACGGTGGCAACAGAAGTCCCCTCTGTCAGCACCGACTTCCAAGGCCCTGGGTGACAGCCCCTGAGATGCGCTGGCATTTCTCATTTTCTAACCTAAGGGTCAGAGTAAATGGGTGTTGACAGCTGACAGCTGAGGCTGCCTGTTGCGTGCACAGCACTTCTTATAAAGAATGCAAGGAAACGACTCAAGCCTCCAATTTCTGCCACCGTGGCCTTGGCGGGATGCCCAGGTGGCTGTTATTCTGTTGCATTTTTTGTGGCAGGGACCAGAGTTGGGGTGGGAGACTTCAGGGTGGCGTTTGGCAAACCTGTGGTAAAGGTTATACCACACACCTATGTCTACATGTAAACACACACGCTCACTCACTCACATACAGCAATGTTCGGAGGATCCCTGCATACCTGTTGTCGCAGTTTTGGTAGCCAATCCTAAAACCGAGGAGAATGAGTGGGGGAGGGCCCCCAGCGACCCTGTGTCCTCTGCACACCCCAGGGCAGTTACAGATGTGGAGGACAGCAGGGCAACCCTCACCCGCGGCCGGCCTTGGGAGCAGCTGTCTCCTTCCATGCCACACCCTGGTGCTAGGAGTGGCACAGCCCTGTGCCAGCTCAGGCCAGGACAGAGCCTACTTAACCGAAGCCCCCCGGCGTGGCAGCAGGCAGGGAGATAAAAATGCTGTGGCCAAGCATCTCCATTCCTGCCAGAGAAATCCATCTGTGTTTACCTCCAACCCTTATTATGAACTTACAGGCCTGGCTGGTGTGCTCAGTGGGTTGGAGCATCATCCTGTGCACCGAGAGGTTGTGAGTTCAATTTCTAGTTGGGCACATATCCAGGTTGGGTTGTGGGTTCGATCCCTGGTTGGATGGGGTGAGTACAGGAGGCAACAGATCCAAGTTTCTCTTTCTCTCTCCCCTCCTCTCTCTCTCAAATCAATAAAAACATGTCTTCTAGTGAGGATTTTATTAAAAAGTTACATAAGAAAGATTGTAAAATGTGTTATTCTTTGCTCACAGAAATCCCAGCACACAGAAAGAGAACAAAGCACTAAATTAGAGAAAATACCATAGACAGTAAAGAATGCTCTTGTGTAGAGAGAAAAAAAGGAAGTGAGGGAAATTTTCAGAATTTATTGGAAGAAGTAACCAACCTTAGCAACAGCACTGTGACACCATGCTTTATGTACAGTCCACTTTGAATTGACATAAACGGAGCCATAGATTAAGGGCCCTGGTATAAGAATTAAAATCGCAGTGTCATAGCTGTACCAGCAGAAAGTTCTCTCCAGTTCCTTAGAGAGGAAGAACTAGGCATTTACAGCAAAGCCTATCACATATAATATAGATTACTGTATTTATTTAGAGTGAAAATAATGCATAGATACATAGTAAATGTATCTACTTCTACGTTGTGGGTTTAATTATCCTCAGGTTTCCCTATTGTCTTCACAAGTTCTGAACTGCTTGGCAAGTAGCTATCTGAACTGAGCCCCACAAGGCCCTAACTCAGCAGGTGCTGACTGGGTGAGCCATCAGGTGTGAAGGCTGACTTACGGCTTTATTTACGTCTGTGTGTGTGCCAAGTTAAAATAGAACATTTTTTCACAGAGATCTACGCATTGGCAGTAAAGAGTAACTACCCTGTAATGCCTGGTTGGTCCAGTTGATATTAAACTTTGTTATGCTCCCACACCCATTAACTAGAATAAACACACACATTCTATCATTCAGCTTGAAATTATGAGATTTTTTTTACAGAACCATTTGGAGGCAGTGTGGAATATCACCAAATCTGAATGCCTCATTTCTTCCATGAAGAACCTGAGGCCCAAACAAGTGAAGCAGAAACTGCCTAAGGCCGCGCAGCTAGTTAGTAAGAGAGCTGAGGTTAGGGGCCTACCAGTCCCTCTTTCCTTACATTTCACCTGCTCATTTAAAGGGAGCCAGTAAAATGAATTCTCATATGTTATTATGAAAGACACATTCGATAAAAAGATGCATTATCTCTGCTATATACAAACAACTATTCCAACACGTACATTTATAATTTTTGACAAGACTGAGACAATTGAAAAGAAAACAAAGACCACCACCTAGTTTTTAGTGACTCTGGTATTCGTTACCCTGAAGTATGTGGCTGAGGGGCATGTAGCCTGGCCAAAGCCACCCTTAATAACAACATAGCCACAAACGGACTTCCAGACGCCAGTCCCAAGTTCACACATGCACACACCGCTGCTCAAACTCAAACCCCGTCAGGGTGAATCTATTTTACTGAAATCACCAAAGCCTCCCAAACTGTCTCACACACAACCTGCACGCATTCAACTGTGTGGGAACGTTCAATGCAGTGTTAATTTAGCATCCAAAGTTACCAGGCTCACCAGAAAAAAAAATTATCTCTACTGGTTGAATAGACCCATATTACTAGCAGTTATAGCATTAATGCAATCTAGACATACTTAATCACAAAGTCTGTAATACTTCATTTCGGCTTGTGTACTCCCTAGCAGATAAAAATCTACATTTCACTTCACTGATACTGTGTGTTTCTCTCCCTTCTTGTCTTGTTTTTAATCCAGGCTGTGCTTGTTCAGGAATGTATGATACAAAGTGCCTAAAGTTATTCAATAGCTGTGTTGTTTCCATAGCAAATTCACAGGGTAAGATTCGCATATCACAGAAAGGAAGTTTTCTTTTTACCTATAAGAACCCATTTGAAAATTTTATCTGACTAGCTGAATAATATGTCATCAATAGTCTGGCATTTCCCTTACTTGGAAATACAAATATCTACATCTCAAAATATCCTAAGGATGACCTTGACCTTGACCTCAGGCTTTTGCTTTCGCTTTCACTGCGCCCCTACCTGCGCGGGGTGGGGATGTTGCTCAGGGCAGGAGAGCGGCTGAACCAGAAGAAATTCCATGGAGCCCTGACGGCTCCTTGTCTCCTGGATTATTTCCACAACAGACAGGTAGCATCTGCAGCTCGCTCCCCTCGCTGTCTTTCTTTACCTTCATCTTTCCCTGGACTTTATATATTTCTCTCCTCCCCACCCTTTTCCCTTCTATTTTCGATATTGTCCAACTTTGTCTAGATAGTTGAAGATATCTTAGTCCATGAAGATATCTTAAACAAAATGCTAAAGGACATGCACTCTGCTGTCCTTGTACATGAGATAATGCTCTCTGTGCAGGATTTACTCCATCTCCCATGACCCCGGCACAGGTAAGAACCTCCTAAACAACCAGTCAGGGTCAGAGGCAACATCTATGGCTTTAGCAAGTCTCCCCAGCCCTAACCCCTAGACAAGACTTTAAAGGGATCAAATATGAGATATTCATTTGTCCTGTGTATCTAACCCAGGAGCCCAAAGCTCCCGTCGTCAGGGATTCATGTGTGATGCCTCCTGTGAATGAAAAAATAAATGCCTGCCACATAAATCTTAAAGATGTTATGATTAGAAGTATTATATCCTTAGAAACTCTAAACTGATAACACAATCTAGAATTGTGTTGTCTAATGGGGTAGCCACTAGCTATTGTGGCTTCTATAGCCATTTAAATGTAAAGTCATTAAAATTAACCAAAGTTACCACACTTAAATGGTGAGATGGCCCCAATGGCTACGGTACCAAGGGCACAGATTGGTGCACTTCATCTTTGTAGAAAGTTCTATTGGACAGAGATGCTTACAGACACACAGGGACCCCACCAACAAGTAAGAAAATGCCTTTTTTTTGGCAATGACCATTAAGATTTTAAATTTTAGAACAGAATTTTCCTCTTTTGACCACAGTAGTAAATTCTGCATACAATTCTTGAGCCAACTAGATATACTTGCTACAAAACCAGTGATTTCCAATTGTGCTCCATGGAATTCCACAGGGACTGGCACAGCCGGGCAGGGGAGGGGAAAGGCAGCGAGGGCTCGGATCCCTACATCCCTCGTCGGCCAGCAACTCTGCTTGTATGGAGCTTTTTGTAAATGTCCACTGACTCAGAGTTCCTGAGAAACATTACATATTCACTCTGGAATTTGAATTGCTCTAATTCACAGTACAATAGGGACTATAAGTGAGAGAAGGTGATCTACCACAATCACTAGAAACAGTCCTGAAATCCGGTAGATTGTGTCCAGTATGAAATCATTCCCTTCAGCCTTCAGTTGTATGCAGGCAACTCTCTAATTCTCCCTTCACCTCCCACTGACTCATATTCTATCACTCCAGGTAAGCATTAAATGCCTTTTACTTTACAAAATCCCAACACCGTTATATAGGCACTGCCAACACTACTTTTTAAGTAGCTGGGACAAATGAAGTTAACTAATGTGATCTCCTTGGAGCTCTTTACCTTTTGTCCAACACTTCTCTATACTCATCCTTTCTCACTTTCTGTCTTTATGGCTATACTCCCCACCTGTATATTTCATATCATTGCCTCTTATGTGCTCCAGGAATAGCTCCATCCATTATCCTCATTTGCTTTTGTTACAGAATTTACCAGGTGACTGAAAAATACACAGGAGTACCCGGAGACACAGGAAAAACCCATTTATTTCCAGATGTTGCACATGTACTACTACAGTGACTCGGGGGCTGAGTTCTCCAAATCCTGAGCAAACCAATATGGAGGAAGCTTTCTCTTTATAACCTTAGGTTTCTTTGTCCCCCATATATGGATCAGACTTCTGGACCTTTCGCGGGCTTTGCAAAAAGCCCCCTGTGTTGGGATGGGGGCCGTGAGACCACACCTAAAGGCCTGGCCTGCCGCCAGTGCTGATAACCCCCTCCGGGGGTTGTGTATTGTTCATGGCATATGGCCTCTTTAAAATGTGAGTATTTAGGTAAACAGGTCTTGCAAGACCAGATAATTAAGGAAGGGGCAGTGACTAGGCTATCGGATAACAGGAATGTGCACTAGGGATACTAATTAACTAGGTACAGAGTTAGGCTGCTGGTCTCCCCCCAAAAAATGTCTTATATTCCTCATCACTTTCATCTCCTCTTCAATCTCTTTCACCACTTACCCTCCTCCTCTACTGAGCTACAGTTCTTTGTCTTTCCTCCTCCACAGTTCTGGACATCCATCTACATACTCCACTCTCACCTTCCTTACTCCCTTGTAACCTGATTTCTGCCTTCAGACATTTTGTTCAAGCTAACTTGAAAGCTCCCAGTGACCTCCTAATCACTACGTCTGCAGACCCATTTTTCTCAATATTGAACCCTCTTAACCTCTGCAGCACAGACAGCATGGACTAATCATCTCTTTCCAGCAATTTCTCTCCTCTCCAGGCTTTCCTGATGCTCCTCCCTCCTCGCTGACCACACCTTCCCTGGCTGTGTGGTCCCCACTCCCAACCTAGATAGACATGCCCTGCAGAATCTGTGGACACCCCTCTGCCAATCTTATCCTATTTGCACTTCCCTGGTTTTCAGTCATGGCTCCAAACATCATTTATCCTCTGTGACTGCTCTCCATCATTCCAGTCCAGCATTTCTTAAAGCTGCTGGATACATTTCTATGAATGCTTTTCTGCAAATAGCATGACCGTTCAAACTCACTCCTTCTCCTGAACCCACATTTTATGAGTGACATCCTTATCCTTTTAGTCACTTTCCCCCCTCAGGTGCTCTTGACCTGTCAGTTCTGGCTCGATCACATTTGGCCCTTTCTTTCCATCCCACTGCCACCCTGTTTCAGGCTCCCACTAACCCTCTCTTCCCAACTGCTGCTGTTATGGGAGCCAAAGGAACCTTTGACATCACCATAAAATATATTCTCTTTCTTGCTGAAAGCAAAAAGAATAGTCAGCACGTGACTCCTATCTTCCACCTTAAGAAAGACACTGCGAGGATCTTTATGAACCTTCCCATAAGGCAGTTTGTACATGTCACAGACACAAGAAAGCATGTCCTATTGTCAAAGTTCCTGTAAGAAGTCAACATGCATCTGAAAGTTATTGCTGCTTGCTTTTTAGTTTTCTCTGTTTTCGCCCGTGGCATCAGAGTTGTGACAGGATGTTACCTCTGACCTACCACTTCTGCTAAAGCCAAAAGTAATAAAAGCTACGAAGACAGTCCCCTCCTCCCAGCCCTGCTCTGATCCTGGACCAATAAGCCAAGGTGCCCAGCATTAGGCAGGTGCCGGGGCAAAACGATGACTTCTAGAATCTCCTAGTTCTGCATTTTATGGGGGAAAGCAGGGCAAGAAAACCTTTGAGCTGCTTTCTGCCTGTCAGTATCCTGAAATCTCCATCTCCAATGACAGGGAAAGAATAAATTTGGCAGAACTAGGATCTGTCACCTTCAGTCTCTCTTCTCCAAATGGCTTTGTTCACCATTACCATATTAATTTTTCTCAAGCACACTTGTAATTATTCACTTAAGAACCATAAGTGGCTCCAAACACTTTCTAGAATAAAGTTACAGGATCCCAGCTCTTGAGAGCCCAAGGTGGTCATTTAGTTCAATCCCTCTCAACTTTATAATGAAGTTCTGAATCCAGTGAGGTTAACTGACTTTCCCTCAAATTATTCTATTATCATGAATCCTGATTTTGATGCATATTATGCATGCAAATGTCGCATATTTCTTGTCTTAACCATTTTCCCATAGTTCAAAGTATCCTTCCTCCATTAAATATCTTAAGTGAGCTAGAACATGCTAGAATCTGGCACTTATAAAACTTTTGTTAACAGTTTTGCCCACATATTTGAGTCTAGATGGATAAACTAGGCGCTACTTAAGCAATAAAGACAATATTTTCACCTACAAGCAATGACTAGCACTCAGAAGGACCATGTTCTCCTTTGTAAACATGTGTGAAGGAAGCAAAGGGGGGGAGGTGGAGAAGAATTGAATGTGTGGAAATAATTGGGAAAATTCACAGCTTGATTCAGTGAAAATGATCCTATTTTTTCCTTGTAAAGAATGATTTAAATTACATAATTATGGATTCCAGGTAAATAAAAATTTAAATTCATCGGTGACATGTGTTTGACTTCCTTATTTCCAGAGAGAATCAGGCTTTATTTTGGTTTTTGTTCTCTTTCTTTTCTTTCTCCCACCCACCAAATAAGATTGAGATACGTGAAAAAGTAAAACCCTGGTGCAATGGAATTAGACTCTAACAAAACAAGAAGCTGTGTGAAGCCTTTTAAACACCACAGAGTCAAATGTTCCCATTGTTCCCTCAGACATTAGAAAGGCACAGAAATAAAATCAGATCCAACTCTCAGCTTCTATTTTGAGCAGAGCTTTGAAATGCCATCAGCTTAGATTAATGTGGTATGCATTAGTCACCTTGCATAAATATCTTTCATTTAAAGGGAACCCAACTAAATGTATTATCTTAAATAATAGCATGCTAAGGACATGGCAGAGCCCTTTTAGATAAAGAAATCAAAGCACGACTTTCCTTGCCTATATTTTAGAAATACCCAAACAATCACAAGCTTATAGCTCAAAAGTAAGAAACTCCTATGCAAATCAACTGATAAACTTCCAGAATTACCTGCATTAAGGTTTCATAAATGACATATGTTTTCATTCAATGCTCAGAAAGGTATTTACCATACAGGAGAGGTGATTATAAAAATTTAGAAATGGAATGGCTGCCATCTCCCTGACTTAGAGGTATGTTATCATTACCACTTTCCTTACCCCTGATAATCCCTCATAGCCATTTTTCCAACTGAGCTTTTAAATCCTTCTCAACACAGAGTGTCATGCACATGGTCAAAGTATGGAAATAGCCATAACAACATTACTATTGTTATTATGCAAGGCCTTGTTGTAAGCACTTTGTATTTCTTAATTCCACTTAATGTTCCCATCAATCCTATGGTACTTTTTTGGGTCCCTTGGCCTGGCCTGCGGGGACCTGGCCGAAACCAGCTCTCTGACATCCCCTGAGGGGTCCCCGATTGCGAGAGGACACAGGCCAGGCTGAGGGACCCCACCAGGGCACAATCAGGGCAGGGGAGGGATCACAGGAGGGCTCCAGGGCTTGTCCAGCCTGTCTTGCCCAGTCCTGATCAGCCAGACCCCAGGAGCAAGCTAACCTACCGGTTGGAGCATCTGCCCCATGGTGGTCAGTGCATGTCATAGCAACTGGTCGAACAGTTGAACAGTCGGACACTTAGCATATTGGGCTTTTATTATATAGGACTAGAGGTCCGATGCACGAAATTCGTGCATGGGAGGGGGTTTCCCTATGCCTGGTCTGCACTCTCTCACAATCCAGGACCGCTGGCTCCTAACTGCTCGCCTGCCTGCCTGCCTGATGCCCCTAAATGCTCACCTGCCTGCCTGATCATCCCTAACTGCCTCTGCCTGCCTGCCTGATTGCCCCTAACAGCCTCTGCCTGCCTGCCTGATTGCCCCTAACTGCTTGCCTGCCTGCCTTATCATTTCTAATTGCCTCTGCCTCGGCCCCCACCGCCACAGCTTCATCCGGAAGGACATCCAGAAAGATGTCCGGAAGGTTGTTCGGCTGTCCGGTCTAATTAGCATATTACACTTTTATTATTATAGATTATTTTACAATAAGAAAACAGAGGCACAAAGAGATTCATTAATACTGTATGTAATTGCCCAGAGTCACAGAGCTAGTAAATTGCAGAGGCAGGATGTAAACCCAGGCAGTCTATCACCAGAGACCATATCCTTCATTACTACACTATGTCACTTCTTAAAAAATGAATGCCAATACAGAGAGAAGATGAAATTTTAATCTTCTTTTTTAGAAATTTTCAAACATGCAAAAGAGTGAAGTAAATAGCATAATGAACTCTTATAATTCCATCATCCAGCTTCAAGGATTATCCAAAATTTACCCATATCTTTTATCATGTTTTCTTTCATTGTTGTTTTTCTTATTAGTTTTTGTTTTGTTTTGTTTCTTGGCTGTATTATTTTATCCAAACACTCTCATTACCCAAAACCAGTGGATAACAATTAGTAGGACTGAGACAGCCAGGAGAGGACCTGAGGGTCATGCGGTCCTTCCTCACCCCCTCTCAGGAAGATTAGATGCTTCCTCCTTCATGGACCTCCTTCCCCACCTGCCCACCCAATGCTGTGCAGTCTTCAGCCACAGTCACACTTACAGCTCCCTGCATACTGGGATACTCCCAGCTCCTCACTGGATTCTAAGTTCACAAGGGTGAGGATCACAGTGTCCTGGTCACACCAGCTGCCAGCATTGAGTTCTGTTCTTACCCGATAACAGATACTGATGTGTGCATGACAGGAGAAAGAAAAATGAGCAATCTGCTCTTCATAAAACAAGACAGCAATGAAAAATGAGGCAGTTCAATGACATTATTTTTACTATAAATAAAAATATCCCAAAATTACAGTTGATCTTACTTACAGCAATAAATGGTCAACTTACTAAAAAAACAAACAAAATACATTTATATTCTAATCTCACCTCTGGATCATTGTCAGAGTGTTTTGAAAGAGAATATACAAAGATGCCAATAAGGCTATATCTCAAACTAGAGGCCCAGTGCATGAAATTTGTGCACTCGGGAAGCGGGGGAGGTGAGGGGTCCCCTCAGCCCAGCCTGCACCCTCTCACAGTCCAGGAGCCCTCAGGGGATGTCTAGCTGATGGCTTAGGCCCGCTCACCGGAGGAAGCAGGCCTAATCTGGCAGTTGAACATCCTTAGTGCTGCTGTGAAGGCAGGAGAGGCTCCCACCACCACCGCTGCACTCGCCTGCTGTGAGGCCGGCTTGTGGCTGAGCAGCGCTCCCTCTGTGGGAGTACACTGACCACCAAGAGGCAGCTCCTGCATTAAGCGTCTGTCCCCTGGTGTTCAGTGTGTGTCATAGCAACCGGTTGTTCCACCATTTGGTCGATTTGCATATTAGCCTTTTATTATATAGGATAGACAATAGCACCTCTGAAATCTGACCTCACAGGTCCCTTCTAGCTCCTTTTTCCATGAATAAAAAATGACCCCCTCTTGCCCTAACAGGTTTGGCTCAGAGGATAGAGTGTCAGCCTGCGGACTGAAGGGTCCCAGGTTGAATTCTGGTGAACGGCATGTACCTTGGTTGCAGGCATATCTCCAGTAGGGGGTGTGCAGGAGGCAGCTGATCAATGTTTCTCTCTCATCAATGTTTCTAACTCTCTATCCCTCTCCCTTCCTCTCTGTAAAAAAATAATAAAATATATTTTTTTAAAAATGACCCCCTCTTTGCCAATGGAACATGAGATATTAATGGCTGTTTCAGTAGGAGTTTTGAATAATACTTCTTGTCAACTCTGATCTTATTTAGAATGCATGTCCAATATAGAAACTAAACTGTTATTTATGAAAATGTATTTTACAATACTCGCTAGAGGCCCAGTGCACAAAATTTGTGCACAGGTAGGGTCCCTAGGCCTGGCCAGCAATCAGGGCTGATCTGTGGGGTGACCGGTGGGGTGATCTGGGGGCCCTCACTGGTACATGCCTTGGTCGGCCTGGTACCACCCACTCACTGGCCCTCTTCCCCACCACCACCACCACTGGTCACCTCCCTCTGCGGGGCAAGTAGCAGGGCGATCGGGGTGGGCCCCTGCTGGCACCAGCCTTGGCTGGCCTGGGGCCTGCAGGCTGGGGGCAGCTCCTGCGTTGAGCGTCTGCTCCCTGGTGGTCAGTGCGCATCATAGCAACTGGTTGTTCCACTGGTCATTCCACTGTTCATTCGATTTGCATATTAGGCTTTTATTATATAGGACTAGTGGCTCAGTGCATGAATTCATGCCCATTGAAAGTGAATTAATTAGAAGAAATATTTTAATATTGCTATTTGCCCCATCGCTGTCCCCTCCCACAGCCTGCTGGTTCCTGCCTTGGTTGGCCTGGCGCTGCCCACTCACTGGCCCCACTGCCCCCTATTGCTGTCCTCTCCCTCCTCCCTTGATCGCTGTCCCCTCCCTCTGCCTGCTGGCACCTCCCGCTCGCTACCCTGCCCCCCGTTGACTGGTCATTCCACCGTTCTATCAATTTGCATGTTACCCTTTTATTATATAGGATGAGCAAAAATGCTGAAGTTAGTATTGCAAAATGCTTTCATATTAACCCTGATTTTCATTGATTAACCTTCCAAAAAGGCTCGTGACTTTCCAGTTCAGATTATATTCCCAGAACCTAAATCCTGTTCAATAATTTAGAAAATATTTACTTATTTATTTTAAGTAATAAACCAAGAAATAAAAACTCTAGAATTTAATGAGAATATCTAATTTCTCCAAATTGAAACATCTAATTTTGGAAACTTTGAAATACTCTCATGAAAAGTCTCAACAGTAAGGTTTTAGCCCAATTCTTTTAAAATGGCTAATTATATGCAAGGACATATACAGGTTATTAGGCATTTGTGAAACTATGAGGTCAGTCTACATGATAAATTATCTCTGAATATAATTACACTTTGAATGACCTATTATCTTTTCTACTCTTTGAGTTGTATAAATTATCTATAGGTACACCACAGTCAATGGAAGCAGTATTTTAGAGATTCTAGAAAAGTGTGAAAACCACAAAGATAAACTATCAAAACCTGTGAAAGTCTTGATAAAGTGAAAATGATTCCAAGTCCAAAATACTTCCAAAAGCTGCCAAGTTACTCTCAAGGGTCTGTCTTGTTCCATACGCACCTAAGAGAAATGTTTCTATTAGGGAAAAATGTTTCTTGAAATGTTACTGTAAAGGCCATGCGCAGTAGAATGAGAGACACTGAAATTGAGACATAACCCCTATCCTCAAGCTTACAATCCACAGGGGAGACAAGACATAGGGACAAATAATTACAATGAGATAGTATGTGCGACTTCACAAAAGTGCTAAAAGCAAGTGCTTTGTAGAAGTTCCCAGGAAAAAAGATAATTTTGGGTTCACAGAAAAAAGAAGGCTTTTTGGAGGAAGTGGTATTTGAATTACACTTGAAAATGACAATCTATAGAGAGATTTTGAGGGAGGGAGAGCATTGCAGAGATGAATGGTTCACAACAAGACCCAAAGGCAGGCAAACATAAATCTCTCAGAGAAAAATGTGAATAATTCTGGTTGGCTAGTTGAGGATATGTGGGGGATGGTGTGTAGGTAGGGAAGGTGAGCAGAGGGCTGGACAGGTAATGGAGGACCTGCAACACCCGGCAAGGAGTAGAAGTAATGACAGGGACACTATGGAACAACCAAACAGGGCCTAAGGGAAAATTATTTAGGATCAAGTGCCTTATGGATTAGAAAGTGAAAATGTTCAGGGAATGGTTTAGGTGAGAGGTACAGAGATGATGAGAGGACTAGAGTGAAGGCGAGAGAGAAAGAAGAGAGCAGATCAGATTTGATCACCGAATATAAAAGCAAACAAAGGAAGGTAACAGAAAATGCTGAGATTCTGAGATGTTCAGCCTCAGCAGCCAAGAGATCATAGATACCATTAAAGATAGAGTAACTTGGAGAGTAGGCATTGGTTTGTAAAAGATAATAAAATACTCCCTAAGGGGACATATTCAGTTTGAGGTAACTTGAGTCACCCAGGTGAAGATATTTAGAAGGTCATTTAAAAGGTAGGTGAGTAGTTCTAGAGAGAGGTGGGGGTAGCAAACATGAATTCAACATCATATCCAAAGTTCTAATTGCTAAAGTTATAAATTAGATGACCTAAGGCAAATCCAAAAAACTGAAATAGATGCATTCTAAGAATAAAACTTGGGAAGCTCAAACACATGGCTCTCGGTAGTCAGCAGACAGGCGTTTTGATGAACTGGCAGCTGCACCAGTAAGGCTGGCCCTTGGATTCAGGTGGTTTTCTGGATGCATCCCTCCCCCAAAGATCTCCTAGAGCCCACATCCACTTCCTAAAATATTGCCCAGCTACAAGCGCTCTGAGAAACTCCCTGATCACCCCAATCAGAAACCAGCCCTCCACCCAACTTTGTGTCATTTCTAAGGCTGTGGCACATGCATCCTGTATCATGGTTTATTTATACAAATGTCAGCATCCCTGTCCAACTGCTCAGCTATAGCCCCACTTTCCCAAACATCCTACTACTTCCTGCACCAAAAAAAAAAGAAAGAAAGAAAGAAAGAAAAGAAAAGAAAAGAAAAGAAAAGAAAAGAAAAGAAAAGAAAAGAAGTAAACAAGAGGGGGAAAAAACCTTTTTTTGGTGTATGGGGGTGTGAATTTATCTTTTCAAATTCTTTATCTTGTGATTTCTGGTCTTAGCTCATCCCATAGAGAAAACATGATGGTATAAAAAGAGAGGAAGCTAAGGAGAAACTGGAAAGGGCAGCTGCAAATGTCCCCTTTATCATATTCTTTTCTGATATTTTCTGTTTCCGCGCACCCTGTAGGTTAGATGCTATTCAGAATACACAAGATATGATCCTCTAAATCAGTGGTTCTCAACCTTGGCTGCACATTAGAATCACCTGGGAATTTTTTTAAATCCTGATTTCTGGGTCTCATCCTCCAGAAATTCTGTTTCTGTGTTACTAATGTTGTGGCCCCACCCCATAACAAAGAAACAGAATTTCCGGAGGATGAGGCCCAGAAATCAGGATTTTAAAAAGATTCCCAGGTGATTCTAATGTGCAGCCAAGGTTGAGAACCACTGCTCTACATGAAGTATTC
Source organism: Myotis myotis (assembly GCF_014108235.1). Classification (NCBI taxonomy): domain Eukaryota; kingdom Metazoa; phylum Chordata; class Mammalia; order Chiroptera; family Vespertilionidae; genus Myotis; species Myotis myotis. The sequence continues at coordinate 114,029,084 of NW_023416335.1, forward strand.
TATCCTTAGGTGATATGACCTATTTCCATTAATGATTAATTCATGAAACCCTAAGCCTTCCTCTTCCCCCCACCCACATGCACACCCTCAGGGCTTTAACTTTAAATTACACCTACTCACCCACTGGGAAAATCAAGTCTACACCGAACTGCTGATTAATTTGACAGGCAGGTATACGGTAGTCTATAGCATGTTACCAACACTAAATTCTACAGTAATTGTTTTTCTCTAAGTTTCTATTGCCTAAGGCATATCTTGGAGATTTATTTTTTTCCTTCTCTGAAAGCTATAAAAAAATTATGAGCTACATCCTGGGCCAAGCATGTTCAATACTATGATTTTAAATTTAAGTTTCAAGTTAAAGAATTACTTTCTCTCCTGTTCAATTTCAATCTTAAAAAAGCTGCGGGTCACTAGCTAGTGTCATTAAAGTTTTATTTGAGGTTTTCAATGGGCCCATCGAGGGCTGTCTCCTGAGCACAATGAAGATACGGGTCTGAATGCATCCATCGGAACCAGGCTCCTAGTTGGGAATCAGAGAGGCAGCCGGAACCCACACAGGGAGCAGCCCAGCCTCAGAGCCAGCCTCTTCACAGCTGGACTGCTCCCCACCACTCACAGAGCCCACACACTTAGGGGTCCCCAGCTGAAGACACTGGGCAGGGTAGGTAAGGCGGGGTTGGCCTGAGGGGCCCCTCAAGGCAACTCCAACTCTAGGAGTTGCTTCAGTAATAGAAAGAAAAGGTTTTAAATCCTGGGTGTGTCTTCACCCTGTATGGCAGCTTTAAGAACTAAATAGAGAAAGAACACCGGCCCAGGACCCCAAGTGAGCCATCCTGATTCCAGTTTGCTCAGCTATAAAGTGGATGCGTGCCAGAAGCCGGTCCATCCTTGCTGCTTGACACAGTCGCTGCAGGAAAGAAACATCTGCACAGCATATGTTTCAAGGGACCTGGCGTATATAGCACACTGTTCTTAATATGTTTGCTCCCCTTAGCGCTGTGTGTTTTAACCAAGGTCACCTCTCCGAGAAAGGTTGTTTCCCCAGGTAGGGATTTTTCCCTGAAGTTAGGGAGGGGATGAAACTCCTTAACTAAGTGCCAGGCAGGTAGTTAATCACTTTAACTACAAACAATCATGCTTAAGCTACATAATCTTTACTCCCTGGAATGGAGATAAGAAATGCCCTAACCTTTGTAATAGAAATTGACAGGATTAAAATCAACTGGGATAAATACGGATGTAACAAGACAATAAACAGCAGAACCTCTCTGGAGATCCAGACCAGAACTTGGCTGGAGATCCTGGCTGGAGATCCTGGCTAGGCTGCTGATCAAGGACACTGTCTCCGTGTCCTTCCTTCTTCGCCGACTCCGTCTATGCCTTTGGGAACCCCTGGACCTGCTGGGGCAGGACCCCGGCAGATGCAAAGATACCCTTGGGTTCCCAGGACCTACAGACGTAGTCCACTTCCCTGTGTCTGCTCCATTTGTCCAAACCTTGTGGAAAAGGCAAAAAGAGATGGAAGAGCACTTGACGTAGGAAGCCCCTGCTCAGTGGGGCTGCGGTGATGGCACGGGGCCTGAGTTAGGTGGGGGGTTCCGCACAGATCTGCCGAGGCCCAGGGGGTTCACGGGCTTCTGTTTTCCACACTCATCATCACCTGCCCCTCAGAACCCAGGAATATGCACAGAAGAGTTGCAGCAAAGCCAAGGTAGCCCAGGAAACACTGAGGATTCACATCGAATCACCTATGTCATTCCACTGTGGACACTGTTTCGACATTATAGCACGAGTATCTAAAAACATGAGTTGTACATTTAAAAATAGTTCCTTTTTATAGTCTTGTTTCAGATTTTGAGAGATCTAATCTCTAATCATAGTGGTACTCCTAAAATGAATGCGATGGGAAAGTAGTGCCTGAAGAAAGAACAGCATTCCAAGAAGAAAGATGAAACCAACTCTGATATCATGTTAGCTGCTTCTATGAGCTAAACCAACAAAGGATGCGATGGTAGGACTTTCAGTCTTTCAAGAGCTTCCTTCATATTTTACTTAATCATTGTCATCAAAGCATCACCTCCCCACTAAGGAACAAAAACACAATTTTCCTTGATAGTAAATCTAAGAACAACTATAAGAATAATAGTTAATGGCACTAAGATATCTATTAAAATACATGTGAAGTTTTTCCTGTGATTCACCGGTGAAGTACAAATTTATAGTTCAGTGACAAAAAAGTAAATTGTAAGATACTATTTTTTTAAAATAGAAAATTCTGAATAGAAATATTAAACATGCTTTAATATGAAGCCTTTAAACTAGGCGTTATTTTCTCTGGCACAGAACCCCAGGGTGTTCGGGGGGTGCCTATCCAGTATCTTTTGAAGCAGAGGTGATTAGAAATGCCCATAGCACACCTGGAATTAGCCTGTCCACATCTGTCAGCTCTCCTTTAGCAAAAGCTGATGCCACGGGGACATGGTTCAATTCACCTTGAGGTTAATTTTTTTTAAGGAATCAAAATCTTCCCTTTTTCCTTAGAAATATATATACCGCATTAGATGTTTTCCCTTCAGGCTCCCTCTAAAAGAGAAATATGTCACTGGAAGTTTTACTACTAAAAATGATGACAAAGAGTTGCTTCTAAATTTTAAAATCTTCAGATTGTTATGCACATACATATCTAAAAACATGAGTTATACATTTGCAAATAGTTCCTTAATATATTCCCGTTTCAGATTCTGAGACATCAGCTGTGCCATGACGTAATCCCCAATTACAACGGTGTTCTTAAAATGAATCTGATGGGAAAGTAGGTCTGGGCCACAGCAACTTCAGGAAACCAAGTGAGCAAAAAGCCTCTTAGAAACTGCTTACAAACACATCAAATAAAGGAAAATGCATACATTACTTCTAGGAATAACTAAGTAGACCAAAATTTAGAACTGTTAGTGTACAAATGTTCCACAGATCACCTCTGTAAACACAAGACAAAGAAAGAACAAGCTTGGAGGAAGGAAATTAAAAATATATCTATCGATCTCATTCTCAATCACTCTTTCTCAGCTCGATCTCCCAATCTCTCTTTTCCTCACCTCATGTCCCTGTCCCTCTCCCTCCTCCAATTTGATCCAACTACTAGAATCCCTTCAAAATAGCTTCCCCCATTAAAAACCTCTAAAACTTCCATGGCCCTCCGCAGATTCTTGCTAACCAACATCTAAGATGCCATGGCTTCAGATCCAATAACAATAACTTTGAAGTTGATGAGGCTGAGGTGGGATTTGGTCACCAAAGGCTTAGTCAAATGGGCAGCCTCTGGATCTTCTTTAGGGACACGGCTGTTGTGACTTGCTTTGAGACTGTTAGAATCATATCAGCTAATGGGGACCATCCTAGTCACAGACTTAAAAAAGCTCAGCTGTGCTTTCCAGTTTTAACAGCTTGGAATTAACTTCAGGATATCCAGTCAAGTGCTCCATCAAAATGAAGGCATTACAGGTAATCAGAGCTGATTTTTCCATTAATATTTAATATATAATATGTTTCATGGCAGCACAAAGTGGTAACACCTTTTATGGGTCTTGGACTTCTTACTTAGAAACCACGAAGCAAAGGGTTCCTGGAATCAGTCCCTGAACAATTCATTTTCTAGATTTAAGGGTAATTTAAAAGTCTTTCCTTCCAGCCCGTCAATTCCCCATAACTGAGAAAACAGTAGTGTGAAACAGGCTGCTTTTCTTCAGTTGATTATTTTTTTTTTAAATCCCAATGATGGTATATTAAGCTAGTCAACCCAAATGTTCAGCTTATTACATAAAGAAAACGAAACACTGTTACACGTATATGCCGATTCGCCTGCTCCTATCTGGAGAGAAAGGTGCGTTTGTGCAGGAGAACCATGCAAGCCGCCTGCCCAGCCGCCCCACTTACAGTTAGCCAGCCGGCTCTGCTCGGGCTGCGCGCTGTCCAGGGACTGGGTGCTGGAGACCGAGGTCACGCTGGAGCTCCGCACGAAGCCCAGCGCCGCCAGCTTGGCTGCGGGCAGGCGCGAGTATCCCGGAGGACGAAGTCCAGACTTCGGTAGACAGGATTTGGCAGCATTCGAACTGGAGGCTTTCTTTAAATCTCCTAAATTAACCCAAACAAACAAACAAAAAAATATTTCTCAGTTGAAAGCAAGATAGACAATATACAGAGTATGAATATTAATCCAGTTCTAGCATAAACAGGCCATGAGTAACCTTAGGGTCCAATTAGCACATTCACAAGCACACCTTCCTGAGAAAGCCCCTAACTGTGGGCCAGGACCTTCAAAGACCTCAAAGAGAAGGAGAGGCAGAAGGTGGGTGGGACAGGAACAGACACTAACCCTATTGTAGAGTCATAAAGAAAGATGCAAAGTGCTTAGAAGGCTGAAGGGAATGAGAATGCTTACTGTTGCAAGTTGCCCTAGAACTGGCAGGGGTGTTGAGTTATGTTAGCTGGTAATGAAAAAATATGTGATTTAATATACACCCCAGACCAATAAAGTAGGACAGGTTAATTACGTTGCTGTTCATTAGGTCTTTAAACCTTGTAGCCACGAAGTATAAAAGCCTGACATTAATTTTGTGACTGATTATATTAAATACAGAGAATGAAAGGATAGATTGAGATACACCTTAAAATCTGGCATACAATGGGCAAAGGACCCTTGTGGCCACTATTCATTAGTAATTATAACCAGTATGTGTGAGTCATGGAAACAGGTAAAAAGAGTCATTGTATGAACCTTTTGTTGGTTATAGGAATGAGGTGGAAAGGGCCCAGACGGTGGTGCTGGCCAGGTTGGAATCTAGGCTGTACCAGTGACGAGTGGTGTAACTTTGGCCCGTTACCTAACACTAAGAACCACAGCTTCCTTTCCCAAAGGAACTGAGGATCGCAAAGCTCGCCTTGCAGGTTTAATATAAATATCCCTGCCTATCATATCAAACTTGAATTAATGTTAGGTTTCTCTTCTCCTTTTCTATTACTTGCTTTTGTGTTAGTACAAACTTCAAAATTAGTTCCCAGACATATGCAAATCTAGCCTTTAAAATAATAAAACATCATGCTATAAATCCATCATCTCAGTACCACTACATCTGAGCAGTATTCTTATGATCATCACGACACTACAAGAAGCCTCTCAGTACCAGATAGAAACAGAATGCTGTCAAGATACAAATACTCCATGATACAAAATTTAAAAAGAAAAAGGGCCAAGTCACTTAGTATTCTGTATCATCGTCTTAGCCAAGCCATTTAACAACTTCCCCTGCAACCATATTTACTGTGAGCGCTTATATTCATATCCCTCAGCAGTGTAGTAAGTCATTATACAGTGAAAGACTAATCAGAATGCAAATTAAACATAATTTTTAAATGACCCATTTGTAAAAAAAAATACCGATGTTTAAAAATTAACAAAATCTACATATTAGAAAGTTTCTATGGGTGGATCTATAGAAAGAACTAATAGCCACACTGGGTTTATGGGGCCTCTTCCTTGACCAGCAGTTCCCCCTAAGACAGCGGTTCTCAACCTGTGGGTCGCGACCCCTTTGGCGGTTGAACGACCCTTTCACAGGGGTCGCCTAAGACCATCCTGCATATCAGATATTTACGTTACGATTCATAACAGTAGCAACATTACAGTTATGAAGTAGCAACGAAAATAATTTTATGGTTGGGTCACAAGATGAGGAACTGTATTTAAAGGGCCAGAAGGTTGAGAACCACTGCTCTATACAATGGTCTCTCCTACCAGATAAATCTTACAAACAGTATATACCTTCAAGGTTTAGAGGAGCAAGTCTTATTTCTTTTACACTATCAGTACTTAGCCCTAGTGGTATAGGTAAAACTTGTACCATTTGGTTTTAACAAATTATTATTCAATAAAGTTTACAAGATGCCAATTCATCCTGTGAAATGGTCACATTCAGATTTTCTAACTAAATATGCCTCAATTTAATGTTAGTTTCTTATAAAAATGGACTTGATTATAAAAAATATACAGTCCTTACCCTTTTTTCAAACCAGTCCAGCATGTCAGGGAACATATTTTTTCAAGTGTTTTGTATCCTTGGACTATTCATGAATATAGACTTTGACAGAAACAATGTATCAACATATATAGTAAGCCCTCAATAAACTAATGATAGTGGTTAATATTATAATAAAACTGAGGAGCATGTAAAGGACACTACTACCACAATGGTAGCATGAGAAGCTCGATGGATACTTTTTTCCAGTGAAATAAACAAAATTTGTGAAAATGGTTTGTTTTTAATATATTTTATTGATTTTTTACAGAGAGGAAGGGAGAGGGATAGAGAGTTAGAAACATCGATGAGAGAGAAACATCAATCAGCTGCCTCTTGCACACCCCCTACTGGGGATGTGCCTGCAACCAAGGTACATACCCTTGGCCGCAATCGAACCTGGGACCCTTCAGTCCGCAGGCCAGTGCTCTATCCACTGAGCCAAACCGGTAAGGGCGTGAAAATGGTTTTTTAAAAAACAACAGCTCTGGCCGGTTTGGCTCGGTGGATTGAGCGTTGGCCTGTGGACTGAGGGGTCCCAGGTTCGATTCCGGTCAAGGGCACATGCCTGGGTTGCGGGCTTGATCCCCAGTGGAGGGTGTGCAGGAGGCAGCCAGTCGATGATTCTCTCTCATCATTGATGTTTCTATCTCTCTCTCCCTCTTAATTCCTCTCTGAAATCAATAAAAATATATTTAAGACAAATTTAAAGTCTCTGGAAATTGTTCTAAGGGCTTACAGCAAATAAGAAAACACTTATGTAAGAAAATCTATTAAAATCTCAGTAAGAATAGTGATAGTGGATGATACCTTAGCCATGACCTATTCCCTGCCTCTCCTTCACCCCATTCATATCAGCATGATGAAAAGTTTACTCTGGGTGGGAATGGCTAAGATGACAGGTTCCTCTTCCTGCTGGAGTATGGCATGCTAGTGGGAGATGCAGGCTACCACCATTTCGCATCCACATCCAAGAGAAACACATCACTATTTCCACTCCTTATAGCACAATCATGACTAAGAGATTTTGCCCAAGAGTAGAGACAGGTCATAAGAACAAAAATGGCTGAAGCACTGTGCAAAGAAACTGACTTTATTTGGAATAGAGTATGGGAAAAGTTCAAACTTAAGTGCATTCTTGAAAATAAAGCAGATTCTTATGGTATGCAATGAGGAAGAGGCTAGTAGCTCTATAATAGCAAGAAGATAAACTATAGATAAGACAGTTTACCTAAAAGAACCAGGAAAAGAACTAATAAAGAGCCTTCTCAGACTCAGGATTGAGGTTTCAAAGAGTGACTTCAAAAACTAACCCTGAAGAAATAAGACTTGCAGAGTGGAGAAACTAAGATGGCGGCATAGGTAAACACCGGGAAATTGTCGCCGCACACAACAATTGAAAATTACCGCAAAGGACTGAGCAAACATCATCCAGAACAACAGAAAGGCTGGCTGAGTGTAAATTCTACAACTAGAAGGAAAGAAAAGCACGCTGAGAGCCAGAGGCGCTGCGGAGGTGAAGTGCAGAGGTACGGCGGCTCGCGCGCGCGAGGAAAGGGGGAGGCACCTGAGGACGCGGCTGTCTTTTTGAATCACAAGCTCCCGACTGCTCTGAACTCCGGTTCCGGGAAGTCTCTGGGGACCCAGGACTCATACGGGGAGAAGCTGGTCTGTCCGGCAGTGGGTGAACTTGAAGGCGGCTTTCCCTCAGAGGTGCTTGCAGCAATTAGCAGGTCACTGAGACCTGCGACTCCGGGCGGAGAATCAGCCATAGCTCCTTGATCCGCCCTTTGATTCCCTGAGACCCCGCCCCACCCAGGCTGCGGCAGAGGCTTTTGCATGTGAATGTACCTAACTGCAGCCGAGCCAGGCAGACCCGGAACTTCCAAGAGAAGGCCCAAGGCCCCGCAGTGGCTTGCATTGCTTCACAGCTGAGCCTCTTCGTGGCTCCTGCTGTGTGGCCTCAGGCAGAGGCTGAATTAGCACCTCCTTAGATCCAGGAGCCACTGTACCCAGTGGTCAGAGGGGGACCATCCAGACTGCAACTCCTCAGATCCATAAGGGACACACTCAGGGAGCAGACTCAGTGAGCACCAAAGCCCCACTGAAGCAAGTCTTGCCCCAGAAGGGTGTCTTCAGCACAGAAGTTCTCCCACTTTAGACACAGCTGATTCTCACAGCCAATTGGCCTGGAGGTCAATTCCTCCCAGTGATTCTACAACAACCAAGGCACCAAGAGTGCACCAAGAGTGTCCACCCCAGGTAACTGGGGAGGCTGAGCTACTGGACCCTACAGGACACCTGGTGCGCAGGGCCACTCTATCAACACAGGGAAGCTGCCAAAATGCGGAGACAAAGAAACAGGTCACAAATGGCAGAAATGGAGGAAAGCAAACGATTGGATATAGAGTTCAAGGCCACGTTTATAAGGTTTTTCAAGAATTTTATGGAAACCGCCGATAAATTTAATGAATCCCTCAATAAGTATAGGGAGACCATGGAGGACATGAAAAAGGACCAACTAGAAATTAAGCATACACTGACTGAAATAAAGAATAATTTACAGAGATCCAGCAGCAGACAAGAGGATCCCAAGAATCAAGTCAAAGATTTGAAATACAAAGAAACAAAAAATACCCAACCGAAAAAGAAAAAAGAAAAGAGATTCCAAAAATATGAAGATAGTGTAAGGAACCTCTGGGACAACTTCAAGCGTACCAACATCAGAATTATAGGGGTACCAGAAGGAGAGAGAGGGCAAGATATTGAAAACCTTTTTGAAGAAATAATGACAGAAAACTTCCCCTACCTGGTGAAAGAAATGTACTTACAAGTCCAGGAAGTGCAGAGAACCCCAAACAAAAGGAATCCAAAGAGGACCACACCAAGACACATCATAATTAAAATGCCAAGAGCAAAAGATAAAGAGAGAATCTTAAAAGCAGCAAGAGAAAGACAGTCAGTTACCTACAAGGGAGTACCCATACGACTGTCAGCTGATTTCTCAACAGAAACCATGCAGGCCAGAAGAGAGTGGCAAGAAATATTCAAAGTGATGAATAGCAAGAACCTGCAACCAAGATTACTTTATCCAGCAAAGCTATCATTCAGAATAGAAGGTCAGATAAAGAGCTTCATGGATAAGAAAAAGCTAAAAGAGTTCATCACCACCAAACCAGCATTATATGAAATGCTGAAAGGTATTCTTTAAGAAGAGGAAGAAGAAAAAGGAACTCTGACCATTTGCCACAGCATGGATGGAACTGGAGAGCGGATAAATACCACATGATCTCACTCATTTGTGGAATATAATGAACAACATAAGCTGATGAACAAGGACTGATCCAGAGACGGAGAGGCATTGATTGGACTGTCGGGACTTGGAGGGAAGGTAGGGGAGGGTGGGGGTAAGGGGGAAAGATCAACCAAAGGACTTATATGCAAGCATATAGGCCTAATCAATGGACATGGACAACGGGGGGGTGAGGGCATGAGCGGGGGTGGGGGGGGTAGAGGGTAACGTGGGGACAAGGACACATATGTAATATCTTAATCAATAAAAAATATATATATATATAAAAAAACTAACCCTGAAAAGGGGCCTGAATTTACTTGGATCAGACTGTGCAGTAATTTATGCCTCAGGGCACGATAGAAAATAATAAAGCAATCAGCCAGTAATTAGTGGAGTCTGTTACCTGGGTGTGTTATCAAATGGAGGAAGATAGCTTAATAGAGAAATCAGCCGGGAGAAACAAAGAAAGCTCTGCTAAAGTACTGTTGGAGTATGCATATTCCCACAGTTGTGCCATCTATGAAATGACAGCAGTGGTTTCATACTGCAGGGGAAATAGGTTTCACTAAAATAGACCAGCCATGTCATCAAACAAATAAATAAGCAAACAACAACAATCCCCAGACAGGAAATTAGGTAACTAGTACACACAGATGTGACAATATATTATTGAAATGTCCAGTGTACAACAAAAATTTTTGAGATGTGCCAAAACACAGACAACCGTGACTCATACATAGGGGGGAATAAGCAGGCAACAGAAACTGCCTGTGAGCAAGCTCAAATGTATGTCTTAGCAAACAGAGACTTCAAAATAGCTGTTATAAATATATTCAAAGAATTAAAGGAAACCACAGTTAAAGAAGTAAGGGAGATATTATGACAATGTCCCATTAAATATAAAATAACAATAAAGCAATTAAAATTATTTTATAAAAATAATAACGCAATAGAAATTGTGCTGCTGAAAAACAAAACAGCTAAAATGAAATTAACTGGAGGAGTTCTAAAACAGATTCAAAGTGGCGGGAGAAAGATTCCATGAACTTACAGATAGATCAGTAAATATGTAATTCATGGAACAAAAGAATAAAGAAAAAATAACAAAGCCTCAGAAAAATGTGAGATGCCATTAAGTACAACGACATACAAATAATAAATGCACCAGATTCAGAAAAGTGAAAGGAGTAGAAAATATATTTGAGTAAATAATAACTGACATTTTCTAAAATTTATGAAAAACATTAATCTTCACATCCAAGATGCTCAACAAAACCCAAATAAATACATGCAAAGAGCTCTACACCCACACATGTTATGGTAAAAATCTTGATAGCCAAAAAAAGAGAAAATTGTGAAAGCAGGAAGAGAAAAATGACTATGTATGAGCAAACAGCAATACATTAACAGTTGACTCCATATCATAAACAATGGAAGCCAAAGGAAAATGGGATAACATATTCCAAGTGCTGAAGGAATAAAACTGTCAACTCGTGACTTTATACCCAGCAAAACTAAGTTTTAAAAATCTAGCCAAAATAAAGACATTACAAAATTAACAAAAAGTGAGAGATTTATTGCTCACATACTGAATTTATGAAAAATATTAAAGAAAGTCCTTCAGACTAAAAGCATGTGATCACAGATGATAATTCAAATACATAGACACACACAACAAAGAACACTGGTAAAGGTAATTATGTAATTATAAAAGATAGTATAAATACATATAGGGTATCCCCCAAGATGTATATATACTATAACAGCTGACAGCTGTTGCATTTTTCAAAGAGATGTATTTTTTAAAATTTATCTTTATTGTTGAAAGTATTACAGATGTCCCCCTTTTTTGTTGTTGTTGTGGTTTCTTTTCCCCCGTTGACCCCCTCATTCCCTCGCAAGACTTCACCACACTATTGTCTGTGTCCATGGGCTATGCATATGAATTCCCCAGTTAATCTCTCTCCCCTCACCTCCCACCCCCACCTTCCCTCTGAAATCCATCAGTCTGTTCCTGGTTCTATGTCTCTGTATCTATTTTTTTCATTCATTTATTTTGTTCATTAGATTCCACATATGAGTGAGATCTTATGATACTGATCTTTCTCCAACTGGCTTATTTTGCTTACCATAATACTCTCCAGGCCCATCCATGCTATTGAAAATGGTAAGAGCTACTTCTTTTTTACCACTGCATAGTATCCCATTGTATAAATGTACTACAGCTTTTTTGTTCACTCATCTGCTGATGGGCACTTGGCTACTTCCAAATGTTAGCTATTGTAAATTGTGCTGCTATGAGCAGATATTCTTTCTGGTTGGAGTTTCAGTTTCTTATAATATACTAGAGGCCTGTTGCACGAAGATTTGTGCAATAGGCCTTCTTTCCCCTGGCTGCCAGCACCAGTTTTCCTCTGGCACCTGGGACCCAGACCTTCACTCTGGCCACCACCTTCCATCTTCGCTCGGGACACAGTCTTCGCTGCGGCTAGACCCTTCAGTCTTTGCTCCTCACTCCGGCAGGAGTCTTCAGTCTCCAGCCAGAGCTGCTCCTGTAGCTGCTTCCGCCCCCCACCCTCCTCCTCATAGCTTGATCCCTGCTTCGCCTGCAGACCTTGCCAGCGGGCTCCTGGGTTCCAGGGGGCTGCCTTGCCTGCGGCCCAGCTTTCTGATCACGATCACAATCATGGGCCACAGGCAAGGGGGCTCCTGGGTCCTGAGGGAGTGCCTTGCCTGCGGCCCGGCTTTCCGATCACGATCAGGATCACCGGCCGCAGACAAGGCGGCTCCTGGGTCCTGGGGGGTCACCTTGCATGTGGCCTGGCTTTCCGATCATGATCACGGGCCGCAGGCAAGGTGGCTCCTGGGTCCTGGGGGGTCACCTTGCCTGCGGCCTGGCTTTCTGGTGTCTCCTGGGGTCACACACACAGGGGCCTGGATGGCAGCTCCCCGTGTCCCGCCCTGCCTGCAGTATGCAAATTAGCCACCATCTTTGTTGGTGGTTAATTTGCATATCACACTGATTAGCTAATGGGAGGTACGTAGTGAAGGTATGGTCAATTACCATGTTTGTCTATTATTAGATAGGATTCCTAGAAGTGGGATCACTGTGAGTTCCATTTTTAATTTCCTGAGGAAATTCCATACTGTTTTCCACAGTGGCTGCACCAGTCTGCATTCCCACACAATACCAGATATCAAGTTATACTACAAAGCCACTGTACTCAAAAAAGCCTGGTACTGTCACAAGAACAGTATGGATCAATAGAACAGAACAGAGAACCCAGAAATTAACCCAAGCCATTATGCTCAATTAATATTTGGCAAAGGAGGCAAGAACATACAATAGAGTCAAGACATTCTCTTCAATAAATGGCATTGGGAAAACTGGACAGGTACATGCAAAAAAAAAAAAAAAAAAAAAAAAAAGAAACTAGACTACCAACTTATAACATACATGAGAATAAACTCAAAATAGATAAAAGACCTAAATGTAAGTTGTGAAATCATAAAAATCTTAGAAGAAACCATAGGTAGCAAAATCTTAGGTCTCTCATAGCAATATGTTACGGATACATTTCCAAAGGGAACTAAGGAGAAAATAAACAAATAGGACTGCATCAAAATAAAAAGCTTCTGCACACACACACCCACAAATGAATTGGTAAATAAAAATAAAAATCAACAAAGTGAAAAGAGAGCCCACTGCATGGGAGAAGATATTTGCCAATGATACATCCAATAAGGGGTTAATTTCAAAAATAAATAAGGAACTCATACAACTTAACAAAAGGAAGAGAAAAAATCCAAATTGAAAAATGGACAAAGGACCTAAATAGACACTTCTCCAAAGTGGACATACAGATGGCCAAGATACATATGAAAAAATGCTCAAAGTCACCAATCATCCAAAAGATACAAATTAAAATGACAATGAGATATCACCTCACACCTGTCAGAATGGCTATCATCAACAAATCAACAAACACAAGTGTTGGCAAGGATGTGAAGAAAATGAAATGTATTTTAATAAACACTGCCTTTATAATTATTCAAAGTGTGTATAGATTTTGGGGGGACACTCTGTATTTCTTCTCTTCTCATAACTTAAATTGCAATTGTACAAAACAATAGGCATGTAACTATTATTGGGCCTATACCATAGAAATGTAATATATTTAAGAATTATAATACAAAAGATGTAGATGGAAGCAAAGCTGTATGGGAGTAAGGAAATGACACCATATGTTAACTTCATTACTTAGGAAAAAATGAAGATAGTAAATAAGGTTAATATAACAAACTGCAAAAATATATACTTGTTCTCCTTTATTCATTCTTGGCTTCTTTAAAAGACATATGATTTTATGAAGTAACTAGAGGCCTGGTGCACAGATCCATGCATGGGGGGGAGGGTTCCTCAGCCTGGCCTGTGCCTTCTCACAATCAGGAACCCCTTGGGAGATGTCCAAGTGCCAATTTAGAGCCCAATCCCCTGGCCTACAGGGATTGAGCCCTAAACCAGCAGTCGGACATCCCCTGAGGAATGTAGCAGTGTGCCAAATGGCAGGCAGCCAGGGAGGAGCCGGCTCCACACTGCTGGCGCTCATCCTGGCCCACTGCGCCTGCCATGGCCACTTGGTAGCGCTGCCACGGAGTCGGGAGGCTTCTGGCTGAGTGGCACTCCCTCTGTGGGAGTGCTCTGACCACCAGGGGACAGCTCCTATGTTGAGCGTCTGCCCCTGGTGGTCAGTGTGCATCATAGCAACTCATCGACCGGTCATTCTGGTCATTCTGGTTATTTGTTTGTAATGGTTGCTTAGGCTTTTATATATATAGATAACTAAAAATATGTATTGCATATTGTAACAGACATAGATGTAATATATAAGAACAATAGCACAAAAGGAAGAATGAGTAAATAGAGCTACAAATGAGTAACATTTCTATAGCTCACTGAAAGTAGTATAAATATTAAATAGATTCTGACAACTTACAATGTATCTGGTAAGCCCTAGAGCAATTAAAAATATAGCTAAAAATTACTAAAGGAATTAAAATGCTACACTAGAAAATATCACTCCTCATTACTACTTTCTTTTGCACCAAGTGTAAAAGAAAGTAGTAATGAGGAATAGAGAAACAGAAAAGAAATGAGCAGACAAAACAAAAAGTAAAATGGCACATGTAAATCTGACTTCTAACTCTATCAATAATAGCATTAAATGTGAATGTATAAAATGCTCCACTCCTCAGGCAGAGATTGTCAGACTAGGTGAAAAACAAGATAAACATATAATTCAAATAATTCAAATTTGCAATTAGTTTAAAAGTGAAAGGATGGGAAAAGACATATCATGGAAAGAAAAACCATCAGACAGCTGGAGTGGCTATACTCACATCAGACAAAATATATTTTAGAACAAGAAAGAAATAAGAGAGATATTTTTATCATGGTAAACAAAATATAGCAATTATAAATTAATACTCCTAACAACAGAGCCCCAAAATACACAAAGCAAAAACTTCCAGAATTGCCAGGAGAAATAAACAATTCAAAATAACAGTTGGAGACTTCAATACTCCACTTTCAATAATGGAATGACTAGCTAGAAAATCAGCAAGAATTTAGAAGACTTCAATACTATAAACCAACTTGACTTAACAAATATTAATAAAACACTTTGTCCAATAGCTGCAAAACATACAGGGTAAAGCAAAAGTAGGTTCATATGAAAAATAATACAATAATTAATAAAAATAATACAAAAATAAACTATTTCACATACAACTGTAAACCTCCTTTTGTCCCACCCTATACATGCTCCTCAAGTGCATATAAAATATTCTCCAGGATAAACTACATATTAAGCTATAAAACAAGCATCAATAAATTTAAAAGGATTGAAATGATATAAGTACATTCTGTGATCATAATGGAATGAAATTAAAAATAAAAATCAGGAGGAAATTTTTCAAGCTCACAAATATGTGTAAATTAAGAAACACACTACTAAATAATCAATGGGTAATAGAAGAAATCACAGGGAAATTAGAAAATACTTTTAAGATGAATGAAAATGAATACATGACTGAGCAATAAGGCAAGAAAATAACATAAAAGACATGCATATTGCAATCAAAAGCAAAACTTTATTTGTTAATGACATTGTTTGTATAAGGAAAATCATATAAAATCTAAAAGCTATCTATATACATAAAAACCTTGCCGAAACCGGTTTGGCTCAGTGGATAGAGCGTCGGCCTGCGGACTGAAAGGTCCCGGTTTGATTCCGGTCAAGGGCATGTACCTGGGTTGTGGGCACTTCCCCAGTGGGGGATGTGCAGGAGGCAGCTGATCGATGTTTCTCTCTCATCGATGTTTCTAACTCTCTCTATCTCTCTCTCTTCCTCTCTGTAAAAAATCAATAAAATATATTTTAAAAAAAAAACAAAAACCTAAGTCACCAAACGACCAGTCAACTGGTCGCTATGATGCATACTGACCACCAGGGGGCAGATGCTTAACACAGGAGCTGCCTCCTGGTGGTCAGTGCGCTCCCACAGCAGGAGCACTGCTCAGCTGGCTGACCCATCCCAGTGGCCCCCCAGCCTGGCAACAGCCACTCACTCCCTCAGTAGTCCTGCAGGTCCAATCTCCGGAGAATGGGCCAGGCACCGACCAACTGGCGTTGCTGGTGTGATCCCAACAGCGCTGCCAGCCTCCTGGAAGTTGATTTGGGCACCATGGCCACTTCCCCTCCCTTGACGCTCCACAAGGAAGAAATGATATAAAAGCGGCCGCCATGTGGCTCCCGACAACCGGTGCAAACATCAGCAGAATGGATCCGGATCCTGGGCCGGCAAGGGTGTCCCATCACCTGCTTAGAGGGCCAATCGCGTCCCAGCCCCACCCCACTCCCCTTGGGTGGGCACCAGACGCAGGGCTCATGGCTGGCGAGCACTGCTGTGGTGGTGCAAGCCTCTCCTGATCAGGACTAACTGGGCACTAGCCTGCGGCAAGCACAGTGGGGCCAGGATGAGCAGGAGCGGCAGGCAGGAGCGGCAGGTGGCATTGGACTGCGGGTTTGGCCCAATCCCCGCAGGCCACCCTGAGGGACCCCACCTATGCATGAATTTGTGCACTGGGCCTCTACTTAGAAATAATAATGAGTTTAGCAAGGTTACTGATAAAAGTTCAACATACAAAAGTCAATTGTATTTGGACCCACTTGCAATGGATAGTCTAATGACTAGACACAATAGCTTAAAAAAAATAATTAGGAACTATAGTCAAGGGTCAGACTCCATTTTTTAAAAATGTTTGACTACTAACAGCTATCAAGTCTCAAACTCCCTTCTATACTCCCCACCCCCTTTCTGCCATATCTGGGAAAGTTGATGAGAAAGCCCAGTGCTCCTTTCTTTGACATCTGCAGGAGATGCAAACTACATAAGCCACTGTCCACTTCCATGGGAGCTCTACCCCAGCCCCACCTCCTAACAAAAACAACAAAAAGCTGAGCCAGTGTCCTTCCTTGCTCTCTCTGGCCATTTCAGGCATGCCAGAGAGACCTCAATCCTATATAATAAAAGGTTAATATGCAAATAGACCAAACAGCAGAACGACCGGTCAGTATGATGCCCACTGACCACCAGGGGGCAGACGCTCAATGCAAGAGCTTCTCCCTGGTGGTCAGTGTGCTCCCACAGGGGGAGCACCACTCAGCCAGAAGCCCTGAGCCAGGCTCATGGCTGGCGAGCACAGTGACAGTGGCGGGAGCCTCTCCTGCCTCCGCAGCAGTCAGACATCCCCCAAGGTCTCCCAGACTGCAAGAGGGACCCCCCCGCCCCCGAGGGCATGAATTTCATGCACCGGGCCTCTAGTTATGTAATAAAAGTCCTCTTGCTTTGTGCATGGTTTAATTGGTCTTTACAAACTGAATTTTGGGTGGGTCCACCCTACTTCTTCAGGGTGACTACAACAATAGGTGCTGTGATCAGGATATTGAGACAGTGACAACCCATGGGGGAGCCCTTGTTCTTGCTTTGCTTGTTGACTGGCAAGCTGCCCTCTGAGCTGCTGCTTGCTGGTGAGCTCCTGCTCTGACCTGCGCTGCTCACGCTGTGTTAGTGAGCCCTCCAGAGCCTTTGTAATGGATTTCCCTGACCTAAGTTGGAAGTTTCAATAATTAATTGGATTTTAAGAACAGGAATATGGGATTCAGGTGGGGCTATTTCAGAGTGGCCTCGAGTCATGTACTTTATAGGTTGGACCTATCTGTGCATCTTAGAATGAAGTTGAGACTAATGCTGAGCTCAGGGGAAAGAGTACCGGTGTTATACACAGGCTCACTGTGTGGTCACTCATGGAAAAGCAGTCACTAGGGGGAAAAAGGGAATAAAAAAGGAGCCATGTGAAGTGCTGAGGCCTGCACTAAGGAGCAGATGGCTCAGCAGTCCCCTTACATTCCTCTGTTGCTGCTGCTGTCTACATCTCTGTCGTAACAAAAATGCTGATCCATACAGTTATAGAGAAAACTCCATGGCATCTGTGTGGCACTGCGAAGGGGTTAATTCAAACACTGCTTAAGCCCAGGGTCCTTAAATCCTATAAAGCAACCACTGCCATGGGGCGGCCTCCAACCCTGGTGGATACTGATATGCAGCTCTCTGCAAAATTTTATAAATATTAAAAGGCCTGGTGCAAGGATTCATGCACCGGTGGGGTCCCACAGCCTGGCCTGCACCCTCTCGAAATCAGGTTTCAGCCTGATCCCCGCAGGCCTGGCCCGAGGGATGTAGTAGTGCATGAAGCTGCAGGCGGCCAGGGAGGAGCCCGAGCCCTGGCCAGGCGCTGTGCCACTCCCGCTCATCCTGGCCCACTGTGCCTGCCACCACTGCCGCCGCTCGCACCTTAGCACTGCCACGGAGGCGGGAGCGGCTTGAGCCGCCACAGCTGTGCTCGCCAGCCATGAGCCCAGCGTCCGGCGCCTGATGGTCAGCTGAGCGGCACTCCCACTGTGGGAGCGCACTGACCACCAGGGGCAACTCCTGCATTGAGCGTGTGCCCCCTGGTGATCAGTGCATGTCATAGCAACCAGTCAAACAGTTGACCAGTCGATCAGTTGACTGGTCATTTAGGGATATATATATATATATATTACAGAGAACCCCCAGTAAATACAACAAAGGCTTAAAAAGAAAGAGGAGATAGGAAGGAGCAGGGAATAGAGAGAGAGAAAAAACAACAACCAAAAACCTGGGTATAGCAGAGTAAACCACAAACTAAAACAGATGTCCACATTTGGACTAATTTTGGAACTGGAAATCCAAACTTTACTAAAAGAATTTATACAACAAAAGAAAAAGGGGCACTGACTGTTGTACCCCTACAACACAGCTTCTGAATTAATGCTAATATCTGCTCAAAGGCACCAATTAGCAAACGTTCATGGCCTTAATCAATACTGAGGTTCAAATTAAGTTATTCCTGGAGATCTCATTAAATTTAAACATGTATCCCCTATAATATTCTATAATCTTAGGAAAATTACTGAACAAAATAGAGGATACAAATATGCTTCACTTCAACCACAAGAATTATCATCTTGCCTAAATTTCCCAGTTATAGCACATAGCATCCATGGCCCTAAAATATCCCACAGTGAACATGAGCACTCAATTATGAATAAATTTAATTAAAATAAAATTTGTAACACATACAAATTGGCTTGACAAAATGGAACCCCAGGGACCATACCTCCAATTAAAGTAGTTATTATGGCCCAATGTAAATTAAAGCAAAGCCTGAAAAGATTGAAACTCGTTATACAAGCCCACTGCTTCTCCATTTAACAATCTATTTGACCTGTTTTTAAACCTGAAATAAATGACACTTCACAGTGGATTATGCAACCTTAAGGCTATGGTGCTACTCATTAAGGCCTCCGACACAGTATTATTGAAATTACTGACTCCATTAAATCAAAAACTGGAAAATAGGTTTTGCTGTTATAGATCTGGATAACATGTTCTGTTCAGTTGCTATTTCAACAGCCTCTCAGCCACAGTTTTATTTTACTTCCAAAGGGACACAATACACCTTTACATGGTGGCTACCCATGGGGTTCCTCACAGCCTTGCCATCACACAGTCTTTTCAGGCTAGATCTTATCTGTA
This sequence comes from Myotis myotis, assembly GCF_014108235.1. Taxonomy (NCBI): domain Eukaryota; kingdom Metazoa; phylum Chordata; class Mammalia; order Chiroptera; family Vespertilionidae; genus Myotis; species Myotis myotis. The sequence goes on from NW_023416335.1 coordinate 114,048,635, forward strand.
TCCAACTTTAACCAGGAGCTCAGGTCTACCATGACATTGATGGCGTCCTCCTCTGGGACATTCATTTGACACACTCAGGAAATACAAAAACGTAGTGCCAGGCTCTGCCATCTTAAATTCCTAAAAATGATTTGGTAAACTGTGGGTACTCCATCCCTGACACTGTCAAGAAATAGCTAATCATACTATCAGCACCCATAATATTTTAAAAAAGCCCAAGATCTTTGGGTCTCTTTTGGGTTCAGGAGGCTAAATATTCTTCATTTGAAAATGTTTCTTAAGTCCATTTATGCTGTTACTTGCAATTCAGTCCTCCTTCATTGGGGTCCCCTCCAACAAAAGGCTCTAGAATCTGTCCAAATTACAATGAACAAGTACTTCCGTTAGAGCCCTCAGAGATGCCCTCACTGAGCAACTTCCTCTTGTGCCTCCTGGAGTTTCTAGACCACTCACAATGGCTATAAGTTGCTCATGGGTTTTAATGCAAGAACTGCCCTCCTTGGCCCTGCACACTACAGTATTAGAGTGGCAACTTCTGGACACATGCTGGTCTCTCCTGAAAAGAGAAGCTCTTATTAGCCCTGACCCTTTGATCCCCAGCGCAGCTAGCGAGGTTTTCTTACTACAGGATGGAGCCAAACTAGGGCCCTCTGGCATATCCCACCTACAGGAGTGGGTGGCCTCCCTGTCCTCAGTCCATTGCCTGATGCCATAGGGCTGAAGATCACTCCGCTCCCAGACGCCTTTGCTCCCTAGGAAGTCCCTTAGGTCAACTGATGAACAGCAATGGGAGTTTTACAGATGGAAGCATGACCATCACATGTGACAGAGCTTGTTGGAGAGCTGCTGCTCTTCATCCTTTAACCAAAATGCCCCTGACAAAAGATGGGACCCAAGGCTCAGAACAATTAGACAAACTTCAGACAGTCATCTGACACCGGAAGCTCTGATCAAAAGTTAGTCCCATTTGTACACTTTCACTCTCTGAACCATTGCCTGGCTGTCTGGTCCCTGCTCAATGTTGCCTCCTTTGAGGTAAAAAACAAACAAACTACCAAAAATTCTGGCTCTTTTTTGTCAGTCACCCAGACTATAAATCAAACTCACACATGTTTCCACACCTCCTGTAGCCACAATATGTGACCTCACCAAAGACAGTCCCTGTCCACTTTTGGAGTTTCAACCACTTCTGAGAGTGTAAAAGGCAAGCATTTGGCTTCTCAGAACACACAAGGCTCTTGAACAAGGTGTTCGATGGAACTTTCACCTTCCTTTTACTGGCCTCAGACTGCAGGCCTCATAGAGCACAGTCCTGGCTTACTAAACAAGTTCAAATTCAATTAAACGATACAGAGCACATTTTAGTCATTAGTCAAATATCAGGGCTCTCCCTCTTCCCAGATGTAGGAAAGCTCACAAGAAAACCCGGCGCTCCCTCCTTTGGAGCCCATGGAAAAGTCCAGACACACAAACACCTCCCTGAGTGTGAAACACGCACCCTGCCCACACCCTGGTCACAATAAACTCCAGGTGAATCTCCTTTCCCTGCTCTCTCCAGGCCACTGAGCTCAACTGTGTAAGCAATAGTTCTCATACTCTCTGGAGGTGTGTATGGCATCACCAACCTCCAGTAGGAAGGTGAGCACTTGAGGTTTTCCATTCTGTTGTCAAAGTAGCTATGCAGTCACCTCATTCGCGAAGTTCCAACAACGTGAAAACCAAAGTAGAGGGTTTTTAAATAATTTTATTAATCTTACGCAAAAGTGTCTGGTAGTGTGAACTGCATTGCTTCTAGACCACAAAGCTACTTCATAAAAACAATGCTCTATAATATTTCACTTTACTTTACTATTAATCAAATTACCTCAATATTTTCCTAATACTAAATGGACATTCAAACAATTTTGGTATGGGTTCATCCATATCTCCAAGGTGGTTCCATCACGGATAGTTTAACACAAGCAGTATAATACTTGTTCTTTAAAACTACAAAACATTACTGATAAAAATCAGAATATACAAGTAAGTGTCCATGGATTAGAATACTTGATATTGATAAGATGGCAATACTTCCCAAATTGATGGACGGACACAATGCAATCCTTATCAAAATCCTAGCTGGCTTCTTTGCAGAAACTGACAAGCTGATATTAATTTCATAGCACACAGAATAGCCAAAATAATCTTGAAAAAACAAGAACAAAGTTAGAAGGCTCACATGTTCCAATTTCAAAACTTAGTTTAAAGCTACAGTAATCAAGTCAATGTAGCACTAATACAAAGATAGACATATAGCTAAATATAACAGAATTGAGATTCCAGAAATAAACCCAACATTTACAGTCAATTAAATTTCAACAAGGCTGCCAAGACCATCCAATGGGGGAAAACCAGTCTTTTCCAGAAATGGTGCAGGGACAACTGGACACACATATGCATAAGAAGGGTGTTAGAGTACTATCTCATATCATGTTAAAAACAACTCAGTGGATTAAAAACCTCAGTGTAGGTGCTAAAACAATAAAACCCTTAGAAGAAATCACAGGTATAAATATTCACAGCTTCAGATTAGGCAATGATTTCTTATATGTGACACAAAAAGCATAAGCAACAAAAGACAAAATAATTGTACTTCATAAAAATTAAAAGCCTTTATGCTTCAAAGGATGCTAACAAGAATGTGGGGTACAACAACACAAGAATGGGAGAAAATATTTTCAAATTATATATCTGATAACTTTTAGTATAAAAATGTATAAATAACTGTGTAACTCAGTAATGGAGAGAAAATAACCAAATTTTTAAATGGGCAAAGGATTTCAATAGACATTTCTCCAAAGAAAATATACAGATAGCTAATAAGCATATGACAAGATGCATAACATCTTTAGCCATCAGAAATGTAAATCAAAATCACAACGATATACACTTCACACTCACTAGAGTAGCTATGATAAAAAAGACAGACATTAGCAAGTGTGGATGAGGGTGTGGAGAGAGTAGAACCCTCACACACTGCTAGTGGGAATGTAAAATGGCGCAGCCCCTTTGGAAAACAGTCTAGTAGTTCCTCCGAAGGTTAAACAGAGCGGTGCTATATGACAACAATTTTACTTCTACATGTGAAATTAAAACATTTCTCTACTTGTAGTGGCATTATTCATAATAAAAGGTGGAAACAGTGCAAATACACACGAACTGATGAGTGGATAAGCAAAATGTGGAATGCCAATTCACTGGAATATTTTTCAGCCACAACAAGGAAAGAAGTACGGACACATGCTACCATATGGATGAACCCTGAAAACATTAAGCATGTGAAAGAGGAGAGACACAAAAGGTCACATATTCTATGACTCCATTATATGAAATGCCCCGAATAGGCAAATCTACAGAGACAGAAAGCAGATGAGTGGTTGCCAGGGGCTGGGATTTGGGAGAAATGAGGAGTGCCTGAAAATGGGCACAGGGTTTCTTTCTTCATGGGGTCATGAAAATGTTCTAAAATTGATTGTAATGATGGTTGCAAATTCTGTGAATATACTAAAACCATTGAACTATGTCCTCCAAAAGGGTGATTGTATGTAATATATGAATTATATCTCAATAAAGCTATTATATTAAAACAAAAGTTTAAGAGCATAAACAATTCTTGCCTTTAGTTCAGTAACAGGCTTACATTACCTGCAGCAATGGCTGTTTTCCCAACTCTCTCTCAGAACCTTTGCTTTCAAAAGTCCTCGGTCAGACAGAGCGGGTCTGTCACTGAGAGCCTCCGCTGAACCCCTCAAACAGGCAGGTGGAAGAAATGCTTATGCAGCACATCAAAGGCACTTCCAAACACATATAACCATAGCGGAGAAAGCAATTAAAATAACTTCAACAATTAATAAACATTAAAAAACCTTCTAAAATAAAATATTCAAATACTACACAAAGAAGCTGTCTCTTATTCTTATCTGACAATATTTTCCAAAAAAAAGAAAAAAGAGATTTTGCTGCTATTGAATGCTTTAAAAATGTGTTGCTCTTTCGAAGTAATACTCTTTTTCTTTTGAAAGGTAAGTCCTTTGAAGATTGAAGATCTTCACATTTCAAACCTGAAGAATTTTATTTGTTCTTGTTTTCTTTTGTTATTGACTGTCATTTACGTATAATTCTATAAAGCTGGAAACATCTCAGTCAACTAGAATTAGATTATAGTGCTTCTCAGGTTAAATATTATATTGATAAAAGATCCATCCATCATTGTCCAACATTACTGACATCCCAAGCAGTAAAACAAAGACTTTAAGAAAATAAGTGCATATTAATCCAATTCAACATACATTCACAGCACCTACTATTGACAAGGCCTTTCTCAATTCGCTGTGGGAAATTCAGAATCAAGGATGGAGTGGTCCCCACCTGGGGCTCGCAACCTGCTAGAGGGGAGGCACCAGCCAAACAGAAAGGGGAGAGTGGGGCCAAGTATCACCTTACTACTTAAAGGGTTAAAGAGAATAAAACAGGGTAGAGCAAACATTGTGCTTAGCAGATATCTTGCAGAAAGCTTGCAGCCTTGAGCTCGGCATAGCTTAAATAACCACTGGCAGTGGGAGGAACCAAGGATAGGACCTGCCAGTCAAGCTCTGAGCGTCAACAGAAACTGCTTGCAGCCAGCAGAAGCTAATATCTGCCTCTCCCTTTAGCCGCTGCTGACTCCTTTTTTGGATTCAGCCCGTCTGCACCCAGACACCTGAAATAAAATTTCTTTTGATACATTATGGCCTCATGTCATTGGTGCGCAACACCAGCCCACTCAAAACCTTTCACTACTATGGGAAGAAAATAATTAAATAAACACAAAATCATCAAGTAGACCAATTCAGAGTTTTTATTCAAGGCCTATTTTTCATAACAATTTTATTTTTTTCTGGTGTATTCACATGTACAGGGCAATACATTATTTGAACCAAGTTATTTTTTAATATATTTTATTAAATTTTTACAGAGAGGAAGAGAGAGGGATAGAGAGTTAGAAACATCGATGAGAGAGAAACATCGATCAGCTGCTGCCTGCACACCTCCTACTGGGGATGTGCCCACAACCAAGGTACATGCCCTTGACCGGAATTGAACCTGGGACCTTTCAGTCTGCAGGCCAACGCTCTATGCACTGAGCCAAACTGGTTAGGTCTGAATCAATTTATTTTTTAATGTTTCTATAATTCTTCCTAGTTGCTTTTAAACAATTTCTTTTTTCACAGATATTTTGTTGAGAGGTGGTGTGCTTTGTTCAAATGACTGAGAAACTATTCCTCTCTTGCTTTGCTCAGGAATATGAATAAACAGCAGCTTTCCTTCATATTGGGGAAAGTCACCAAAATTCTTTAATAAACTACAATCCTCCCACAGAAGAAATAAGGACACAATTAAACAAAGCAAGGAAAGGGGCATCTTTCAGAATGTACTAAAGATCTGGGTTTGATATGATTACCACCAAGTGTGTAATCTCAGGCCAGACTCAAAGTCTCTGAGCCTCAGTTTTCTCACCTGAAAAATTAGGATAAAACCATCTATCCATTTTAATCCATTTTAGTGACAGAAGAGAAATTGCATCTGAAGTGCATATAACATTGCCCAGCATGTAGTAAAGAGCCAATAAATTATAGGCATTGCTATTATTGCTATCATTAATGCCACTGTTGTTACAATTGCAAAAAGAATATGGGTCAAAGTACATGCTAACTAACTCCCAGGATGGCTCTCCAATGAGTCTCACCTGTGAATCAGGCATGTGACATAAAATACTGTGTAAGTGATAGACTGTTAGACTGTGACTTCTAAGTCTAGGTCAAAAAAGGCATATTGCAGAGTCCTCTTTGGACTCTTGGATTGCTCTCTCGGGAAGCCAGCTATGCCATCAGGATGTTTAAGCAGCCTGTTGAGAAACTGGGGGCTCATGCCAATACCAGCACCAACTCACCATCCATGTGAGGAATGACTTCATCATGGAAGTGAGTCCTCCATCCTTAGTCAAGCCTTCAAATGACTATAAACTTAACCAGATATGACTGCAGCCTCACAAGAGGCTCCAAGCTCAGAGCATCCAGCCAAGCTGTTCCCAAATTCTTGACCTACAGAAACCATTAGATGATAGATGATTATTGTATTTTAAGCCACTATGATCTGGGGTGACTTGTTATTCAGGAACTATAACTGATACAGTATTGGCACCTGGAAGAGGGGTGCTACCATAACAAGAATGTAATGATGGAGGAGTAGCTTTGGAACCAGGCAGCGTAGCAGCTGTAAGGAACTTGAAGGGAGAATTTGTGAAAGCATAAAAAGTTTCAAAGGAACTATGGCCTTGGAAAAGCTGGCAGCGGGGGCTTAAAGGAAAGTGAGAATTCACTGATGGGAAGTGAATCCTTGTTATTCAGTTGCAGAAAGTTTAGCAACTAATGCACTGTATTATGAAATGTAGAAATCATCTCTTACTAAGTAGCTAATTTAGTAACTTGGCTACTGAGATTTTGAGATAGAGTGCTGAAAGTGCTACCCAGCTTCTTACTCTTGTGGTAAAAGGGAAGCATATGAGGATACACTAAATACGTTAAAATAAAGGAGCTGTTCAACATAAAGGAGCTAGGCCCAGCCAACATGGCTCAGCAGTTGAGTGTCAACCCATGAACCAGGAGGTCATGGTTTGATTCCTGGTCAAAGTATATGCCGGGGGTTTGCTCCCCATTGGGAGGCATGCAGGAGGCAGCCGATCAATGATTCTCTCTCATCATTGATGTTTCTCTCTCTCTCTCTCTCTCTCTCTCTCTCTCTCTCTCCCCCCCCCCCCCTTCCTCTCTGAAATCAATAAAAATAATTGGGAAAGAAAACCTAAAGGAACTAGGACTTGTTGAAAATTCCCAGCTTCTGGGCAGAGATCATATCTCTGCTGCTATTGGGAAACATGGTCTAGTGATGAAGCCAAAGCTATAACTGTAAAATACTTTGATAATACTTCAGAAAGATCTAAGGCAGTGCCCTAAATAATTGTTAATTCATAAGGCCTCAAGGAAGTTTAAGGTTATTGTCCCTCAGCAGCCTAAGAAAAAACCCAAGGCAGAGAAAGGTTTATTTTCAAGTAAGTTTTGGGTGTGGCTGTTGTCAAATGAAGTTAACCCAACAATATTCATTAAAGACATAAAAAATTTTAGAGAACTATATTAAGAGAAATACTTCCAGCTTACAATGAAATAGTGAAGATACAATACTAAATGAAAGGAGGTCTTTAGACATTCAAACTTCCACATGCAGGAAGCAGGCTGAGAAAACCCCTAAAATGCAAACCTTTCATTGAAGAGGAAGGCAAAGAGAGAACCAAGAGCCAGAGGACAAGGCCAATAGCCTTAAAAAGTCATTATCAGACACCGGTACAACTTGGCCCTAATCAAGGTGCCACCAACATGTACCCTGCTCCATTTTAGAATAGCTATGGGCCAGTGCCTCCTCTCACTGTGTGCCTCACATTATGCTCCCTTGTTTCTAATTGGGAGTCTACTGAAGTTATCCTATGCTTGATACACCACTGCCTATTGGGTGGGTGGAGGGGAAATTTCTTTTTTTAGATAAAATATTTTTTGTTCAAGAGGAACTGCATTCAAGGAGCTATACTCAACTATATTTAAGTGTTTCCATTCATTCCTGGACCTGATTCCGATTATGACATTCTGGATGTTGAGCTGATGTTGTAAAGGATGAGACTTTGGGGGGCCATCGATGGGGTGAGTGTTTTTTGCATGTGGGAGGGAGATAAATCACCAGAAGCCAGTGGTAATTAGCCTCCAATATGCTCTCTGCTGCAATGATCATCACCTCCTAGTATTCACACCCTGTGCCATTCCCAGACTTTTGTGACTAGTAGAATACTGAGGGTATGAAACTTCTTAGGCTATATTGTAAAATAAATTGCAGCTTCTTCCTGGGTCTCTTGGACTGCTCACATTTGGGGGAAGCCAACCACCATGTTATAACATCTTTGTGTAAAGAGAGACCCACGTAGAGGGAACCGAGCCTTCCTGCAATAGCTGGTACCAACTTGCTAGCTACGTGAGTGAGCCACTTTGGGAATGGGTCCTCTGGCCACCAGCCTTCAGATGACAGATGCTCAGCTGACATGTGACTCTCAGGATTTAAGGACAGGCTTGATGCAATGGGCTTTCTCTCCATCAGGACAGTGATGTCTCAGCTTTACTCACTTAGCTTTAAACGTCCCACATTTGGGAAACCCCTCAGCACCCAATATGGCTCACCAAAATGGCTGACCACCAACACTTATAACTCCCAGGCTTAACTAGCAACTTCAACAATACATAATAGAATTGCTGTAAATCTGGATAGAGGTGGAAAAGTCCCTCAGTGTGAGGAGTGATGAAAATGACAGGCATGCCTAGAGTAATGATATGGAATAAACTGCCAACCAGAGGGTAGGGTAAATTCTCTAAGAACTGGTGGTGATTTCAACATCTAGGCAAAACCAGTCACTAACATTTAAAAGAGAAGCTCCAGTTCTGGGAAAACAGGACAGCCACATCCAAAGCAATGTGGTTGGACCCCACCTCACTTCACATGTGACACTTAACTCAAAATGGATGACAGATTTAAATTTAAGAGATAAAATTATAGCCAAAACCGTTTGGCTCAGTGGATAGAGCGTTGGCCTGCGGACTGAAAGGTCCCAGGTTCGATTCCGGTCAAGGGCATGTACCTTGGTTGCGGGCACATCCCCAGTAGGGAGTGTTCAGGAGGCAGCTGATCGATGTTTCTCTCTCATCAATGTTTCTAACTCTCTATCTCTCTCCCTTCCTCTCTGTAAAAAATCAATAAAATATATTTTAAAAAAAGAGATAAAATTATAAAACTCTTAAAGAAACATGGGCATAAGTCTTCATAAACCTGAGTTAGCGTAAGCCTCTTAGATATGATAACAAAGGCATAGGCTACAAAAGAAAAAAATAAATAAATTGAACATTATCAAAATTAAAAACTTTCTTTTTTTTTTTTGGCTTAAACAACAGACATTTATTTCTCATGGTCCCGGAGGCTAGGAGTCCAGATTAAGGTGCAGGCAGATTCAGTATCTGTGGGAGCCCTCTTCCTGGGTTACAGATGGCCACCTTCTCATCATTCCTTGTATCATCTTTGCTTGGTAAACATGGAAATTATGGGTACAGACCTTTTTTATTTCAAAGAACTCAATTAATAAAGTGCAAAGACAGCCACAAAATGGTAAAAAAAAATATCATAAATCATATACGTGATAAGGGAATTGTATTGAAAGTCTACAAAAACTCTTAAAACTCAACAAGAAAAAGACAATCCAGTTTAAACATGGGCAAAGGATCAGAATATACACTTTTCCAAAGAAGACATAAAAATGTCCAACAAGCACATGAATTTTCCAAGAAGCACATGAACACATGCTCAACATCATCAGTTATCAAGGAATGTAAATCGAAACCATAGCGAGATGCCACTTTTACATCAAGACGATGGTTAGATTTTAACAAGTGTTGGTTAGAAGAGAGGTTGTGAAGAAATTAGAACCTTCAAGCACTGATGATGGGATATAAAATGATATGACTACTTGGAAAAGAGTCTGATAGCACTTTAAAAGATTAAATATAGAATTATCTACCATATGACCCAGCAACCCAACTCTTAGGGATATATCCAAAAGGAAAAAAATATATATCTACACAAAAACTTGTACACAAATGTTCATAGTGACAAAATGAATAATATTCAAAAAGTGACTAAGCAGCCCACGTGTTTATGATCTAATGAATTTATAAATAAATTGTGATATATCCACACAATGGAATATCATTGAGCAATAAAAAGGAATCATTATGGAATGAATTGTGTTCTCCAAATGCATATGTTAAATCCCTAACCCTCAATATAACTATATTTGGAGATAGACTTTTAAGGAAATGATTAAGGTTAAATGAGGTCATAAGGGTAATCCAATAGGACTGGTGTCCCCTTTTTTATTGTTGTTACTCCTCACCCAAGGATATTTTTCTGCTGATTTGTAGAGAGTGCAAAGGAGGAGGAGAGACAGAGAAACATCAATGTGAGAGAGACACATCGATTGGTTGCCTCCCTCACAACAGGGGCTGGGGATTGAGCCTGCAACTGAGGTATTGCCCTTGACCAGAATGGAACCCAGGACCCTTCAGCCCTCAGGTTGATGCTCTAACCACTGATCAAACTGGCTAGGGCAGGAGTGGTGTCCTTATATGAAGAAGTAGAGAAACTGGAGATCTTTCTCTCTCGCTCGCTCCACTCATGCAAAGAAAAACCATGTGAGGATTCAGTGAGAAGGTGGCTATCGGCAAACCCAGGAGAAAGGCTTCACCAGACACCAATCCTATTGACACCTTAATACCTCGGACTTGCCTCGCCTGCAAAAATGGGAGAAAATAAATTTATTCTGTTTAAGCCCCCAGTCTGTGGTCTCTCCCATGACAGCCTGGGCTGACTAACACAGCAGTAAAGTACAGACACATGCTACAAACTGAATGGCCTTTAAAAACATCAAGACAAGCGAAACGAACTAGACACGAAAGACCACCTATTACATGACTCCATTATATGAAATATCCGGAATAGGCAAATCTATAAAGATAAATATAGTAGATTAGTGGTTGCCAAAGGCTGGGGTTTGGGAAAAATGAGGAGTGCCTGATAATGAGTAGGTGGTTTCTTTCTTTTTAAAATCATGAAAATGTTCTAAAATCCAGTGTGGTGATGGTTGCACAACTCTGTGAACAGGTTTAAAACCACTGATCTTGCACTTTAAGGGGGTGAATTGTATGGAATATGAGTTACGTCACAGTCAAGTCATTATCTAAGAGAGAGACAGGGCTGGAGTTAGCTGGCTAGTTAACTAGCTCTCAGAAAGAAAAATAAAGAGACAAGATAGAAGACACAGAAAATTAGGTGGAAGACAGATGACAGATGGTCCTTCTGGATCCAAAGGATAGATGGCTAAAATAGAGGCCTTTGTGGTGTGAGCGCGCAGCACAGCCACCTGAGACTAGCACAGTGGCAGAGAATGAAAACTGCCTCAAGGAGAGGGAAAGTGAAGGGGAGGAAGGAGAACAGGACAGCAGATCCTCTGACTTTACTCAGTTCAGCTGAATTCAAGAAACACCAAATGAACACACACCGACGTCTTGCTAGCTCTTGCAAAATAAAAACGAATAGGACCCAGTCCCTGCTAACATCCGCATCATATGCACATGCAGAAAATCACAATAAAGTGTGCTCAGTGACATGACTGAAGCAAGAACCAGAGCTGTGGGAGCTAAAGCAGGGGAACCCTAAGCCCAGACTGGGCTGAAGGAATGGGCTGTTGGAAGGGGTAAACTGAGTTGGATCATAAAGGAGGGACAGAGCAAGTGGAGTGAGGACTAGAGAAGGGAGGAAGGTGTCTCAGGGAGGAAGCTACTTGAGGAAGGCAGGAGGAACCAGGTCTGCTGGGGGCAGGTAGGCTGGGAGAACATTAAGGTGCTCGGTCTTCTCTCCTGACAGCAAGGTAGAGCCACCATAAAATATTAAAGGCCAGGGCTTGTTTTTCTATGGAGGACTAAGAGGGGCAAGACTGGAGGCAGGGAAATCAGCTGGGCTCCAGCAGCAAGGGAGAGAAGCCCATGTCAGAGAGCAGGGTGGAGTGGAACCAATGGATTCCTTATAAAATCAGCAGGTTTTACCGATTGACAGGGGTGGAGCTGGGGCAGCAGTGGTAGTGGTAACAGTAACGAGTAATCTCTTTGTTATAGGAACAAGAAAGAGCCTACATACCTGAAAAATCTCTGAGGAGACCACTACAGTTAAGCCATGCCCCACTGAGATCATGCGCACCTGAAAATGCAACACTTTGTAGGAACTTTAGGAAAATCCTCTCACTCCAAGGAGAGCGTCGGGAAGCTTTGGTCAGAAGAGCCCACGGAAGGCTCCCCACGGAGCGGCCGGACAGCCTGGGGTCACTCCCTGCGATCAGCGAAGCAAACCCCAGAAAGGTGCCTAAGAAAGAAGAGCAGAGTGGACCCACGATGCCTGAACGGAACAGGGAGGGACTAGGAGGAGGGGAGGCTTCGATCCCATGCTTTTGATAAACACTCAGTCTAGCCAGAGGTAAAGGGCAAAAGAATACAAAAACAAAACAAAGCAAAAACTATTGCTAACCTCATTACAGATGTGTTCATAATGTAGGAATGATGAGCAGAGGGAAACTTAGCTGAGCTGGCATTATTTAATATCCAGGCCAGAAAAAGAAACTAGTGAAAGTTGTTTGGTTTTGTTAATTTTTTGGAGTTATGAAGCCATCGGTCCGAGGTAAAAGAGAACCCTGAGCTAAAGGAGCAATACTTACTCTGCAAAAGCGAACAAACCTATTTAAGCAGTATCTTTCACTGAGACCCAAATCTTGAGTTTTATTTTCTTATAAGAATCTATAAAACAGATTAGAACTGGATTATTAGAATAACAGGGAGCTGAGGATCTTAATTTGCATTTCTGTTTAGATCTTGTTTACCACCTAAAGTGACTGTATTTAATCCAGAGATTTGCTAATAACTAGTGACTTGTTTTCCACCACATTAGAATAAAACAACCACTAGGAGAGTTGACCTGTACATATTCATATTCAATTAGTGTATACATGAATCAAAGCCTGTGTGAAAGGGAACAGAATGGGGGAGGGAGGGCGGAGGGTGAGAAGAGCGCTATAAGCAGAAGGAAATGAGCAGAAGGTACAATAATGTAAATACTGCCTGTGATGTTATATGATGTTATATGTAAATACTGCCATGTTATATGATGACATAACATGTCTTGTCTATGCTTTCACAATACTAAACAGGCCCCAGAGAGGTGCTGGTAAGCAACACTGACTAGTTTTAAGTAGAAGAGAAGACTGCAGTTCAAGACAGGAAACAGAACACATCTCTATTCAAAGATGCCTTAAAATGAGAATAATTCAATTTTTTAAATATATTTTATTGATTTTTTATAGAGAGGAAGGGAGAGTGACAGAGAGTCAGAAACATCGATGAGAGAGAAACATCGATCAGCTGCCTCCTGCACACGCCCCCTACTGGGATGTGTCCGCAACCCAGGTACATGCCCTTGACCGGAATCGAACCTGGGACCCTTAAGTCCGCAGGCTGACACTCTATCCACTAAGCTGCTGGGGTCCTGCCCCAGCAGGTCCAGGGGTCCCCAAAGGTGTAGACGGAGTCGGCGAAGAAGGAATGACACGGAGACAGCGTTCAGTTGATCAGCAGCCTAGCCAGGATCTCTAGCCAGGATCTCCAGCCAAGTTCTGGTCTGGATCTCCAGCGAAGTTCTAGTTAGGATCTCCAGCCAGGTTCTGTGTCCATGTTCTCTTGCTAGGTTCTCCAGCCATGTTCCCTCGCTAGGTTCTCCAGCCAGGTTCTGTGTCCATGTTCTCTTGCTAGGTTCTCCAGGTTCTCCAGCCAGGTTCTGTAGCCATGTTCCCTCGCTAGGTTCTCCAGCCAGGTTCTGTCAAGGTTCTCCAGCCAGGTTCAGTCACCAGGTTCTAGTCAGGTTCTCTTGCCAATTTCTGTAGTCAGGTTCAGTCCAGGATCTTTTGCCATGTTCTCTCCAGCGAAGTTCTTCTGTCTCTAGGTTCTGTGTAGGTTCTGTCTTCTAAGTTCTGTCTTCTAAGTTCTGTGTTATTACATCTGTATTTATACCAGTTGATTCCAATCCTATCAATCTCTATTCCAAAGGTTAGGGCGTTTCTTATCTCCATTCCAGGGAGTAAAGATTATGTAGCTTAAGCATGATTGTTCATAGTTAAAGTGATTAATTACCCGCCTGGCACTTAGTTAAGAGGTTTTATTCCCTCCCTAACTTCAGGGGAAAATCCCTACCTGGGGAAACAACCTTTCTCAGAGAGGTGACCTTGGTTAAAACACATAGTGCCAAGAAGGTGAGCAAACATATTAAGAACAGTATGCCATATATGCCAGGTCCCTAGAAACAGCAAGCATGGACCGGCTCCCAGCACTAAGCCAAACCAGTCAGGGCAAGAATAATTCAATTTTAAGAGATACAACCAATAATAATAATAGCTAAAGATTTACTGAGTTCTTTCTGTTAAGCACTTTATATATTTAAACCTAGAACCACAAGGAGAAAAGAGACAGGCACATGCTGAACCAGCTATTTCAGCACTTTCTGGAACATGGAACACAGATAGTGGCCCTGGATGATGGGCAGAGGAGGAGTGCAGCCCGCAGCAGATGTGAGAGCAACGGTGCAGGAGAGCAAGTGGCCCTCTGACTTCCTGGCCTGCTGACCTCACAGCCAGGGTACAGAGGTGCAGATCCAAGGGAAGGAGCAGGAAGTGTGGGCTGTGAAATGCAGTGTCCAGTATCACCGCCCCACCTCTGCCAAGCCCTGAGGGGAAAGGAAATAGACTTCTAAAGACTATGAACACAATACAGTCATTTGTCAGAACATGGATGGATCTTGAGAATGCTAAGAAAAATAAGTCAGACAGAAAAAGTTAAGAACCATATGGTTTCACTCATACATGGGATATAAAACTGCAAGCAAAAAATGAACAAACAAGTAAACAAAAACTCATAGACACAGGCAACAGTATGGTGGTTACCAGATGGAAGTGGGGGAGGGTAGTAAAGGGTATAAAAGGTCAAATATATGGTGCTGGAAGATGACCTGACTTTGGGTGGTAGACATACAATGCAATATACAGATGATGTAGCATAGAATTGTATACTTAAAACCTATACAATCTTATTAACCAATGTCGCCCCAATAGTTTTAATTTTAAAAAGAATTTGAATAAACGAACTCCAAATTCATCCAACTCAATAAGAGTGAATGATCACAGGGTCAAATGGGAGTTCCATTTTTAGTTTTTATCCCAAGAAACCAGAAACACCAATCAGAACGGATATGTGCACCCATATGTTCATAGCAGCACAATTCACCATAGCTAAGATCTGGAAACAGCCTAAGTGCCCATCAGTAGATGAATGGATAAGAAAACTGTGGTACATCTACACGATGGAATACTATGCTGCTGTAAAAAAGAAGGAACTCTTTCCATTTGCAACGGCATGGATGGAACTGGAGAGCATTATGCTAAGTGAAATAAGCCAGTCAATGAAGGAAAAATACCACATGATCTCACTCATTCAGGGATAATAAAGACCATTATAAACTTATGAACAATAATAGATACAGAGGCAGAGCTGCCTCTAACTGATTGTCAAACTGCAGCAGGAAGGCCAGGGAGGGTTGGGGGGCAAGAGGGAGGGGGGTAAGAGATCAACCGAAGGACTTGTAAGCATGCATATAAGCATAGCCAAAGGACATAAGACACTGGAGGGTAAGGGAGGCCAGGGGATTGTCAAGGGCGGGGAAAAAAAAGGACACATATGTAATACCCTTTGTAATACTTTAAGCAATAAAACGAGGAGAGGAAAGATGGCGGCGGTATAGGCAGACGCGTCCCAGGTCCTGTCCCTGAGCAAATGGAGTGAGCAGCTGAAACTAGTAACATCCACCCCGAATTGGCGAAATTCCTCAGCTGGCGAGACGGTTTGCAGCCGGGAAGAGCAGAACTCCCCTGGAAAGGTAAAAAAAACCCAGGGATTTGGGCAGGAAAGTTCGCCAGACCTCTGAGCCCAGAGAGTCAGAGGGAGACCGCGTGGCAGACTGCTGCGTCCCTTGGGACAGGCACAACCCCTAACAGGGGAAAGGAGAACCGCGGGATTCCTGGCGCCGCCGGGGGAATTGAGAGCTGGGTCTGTGATCACAGAGGACTGAGCCTAAAGGGGGCAGCCTGAAGAGCTGACCAGACCATGCAGTCCCGGTAAGAGAAGAAGCTTACAGAAACCAAGCCTTCCCCGTTTCCGCGGCCGGCGTTTGTTTGTTTGTTTTCACTGAACCCTGTTCATGGGACATTTCGGATACAGACACTCACCTGTGCTGAAGAGAGGGAGAGTGTGCGGACGAGTGGAATCTGGGGAGAGACTGAGGAAAGAGGGGGGGCCGGGAGAGGTGGCAGCGAGTTGAGTGCTGAGACACCCCTGAGTCCAGGGCTGAGGCAGCCATTCTCTCCGGAGAGTGAGACTCCTCCCCCCAGCCCCCAGGCAAGGAACACAGCCACACCCAGATTCCACCCTGTAGGAGATCAAGGATTAAAATAACCTGATCAATCCCTGGGAGTTAACAGGGTCTGGCCTACAGAGGGATTTTCAATCCCAACAACAACACAGCACTGGTAACTCTTACGCAGCCAGCTCTGGGCAGTGAACTTCCACTGGACAGAGAGGCCCTGTAGCCTCAGAGGCCGACCCCAGAACACTGCCACCCAGAGGCTGACCCACAAACTGACTCTTTGCTAAACACAAAATAAGGCAGTCTGGGAAACAAATGCGGCTTGCTTTAAAATAAGGACTGTGGTTTACAACACAGAGGAACAGTGTATCGCAGGGAAACTCAACACTCTCCTGAATACCTGGCAGGTCTAAGGCGAGCCACACTGAAGAATAGAAGAACCGAAGGACCTTCACTACTGCAATATTTTTTTTTTCTTTTTTCACCTTTTAACTAAGAAACCAATTTTTTTTCTTTTTTTTCTTTTTTTTTTCTTTTCCTCTTCTTCTTTTTTTTTTTCTTCTTTTTTCCATCACCTGATTTTACCCTTTTAATTACTACCTTCTTATTTTTAACCAGTATTATTACTGCTACCATTTTACCATTTTTTTTTTTAAAGTGCCATTTTATTTTCTCTTTATTTTATTTTGGGATTAGTGTTCTCCATTCTATTTTCATCGTTATATTATTGGTTGTTTCTAGTTTGCATTCATCTCCAGGGAGCTGTTGCTGGAATTTGTTGGGATTAATGGCTGTTCTATAGGAGTATTCTCCTCATATAAAAAAGTCTCTTCCCCTCTTCCACTTCATTCTCTCTTTTCGCTCTTTTTTTTTCTTTTCCTTTCTTTTCTCGCTTTTACTTTCCCCCCTCCTTTTTCCCAATTTCATTTTTGCACTCCTTTTTTTGGTCCCTAATTTTCTTTTCCTTTTTCTCTTTTTCTCTTCCTTCTTCCTTATCCCCTAATTCTCTTAATTCAGGTAGTCACCTTTATTTGGGGTTATTAATATCATGAATATATTTGTGTATAGTGCCTGGTACGTGGTGCCTTGTGTTGTATTTTGTGCCTTTAAATCAACACAGCAGATCCAAGCAACAGCAACCTCCTGAGCACCACACCCTCTGCTGAGGAACAGCAGCTGTACGTGAAACCTCGCCCCACCAGCCAGAAGAGCCACCACAGCTGTGAACAGCACCCACCAGAGGAGCTGCTGCCAACTGAAGAGCAGCTGCTACCGCAACCGCCCGAAGAGCAACCGCAGACCAAGGAGTCACTGCCACCAAGGGAGCAGCCACTGAACGACTCAACGTCTAGATATGTCAGTGAGATCAAACATGGGTAGACAAAGAAACCCCCAAAGGAAAGAGAAGGAGGACTCTCCAGAAAAGCAGCTAAGTAATACAGAGGCATGCAACATGACAGAAAAAGAATTCAGAATAAGGGTCCTAGAGTGCATAAACCGGATGGAGGAAAAAATCGACAACCTCAGCAAGAAGCTAGAAGAAACAGATGAAAAAATCAACAACTTAAATAAGACCCAAGTAGAAATGAAGAGTGATATAGCTGCAATGAAAAACTCCATTGAAAGCATCAACAGTAGACTAGGAGAAGCGGAGGACCGAATTAGTGATTTAGAAGACAAGGAAGCAAAACACACCCAAAACATACTGCAATTGGAGAAAAAAATGAAAAGACAGGAGGAGAGCCTAAGGGAGCTTTGGGACAACATGAAACGAAACAACATACGAATAATAGGGGTACCAGAACAACAGAAGGATGAACAAGGATTAGAAAACCTATTAGAAGAAATAATATCAGAAAACTTCCCTTAGGTGGGGAAGAAAAAAGTCACACAAGCCCAAAGAGTCCCAAACAAGGTGAACCCAAAAAGACCCACACCAAGACACATCATAATTACCATGGCAAATGTTCAGGACAAAGAGAGAATCTTACAGGCTGCGAGAGAGACGGAAAGTTACATACAAGGGATCTCCCATTAGATTGTCAAATGATTTCTCAACAGAAACACATCAGGCCAGAAAAGAATGGACGGAAATTTACAAAGTGATGCAAAGCAAAGGACTGAATCCAAGAATACTCTATCCAGCAAGGCTATCATTCAAACTTGAAGGGGAAATAAGAAGCTTCACAGACAAAAAAAGGCTAAGGGAGTTTATCACCACCAAGCCAGCAATGCAAGGAATGCTAAAGGGACTGGTATAAAAAGAAGAAATAAAAAGCTCAGAAAGAAAACAGCCACACAAAAACAGAAATGCTTACAAACAAGTACCTTTCAATAATAACTTTAAACGTAAACGGACTAAATGCTCCAAACAAAAGACATCGAGTGGCTGAATGGATAAAAAAACATGACCCATACATCTGCTGTCTACAAGAAACCCACCTCATTAGAAGGGACTCACACAGACTGAAAGTGAAAGGATGGAAAAATATCTTTCAGGCAAATGGAAAGGAAAAGAAAGCTGGGGTAGCAATACTTATATCGGACAAAACAGACCTCAAAGTGAAGGCCATAACAAGAGATAAGGAAGGCCACTTCATAATACTAAAGGGATCAATACAACAAGAAGATATAATCCTGGTAAACATATATGCACCCAATGCAGGAGCACCCAAATTCATAAAAAAACTCCTGGAAGATATCAAAGGAGACATCGACAACAATACAATCATAGTAGGGGACTTTAATACACCACTGACAGCACTGGATAAGTCCTCTAGACAAATAATCAGCAAAGATACAGCAATCCTAAATGACTCACTAGATCAGATGGACTTAATAGACATCTTCAGAACACTTCACCCGAAAGCCAGGGAATATACATTCTACTCAAATGCTCATAGGACATATTCAAAAATAGACCATATATTGGGTCACAAGCAAAGTATCCCCAAATTCAAGAAAACTGAAATCATAAAAAGCGTCTTCGCAGACCACGATGGCATAATATTAGAAATAAACTACAATAAAAACAACCCAAAATACTCAAACACCTGGAAGCTGAATAGCATGCTATTAAATATTGATTGGGTTACCAATGAAATCAAAGAAGAAATTCGAAACATCCTGGAAACTAATGACAATGAAAACACAACAATCCAAAACCTATGGGACACAATGAAAGCAGTCCTGAGAGGGAAGTTTATAGCTCTACAGGCCTATCTCAAAAAACAAGAAAAAATGGTAGTAAATCATCTAACTCTACAACTCAAAGAATTAGAAAGAGAGCAACAAGAAAACCCCAGAGTGAGCAGAAGGAAGGAGATAATAAAGATTAGAGCAGAAATAAATGACATAGAGACCAAAAAAACAATACAGAAAATCAATGAAACCAAGAGCTGGTTCTTTGAAAGGATAAACAAGATTGACAAACCTCTAGCCAGACTCACCAAGAAGCAAAGAGAGAGGACCCAAATAAACAAAATTAGAAACGATAGAGGCGAAATAACAACAGACCCCACAGAAATACAAATGATTGTTAAAAAATACTATGGACAGCTCTACTCCAACAAACTAGACAACCTGGAGGAAATGGACAAATTCCTAGAAAAATACAACATTCCAAAACTCAATCAGGAAGAATATAAAAATCTCAACAGGCCAATAACTATGGAAGAAATTGAAGCAGTCATCAAAAAGCTTCCAGCAAACAAAAGCCCAGGACCAGACGGCTTCACAGGGGAGTTTTACCAAACATTCAAGGAAGAACTAAAACCTATCCTCCTCAGACTACTACAAAAAATTCAAGAGGAAGGAACACTTCCAAGCTCATTCTATGAAGCCAGCATCACCCTAATACCAAAACCAGGTAAAGACATCACAATGAAAGAGAATTACAGGCCAATATCCCTCATGAACATAGATGCCAAAATCCTCAACAAAATCTTAGCAAATCGGATCCAACAGTACATCAAAAAGATCATACACCATGACCAAGTAGGATTTATCCCAGGGATGCAAGGATGGTACAATATCCGCAAATCAATAAACATGATACATCACATAAACAAATTGAAAGAAAAAAACCACATGGTCATATCAATTGATGCAGAAAAAGCATTTGACAAAATTCAACACCCATTTTTGATAAAAGCTCTCAGCAAGGTGGGAGTAGAAGGATCATACCTCAACATAATAAAAGCCATATATGACAGGCCCACAGCCAACATCATACTCAATGGACAAAAACTAACACCATTTCCCCTAAGAACAGGAACAAGACAGGGATGCCCCCTCTCACCACTCCTGTTCAACATAGTACTGGAAGTGTTAGCCATTGCAATTCGGCAAGAAGAAGAAATAAAAGGCATCCAAATTGGAAAAGAGGAAGTAAAACTGTCCTTATTTGCAGATGACATGATATTATACATACAAAACCCTAGAGACTCCATCAAAAAGCTACTGGACTTAATACATGAATTTGGCAATGTAGCAGGATACAAAATTAACCCCAAGAAATCCGAGGCATTTCTATACACCAATAGTGAACTTTCAGAAAGAGAGATTATAAAAACAATCCCGTTTACCATCGCACCAAAAAAATTAAGGAATACCTAGGAATACCTAGGAATAAACTTAACTAAAGAGGTAAAAGACCTCTACTCAGAAAACTACAGGACGTTGAAAAAAGAGATAGAGGAAGACATAAACAGATGGAAGAACATACCGTGTTCATGGATTGGTAGAATCAACATCATTAAAATGTCCATACTACCCAAAGCAATCTATAAATTCAACGCACTTCCCATTAAAATACCAACGGCATACTTCAGAGATCTAGAACGAACTCTCCAAAAATTCATCTGGAATAAAAAAAGACCTCGAATAGCTGAAGCAATCCTGAAAAAGACCAAAGTAGGTGGGATCTCAATACCAGATATCAAGATGTATTACAAAGCCACTGTTCTCAAAACTGCCTGGTACTGGCACAAGAATAGGCATATAGATCAATGGAATAGAATAGAGAGCCCAGAAATCGGCCCGAACCAATATGCTCATTTAATATTTGACAAAGGAGGCAAGAACATACAATGGAGCCAAGATAGTCTCTTCAATAAATGGTGCTGGGAAAATTGGACAGATATATGCAAGAAAATGAAACTAGACCACCAACTTACACCATACACAAAAATAAACTCAAAATGGATAAAGGACTTAAATGTACGACAGGAAACCATAAAAATTCTAGAAGAATCCAAAGGCAACAAAATCTCAGACATATGCCGAAGCAATTTCTTCACTGATACAGCTCCTAGGGCACTTGAAACGAAAGAGAAAATGAACAAATGGGACTACATCAAAATAAAAAGCTTCTGCACAGCAAAAGAAACCAGGAACAAAACAACGAGAAAACCCACTGTGTGGGAAAACATATTTGCCAATGTCATATCTGATAAGGGCCTAATCTCCAAAATTTATAGGGAACTCATACAACTTAACAAAAGGAAGATAAACAATCCAATCAAAAAATGGGCAAAGGACCTAAATAGACACCTTTCAAAAGAGGACATTCAGAAAGCCAAGAGACATATGAAAACATGCTCAAAGTCACTAATCATCCGAGAGATGCAAATCAAAACAACAATGAGGTACCATCTCACACCTGTCAGACTGGCTATCATCAACAAATCAACAAACGACAAGTGCTGGAGAGGATGTGGAGAAAAAGGCACACTCATGCACTGCTGGTGGGAATGCAGACTGGTGCAGCCACTATGGAAGACAGTATGGAGTTTCCTTAAAAAACTGAAAATGGAACTCCCATTTGACCCTGTGATCCCACTTCTAGGAATATATCCCAAGAAACCAGAAACACCAATCAGAAAGGACATATGCACCCCTATGTTCATAGCAGCACAATTCACCATAGCTAAGATCTGGAAACAGCCTAAGTGCCCATCAGTAGATGAATGGATTAGAAAACTGTGGTACATCTACACGATGGAATACTATGCTGCTCTAAAAAGGAAGGAACTCTTACCATTTGCAACGTCATGGATGGAACTGGAGAGCATTATGCTAAGTGAAATAAGCCAGTCAATGAAGGAAAAATACCACATGATCTCACTCATTCATGGATAATAGAGACCATTATAAACTTTTGAACAATAATAGATACAGAGGCAGAGCTGCCTCAAACAGATTGTCAAACTGCAGCAGGAAGGCCGGGGAGGGTTGCGGGGCAGGAGGTAGGGGGGTAAGAGATCAACTAAAGGACTTGTATGCATGCATAGAAGCATAACCAGTGGACATAAGACATTGGGGGATAGGGGAGGCTAGGGGACTGTCTAGGGCGGGGGGATAAAATGGACACATATGTAATACCCTTTGTAATACTTTAAGCAATAAAACAAAACAAAACAAAAAGAGTGAATGATCACAAAGAATTTCAGAAAATCTTCCTAGCATAAAACAAACAACAAAAATGTAAAACACAAAGAGAAAACCTGCCCCTGAGAATATAGAGAGAATTCAAATAGCAAAATATATCTTTTAAAAAAATTGATTCTAATTAGTATCCTCAGAGAAATTTCGGAAGAAATTGCAACAATAAAATAAAGAACAATATACTACGGGGAAGAAAAAAAAACAGTCAGAAACCATGAAAGCATTCTTGAAATTAAAAATACCAAAACAGTTCAACAGAAGTGTTAGAAAATAAGTCCAATAAGATTGTCTACAATGAAGAAGGAGCACATGTAGCAGGAGAAAACATGTAAGAAAAAGTAAGCACAGTAATCACTTTGGGAGGTCCAACAACCAAATAGTAGACATTCTACGAAGAGAAAAACAGAGAAGTAGAAGTTGAAAGTAAGAAGACAACATGATTTATTGCCCAAAGATGAAGGGAGAACTCATGTCTCACGCTGAGAGTTTCACAATTGCTTAGCAAGTTCAATCAATCCCTCCCCTTCTCCCTGAGTCTTCAGCTCTCTCCATCTCCCACCCACTCTCTTTCTCTGTCATCTCTCTGTCTCTTCCTTTTCCTCCATTTCTTGGCGTGCGCGCGCACACACATTCACACACACACACACACACACACACACACACAGACACACCTGGGAATTTTTAAAGCACCAAGGACAAGAGAAGATTTTAAAGCTTTCAGAGATAAAAAAAAATCTGGTCTCCTACAAAAAAATTTTCTCAGACTGGCATCAGGTTTCTTTTGAGCAACACTGTAAATCTTTGCTTTGAAAGAAACTCATTTTCAATCTATAAAATTATAATAAATCTAGTAAATGCAGATTACAGACAGTTTCAGAAATGCCAAAACTAGCCTGCATTCCTTGAACTCTCTCTTGGGACATTATCGAGGATGTACCAGCAAAAAGATAAACGAAACCAAAGTGGCAGAACACATGGATCCATGCCAAGAGAAACATGGAGTTCCAGAAGAACAGCATGTAGTTGAGAAGGCCAACAGAAGAAAGTCTTGAAATAGAAAGTCTAAGACATAGTGGGTGAACAGAAAATACTTATTAAATGATTCCTCCCCTCACTCCAGTTTAAGACTCTACCTATCGAAACCACTCAATACTCTCCAATTTCTGAACCTATGCTTTGAAGTTATGTTTATATATATGGCTTTATATTAAGGAAGGAGAAAAACACATAAAGATGAGGATACAGCCCCCTTTCATACAATATAAATCCAGGAAGACAAGCTTTGTGCTGGGTACTCATACACAATGGTAAATCAGATGGACGTCTTGAGATTCCACAACAACCAAGGTGAACAGTAACAAGAGAAAAATATCTAGATTATTCATCTTCATCTTTACTATCATCTTAAAAAGCAAGCAAATGAATCAGCAAATCACAAGGGCCATGTTATTCCGCTGCGTTGCATTAGAATTGTAGTGGATTTTTGCCTGTAGAGGTGAGCTAGGGCTGACATTACTCTTCCTTGCTTTTTATTCTGTTTTCCCTTCCTCTCTATTCTGATGTGAATTTGACTCATAGGGTTAGAGAGTTGGTCAAATACACCTTCTAAAACCTGTCTATTTCTCTCCCCACCCACAAAAACACCACAACCACTACCACAGATGATGGGCTATCATTATGGCGTACTGCAACAGCCTCATACCGGGTGTCTGTCTCCAATCCTTCTACCCCCACCCCATACCTGTCCCTCAATCCATTCTCTAAACTTTAATCCAACTGATATTTTTAAAAATAAAATGATCATATAAATCCCTTGCTTAATACCTTTTAATGGCACCATCTGGGTCTTAGGATAAATGCAAATTCTTTAACACATCTTGCCATGTCATCACACTCTTCTATCTTTTCTCTCATTCTTTCCTGGTACTCTACATTCCAGTCACACTAATCTTCCCCTGTACCATTGCCTCTGCCTGAAATAGCCTTTCTTCCACTCTTACCATTTCCTCATCCTTCATACCCACACCTCAATTTTTAGCCCTTCATACCATAATACTCTGAGAAACTTTCCTGGATTCCCTTTGGGGCTAGATTCCCTTCCTGTGTTCTCCTGAGCTCAGAAGACTTTGCCATCATAGCATTCAATCACAGTGTATCACAATTGCCTATGGGATATCTTCCATCTTGTTCATGGTTGTATCCTCAGTACCTAGAATAACTTAACCATAATAGGTACTCAATAAACATTAATTACTATACAGACAGTCTTTGTCCAAATAAAGAAAAGAATAGTTGTTATGCTTATTCCACCCCAAAGCCACTGAAGTTGACTCTCTACGTCTGAGCGGAGGAAACTTGCATTTTTAAATACATTTCTCCAGGGCATTATTAGGCATGTTCAGTTGCAATGAAAGTAAGCCAAAGATAGAACAGCTTTGTTTGCTAAATGTGCAGTGAAAATGCAGGCATTGTTAATGTTCATTTCAATGGTATGTAGCACAAATTGAACAGTGCCTCTGCAGCCTCCAAGGTAAGTCCCAAGGTCATCCAGTGTCATTAAGGAACTACAGCTAGGCTATGTTCTCTCTTACCAGCTCAGTAATTCCCCTGCTTGTCTTATGTGGATGTCTTCCTATCTGCTTTAAATGTTCCTTGGTAGATGCTAGAGTTCTCAGAAAATTAAATAAAATAGTGATGAAAATAATGACATGGCACTTAGGTGATGTCAATAAACTATTCTCATTCTTAACATAGGAATCAACACTTTGGCCATCCTGTTTTCCATCTATTTCTCTCCTCTTGAGTCTTAGAAGGATCAATGTTCCACTTCTATTCCAACATTTACCCTTCCACATGAAATCTTGATTTTGTTATTTATCACATAATAAGACACTAGGTGTCTTATTCTAACAGTTACCACCACCACATGTTCAATTTCTCTCCACAACCCACTCTCTCACACATTTTCAACTAGTTCCAATCTCTCCCACTACACTTTAAAAAACAAAACAAAACTCAACCCTGCCTCCCTTCCAGCTGGCACCATGGCTGTTTTCTCCATCAGTACATTTTTAGAAACAGCAGTCTCTTCTCATTGCTTCCACTTACACACTTTTCATTCACTCCTCAATCTACTAATATGTGACTTCCACCTCCACGTTTTACTAAAATTGTTCATTCAAAACTAGGTCACCAACTGCTTCATAATTTTCAATCCTAATAATCTCTTTGCATTTTACCTGTCCTTTTTTTCTGTGAGGCAGTTTTGACCATATTCTAATTTGGAAACTCCCTATTCCTTATACTCAAAACACTACGTTTTCCTGATTCTCCCTTACCCCCCCACCCCCGCCCACCCACCCTATAGTGCTCTGTCTCTTGCAGGGTCCTTTCTTCAGTTAGTCCTTAAATGTGGGTATAAAGTTCTACTCTTGACCTTTTCCTTACTCCATGTGCTTCTATCCCAAAATCAGCTCATTCCTTTTCATGGCTTCATCTGCCATCTATGGGGTAATGGCTCTTTATCTTTGGCTCAGAATTCTCTCTAGCCCCAAATCCTTCCTTTTGAAAAAATTCTACCTAAATGTCCCCTAGGGACCCCAAACTCAGCATGTGTCAAATAACTAACTGTCCACCACCACCCCAATCCTATAAAATATACCCTCAGTGCTCACTACTGAGTCGTTGGTCCCTGCATGGAGATGCAAATCACCTGAACTGATGAATTCTCTGTCAGGTATATACTCAAACTTTATCCCTTCTCTGCCTGGCAAACTCCTGCTTATCCTACAGAGATCCAAGATGGTGGCAGAATAGGTAAAAGTTACACTCACCTCCTCTCAGGACCAAACTGGAATTACAGTTAAAGTATAGAATAATCAACCTGAATAACCAACTAAAGACTAGCTGAAGAGAAGTCTTATAACGAAGGATTTACAGAAGAGGCTACAACGACACTGGTAGGAAGGCTAAAGATCCAAAAAGAGCTGGCCCCACTCCCCAGGCAGCAGCTGAGATTCCAGAGGGATATGTCAGCAGCAAAGGTTCCCCCTGAGGAGCATAGGATCTCAACCCCAAGCTAGGCTCCCCAGCCCAGAGACCAGAGCCAGGAAGAGGTGCCCACATAACATCTGGCTGTGAAAATCAGCAAGGATTCTGTCCACCAGAGACACAAAAGTCTTCTAGAGACACAGGTACCCTCTTAATGGGCCAATGCAAGAAATTTCATTTCCAGCCACTCACCCTGGGCTCTGGCAGAGGGAAGGCAGAACAAACTAGAGTCGCATGAGGAGAGACTAGGGTTTGTGGCACTGGGGAGAGAGCTAAAGAAACAGCTGCCAGGACACTTTGCTGAGTACCTCTTCAACACCACAGATGCCACCTTTCTTGGGTGAAGCATTGCCCTCCTTATAGCATTGACCTGGGAGAATGCAATAGCCTCACTCTCTGGAATCCCTATCACCCCACACTGCAGAGCTCACACCCTGCTGAGGAGTCAGCTACCAGGACAGAGGTGTAGAGAGTTAGGGGTTTGGAGGTCTGGGAAGACTCATGGGGTGTCAGTGACTGAGTTGTGTGGCTCTGGGGTGGAGGCCACACCTCTCTCCATCCCACAAGCCTGACTGGCACTCCCCCTCCCAAGAGATCCACTAGTCCCACCCATCCAACTCCAGGCATCCCTGTTCTGCTGAGCTTGGATTCCAGGCAGAATCTGAGGGGGACTAAGTTGTGTAGCTCTAGGATGAGGGCACTCACATGCCAGGCCAGGGCAGAACCCTCCCTTCACATGGCCAAATCTTGGTGCATTTGGAACTGATAAATTCACTGGCCTCATCCTGACGATTTCTTGAGACATTGCCCCACAACAAAGTACTGTGGATACCCAGTGGGAGGCAGCTAGACTTGGTATACACCGGGAATTGTGTTGAGTGGCCTCAGACCAAGCACTGGCACCAAGACTGAACCTGAATCAATCTAGTTAATACCACTTGCCCCTATCTGGTGACTCACTAAGAACCTTCTTCATGCAACTCAGTAGCACTAGAGGATCTTTCAGTGACTACAGGAAACTGGTAGGCAGAGGCAAGCAAAAGCTGATCACAGAATGCCTCGGGTCTTTTGCTGACATGCCCCTGGACTTGGTGCTAATGGAAGCAGGCACTGATGCACATTTTGGTCCTTCCCATGCACACTCTGGCCCAGCATAGGCAGCCAAATATGTGGATTGCTTTGTAGCTTTACCAGGTTGACTAGGGCCAGTCACAGGTAGTGTCTGACATTGACCTGCACCAGAGTCCTTCCCAAGAGGTCCAGAACAGACACAACCAGTAGCCAGCTTCAGAAAACATCAGCGCAGAATCCAGTTAGCTTAACAAGCAGCATGTCCAAAGGGAGATCTTAGCAGGCACCAGACCCTGCTGAGGTGAATTCTACTTTGTGTGATCAGCACCTGCACAGCAGTTCATACACTGAGGTATGGGGTCAACCTTCAAAGTCAGCCGCTTGAGGGTTGCCCCCACATACAAGCAAGCCAATAGAAATCATGACTCACTTAAAACAGGAGGGCCACATAAGGGACATTCCTGGATCACAAGCTAAGATGATCAAGGGGACTGTGCCATTGGATCCCATAAGAAGTACCTGCTATATAAGGCCACTTTACCAAGAGTAGGAGACATAGCAGATCTACCTAATAAAGAGAAACAAACACAAAGAGGCAGACAAAATGAGGAGACAAAGAAACATGCCCAAAATGAAAGAACAGGAGAAATCTCCAGATAAAGAGCTAAATGAAATGAACATAAGCAATTTATCAGATATAGAGTTCAAAAAACCATTATAAGGCCCTGGCCAGTTGGTTCAGTTGGTTGGAGCATATTCCCATACACCAAAGGTTGTGGGTTTGATTCTTGTTCAGGGCACATACCTGAGTTACAGGTTCTATCTCTGATCAGGACATGTACAGAAGGTGGCTGATCAATGTTTCTCACATCGGTACTTCTCTCTCTCATTCTTTCTCTCTCACTCTCTCTCTCTCGCTCTCTCTACCATCCTCTCCCTCTAAAACCAATGAACATATCCTCAGGTGAGAATAAGAAATGGATATAAGGATGCTCAAGGAACTGAGTGAGAACTACAAGGAACTTGATAAAAACTATAATAGCATGGAAAAAAACACAGAAGCTATAAAAAAAGAACCAGTCAGAAATGAAGAATACAATATCTGAAATGAAGAATACACTAGAAGGAATAAACAGTAGGTTGGATGAAGTGAGGACTGTTGCTGGAGGCAAATTCCAGCCAGTCATAATTACACAAGAAGTTCATCAGAAGCCTGATGGACCTTGGGTCTCTAGCAGGGCTGATAGTCTGCATATTATTACCTGCTGCTGAACAGCTGTAGGCATTTCCCCTAACCTGATAATCTTTTCCTGTTTTTCAAACCTTACCTTTGATATGTATATCTGCTTTGCTAAAGGGCAAAATGTGTTAATAAAAAGCTGTGGGTCCGGAGATTCAGGGAGTTTAGTCACTAGAGCTAAGTTTCCACCTGGCTTTCCCCCATAATTTCCAAATTTATATTTCTTGTCTAGTCTCTATTCATTTATGTTGCAGCCCCT
Source organism: Myotis myotis (assembly GCF_014108235.1). Lineage (NCBI taxonomy): Eukaryota > Metazoa > Chordata > Mammalia > Chiroptera > Vespertilionidae > Myotis > Myotis myotis. The sequence continues at coordinate 114,077,869 of NW_023416335.1, forward strand.
TCTCCAGATTCCTGAACCCTTGCTGCAAAAAGACTGTGGCATACTGAATCAACGATTTGAAAGATAATGTATCAGAAAACACCCAATCAGAGCAGAAAAAAATTTTTTAATGAGAATAGTTTAAGGGACCTTTGGGATCACATGAAACATAATAATATTCATACCATAGAGGTACCAGAAGGAGAAGAGAGAGCAAGGCATTGAGAACCTATTTAAAAAATGACTGAAACATTCCTAACCTGGTGAAGAAAGAAGGCACACAAGTCGAGGAAGCACACAGAGTCCCAAACAATATGAACCCAAAGAGGCCCACACAAAAACATATCATAATTAAAATGGAAAAGATTTAAGACCAAGAGAGAACCTTAAAAGCAGCAAGAAGTTAGTTACCTACAAGGAAGCTCCCATAAGACTGTCAGCTGATTTCTCAACAGAAACATTTCAAGCCAGAAGCAACTGGCATTAAATGTTCAAATTGATGAAAAGCAAGGACCTACAACCAAGACTACTTTACCCAGAAAGACTATCATTTAAAATTGACAGAGCAATAAAGAGCTTCCCAGACAAGAAAAGGCTAAATGAGTTCGTTACCACCAAATCAGTATTACAAGAAATGATAAAGGGTCATCTTTAAGAAGAAAAAACAAGAAGGAAGAAGGAAAAAAAAGGAAACAAAGGAACATAGTTACAAAGAATAAAATGGCAATAAATACATACTCATCAATAATAATTTTAAATGTAAATGGGTTAAATGCTTCAATCAAAAGAAATAGGGTAATTAAATGAATAAGACAAGATCCACCATAGAACATAAGATACAGACTAAAAGTAAAGGGATAGAAAAAGATATTTTTTTTTGCAAATGGAAGTGGAAAAAAAAAAAAGCTGGGGTAGTAATACTATATCTGACAAAATAGACTTTAAAACAAAGGCTATAGTAAGAGACAACGAAATACACTGCATAATGATAAAAGGAGCAATCCAACAAGAATAATATATAATCCTTATAAACATGTATGCACCCAAAAAAGGAGAGCCTAAATATATAAAGCAAATCTTGATGGACATAAAAGGAGATATTGATAGTAATACAATCGTTGTAGGGAATTTTAACACCTCATTGACATCAATGTATAGATCTTTCATACAGAAAATCAACAAGGAAACAGCAGCCTTAAATGACACACTAGACTAAATGGATTTAATTTAGATCTTCAGAGCATTTCACTGCAAAGCAGTAAAATATACTATCTTTTCAAGTGTATATGGAACATTTTGTAGGATAGAACACATGTTATGGTACAAAACAAGTCAATAAATTGAAGAAGATTGAAATCATATTAAGCAAATTCTCTCATTACAATGGTATGAAAGTAGAAATAAATCACACACAAAAACTGAAAAATACACAAAGACATGGAGGCTAAATAACATGCTACTAAATAATGAATGGGTTACCAATGAAATCAAGGAAGAAAGTAAAAGATAACTTTGAAACTAATGAAAATGAGAACACAACAACCCAAAATCTATGGTACAAAACAAAAGCAGTCCTACGAGAAAAATTCATAGCATAACAGGCCTACCTCAAGAAATAAGAAAAATGTCAAATAAACAATCTGACTTTCAACATAAAGGAACTGGAAAAAACAACACACAAAGCCCAAAGTTAGCAGAAGAAATAAAATAATAAAGGTCAGAACAGAAATAAACAAAATAGAATTTTTTAAAAAAATACAAAAAGATCTGTGAAACCAAGAGCTGGTTTTTTGAGGAGATAAATAAAATTGATAAACCTTTAACCAAACTCATCTATACTAACTGGATGTCTTCCAGACGTCTATCCTGACAAAGCTGGGTACGGCGAAGCCACCTGTGGTCCCAGGTGCCTGCAGCTGGCCCAGGAGAAGCTGCCCGCAGTCCCGGGTACCTGCGGCCAGCCCAGGCTGAGCCGCCAGGGGTCCCGGTGCTTGTGGCTGGCCAGAAGGAGGGAAGCCTGGGTCCCGGGTGCAGGGACTGAGGCAGAGGCAGTTAGGGGCAATCAGGCTGGCAAGGGAGCAGTTAGGGGAGATCAGGCCAGCCAGCGAGCAGTTAGAGGTGATCAGGCCAGCAGGCAGAGGGGTTAGGGGCAATCAGGCATGCAGGCAGAATGGTTAGGGGTGATCAGGCAGGCAGGTGAGCGGTTAGGAGCCAGTGGTCCTGGATTTCAAGCGGGATGTCCAACTGCTGATTTAGGCCCAATCCCTGTGGGGTTTGGACATCCTCCGAGGGGTCCCGGATTGGAGAGGGTGCAGGCTAGGCTGAGGGATTCCCCCCGACCCCACATGAATTTTGTGCATTGGGCCTCTAGTCTATAATAATAAAAGTGTAATATGCTAATTAGATCAGACGTCCTTCCAGGACAAAGCCATGGCTGCAGCTGCAGGATCAAGGCAGCCACCGTGGCTGCGAGTGAGGGATCCAGGCAGCCACCGCGGCTGCAAAAGTTTACTCTTGCATGAATTTTGTGCATCGGGCTTCTAGTCAAGATTAAAAGAGAGAGGATTCAAATATGTAAAATCAGAAATGAAATAGGAGAAGTAATAATTAATACCACAGAAATACAAAGGACTGTGAGAAAATATGAACAACTATAAGTCAACAAATTGGACAATCTGAATGAAATGGATAAATTCCTAGAAACATAAAATTTTCCAAGATTCTTCCAAGGAAGAATTGGAAAATATGAATAGACTGATTACAACTAATGAAATGGAAGCAGTATTTAAAAAAAAAAAAAAACTTTTGCCGAAACTGGTTTGGCTCAGTGGATAGAGCGACGGCCTGCGGACTGAAGGGTCCCAGGTTCGATTCCGGTCAAGGGCATGTACCTGGGTTGCGGGCACATCCCCAGTAGGAGGTGTGCAGGAGGCGGCTGATCGATGTTTCTAACTATCTCTCTCCGTTCCTCCCTGTAAAAAAAAACAAAAAAAATCAATAAAATATATTTTAAAAAATAAATAAATAAATAAACTTTCAACAAATAAAAGTCCTGGACTAGACGACTTCAAAGGTGAATTTTATCAAACATTCAAAGATCTAACACCTATCCTTCTCAAACTATTCCAAAAAATTCAAGAGGAGAGTAGACTCCCAAGTTCATTTAATGAGGCCAACATTATCCTAATTTCAAAACCACATAAAGACACTACAAAGAAAGAAAACTATAGCCCAGCCCTGGCTAGTGTTTCTCAGCCCACACACCAAGGGTCGTGAGTTCAATTCCTTGTCAAGGGCATATACCTGGGTTGTGGTTTCAGCTTCCTGGCCTGGGGTGCATATAGGAGGCAACCAATCCATATGACTCTCTCACATCGATGTCTCTCTCTCTCTCTCTCTCTCTCTCTCTCTCTCTCTCTCCTCTCCCTCCCTTCCACTCTCTCTAAAAATCAATGAAAAAAATATCCCCAGGTGTGGATTTAAAAAAGAAGAAAATTATAGCCCATTATATCCCTGATGAACATAGATCCTAAAATTCTCAAAAAATATTGTAAACTGGACCCAGCAATACATCACATAGGTCATACACCATGATTTATTTCTGGGATGCAAGGTTGTTACAATATCCACAAATCAATAAATGTGATATACCACATAAATAAAATGAAGAATAAAAATCACATGATCGTATCAATTGATGCACAAAAAGCATTTTATAAAATCCATTATACACTTAATGACAAAAACTCTCAGCAAGATAAGAATAGAGGTAACATATCTCAAAGTTATAAAGTCCACATATGACAAACCCACAGCCAGCATCATACTCAATGGGCAAAAACTAAAAGTATTTCCCTTAAGATCAAAAACAAGACAGGTATCCACTTTCATTTCACCACTCTTCTTCTGGAACATAGCACTGGAAGTCAGAGCCACAGCAATCAGACAAGAAGAAGAAATAAAAGTAATCCAGCCTGGCTGGGGTGGCTCTGTGGTTGAGCATTGACCCATGAACCAGGAGGTCTTGGTTCAATTCCTGATCCGGGCACATGCCTGGGTTGTGGGCTTGATCCCCAGTAGGAAGCATGCAGGAAGCAGCCAATCGATGATTCTCTCATCATTTATGTTTCTCTCTCTCTCCCTCTCTCCCTCTCCTTACTCTCTCTGAAATCAATAAAAATGTATTTTTTTTATTTTCTTTTTTTTTAATTAAATCTTTATTGTTCAGATTATTACATTTGTTCCTCTTTTTTTCCCCCCATAACTCCCCTCCTCCCAGTTCCCGCCCCACCCTCCGCCCTCACTCCCCACCCACTGTCCTCATCCATAGGTGCACGATTTTTGTCCAGTCTCTTCCCGCATCTCCCACACCCCTTTCCCCCCCAGGAATAGTCAGTCCATTCCCTTTCTATGTCCCTGATTCTATTATAATCAACAGTTCATTCTGTTCATCAGATTATTTATTCACTTGATTCTTAGATTCACTTGTTGATAGATGCATATTTGTTGTTCATAATTTGTATCTTTACCTTTTTCTTCTTCTTCCTCTTCTTAAAGGACACCTTTCAGCATTTCATATAATACTGGTTTGGTGGTGATGAACTCCTTTAGCTTTTCCTTATCTGTGAAGCTCTTTATCTGACCTTCAATTCTGAATGATAGCTTTGCTGGATAAAGTAATCTTGGTTGTAGGTTCTTGGTATTCATCACTTTGAATATTTCTTGCCACTCCCTTCTGGCCTGCAAAGTTTCTGTTGAGAAATCAGCTGACAGTCGTATGGGTATTCCCTTGTAGGTAACTGAGTTTCTTTCTCTTGCTGTTTTTAAGATTCTCTCTCTATCTTTTGCTCTTGGCATTTTAATTATGATGTGTCTTGGTGTGGTCCTCTTTGGATTCCTTTTGTTTGGGGCTCTCCGCGCTTCTTGGACCTGTAAGTCCATTTCTTTCACCAGGTGGGGGAAGTTTTCTGTCATTATTTCTTCAAATAGGTTTTCAATATCTTGCTCTCTCTCATCTTCCAGCACCCCTATAATTCTGATGTTGGTACGCTTGAAGCTGTCCCAGAGGCTCCTTACACTATCCTCGCATTTTTGGATTCTTTTTTCATTTTGCTTTTCCGGTTGGGTGTTTTTTGCTTCCTTGCATTTCAAATCATTGACTTGATTCTTGCGCTCCTCTGGTCTGCTGTCGGGAGTCTGTATAATATTCGTTATTTCAGTCCGTGTATGCTTAATTTCTAGTTGGTTCCCCAATATAAGATCGAGGGTCTCATTAGTTTTCTTGTAGATCTCATTAAGTTTATCGGCGGCTTCTAAACAGTTCTTGAGAGACCTTAAAAGTGTGGTTCTGAACTCTATATCTTCCATTGACAATTTTGTCCTGTTTCTTTGTCTCCGCATTTTGTTATGCTTCCTTGATGCACCCCCTAGTGGTCTTTGTTCGCAGTCTTATAGTTAAATCTTGATTGTTGTAGCTAATTCCAGGGAGGGTTTGACCTCCAGGCCAAGTGGCTATGAGAATCAGCTGTGTCAGCAGTGAGAGAACTTCTGTCCTCTAGGGAGGTGCTAATCTAGCCTTTGCCTGAGGCTATCAGGCAAATGCCTGTGTGCAGGGCTTGGGCGGGGCGGGTCGAACAGGATCAACAGGGTGGGCCGGAGAGAGCAGTTATGGTGGCTCTCAGTCCTGTCCCCAGGGGCTCTGCCTCTCTGAGTCCCAGCACCCGCTGCAAAGCTCAGAGAGAACGCTACACTCGCTCTGACCGAAGCCAGACAGTCCCGCTTCTCCGGTTTGAGTCTGGGTCCCTAAAGACTCACCCGGATCTGGAGCTCAGAGTCTGCGACTCCCTCCCTATTGAAAACGCCAACCACGCCCTCCGCCGCCAGCCCGCTCGCGCACTCCGCACCTCAGAATTTGACTTCAGCACTGTGCCTCCTCTGAGTGTCCGTATGCGTTTCTCTTTCCTCCTAGTTGTAGGACTTCCACTCAGCCAGCGTTCCTGTGGTTCTGGGTGATGTCCCTTCCGTTTTTTGGTTTCACTTTTGAAGTAGTTGTGCAAAGCAGCAAACTCCGGCGTTAACCTATGCAGCCATCTTGGTTCTCCGAGAACTCTTCAGGAAGACATATGACTGTCACTATTTGCAGATGACACGATACTGTCTATAGAGAACCCTAAAGATTCCATAAAAAATACTACTAGAAATGGTAAGTGAATTCAGTAAGATAACAGGATATAAAATAAATGTCCAAAAATTGGTTGCATTTTATACATCAATAATGAACTATTAGAAAGAGAAACTAAGAAAATAATCCCACTCACGATTGCTTAAAAATACCTAGGAATAAGTTTAACCAAGGATGTATTCAGAAAATTTTAATACGCTGAAGACAGAAACTGAAGAGATACAAATAAGTGGATGCATATACCATGTTCATGGGTAGGAAGAATTGGCATCATTAAAATGTCCATACTACCCAACAATCTGTAGATTCACACAATTCCTATTAAGATACCATGGCATATTTCACAGAACTAGAACAATTATTCCAAAATTTTATTTGGGACCACAAAACACACACACACACACACACACACACACACACACGTCCCAGACAGCAACAGCAATCTTGAGAAAGAAGAACAAACTTGAAGGAATCATGCTACCTGATATCCAGCTATACTATAAGACCATAGCAATCAAAACACCATAGTACTGGTATAAAAACAAGCATATAGATCAATGAAACAGAATAGAAAGCACATAAATAAACTCACACTTTTACAGTCAATTAATATTGGGCAAAGGAGGAAAGAACATACAATGGGGTAAAGATAGCCTATTAAATGAATGGTGCCGGGGGAAAATTGGATCGGTATGTGTAAAAAAAATTAAACTAGATCACCTTCTTACACCATACACAAGAACAAACTCCAAAGAGATCAAGGACTTAAATGTAAGACTCCAAACCCTAAAAATCCTAGAAGAAAACATAAGCAGTAAAATCTCAAACATTTCTCATAGAAATATTTTTCTGACATATCTCCTCAGACAAGGAAAACAAAAGAAAAAATAAACAAATGGGGCTATATAAAACTAAATAATTTTTTGCATAGCAAAGGAAACCATCAACAAAATGAAAAGATAACCCACTGAATGGGTAAACATATTTGCAAATGAAACATCCGATAAGGGGTTAGTATCCAAAATTTATAAAAAAACTTGTACAACTCAACACCAAAAACAAACAAACAATGTAATTTTAAAATGGGCAGAGGCCCTGAATAGACACTTCTCCAAAGAGAACATACAGATGGGCAATAGACATATGAAAAGATGCTCCCAGGTCACTAATCAACAGAGAGATGCAAATTAAAACCACAATGAGATACCGCCTCACATCTGTCAGAATGGCTATCATCAATAAATCAACAAACAACAAGCATTGGGTGAGGCTGTGGAGCAAAGGGAACCTTTGTGCACAGCTGGTGGGAATGCAGACTGGTACAGCCACTGTGGTATGGAGTTACCTCAAAAAACTAAAAATGGAACTGCCGTAGGACCCAGCAATTTCACATCTGGAAATATATCCGAAAAAATCTGAAACACTAATATGCACCCCTGTATTCATTATTTACAATCACCAAAATTTGGAAGCAGCCCAAGTGCCCATCAGTAGACGAGTAGATAATAAACAACAACAGTGGTACATTTACACAATGGAATACTCCACATCCATAAAAAAGAAGAAAATATTACCTTTTGAGACAGCATGGATGGACCTGGAAAGCATTACGCTGAGTGAAATAAGCCAGTCAGAGAAAGATAAATACATATGGTTTCACTTATACATGGAATCTAATGAACAAAATCAACAAAATAGAAACAGACTCATAGATACAGAGAACAGACTGACAGTTGTCAGAGTGGATGGCGGTGGGGGGGGGGGGGGGAAGCGGTGGGGAATGGTTGAAAAGGGTGAAGGGATTAAGCAAAAAACAAAAACAAAACACACAACTCAGACACAGACAACAGTATGGTGATTACAAAACAAAGTAAGGGAGGAAGCAGAAGGTAAAGGGGGATAAATGGCAACGGAAGAAGGCTTGGCTTTGGGTGGTGAACACACATACAATATCAGATGTGCATTATGGAATTGTACACTTGAAACACTTAATTTAATAACCACTGCCACCCCAATAAATTCAATAAAGTTATAACAGAAAAACAACTCCTATTTATCCTCCAAAACTCACCTCAATTCACCTCATTTATGGAATCTTTCCAGAGCCCCCGTCTGCCTGAGCTGAGTTAAATACCCCTCCTCAGGTGTCTATCACGAACTTCTCTCTTCCCGTTGTAATTACTGATTTATCTCCGTATCCCCACAAGGACATGGAACACAGAGCCCAGCTCCTGGCCTGTAGTGGGCCCTCAGAAAATCTTCGTTGCGTAGCTGAATGAATGTTGAATAAAGCAATAAGAAAGTGGATCTAATCATCTCAAAGGCTGGAGATTCTCTGGAACTGTGGTCGGCCGGGTCAGCAAACTACAGCCCACAGCCTAGCCACTTGCTTTTCTAAAAAGAATTTTATTGCAACACAGCCAGCCTCATTCACTTGCATACTAGTTATGGCTGCTTCTGCATTACAACCACAGACAGAGCTACGTGGTTGTAACAGAGACTATTTGGCCCATGAAGCTAAAATATTTACTATCTGGCATTTAATCTGCCCACCCTGATCCAAAATATCTCATAACCTAATCAACTTTCCATAATGATAAAGAAAAATAACTACTATTACTTCCACTGCTGCTATTATTGATATTTATTCTATAGATATTGATGAAATAAGTCCCTCTGTTCTCGTATACTATACATTATAGTGGGTTGAAATGCATTAAATATGTACAAGCAAAGTGACATAGCTACAGATGTGGATAAAGACAGTGAAGGAAACAAACAGGATAATCTGTTAGAAAGTATCTGGTTGGGAAGGTGTCACTGTGGAGAGGGTGTCAGGGTAGCCTTTCTCTCTGGGGCAGTGACAATTATGTTAAAACATAAAGAAGGAAACAGGGCCAGTCTTAGAGAGTGCTGGGGAAAGTATGTTCTAGAAGGAATATTGAGTACAGGGGCCCCTAGGTCAGGAGGAGGTTGGCGTGCCTGAGGAACTGAATGGAAGCCACTGTGGACGGCATGCAGTGAGGAGAAAGGAAGGGACACAAACAGGCTTGAGGGAGGGGGCAGGGTACCTGGCCTTGGAGGCCAGGGGAAGTGTTCTGACTGGTTGATGACATTCTGAATGCCAGGTGCTATTCTAAGAGCTTCCATTGACTCCTCTCAACCATCTACTGTTTTAGTTTCTGTTAATGTTCTCAATTTAGAGAAGCAGAAACTGAGGCTCGGAGAGCTGTGACTTTAGTAACTAATGAATCGAGAGTCTGGGATGAGAACTTAGTTAGTCTGACTCAGAGCACAAGGACTGCCCAGCAAACTACACAGCCTCCCATCTGCTCCTGAACTCTACCACATAGACCCTCAACTTAAAAATGATCACGATGGCCCAGCTGGTGTGGCTCAGTGGTTGCATCGACCCCATGAACCAAGAGGTCACTGGTTCAATTCCTGATCAGGGCACATGCCTGGGTTTTGGGCTTGATCCCCAGCAGGAAGTGTGCAGAAGGCAGCCAATTGATGATGTTTCTCTCTTATCGATATTTCTATCTCTATCCCTCTCACATCCTCTCTCTCTAAAAATCAATAAAAACATGTTTTTAAAACAAATGATAATGACCACGAATCTGTCCCCAATCTACTCACCTGCCTTGGTTTCCAGTGACTCTCTGTGAACTGGTCCCTCTTTCCTAAAGAAGCCACACACTTCAGTGTCTCCGCCATGTTCTTCCTGCACGCTGTGCCACTCTGTCCATCCACGAATTTCCCATGTCCCCTGCCACTTTCCCGCTAACCTTCTTCCCCTGTATTATGCCTCCCAGAAACACTTCACAGTGCTTGTCACGGAGCCAGTGCTGGGCTGTGTTACTGAACAAATGCCTGCCTCCCCAGGCCTCATTCTTCCTATCCCTGAGCTCTGGGAAGAGGTGAAGGCCTTACTGCTATCTGAAGGTATCCCAACAATTTCCTGCTAATATCTCACAGACACCAGCCTCCTCATACAAGTCAGAAAATGCAGAGTTATCGCATGCTTCGGCACTGAAAAGGCAAAACCCATAAGGGAAAAATAGTGCTGACACCTTAGAATTCTAACTTTAGAAATACTGAGCATATGCTGGCATTTTGCTGAATTTTCTGGCATTATCATGACCAGTCAGACTTTTTAACAAATACTGTGTTTGTGTTTTAAATTGTTCCAACTGAGTTTACTTGCTCTTTGAGACATATTTCATTAACTTAATTGTCTACATTTTAAAATTTGGTAAGATTCATCCTGTCTTTTTAAAAAAGTACCAAAGAGGAAAGTTCACCAAGTATGTTGAACTCTAAAGTAAAATTTATCTTAATAAGCAGAATTCAAAACAAAACTGGATGTAATCTGAGAAAAATGGTCCCAACTTCTGTTACCTGATTGAATTTCGCTGGTTACTTATATAATGTAGTATTCTTATCTAGTCTTTAAAACTTTTCTATTCTGACATTTTACTTCTCACAAAAAATATAGTTCTTTCAGATAGCATTGCTGACACAAAACATCCCCTTCAGCACCATGGGCACACATCTCCATGAGTACAAGTTACATTCTGACATGCTATACACTGTCTAGGTTAGCATTTTTTACATAATACTTTAGGCCATGAGAGATGTTTTTCTGAAGAAATAAGATGAATATATATATACAGATCTAATAAAAAAGCAATACCTTTTTGTACTTCTCAGAACTGAGGGATCTAACAGCAAACTGTTTACAACCTTAGATCCCCCTAATCCAGATTTTATGTCCACCCAAAGGAGGTAACAATCCTGCTCTATGCTGGGCGCGAAAGCAGCTCCTGAGCATCATTCCCGGGCCTGCGGGCAGTACGGCTTCGTTGTAGGCATGATGGTGGAGTCAGAAAACACTGTATATAAAAACACGTGAGGTAAGAGGTAAGGAAGTGCTTAGGTTCATTTATTCTTCAGCAGATACAGTCACGTCAAGATCTGTAAGCCTTAAGAATCTTAGGAAAGAGCATTAATTTATGATGTAGAAACTGGGAAAGTCTGGTCTGTGGGTGGCATGATTTACTGCATACCCAGAGTCCTTTTAGGCCACTTCAAAGCCATGATGCCCCTAATGGTACCCATAAAGCCAGTGCAGGTGGAAGCATCAGGAATATTTCCCAAGGTCTAATCACTGAAATTGTTCTTGTAAAGATAACCAATGACTTCCACGTTGTCAAATTCACAGATCCCGTCTCTGCCTTCAAACTACCTAGTTGCTCAGAAGCATTCAAAATGACTGACGTCTCCCTGCTCCTCTGAGGTCCTTGCTTCTCTCGGCTTTCTGGACACCAGATTCCCCTGGGTTCCTGCTTCTACCCTGGCTGCTGCTTCTCCTCTTCTTTGCTAAAGCATGAATGCTGGAACATAGGCACCCATCCTGAGGTGCCTTCTGCTCTCTAGCTGCACCCCCTTGACATTTTTCTTTCTTTTTTAATTGACATAACATTTTTAATAGTTTCATGTGCACAATATAATGATTCGACATTTGTATATATTGCAAAATGATCACTATACTAAGTTTAGTTAATATACCTCACCACATATATTTGCAAAATGTTTTTGTCTTGGGATGAGAACTTTCAAGATCCACTCTCTTTGCTCCTTTCAAATATGCCCTTGACTTTAGAGTAGCATCTGGCGAACCCCCAATTTCAGTCTCCAGCCCTGATCTCATAGAGCTTGGGGATCATATATCTAATTGCCTCTGTGATGGTTCCACTAGAACTTCCAAAACAGAATTCTCTGTTCTTCTCTGAGGCCTATTCTCTCTCCCACTCCCCTGGCTAGTCAACCTATCTTAAATGGCATCACCATCCATCAGTTCCTCAAGCCAAAATTCTAGAAGTCCTCATTAGCTCTCCTCTTTCTCCATCACCCACCCTCAATGTCCAGTCCTACTGGCTCTACTTCTAAAGTGTAGCCCAACAATTCCATCCCTTTCTCCCTCTGCTCTACAAGCTACCAGGATCTCTCATTTGGATCAGGGTACCAGCTCTTAACTGCTCTCCCACTTCCACTCTTACCTCTTCTATTGTATTCTACACAGACTACCTACGATGATCTTCAATAAGCATAGATCATGCTTTCAATGCTTAGGGGCTGCCCGTCACACTTGGATTAAAATCCAAACTTCTTACAGGGCATCTAAGGCCCTCTGTGATCTGGGCATCATCCACCTCCCTACTTTCTCTCCTACTGTTCACGTCTCCTTACTCCAGCCATGCTGACCCTTTTCCTGGTCTCTGACCATGCCAAGCTCAGGGCCTTTGTGTGCTGTTTCTTCCACATGGAACATATTTCTTGTGCAAATAGCTACACAGGAAGGTCTCACCTTATCCTATATAATAAAACCCTAATATGTAAATCGACCAAAGGACGAATCGACCAGTCGCTATGATGTGCACTGACCACCAGGGGGCAGATACTCAATGCCGGAGCTGCCCCTGGTGGTCAGTGCACTCCCACAGAGGGAGCGCCTCTCAGCCAGAAGCCGGGCTCATGACTGGTGAGCACAGCGGCAGGGGTCTTCTGAGGCAGCGCTAAGGACCCCTTGGGGGATGTCCGCCGAGAGGTCCCAGACTGCAAGAGGGTGCAGGCCAGGCTGAGGGACCCCCTCCCCACCCCTGTGCACAAATGGTGTGCACTGGGCCTCTAGTGAAAATGTAAGTGAGAGTCCAAAAAGAAACAATGTGGCCTAATCTCAAAGATTCTCAAGTTATAAAGTAGAAAGTCTGGAACTTCTCCATCCTTCTACTGGGGGAACGTAGCACAGGGGTGGAGCCAGAAAGAAAGTTCTGTTGCCGCTTTGGATCCAGCGGCAGTGAGACTGTGTATGGGTCAGGGGGTTGAGAAGATACTGATGATAGTGACTGGGTGGGCATCAGGGGAGACTGGGAGGATTACTGGGAGATATTTGAGAATTGGGGAGAGGGAGGACTCCAAAAGCATTGCAGGATATGAGAGTCTAGGAGTGAAGGGGGAGTGAGATTTTTAGAGTGGTTAGGGACTGGATCATTTGCTTTAAAAGCAGCAGGTATAGACTGGACTCTTTACTATCCTCTTGGTAGCTGAAGTGAGCTTTTGAAAATGACTGTGCTGAAACTAGCCCTTCTGGAGCCCAGGGTTGCTTAAGGGAGAGACCCAGTCTCAGCACATCATCTTAGACCAGAACAGGCAGAAAGAGGCCCATAAAATTTTATGATCATATGGAAAAGAAGAGCTATAACAGTAATAATGGTATAATGGTAGTAAAAGAAGTAAGATAAACACAGAAGAAAATAAGTTTTGTGTTTCCTGGGACCCAGGCTCCCACCTCCTGGACCTAGTGTGTACTGGTGAGGAAAGGAGGGGCGAGGGGAGGCGGGTTTGATTCTCACTCATTTCTCACAAGGCGAGTTCTCCCCCCATCTCGCTATTTGCATGAGGTCCGCACAGGCATCCTCCACTCCACCGCCAGGCCTCTGGCCCAAGGTAGTGTGTTGAGCACAGGCTCTTGTTTTAACCTGTTTATCTCCAGACCAATAAAGTGAGTGGCTATAGAGCTGCTTGTATCTAAGAGTCTCTTGACGCTCAGCCTTACAGAATGATTAGTGTAAAGATGTCTGTTTGTCAGTCAGCCCTCCCTCCCTACTGTTGTGTGGTGAAGACAGGGCCATGGACACGCCTGCCTCCCACCCTGACTCCCCCACTGCTCTAAGCACAGATTCCCCAGGGCGCCCCTGCCCTGTGGGCTCTGCTGACCTGCCCCACCTGGAGCTGCAGGCATCCTCTTTAGGTGTCATTTAAAGGACCCTGTGAAATAGTAAGATAGAGTGTGTGAGGAGAAAGGGGGTTGCTCTGAGGAAAACATGAAGAAAAAGGGAAGGATTTCTGCAGAAAGGAAAGAATGAGTGAAGGGCACTGCTGCGCAAGTCCAGGAAGCTTGGGGACTCTGCCAGCATGACCCGCAAGGGAGAGGCCACTGCCTGGGATAAGCCAAGAGAGTAGGCCAAGCAAAGGGCTGCAGCACGGCTCTGGTGCCCAGGAGCCAATCGGACCTGAGTCGTCATCACCCTCCAGAGCTTCGCATTGTCTGGAGTGAGAACTTCTCATCCTCAGTCCCAGTCCCACACCCCTCTCGTCCCTCCCCCAACCCCAACAGCACTAAGAAAGGATTTCATGTCTTCAGTGTCCTGTACAGGTGACACTCATCATTGTCACAGGCTGTGCTGGGACCCGATAATTCCCTGTGTGAACACACAGCTTTCTCTAAGAGAAGATACCCAGAAGCCCGAGGTAAAGGATTGGGGTCCTGAAGGAGTAGGGCTGGGGCGTCCCTCCCTGTCCTGGTGAGGGCTGAACTGCACAGAGGAAGTGGCAGCCGCAGCCCGAATGTGAGAGCACATATGAGCCAAAGGAGCTGCCTGCATGGATGGAACTAGAGAGCATTATGCTAAGCGAAATAAGCCAGTCAGAGAAAGATAAATATCACATGATCTCACTCATTTGTGGAATATAATGAACAACATAAACTGAGGAACAAAAACAGATCCAGAGACAGAGAAGCATGGATCTGACCGTCAAACCTCAGAGGGAAGGTAGGGGAGGGTGGGGTTAAGGGGAAGAGATCAACCAAAGGACTTGTATACATGCATATAAGCCTAACCAATGGACACAGGCAACAGGGGGGTGAGGGCATGAGTGGGGGGGTGGGGGAATGGGTGGATAAGGACACATATGTAATACCTTAATCAATAAAGAAAAATAAATAAATAAGTAAATAAATAAATAAATAAGGAGCTGCCTGCCACCCCTGAGCATTGCAGGCAGGATATTCTAAAGCAGGGGTGGGCAACCCCTGGCACACGTGCCAAACATGGCACGCCAATAACTATTGCTGGCACACGAAACCCTCTCTTATAATCTTACATTTACAATTTTTGTGAACATTTGAATGACTTAAATGTTAAATTACAAGGAACTGGCAAGACACTTGATGTGATGTTTGGTTACATAAAGGCTTTTGAAAAGAAACTGGAAGTCTTTAAGAGGGATGTGGATGGTGAGAGATTTAGATATTTCCCAAACCTCAAGAGGCACATCAAAGACCTCCCAAAAGATGACAGAACAGACTGTCAAAGCCTTCAAAAGCTGTTTTTAAACATCATCGAGTCAACTATTGAGCAGTTATTCTCAAGATTTGTGAAATTCAGAGAACTGGAAGAGACAGCAAAATTCATGAGGTTTCCAGACAGCATGAAACTGGAGGAACTAAACGTACAAATGTTTTCATGGATAGACATGGCTGACTTTGAAATGCAGTTGATTGAATTTCAGAGTAGCTCAATTTGGAAGAAGAAATTTATTGACCTTAGAGTTGACTTGGAAAACGTTGAAAAAAAAGCAATTAGAGACAGGAGTACCAGAGAGAAGTGTTAAAAACGAACTATTGAGGACTTGGAATGCCATTCCAGAAAATTTTTTCTGTTTAAAAACACTTTGCAACAGCGTTACTCTCCATGTTTTCATCCACATACATTTGTGAATCTTTGTTCTCAGTGATGAATTTTGTTAAGTCTCGTAATAGGAGTAGCCTGACAGATGAAAGTAGTAGCTCGTGCATATCTCTGAAGGTCACGAAATATAAACCTGATGTAAAATCTCTGCCATCAGTGATGCAGCAGCAAAAGTCCCACTGATAATATCAAACGGAGTCATAAAGTTTTCTGTCGGACTATCAGTGTAATGTATACATTAAAAAATAAATGTGTTTTTCATCATCATATACTGTGTTTTTTCACTCGAATGAATTTTATTATTTCTTCAAGGTTCTTCACATATGTACACTTTAAGAGATATCAAATAGGTGTAACATGTTCTCAAAAAATTAGGGTTGGCACGCAGAAGAATTTTGAGTCAGAGATTTTGCTGGTTTTGGTACACACTCACAAAAAGGTTGCCCACCCCTGTTCTAATTTGGAAATTTGACTTTTGCAAGATCAATCTCAACTAAGTTTAATTTTGGTCATTTCAATATCAACTTTTTCCAAATTCTGTACATAAGATAAAACTATTAACATTTGTTATATTATGCTATTTCAAAAAAGTACATAATCCAATTTTACATCAAATATATAACTCACTGATGAAGGTGAAGGTGAAACGGTGCTGGGTAGCAATGGCCACCAGTGAGGGGACATCCTGGCTTTAAACACGGTCCATCTGCTGTTTACCAACACTTTCGTGTCTCTAGCTGCATCCTGTCCTCCCAACTCTAGTCTCCTAAATTAGCTCCTACCTTCCCCTGTACACCTACTCCTGCCCCCTGCCTGCCTCTCTAAATGGCAGCTCCATCCTCCTAGTTGCTCAGGCCCAAAGCCCTGCAGTCTCCATTCATTACTCTTTCTCTCCCAGCTCATGTCCATTCAGTGTGCCTGACCTTCTCACCGTCTCACATCACTGCCAGGTCACTGCATCAGCTGTTTCCCCTGCTTCTGCCTTTGTCCCCTTAGTGTGTGCTCTCAACATGGGACCAGAAAGATCCTGTTTACACAAAAGTCAGATCACTCTGCCCAGTTCCAAACTCTCCACTGGTCTGCTCACTCAGAGTAAGAGTCAGACCCTTGCCATGGCTCTTGAACCTACCATTCTCCTGCCCACTCACTGCTCCCGCCTCCCTGGCCTTCTTGCCACCTCAGGGCATTTGCACTGGCTCCTCCCTCTGCCTGGAACACTCCTCAGGATATCCACATGGCTCCCTCAGCACCTCCTCTGGAGCCACCTTCTCAGGGAGGCCTTTTCTGCCCACCTTATTTAAAGCTGTAACCCTCCTGCTTCATGTCTCAAACCTCCTATTCCCATCCCA
The DNA here is from genome assembly GCF_014108235.1 of Myotis myotis. Lineage (NCBI taxonomy): Eukaryota > Metazoa > Chordata > Mammalia > Chiroptera > Vespertilionidae > Myotis > Myotis myotis. The sequence continues at coordinate 114,094,911 of NW_023416335.1, forward strand.
TCTCTGCTTCATTTTATTCAGTACTAGTTATTTCTCCCAATACACCATGTAATTTGTTTGCTCACTAAGAAAAGTCTGCCCCCTCCCCCATTCTACAATTTAAGCTCCTCAGAGGCAAGGATTTTTGTCTGTTGTCTGCTTTATTCCCCCTCCCCACCTACAACAGTGCTGACATGTCAAAGTCCCTCAGCAGTAATTGTTGAATGAGTGACTGAATACATAACTGACCTGTAGCAGCTGTGACAACAATATGTAGGTCCATCACATTATCATGAGAATCATCAAAAAATAATTTCATCTTTTATAGAAGTGCTTGTCAAAAAACTAATTATTAAGACCATCAATGATTACCTCAGTAAATGACAATTCACAGAGTAATATAATGGCAAAGAGGTGAGGAAAGTCCCCTTCCACTAATAATAAAATAAAAGTAATAATAATAATTGTAGTAGTAATAAAGCTAATATTTAATACTGGCAAAGGTATGGCAAGAAGAAGCATGTTGAAAAAACATGAGTATGAAAATAATTATTACAAGTTTTCTAAAAAATTAGCCTGCAAAAAGTTTAGATATGCATTATCCCATAATTACACTTAAAATAGCCTATCCTAAGAAAACAATATGAAAGAAGGCAAATACGTATGCACAAAGATTCCAATTGCAACATTATTGAAAATAGTTCAGAGTAAGCAGAATCCAAGAGCCAGTGGTACAATGGTTACCTCATTTCTACTGTTATTCCCAAGTAACCCACTTTTCCACCTATGTCCCATCCATATGACTCTTCAGGTTGCAATTTCTCAAACACCATGTTGCTTGCTTTGATGACCCGTATCACAACTTATAACTGTGTGTTTCTTTCTGTGCTTGTTTTTACTGCTGCGTTCACCCATTAGACCAGCAGCTGCATGGAGGCAGGAGCTCTGTTTTGTTCACTGCTGCCATCCTCTATGATAGCTGCTGGCACAAAATAAGTACCAGAATTTGTTGAATAAATGAACAAACACTATTAGGCTGCCATGAAATATTTCTGAAACATTTTGGCATAGAAAATGCCCACAATATGATATTCACAGGAAAAAAAACAAAACTCACATTTGTGTTATTTTAGCTACTATGCTGAAAATGCATAGTAGCAGAAAAATGCATAGAAAGAAAACAAATTGAAAGAAAAAATCCCATAATATTGATTCTGTCTGGGTGCTAAAATATAAGTAGTATTACTTTCTTCTTTCTATTTTTCTATATTGAAAAAATTTTAAGTATATATGTATTATTTATATAATAAAGTGATACATTAAACCTACAAGAAGAAGAATGAAAGGAAAAATAAAGAAGTGCAGAGGATATTGCAGGAGGTGACACTGGCCAGCCACTGCAGAGCAGAGTGACAGGGCTAGGAGAGGTGCAGGCCGTTCTGTGTTCAAGATTTGTGAACAGGTGAAAACAGAGTGACATGGTCGGTGCCGGCCTGTAGGAAGAGCTCTCTGACAAACTGTGGCCCGCAGGTGGCGCCCAGCCCACTGTTCTTGAATATTAAACTATATTGGCACACAGCCGCACCATCCACCCACGTCTTACCTGTGGCTGCTTCCATGCTAAGTAGTTACAACACAGACTATCATAGCCCAGAAAGCCTAAAACATTGACTATCTGGCCTTTTACAGATAATGTTTCTGAATCCTGGAGGCCAGGATTCAGAAACATTATCTGTAAAAGGCCAGATAGTGTTTCTGAATCCTGGCCTCCAGGATGTACTATAGGAGGGAGAAACTACAAGAAGTGGTTATAGGGCCATCATTTTAAAGGTGCCATGAAGGTGACAGTTAAAGATAGATAAGTCTTGATAAATGTCAGATGGAATAACAGAAAAAGGGTGAGGCATTCGTATTTTAGACAGTTACCACATTTCATATGATAACTATTTAAAAGTGCAGCAGGGAAAACAGTCATTGTTGGATGGGTTACCTGAAGGATCAGAATTGTAGAGAGTTGCAGCTGTTGCCATGGGTCCTGGCGGGTGGATAGCACTTGCTGAAGACCTCTGACTGGCGATCAGGATCCTGCTCTTTGCAGAAGGTAAACGGGACATCGCGCCCAATCCCAACTGGGGCTTAAGGAGCATGGCGGAGCGGTAGAAGGTGGGAGGAACTTCGTAGTGTGCATAGGGAGGAGAACAAAATTCTTCTTTTCCAGGGAGTTCTGTAACCTATAGCAAATGAACAGAAGCTCAATCAAAAAAATCACATGGCAGGATGAGGACTGCACCTGCTCAGGACACTCAGCTCCAGCAATAACCACCTGGCATCTCTGAGTTGCTCCATCCCTGATCACTTACCTTCTTGGGGCACAAGTGTCTTCATTGTTGAGTTGACAACACACCTGGATGACCTCTTGGGTCTCCTCCAGTTCTAATAGTCTATAAATCTACATCTCACTGGGAGAAAAAAGAACTTATTTGGTAAGATTTTTTAATTTGATTGCTACAAAATCATCAGAATTTGTGCAAGTAGCCAATCTATAAGTAAATAATGTTAATGAAGCGTGGAAAGAATTTGCAAGTGTTCATAGAATTATGAGTTTCATTATTCCTATGGAGAAAAGGCACAATTTTTATGGTAACATAGTTTTATAATAAAAAAAATGAACTTTACCAATTTATGTTGTCTTTTCTAGGCTACTTATGAAATAAAACATGCACTGTTAATGAGGGAGAAAAGGCTATTTGAAAGAATATAAATGTTAATGGAAAAAATGTGTTTTCAGGCCTCCATAATCTATTTACGTCATTGAAAATGAGAGACTGATTTACATCCTCTGCTTGTCCTCCCTGCTAAGGGCGGGCTGACAGGAATGCCTGGGAAAGATTCACCAGAATGGAAGTTCTAGGAGAGAGTCTGTTGGCTGCTGAATCACTGACCTAAAACCGTGTCTGTCCATGGCCAAAATCAGTGAGCATCCAGCAGACAAACAAAACAGCTTTCTATTGTTTCCTAAATTTAATAATGTAACATTCCTGTTACTTTTTTCCAGTTAACAGTTTAGACTAGAATACAACTTATGGCTACCTTTCATGTATGCAATTCTGAACTCACAGAGCCTGTTCATGTCATCAGTGTTTCTTCATATTAAAAAGGAAAAAAATAAGACCGTACAATCATCTATTTCCTCTCAGTTTAAAAAGAATAGTGCCAGAGGCCATGCATGAAAAATACATCTGTTAATTAATTCTGCTCTAAATCACAATATATTTTATGTCATACATATCCACGAATCACAAGCATTTAACAATACTAGTATTTTTAATAGGGTCTATGAAGCTCTGAGCCGAACTGTTGGAAGAGATAAGCCCTTAAATTGATACTCTTTGAATGCTGAAATAGATACAAGTTCTCCTTAAATTGACATTATTGAAACTAAAGATTAGGCCTTTAAAGTTTTATCATAATCACATTGTAAAACATGCATGATTGCTATTGTAGACCGGCTGAACTGGGGCCACAGCAAATTACATTCCTTCAAAAGAACATTATACCTTTGCACTCTGATAAAAATGTTTACTATTCTCCACTTAATTCTCTTACTATTGATCTTTAGCTTTTATATTATACTTATATTTTCTCTGTTCTTTTATTTTTGTTTCTAAATTTTGATGCCACTGCACATTGTTTTTAGCAGGTGCTTACATGAGGAAATTATAATCATTTCTAACCTATATCTGTCAAGTTTTTAGGATTGCAATATGCTGAGCTCAGTAATTACTCAGTTCTTTGAAACTGCATAGTTTTTAGGGCTCAAAACCCACCTGGGAAATGGTCATCACGATTTCAGTAACTTCAATGCCTGTCATTTTGTTGGATAATTTGTCACTGGTAAGATAACAAATTCTTTACACAGGTGAGAAATATGCCTCAGATACCTAATCAGTGCATCTATAATAATAAAAGGGTAATATGCTAATTAGACCAGATGTCATTCCGGACGTCCTTCCTGATGAATTCGGGGCCCGAGAGAAGCCAGCCCGGGTCCCGGGTGCCTGCGGGCAGCCAGAGGGAAGCCAGCCTGGGTCCTGGGTGCCTACAGGTGGCCAGAGAAGGGAAGCCCAGGTCCCAGGTGCCAGAGGGAAGCTGGTGCCAGCAGCCGGGGAAAGGAAGGCCTACTCTTGCACAAATTTTAGTGCATCAGGCCTCTAGTCCTATATAATAAAAGCCTAAATGCAAATTGACCAAACAGCAGAATGACTGGTGGAACTACCAGTCGCTATCACGCACACTGACCACCAGGGGACAGATGCTCAATGCAGGAGCTGCCCCCAGCCCGCAGCCCCCAGGCCAGCCAAGACAGATGCCAGCAGGGGCCCCCCAATCAGCCCGCTGGTCACCCCACAAATTGGCCCTGATTGCTGGCCAGGCCTAGGAACCCTACCTGTGCACGAATTTCGTGCACTGGGCCTCTGGTTTTTAATAAAACAGGGGAATCTACAAACAACTTCACACTCCTTGTATCTTTCATCTTTATTGACAGAACACAACAGGGATCACTGCATAGTGAAAAACACATAAAGACCCACCCAAACTGTTATTTTTCCTGCTTCTCTAGTGGAGTTATTTTCCCCAATTAGCAATAATCATGCCTGGGATAAACTTCATTGTCTATAATACTGCCACTGCACAAAGCTCCAATTGAGTATTTTTAGAGAAATTATTTTGAAAACAAACTAAAGTATGCTCATGATTTCATTCAAATTCCTAAAATCCATCAAAGCACACAAACAAATCAGTTCTTACCAGATTGTCCCTCTTTGTGATTGCCCTATGCTGTTTTCCATGGGATCCTGGGCTGGAAAGCCATGGGTAAATGTGGAGGCTTCACTGAGAAGCCACTGGGACAGCCCAGGGAGATGACTTGTGATGTCTAATTGTGTCAACTAACCTGGGCCACTGTACCCAGATATTTGGTCAAAGTTTATTTTAGATATTTCTGTGAAGGTATTTTTGATGAGGGAAGGGAGTAGAGGAAGAAGTGGGTCCTAATATATGGTGACAGGAGAGGATTTGACTTTGGGGGTGGGCACACAGTGCAAAATACAGATCTTGTAACATATAAACCCACACCTGAAACCTGTATGATCATGTTGACCAATGTCACCCAATAAATTTAATTAAAATAAATAAAAATAAATATTTCTGTGGCAACTTGTCAGAAACATATTCTGTCATGAGCTGGGGGCACAGTGGTCGGATCTCCCCACGCCAAGCCTGACCAGAGGACTGAGACTTGCTGAGCTTCACAGAGATAGGAGCAAAGGCCAAGGGCCAGGGGGATATGTGTTTGGTAATTTAAGAAAGATTCACAGTCACCAATCTAAGAGCCTGACCTATAAACCAGAGTGGCAAATTGTCCATTGTTAGTGAGGTGGCACTGCCTAGGGTCAGACTCTAAGTTCCTCTGGCCAGGGCATGCTTTCACTGCACTTAGAACAGGACACCATGCAGCCCTGCATGGGGCTGAGTCCCTACCATAGAGACTAGACCCCCCTAAACTCTCGGGTCAGCATCCTCTCTCTAGATGTGTGAGGGGGAAGCCTCTCCAGGCGCAGAGTCAGAAGACGGGAAGCCAGCAGCGTGATTCAGTGCTGACAGCTGGCACCATGGTCGGCAGATGGCCAGCTTCTGGGGCACCTGGTCAGTGCTAGCCTTGGTGGAGATGTGCTGCTAAGAATGGATTGACCACTTACTTTGTGCCAGAGATGACATCTGCTATGATCAATAAAGTCTGTAAAACTGTTGATACAATCAATCAAGCTAGAGTCCAACCTGGGACTGGATTATTCTATCTCTAGGGAGCTTTGGTTAACTTCTGTTTGTATCCATCATATGTGAATTCATAAATCAGTTATCACTCAACATTTGTGAGCATGTGTTTATGCCAAGCACTGAACTCTGGGGTCACTGTGGGGAACAAAAGACAGAGAAAGTCTCTTCTCTCACGGACTTCACATTCTAGTTAATGCAGCAAAAGCAAAAAAGGTATATAGGAGAGATAAGTTCTAATAAGAAAGAACCTATAGAAAGGTGTCTGGGGAAAGGAAGCCTTCCCAATGAAATGACATTTGAAGGGGCCTAAAGAAAGTGAAGGAGATAGTCATTCAGGTATCTGGGAGGAACATTCCAAGTAGAGGGCAATGCAAAAGGCCTGGGGCAGCAGAGGGAGAGAGGAAGTCTGGAGGAAGGAGAGGCAGTCAGGAGGTAATGAGCCACCTACAGACTCCAGCCTGTGGTCTGAGTGGCCTGGGCAGACCTGAAGGGTGTTAGGGAGAGGAATGATCTGAGCCAGCTTTCCTTTTAATTGATCACTCTGCCTGCCAGGACATTGCTTCTGGAGGCCAATCGTCTTCATGAGCTCTGGGAGGATGACTCACCTAGCACCCAGTTACTTAAAGGGGCAGCACCCAGAGGAAAGGGTGAGGGCCTAGGAGAGCATCTCAGTGCTGCCATTGTTCTGTGGCCTTAGGTGAGTTATGCATACCTCTCCACATCTGTGTCCTCATCTATATAATGATAAAACCAGCAATCCCAATCTCCAGAGAGTTACAGTAAGGACTGCTGAAGATTGACAAAGGTTAAATATATTACATGGCATAGCAGGTGCTCAACTAAATGTTAGGTAATGATTATTTTGACCCATGCCTATTTTCTACTCACTGTGTTCTTCACTTGTGTGAATATGAGATATCCCCCTCAGAGGATGAAGTCTGACCAATTTGAACAATGCATTTATTTCTGACTTTTGTTCTATTGACCTGGCTTATAGATGAATTAGGCTCACTTATTTAAACACAGAAGACAATTTAAACGCATGCTCATCTAACTTCATGTGTATCCTATTGCGTGGAATTTACGTGAGTCTCCTCAGGTGGTAGATCCATCTCATTACGATCATCAACCTTCTCCAGTCAAAAATGTCCATTCGTCTACAACCTCCTCTATTAAAAGCATTATTTCTGTACAGGTATATCCAAGGGAGACTTTCCAAAGGGAGAATATTCTGTTTTCACAATTGAAAATATGTGACAAAGTTTAGATGTTCAACTTATAAATCATATCACAATGATATTCTCTTACCTCCTGCAAAAACTTTTCACTAATCTGACTGAAATGGTGTCCTGGGGGTTTGATCCCAGATACCATCAACCCAGGACTGAAGACCCTCGGCTTCTGCAAGTCTGGCTTGAACTTCTCGTAGAGGCTGGCAGCCGGCTTCAGGTCTCTGCCTGCCACCTTCTCCTCTTTGGGAAGAGCCGTGTTACATGTGGGCGGAGCATAAGGAAGGCCCACTGGGACCAGCGAGGTGTCCACCTGTCCGAGAGCCTGCGGACTCCTCCTGATGTAGGTGATGATCTTGGGCCTCACGTGCTTGGGCTTGGGCAAAATGATGGGCTTGGGTTCTGTCCTTTCTGCTGTTCTTTCAACCTGGTGGCTCTCCAGTGCCTCCTGCGAGGAAGGTGTACCCTCAGAATGTGTGGAGATTGGCTTGGGGATCCCACTGGGGCAGGTGTTCTTGTCAGGCACTTTGGGGGAGGTGTTCAACAACTGCAAGCTGTCAGTGGGAGGTGGGGCAGCCGAGAGTGGCCCTGAGGGTGACCCTGTATACATACTCAAGTCCTGAAGACTGGCGCTGGGCTGGTGGCTCACACTGACAGTTGTCTCTGGGTGGAGAGGGGTTGGGACACTGAGAGGAGAATCAGTTCTTGCTGTGGAACTTTCAGTCTTAACTGCATTTTCTAGAAGGTTCTTATTTTCAGCAACAGATGTAGTGACCTCTTTGCTTTCCCCGGCTTCTGAGCTGCTGCTCTGAGGGTCAAGGGGCTCAGGGACCCCAGTTTTACTCTCTCCAACAGAAGGATCTGAAGTAAAATCCATAGCACTGGCCCTGCTCCCACTGCTCAGCACCCTTTTCTCCTCGCTGGCAGCTGAGGGTCTGCTGTCAGCTGGGGCACGAGGAATAAAAGCTGCATGACCATCACCTGGTGACATGCTGCTGGATGAACTTTCATGCAGCTTCCCAGCTGCAACTGGTGAAATTTTGCCGGGGAGCTGATTATCAGCAGCTCGCAAGGAAGCCAGGCCAGGTTTGGGGAAGGTCTGGAGAGAACCTTGCTCACCCAGGTGGACGGCGCTCTGGTCCTGCACGCTCCTGCCTCTTGGCCCTCCAGGCGTGTGGACACTGCTCTGGGGCTGGGGCAGGCTGCTGACCGCCCTGGTGGGGGCTTCTTGCTGTGCTCCCCCGCCAGGCAAATTTCTCTCTTGGAGTAAGACGCTGTCTTCCTTGGGACATCCCAGACACTCGGCCCGGGCTGACATGAACTCCTGCAGGGCCCAGGGTTGGACAGATTTCAGCTCTGGCTTGGGCCCTCCCTTTTCCTGATCTAATTGTGCTTCTGGCTCACTCAGGGCGTCCTTGGGTGCTGAAGTCAGAGCACACCCTGACTGGGCAGAGCGTGGTGTGCTCTCGTTGCTAACTTCTGGCACATGTGCTCCTCCCATCGGGGGCTCTAAGCAGGTGGTCTCCTTGGCTTCTGAGGTAGATGGTTTAGGATGACACACACTCTTTCCCTCTGAGGTGATGTCAGCTGGAGGACAAGCTGTCCCTGGGGAGTGGGATGTCACTGTCTTCTGTGGCCCCTCACCACCCTTGGGCATGCCATCCGGGGCATCAGGGGGGTCCAGTGGGACAGGCTGTGGAGGTGGCTGAGTCAGGCTCCCGGCACACTCCTTCGTGAACTGGTCCCCTGCAGCAGCAGGGCTGCTCGCCCTATCCAAAGCGTGCCTTCTCAGTGCCGCGTCGTCCAGCGTCTTTGCCAGTTTATCCTTGGGAGCATGTCGGGGAGTTTCGGTGCCTTTTGGAGTCAAAACGTCTGGACTGGCCTCACCCGTAACAGACCTCCAGCCTGCCAGACTTGGTCCCTGTCCGCTCCACGCGGGCTGCAGGAGAGCTGTGCCTCTCTGAATTGCGTGCTCTTCATTTATTTCCCTACGAACAGCTGCAGACAATTTTAAATCCTTCAGGCTGCTGGGGCCAGCCTGTAGTCCCTTCCCAAAGCCCTGAAGTGAGTGAAATTCGTTATGGAAATGGCTTCTGTTTTCTGGCTCATGTGAATTTGCATTTCCAATTTCATCTGTCAGGTCACATGTCTGAGACTCATCGCGAGAGGGACCGCCCTCCACCAGGATCTGATTGGCATTAGTATCACCCAGACTTAGGAGACTCTCATTATTATTTTTCACCCCCTTTCTGTTGTCCTGCAATTGAGTGTAATATGATTTCTTGGGAGCCAATGGGACACTCATCTTCCACCTTCAGTGGGGGCTGCTCGCCATGCAGCCCTCCTGGACGGAGCCTGGACGGAGAGGGGCTTCCTCAAGCTGCTGCGGGGTTAAGAGGAAATTCTGAAGCTGCTCGTCGCCCCCTGACAATGTTACATCGAGACACGGCTTTTAATCATTTTCAGAGCAATTTTAAAACCGAACCTTGTCTTGATATGTGGCTGGACGACTTATCTGTTAGGGGCTTGCTGAACAAGAGCCAATTAATCCATGAGACCTAGAGAGAAATAAAAATAAAACCTTGTTAAATTGACACAGAGATTCTCAAGAGAAAAAGGCATGGTGAGCACAGATTTACTCATCACTTTCATAGTATTATTTCATTCATTCAACCCATAGATTTCTAAAAAACCTTTCAGAGAAGGGCTCCTGCTGACCAAGTAGGGAGAAATTGAAACTTCAGAATAATTAATGTTAGAAATGGATGGTGAACACCTATTAAATCTTAAATTCAGATTTTAAAAATCCACAAGTCCCTACTGATAATGAATTAAAAGGGTGGAGGAGAAAAAAAGGCTCTTCTTCACAGAAGACTACCAACTAATACAGGGAAACTATGCAGTTAGGAAATCACCATTTTTCAACCACCAGAGTCATCATTATCTTGGGCGAGGGACACAGCAGTGCTCCTGGGTGACAGATTGTTGGGGAACAGAATATTTACAGAATCTCAAGGTACCATCCTCCAGATTACTTTATTTCTTACAAAAGAAAAATTTTATCTTTACAATTGAGACAAATGGTGGACATCTCCCTAATTAAATGATCAAATTTATCATCATCAATAATGGAAACTATCAGTGTTCCCGAGGCTAGGTAGTTCTCAGTGCTTCATATCACCCAGTAGTATTCTTGCTATAAATGTTCAACCTGAATTTCATCAGGAGGAAATAATCAAATTTAAGTTGATGGACATTTTATAAAATAACTGGCCTAACCTTGGCCCAAAATGCCAGTAGTTATCTAAACACAGTGCATGATCCTTGACTGGGCCTTGGGTTTTTTAAAAAAGTTAGCAAAGTATTGAGACAATTAGAAATTTAAACATGGACTGTATATTAGGTAAAGGTGTTTGATCAGTATTAGCTTTCTTGGCTATATAACAGTATTGTGATCATATCAGAGATAATCTTTGGTTTTGGAAGATACATGTTTTTAGACACGATATACTTCTTAACATGGCATGCTGTCCTTAACTTACCTCAAATGGTTCAGCAAAGAGAAAAATATGTGTGCACATTTGTGTGTAAGAGAGAGAGCACATGCAACTATAGCAAAATGGCAATTTGAAAATCTAGGTGATCCACTCTACTATACCCACAACTTTTGTATATGTTTGAACATTTTTGAAATAAAAAGTTAGAGGATTCTATTCCAACTTGCAAGGTCTGCATGATCCAGTCCTTACACCCCTTTCTGGCCTCCTCCCCACTCATCGCCCTCTTATTCTCTAGGCGACAGCCACACTGTTCTCATTCTTCAAGCCACGTTCCTTCCTCCTTGCTTCAGGGCCTTTGCACATACTCTCCCATGTAAATGGGATGTGGAATGTTCCCCAACCTCACCCAAGTAACTCATTTGTATTCTTCAGTTTGCAGTATAAATACCACTTCTTCTAGGAAGCCTTCCCGATCCACAAGAATAGATTAGGTACTTCTACAATGAACTTTCATAATATATTTTATTTTTATTTGTTTAAAAAACTTTATCTGTAGAAGACACTGAAGAAAATATGTTTGCACTCAGCATATATATCAGGCAATTAATATGAATGAACAAATGACTGAATGAGTTATAAAGATCAATGTTCTTTCTGTCCTCAGAGCTTAAAATCCAACACAGTATTTAAATTTCTATCAAAGTAAATACACAGATCATCGGTAAACATTGTTTATCACACTATTAATGCATTTTATTCGGCCCTGGGTGAGAGAGTTAAAAGTAACAAGGTTCTGCCTTGTCCCTAATTCCCCAAAAGGGGATTAAAAGTAAACAGTCTTCCATACCTTCCTCCTCATTCATACACACATATGTGAGCTCGTGAGCGTGCACAGACATGCACACACACATGCACACACAACACCTGGGAAGCTCTTGTGATGTTTCTACTAAAATAGGTTACGTGGCAACCCACTTGTCATTGTTTAATATGCAGTTTTATATATTTAAAAGAATATGTACATATATCATATATCTATATAAACATATATGTATATTTATTTTATAATATATACTAGAGGCCCGGTGCACAAAATTTGTGCACTCGGGGGGGGAGGGGAGTCCCTCAGCCCGGCCTGTGCCCTCTCCCAGTCTGGGACCCCTCGGGAGATAACGACCTGCTGGCTTAGGCCTGCTCCCAGGTGGCAGAGGGCGGGCCCAATCCCTAGGTGCAGCCCCTGGTCGGGCTCAGAGCAGGGCCGATTGGGGGGTTGGGGTGCTGCCCCCTGTCATGCACAGAGCAGGGCGGATCAGGAGGTTACGATGCCACCCTCAGTCACTCTCAGGGTAGGGCTGATTGGGGGGTTGGGGCACCGCCCCCTGTCACACTCAAGGCAGGGTCGATTAGGAGGTTGTGGCGCCACCCCCTGTCACGCACAGAGCAGGGCCAATGAGGGGGTTGGGGCGCTGCCCCCTGTCACTCACAGAGCAGGGCCCATCAGGGGGGGTTGGGGCTCCATACCCTGTCACGCACAGAGCAGGGTCGATCAGGGGGTTGGGGAGCTTCCCCCTGTCACGCAGAGAGCAGGGCTCATCAGGGGGGTTGGGGAGCTCCCCCCTGTCATGCACAGAGCAGGGTCGATCAGGGGGTTGGGGAGCTCCCTCCTGTCATGCACAGAGCAGGGCCCATCAGGGGGTTGAGGAGCTCCCCCCGTCACTCACAGAGTAGTGCCGATAGGGGAGTTGGGGCACCGCCCCCTGTCACACACAGAGCAGGGCGGATCAGGGGGTTGGGGCGCCGGACCCTGTCACACTCAGGGCAGGGCCGATGGGGAGGTTATGGCTCTACCCCGTCACACACAGAGCAGGGCCTGTGGGAGGCGGTTGGGGCGTTGCCCTCTATCACCCACAGAGCAGGGCCGATCAGGGGGTTGGGGTGCCGAACCCTGTCACACACAGAGCAGGGCCGATCAGGGGGTTGAGGCACCGCACCCTGTCACACACAGAGCCACAGGGCGATCAGGGGGTTGGGGAGCTCCCTGCTATCAGGCACAGAACAGGGCTGATCAGGGGGTTGGGGCGCCTTCCCCTGTCACGAACAGAGCAGGGCGGATAGGGAGGTTGTGGCCCTGCCCCCTGTCACACACAGAGCTGCAGGGCGATCAGGGGTTTTGGGCGCTGCCCCCTGTCACGCTGATCCCGGTACCGGAAGGCCTCGCGGCTCCGCTGATCCCGGTGCTGGGAGGCATATTACCCTTTTACCATGTAGGATAGAGGCCTGGTGCACGGGTGGGGGCTGGCTGATTTGCCCTGAAGGGTGTCCTGGATCAGGGTGGGGTCCCCACTGGGGTGCCTGGCCAGCCTGGATGACGGGCTGATGGCTGTTTGCAGCTGGTCACACACCCTTCAGGGTGGGGGTCCCCACTGGGGTGCCTGGCCAGTCTGGGTGAGGGGCTGAGGGCTGTTTTCAGGCTGGCAGGTGACTGAAGCTCCCAACCTGTCCTTTTTTTTTTTTTTATTCTGGGCCAGCTTAACTCTGAGACTTGGCTCCAGCTCTGAGGCCTCTGCTGCTGAAAGCAGGTATCTGGTTTGTTTGGGTTCTATAATCGAAACACTATTTCAAATCCAGCTCTGAGATCCTGGCTGGCTGAAAGCAGGTTTCTGGGGTTTTGTTTAGCTTCTATATTTGTAACAATGTTTCAAACTGCAAGCTCAGAGGCCAGCAGCGGCAGGCAGGGAACGTTGGAGTCCCCTGTCACTGAAGCAAGCAAGCCTCATGTTTGCTTCAAGCTGCCTGGCTGCCGGCCGCCATCTTAGCTGGCAATTAATTTGCATATCCCCCTGATTAGCCAATGGGAAGGGTAGCAGACGTACGGCTAATTACCATGTTTCTCTTTTATTAGATAGGAGGATATGTTATAAAACAAAAAAATATATAATGAACAAGAAACATAAAGGATGGAAAATTACCAATAACTTGCAGCTACCTCCCTACTTAATTTTTCACTTGACAACCTATCATGGGCATCCTTAAGTGCTCAGCTGATGAAGCTCTCTTTTCATTTCTTTTGTATCTATACATAAGCATGTACTTTCCATATAAATTTCTTGTCGGAACTCAAAAAAGTAGAGAAAACTCACATAAAATGGGAAAAGTAAATTAAAATTCAATTTCTCCCAAGAGAGGGGAAGAAGGATCAAATAATTGGTCCTAACGGTGTCCCAGTCATGACCGTTCAACAGGCTGCATGTGCACAGGAGCTGGTGGGTGGGGACAGGGCAGGAACTTGCACCATCAGGACATGAAGCTGCTTGCGGAGGTGCACGCAGGCCCACCGTGCTGCCCAGCCTGGAGGGGGTCATTAGGATGGGGGCAGCCCCCTGGTGGAGGTGTGTGCAGGCCCATCGCACCGCCTGGGCCAGGGGGGAGGAGGGGGGTATCAAGACAGGGGTGGGCCTCGGCAGAGAGCTCTCAGCACTCCTGCACTGGGATCTGAAGGTGCTAAGAGGAAGGGACAGCAGATGGACAGTTAGGAGGTTTAGGCCTGGAGGGGAGAGCAGATAGGCAGTTAGGGGAATCAGAGAAGGAGGGAAGAGCAGTTAGGGCCATCAGGCAAGCAGGAGAGCAGTTAGAGGCATCAGGCAGGCAGGCAGGTGAGCGCTTAGGTGCCAGTGGTTCTGGATTGTAAGAGGGATCCCAGATTGGAGAGGGTGCATGCTGGGCTGAGGGACACCTCCCTGTGCATGAATTTTGTGCACCGGGCCACTAGTATTATACTGATCTAGGCCATTCCCGTGTTCACATAACCTTACACACATATAAGCACCTGCACACATGTGCTCTTTCCCTGCTGTCCTGCCCTTCTACTCTCCCCATGTGCACTCATGGCCCTCATCCTCCCAACTCCCTTCATCCTAGCCTTCGTTCCTTGACACAGAAGAGATTCTCAAGGAATCCCCTTCCTGTATTCAGATACTTCCCTTATTCAATTTTAAGAATGTTCTTCTTGAAGCTACATGTGTCCCTCAGGTACAAATACAAAAAGTATGCAGGCAAATCAATAAGACAGCAGTTTAAAAGAATACTGTGTTCCCTGAGTCAGAAAACAGGTGTCCCAGAAAGTCAGGGAGAGCAAGTAACTTTACAGACATGGGCCATCCACAGAAAAAGGGCATCTCTAACTCTGGGGGAAGAATCAGAAGCATGAAACTAAGAGCTCTGTTTGGTTTGAATTGTTGAGGCTAGGAGAAACAAATAAATGAATTTTTGATGAGCAAAACCACATACACCACAATCCACAACCAGATGCAAGACAGTGACAAATAGGTATAAGATCAAGGTCTTGCTAGAAAGAGTTGTCAATAAATCATAAATGATGCTCATCGCTGAGGGCATGGAAAGCTCGAATCTGCTAGGGCCAAGAACAATTCTCAGCACTAATACATATTTGTACAATTTAATTTTTAAATCATATTTACTTAACCTTTAATTTTAATTTAAGCAATTAATGTTTTTAATGACCTCCAGACATAGGTCTTAACATTTCCTTGCACTTTTTTTCTCCCTCCTGGTAAGGAAATGAAAGCAGAGATCACAAGATTCCCAAGATCACACAGCTAAGAGTAAGACAGAGACAGGAAAGTAACATCCATGCAAAAAGGGAAGCTACAAAAGAAAAGCTGCCTGTTGGTGAAACTGTACAGAGCACAAAGGAAGAATAAAAGGAAAAGTCACCATCATAAGAATAAGAACAGAAAAGCAAAAACAGAACCCAAAGAGTGAGAGAAAGCTCTCAGGAGACAGGACAATCAAATTCCAAACCTTCTCCAATGACAGAGGCAAAATTACATACAAAGGTGTGTTCCCTGATCTCTCCCCTCGCCTGGGCACCCCTGAGCTCCGTGGTTCCACCAGAAGACAGTCAGAGTCAACATGAACAGCAGTTTTTTTCTGGACTTGGATTTCAATCCCAGGTACTCAACTAGATAAAAAGTTTCCCCAATATAAACATGATCATAAAAATTCACACTCATAATACAGGAGTGTGTGAGTAAACAAAAAATGCAAATATGTCAACCAACTATGCTCACTCCCCTCTGAGGTGCATTTTCCCAGGGTGAGGAGCGTAACTTTCATGTTCCTCACATCCGTGACTATAGAAAGTTATGAACAATGGCCTTAGAGGGAAATGGTAATTAATCTTGAAAAATATCTATTTGTTAAGTCCTAAGTCCAGAAGAAATTTAAAGATTTCTAGGCTCATGGACTATCTGATGCTTAATAGTCTTCCAAGGAGTTCCCCCTACCGGTAGGGTAAAAGCCCCAGTGTCAGGAAATCCACCAGCTCCAAGCAGCCCCCTTCCCCATCTCTGGGCAGGGCCACCATCAAACCAGCCAGCAGCTGGTATCGCCTCCCTAGAACAGAACAATGCAATCCTTTGTCAAAAGATGTTGTGCTCCCTTCTTCCCCAAAATCTTGTTAAAGAACTCAGATTCTCCCAATAAACACCCACACTAGGGTTCCTGATTCCTTTTGAGTAGGGTGCTCAGAGCTTCACACAGTACTCCAGTCCTGGGTGCATCATCCAAGGTTATGTGGAAACAAGATTTCCATTCTCTTAGTTATACCACATACTCTAAGAGAGTGACCTTTTCATGGGCATATAAACTGCCCTGCTAATTCCATATTATCAAATAAAACATCAAGTATTATATGAGTTATTCCTAAACTACACTGATTCAATCCTAGAAATTCATAACTGATTTTTAGCACCCATGGGTAGGATCATAAAAATATATCCCTGGAACATCATCTTGCTGGTCTAGGTACACTGTTCTATCCTATTCAAAAAAATTTGAGCCAACCCTTCATCCAAAATATATGCAGTCCATTCTGTTTTCAAACCATCTTCAAAGATATGGAGGTGCACTTCCATATTATCATTCATTTCATAGTACCAATGTCATAGTCATTGTACCAGTAGAAATGGGCAGGGGACAAAGTGGCAGCATCTGGTGGCAGGGACAAGTAACTCCATGATGCTCCTCATCTGCTTATCAACATTCTTTGGGCAAGTTCACACAGGCACTCCTCCTCCCACCAGGCCCTGCAGCCACTGCACATGGCCCATCTTGTCCA
This sequence comes from Myotis myotis, assembly GCF_014108235.1. Classification (NCBI taxonomy): domain Eukaryota; kingdom Metazoa; phylum Chordata; class Mammalia; order Chiroptera; family Vespertilionidae; genus Myotis; species Myotis myotis. Next base: position 114,111,596 of record NW_023416335.1, read on the forward strand.
TAGAATGTCATAAGAAACTTTGAGTAATAGCCAAGATATGGAAGCAATTTAGATATCCATCAATAGATGAATGATGATTATATATATATACACACATATATATCATTCCATATCTTCTATTAATTTTTATTATGTATATAGATAAATAGATAGATAGATAGGTTACAATGAAATATTATTCAACAATAGAAAATAGTGAAATCTTGCATTTGCAACAACATGGATGAACCTTGAGGGTATTATGCCAAGTGAAATAAGTCAGACAGAGAAAGGCAAATACCATATGATCTTGTCAAAAGTTGTCTCAAAAATAAATAAATGATAAATAAACAAGCAAAGCAAAACAGACAAACTGATCGTTGCCAAAGGGGAGGGTGTGGAGGGATAGGAATAAACTTTTTAAAAAATAAAACACTGACAAACAAAAAGTAACTTTGTCAGACATATTCTCAAAATAATTATAACATCACCTCTCACCCAAATAAAAAGAGTAAAAATAAAAGTGGAGAAATAAAAGAAAATGAGGCTGATCTACCATGACTTGTTCTACCTACTACTCACCATTCTAAGGATCTGTGTTTATTTTTCTCAGTACTCATACCTCACCAATCACAAATGCTAATTAAAATCCAATGCGGGCTCCACATCAGGCTCACTGGCATGTAGTTTGAGCACTGCAGCCTCTCCTTACTAACAAACAAAATTACCTTTAACAATTACACATGTCTTTAGCTCTCCCCAGCTCACAATCTCTGGGAATGGTTTAACAGAAAAATAGTTCAAGCTTCCTTTAGTTTGTTTTTTAGTTTGTTTCTCATCTAGAACTCTTCAGTGGAATGCATGAACATTTATGAATCATAAAGAGGACTGATAGCATCCACATGCTCAGACACATTCTCTTCATCCATCTTGTGCTTCAACTTCCTATTACCATGCTTGTTCTGTCCAGTCCGGTGTGAAAGACATTCTCAAAGAAAGAGGAACTCAGCTTTTCTACCATCTTAGTGCCCTTTACTAACATGACTATGGATTAACCTGGCTCAGTGACAGGTGTCTCTGCTTGACACTCAAAGTCTGATGAACAATGGACCCACGTTTCCAGACTTCATCCCCTTGACTCTTCTACTTAGCACAGCCTGCCCTATAAAGTTGTCCTCCACATCCATAGGGAGCTCCACCTTCTGAGCTCTAAAACTCCCCCATGAAAACTTTCCTAAATTTTCTCCTCCAGCCCCACCCCCAAAAATGGTGCAGAAGGAGCCCTTCATATCCTGAATCCCCAGTCTTTCCTTTTGGCACTGTCATACTGTGTTTTTTAATTGCAGTGATGTGCATCTTATTTTACTACAGTTAAGGGAGTATCTCCTTATTACAGATACATATACCCTACTTATAGCTACATGTGTCTTTCTTTTTTATTTTATTTTTTTTACTAAACTGTAAGCTCACTAGGCTGGAGGGTAGTAAACTGGTGTCTGGGAAGCAGTTTGCACATAGTAGGCACTCAGGATGAGGCACTCTCCTCCAATTGGAGTTCAAAATGGCAAATGCAGACACCACTTTCAATACAGCACAAACCCTATTGTTTCAGTCTTCTAAGATGCAGATTATTAAGCCACCCTTTCCAACTGGGTAGCTGGTGAGGCATCCTCTCCCCCTCACCTCAGAAGGGCTGCCCCAGAATAGCCATAGGAAATTATATGGAAAACATACCTCTGACCATAACTGTTTGATTTACACTTGTCATAATATTTGTTTTATTTAGAAAATAAACAAACTAAAGGAAGCTTGAATGATTTTCCTGTCATTAAAAGGAGGCATGGGTTTTAAAAACTGAACATTACTGTTGTACAGCCTTCCTCCGCTGCCAGGTCTGCTGTGTAAGGCTTTTTCAGCTGTGGGTTTTCATACAAATATTCAAGCGCTGTGCCCTTGAATGTAAATGCAATTCCATCCAACAGTAGCTACTACCATGCAATAAATTATCCTTCAGAAGAATTTTAGATACAGAAAAATGTACAGGATGTAAGCCCAAAATTTAACAGTAAGTATAACAACACGAAAAAGTCAAAATCCCAACTTTCAAATTCTGGTTGACATTTTTACTGAGCATATATTCAGGGACCATAATGTTCCACCACATTGAATAGGATGATTTTATATTAAGTCACTTAGAATATTGCATACAAGTTGATGTATTCAAAGTCTCATGGCAATTGTTTCTGTTTCTGTCTTTGTAATCATTTAAGAACATCCAGGTTATTGGTCCTATTGCATAATTTTGTGAAATTTTATTCTCAACAGATGCAACTACAGGTCATCTAAAACGTGGTGTATTGCAGACTGATGAACTTAATGAGTTCAGCTTCACCATCATATGATTAAAACATTGACTTGCTAGTTGGGGGACAGTACTAGTAAATACCTGTTCCAGGCTCTGTAGCTATCTGTGGTGCTGAATTCTGTGACAGCATGCCTAATCCTATGAAATATAGCAGCTCTCTGGGTCTCACTTTACCCTCCTTATCTAGGTCCAGGACACGAGTATGTCACATTTTTTCTAATACATAAACAGGACTGTGTTCAGAAAGAATGTCTTTGGAGGGAAGGTGAAGAAGCATATGGACATAACTGAAATGCTGCTATTTCCCCTTTATAGAGGGCCAGGAGAAGAGGTAACTTGACTTTTCATAGGATAGATCAATCTGACATTTAAGCAAAATATTATATTAACTAATATTTAAAGTCTCACCAATAAAAAATATTGCATGTTTCTCCAAATGAAGTCTCATTCACCTTTGACAACAAAAATTATTAACTTTCCCCTTTAAAAGCCCAAATACTTCCTTCCAGCATGAAATTTCAAACACAGAAAATATAGGATATTAATTACTTGCCTATTGTGTTTAATATTTATTTTGTTTCTTTCTTGAATGGGATTTTTCTTTCAAAATTGCCAATATAAAAGAAATGGGTACTCGTTGTATTAAAAAAAATAAAAATACCAATGTCCCCTACTCCCACCCCAAGAAATAGAGTTGATGTGTAATATCCCTTTTTTTTACAAAAAAGGAGTCAGAGAATGTGTTTTACAAAAGAGGAGTCAGAGAATGTGTTTCTATAACTCCACTTTTTTAATTTGCGTGTCATGGACACCTCCCCACATAAATAAATGTAATAAATTTATAATTTTAATGATCACTTTTAACATAATTTACCTGCCAGTCCCATTATTGTCAGAGAATTGCATATCTTTATTGTAACCCATATTTCTTTAAGATGCGTTCCTAAAGCTAGACTCACTGTGGAAACAGGCATACGCATTTGCATTTTACACAGAATGCTAAGCTCTCTGAGGGATATTTGTTTTTCTCTTTTTTAATTTACTTACTTATTGACTTTAGAGAGAGAAAGAGAAAGAGAGGAAGAGAAACATCAATTTGTGATTCACCCATCCTTGCATTCATTGGTTGATTCGTGTATATGCCTTGCTAGGGGATTGAACCCAAAACCTTGATGTATCGAGACAACACTCTAACCAACTGAGCTACCCAGTCAGGGCTGATGGGGGAGGGGAGACAGTATTTGTTTTGTTTACAAGTGCATCTCCTGTGCCTAGACTATATGCCAGGGCCTGGCACGTAATGGATGTCCCATAATCATTTGTGGAATAAACAAGTGCTGCCCTCAAGAAAAAACTGTCACTCTTCATTCTATCCTTCTTTTCCCCTATTTACTGCTCCATCTCCTTCCTCTCAAAACTCTTCCCAATTAGAATGACCAGATCATTTACCATTGAAATAGGGACACTTTTTTCTTGCGTGAAAATTGTTTCCAATTACCTGTTAATATAATTTATATATGGTAAAATTCACCCTTTTTGCTGTGCAGTCCTACAAGTTTTGGCAAATGTATATGGTCTTGTGACCACTACCACCACAAACAAGATATAGAACAGTTTCATGAGCTCCAGAGACTTCCAAAATCCTTCAGTAGCCAACCTTTCCCCAACCCCAAGCCCTTGGCAACTAATAATCTGTTTTTCTGTGCCTACAATTTTGCCTTTTCCAGAATGCCATTCAAGTATAAGTGTACATTGTACAGCCTTAGTGTGTATCTTCTTTCCCCCAGCATAGCAATTTTCAAGTGGTGTGCCGCAAGACTTTTTAAAACATGCAATACCTGAGTTATTTAATCAGGAGCACTAATCTCTTTTCCCTTATATTGTCAAATTAAAAAAAATGCTAATAGCCAACACAATAATAGCCATCCAGTGTGAATAAATAAAAAGTATACCTATTTTTTGTCAGATTGGCAAAAAATATATTCTCTGCAGAATTTTAGTAATTATTTTGTGTGTGCCATGAGATGAAAAAAGTTGAAATCATTGTCTTAGCACAGTGCACATGAAATTCATCTATCAGTAGTCAGTTCCTGCCTATAGCTAAATAGGACTCCATGCTACATACCACAGTTTCTTTATACAGTCCCCAGGTGAGGGGTGTTTGGGTTCTTTCCAGGTTTTGGCAATTATAAATAAAACATTACAAATGCTTGTGTATCAGTTTTTATATGAAACTAGAGGCCTGGTCCATGAAATTCATGCACTGGGCAGGGTGGGGGGACCCCTCAGCCCAGCCTACACCCTCTCCAATCTGGGATCCCTCTCACAATCCAGGACTGCTGGCTCTCAACTGCTCGCCTGACTACCTGCCTGATCACCCCCTAACCACTTCTGCCTGCCAGCCTGACCAATGCCTAACTGCTCCCCTGCCGGCCTGATTGCCCCCAACTGCCCTCCCCTGCTGGCCTGGTCCCCCCCAACTGCCCTCCCCTGCTGGCCATCTTGTGGTGGCCATCTTGTGACCCCATGGGGGTGGCCATCTTGTGCAAGGGCATGACAGTCAATTTGCATATTACCTCTTTATTATATAGGAGGATTGGAACACTTTTGAGAGTTCAAACATGCAAAACCTAACAGATTGTCAGATACCAGGTGTCAACTGGACATATGGTCACCCTGTTTAGTACACACTTCTCACCACCCAGGGTTATCTGATGCTTGTGCATATTGACCTGTCTATTATCTGCCTCCTCTCATCCTACCTGAGCTCCAGGAGAGCAGGCACCTCTTCCTCAGTTCACCACTCCATTCTCAAGCCTAAACAGTAGTTGGCACATAAGAGGGACAAAAACATTTTTAATTGAACGAAGTTCAGTAGACACTGAATAACACCATTATCGGACTCTGTTTCCAGTGCTTTATTGCATTTAATCCATATAACAACTTGATGGCTGAATATTATTACTGTCCCATCTTACAGATCTGAACTAAGGTGAAGAATAGTTCAATTACTTCTGATAGGAAATGGAAGAGCTGGTATTTGAACCCACAGCCCATGATCTGAAGCCACCACTCTGAGCTTCCACTAAATCAACCTTTTTTAAAGTTGATGGGTTAAAATTTTTATTTTATCCCTGGCCAAGGAGTCTCAGTTGATTGAAGTGTTGTCCTATGCACCGAAAGGTTGCGGGTTTAGTTCTCAGTAAGGGCACATACCTGGGTTGCGTGTTCAATCCCTGGTGGGGTGAGTACAGGAGACAACTAATCCATATTTCTCTCTCACCTCTCTCTCTCTCTCTCTCTCTCTCTCTCTCTCTCTCTCTCTTCTCTCTCTCTCAAAATATCAGTAAAACATTTCCTTGGGTGAGGATTTAAAAAAATTCTTTTATTTTGTTTATGCTTTAGCTCCAGTGAGATTGCAGGCCATTGCATGTGATTTTTGGCTCTTACCAATTCTTCTTTCATACTGCATATCTCAGACATGAGATTGTTTTTAACAATTATATTTAATGACAAACATTGGAAACAAGCTATTTCCAGAACTCAGGTTTTATCAAGAGAAAATGAGATGTTAGATTTTAAGGACTTATTCCAGGCAGTTACAGGGGATAAGAAGACCTCTTGCCTACCACCCACTTCACACCACCAGGCCCCAGTCCTCCCAGGTCTTCTCTACCTGGCATAGTGGTGTCATTGTCTACCTTACCACACAGCCGGAAATCTCTAAAGCTTCCCGGACCCTTTCTCTTTTAACTCACACCAAATCCATTAGGGGCAATCGGAGGGACTTCCAAAGTTCATGCCTAGGCCATCCACTTTTCTCCATCTCTACAGCCACCACCATCTCCCATGTAAGCCACATACAAATCTCCTACCAGATCTACTGCTTCTGCTCTCGCTTCTGTAGAATTCTTCTTCCTTCATATGACAGCCAGGGTAATAACTTGACATATTAACCAGGTTCCCTGCCATGACCTCCCAGGGCTTCCATGCTCTGGCCTGCGTGGCTGGTGAAACCTCTCTCCCCTGCCCCGCTCCCCACCCCTCTCTCTGCTCTCACCACATGGCCTCTCCTTTACCCTACAGCTCTGTCACTGCTCTGCACACTCCATGCCTGGCTGCTCACATGGCTGGACCCCTCTTACATTTCAGGCTTCAGCTTCAATGTGTCCCCGTCAGGCAGGCTTCCTTGGTGCTCACCCTCTGTCCCAGTCGCAGCCCGTGTCCTACACAGCTTTCCCCCACTAGTCCATGTGTGTTTATTGTTTGTGGTCTGCATCTCTCTCTAGAGCACCAGCTCCAGGAAGGTAAGGGTCAAAAAAGCCCTGCTCACCACAGACCCCCAGTGGCCAGAAGTGGCCAGGGCCTTGTAGGCACACAATAAGTACAGTGGGGCCTTAACTTACGAGTTTAATTCATTCCAAGACTGAGCTCATTAAGGAGCTCATTAACTCAAACTACTCTGTCAACTCAATGCAAAAAATCGGCCGAGAGACAGCTGGTATCTCAAAAAACTCGTTAGTCAGGACACTCGTAAGTCAAGGCCCCACTGTATTGGCTCCATTAATTAATATGTGGCATAACAACTTTCCTTTATTTAGCTCTCTGGGTGATGTCTTGCTGAGCAGATATCAATCACAGAATCACTGAGAGTTAGAGACAGAAAAGATGTGAGACATTAAGTAGTTCAACCCTTTTGTTTTATATGTGAAAACCACAGCTTTGAAAGGCTTTGCGACTCTAAGTTCCACCTCTAAGGCCTGTCACAGTGGGTGGGGCCAGGCTCCTCATGCCCCTGTCTGGTGCTCATCCCCTTCGCAGACTGCAGCTCTCGGGATCAAGCCTCCAGAGTTAGGAAGGTAAGAGGAACAAGATGAGGTGGTGACAGGACTCAAAAAGGCTCTGAAATGGATTCAATTTACTGAGCATCATCCAATAAAAAAAAGCACAGTGCAAAGAACAATAGGAAAAAAAGATAAATAAAAGGTCCTAATCCCAGAGAAATTAAACTCTCCTGAGGCAAAAGGGATATAATGTACATAAAACTAATAACTTTGGTAATAAAAGCGCGGCAGGGTGGCGTGTGTGTGTGTGTGTGTGTGTGTGTGTGTGTGTGTGTGTGTATGCTGTGAAGCAGAATACTAATCACCACATGACAAGAAGGAGGCAGAAATTCAAACTGAGGGATTGGGAAAATGAGATCTTTGCCCTTTCTGGCAATTTATGCGTGTGTGTGTGTGTGTGTGTGTGTGTGTGTGTGTGTGTGTGGTTTACCATAAACTCCAGCTGGCTGCTCCAGGCTGGAGTATTGGATTTGTACCTACAAACGCTTCCCCACCCACTTCCTTACAATCTCTTTAGTTGGAAATGCTAAGGAAAAGAAGCCACTATGAAACTCAAATCTGTCAAGCATTGCTTACTCTAAAAAAGATTTCCTGAGGAAGTAAAGCAAAATAATAGAAAAAAATGATGCATGGGAATTATCTATGGATTTCATTTATCTTTGCAAGCCTTATTTGCTTATCAGAAACACTGAGAGTTATCTGTTCTGGCCAACAAAGAAAATGTCAACATACAGTTGAAAAGATTAGCAGTTTCAAAAGGCAGCAAGAACACTGGCTCTGACCCTCCAGAGTTGGTAATAAAGTCTCTGCCATTACTTCCTAAGACAGATGGAAAAGCTGATATACTAATGATTAATAGTCTATCTACAGAACACAGATAAGATCCATGCTCTTCCAATAACATTATTATGTGCCAGTGTTTATTAATAGGAGACTAAAAAGAAAGGGACTGCAAATCTAGATAAAAGCAAATGCTTTTGATGTACAGGAAGGAAATGTATTTCAACATGGGCATTTCCACTGGCATCCCAAGGGCTGAATCAGACAAGGTTTTGTTATAGTCTTATTGGAAGAAAGGGCAGCACTTTTTAAAAGCTGAATTCATGTGCATGTTTGCAAGGCATGCACTTTCTCCTTCGGTAGCTATCTGGCCTCCTAACTCACGCCTGGCTGCTTTGCAGTCTTTGCGACCTGCCTGACACATGAAGGCAATCAAAAAGCCACTCTTAGATTTAGAGCTTCTCTTCTTACTCATTCACCTGACCAAATTCTATCTAATAAAGAGGGAATATGCAAATTGACCATCACGCCATCATAAAGATGGCGGCACCCAGTCCCCTCAGCCCTACCAGAGTCCCCCAGTCCTTTCAGCCCCATGGGGGTGGGGGGGAGGTTGGTGGCAGGTGCACAGTGCAGCCAGACCTGCCCTCAGTCCCCCAGCCGCTCAGGCAAGCCTCAGATGGTGACTGCCCAGCCGCCCAGGGCAGGCCTGAAATGCAGGCAAGCCTTGGATGGAGGCTGCCCAGCTGCCCAGGGCTGCTCAAGGCTCAGGTAACCAGGGCTGTCCAAGGCTTGCTCTGCCAGCAGTGGCAGCAGCAGAGGTGTGATGGGGGCATCACCTTCTCCTGATCACTGGGCTGCCTCCCGCCCCTGAGGGCTCCCAGGCTGTGAGAGGGGGCAGGCCGGGCTGAGGGACCCCCCTCCAACACATGAATTTTTATGCACTGGGCCTCTAGTGTTAGTATAATAATGTAATATTTCACTAATCTATTGCCTTCCTTATACAAATATTCCCAACTATCTTTCCTATCACTAGTCCTATGGTCCAGTCAGCTTCTGTAGTATGGATGGGAGAGTCCATAAATCTACCTGAACAGGTAAGGAGGGAGGCTGATTCCTGGGGGGAGGCGATTCCTGGCTTAGTGCACACTGAGGGGCAGCTTGAACACGTTCTCAAACTCCTCGGCTAGGCCCCGCTCATCTTAGCTTCTCCAAGTGGGTTAATTTCACAGCAATAGGCACTCTGGAGCTGTACCTCCCTGACCCTCCTCTGTATGTGTTAGACCTTAAGAGTGGAGGAAGGTGGCACATGACCCCATTCATCTGTAGGACTGCAGGCTGTAACCTCAGGGATGTCTGCTATCTGAAAGGAAGAAAGAAATCATCAGGGATAAAGTCAGAAGCACCTCCAGGTCAAAAGCCTGCACAGGTCACTCTAAATGGGCTCTTTCAAATCTTTCTCCTTTTTTGGGGAAGATGAATTTCTTTTATCTTCCATCAGAAGCACAAAACCTTTCTTCTGTCAAAGAACTAAATACCTAGAAGGATAAAGCTAAATATTTAACACCATATGCAGACCAAGCAAAAGAGTCTGTAACAACCAGAAAGTATGGACATAAAGTACACAGATACCTCCAACTCAGCGGAAAGGCATATATTTTCACAGCCCAAGGCCTTTGGTTAAGGGTCTCTGTATTTTCATTGGTTGTAATATCATGTAATGGACAAGGCATTTTGGATCACCATGCTTGAAATAAAGATAAATAGAAAAAGAAAAAAATATATTACTTAAGAACCTGCCTGGCCTAGAAAAATGCAATAAAAATAACTTATATATGCTGGGGAGAATTATTGTTTTTTTAATACACCTGAGGTAAATGAGTAATATTGCTTCAGCTAACTTATAGGAATCTTCCAACATTTCACCAAAATTGAAAAAAAGTAAAAACTACATAATATTCTGAATAAAATGCAAGAATGCTTTCTTAAAGAACAATGTGTTGACATGTATTTGAATAACACCCAATTTATAACCCCAGAGTGGAAAATTGGCTTGCTAGCATTTCTGGAATAGGCCATAGGATTCATACATCCTAAATACTAAAATACACAACTTCTGTAAGCAACAAGAATCAAACGTTCTAAGAAAGCACAGACGTTGGTATGTACAAATTCTAATAAGCATGTTTTAAATATTTAAAATCACAGTTTAGAAATTCACTGTGAATAACATGAGATACTCAAACATCCATTATAATCAGACACTCAAAGAAATGTCATCTCATGCTTCTTAAGTAGTATATGTTTAATAAAACCGTCAAAAAGCTAGTTAGTGGATTTTGTTTAGTGATTCACAATCACATCCTCTTATATGTATAGGCATGTATGTTTTAGGAATGGAAAATGGGGTAATGATGCGAATTTGCCATCCCTAACCTCTGACCCCAGGACCCTGGAGACTGCTCTTCTGAGGAGGGCAGCTGTCCAAGTCTGCAGCCCAGACTGTCCTCCATCTGATTCCTGGAACCAGCATGTTTACATACTGACTACCCTCCTCCAACCAGAGAAATCTCTTTCAGGATTACTGTAAGGGGCTCTTTCTAACTAAAGTGTGAGAACAGCTCTGAGGGGATGGGGAGCAAACAAGGAATTCGAGTGACACAGTTTCGTGGGAGCACTCTCTGGTGTCAACAGGAGGAAATCAGAAGAAATCCTCTCCACAGCAGTGGGCAGAGCTTCCTCACCAGACACACAGGCTGGGTGCAGGGTCCTGAGAGCAGTGGCAGTGGCGGTGGCCTGAAGAGGTACAAACCCTGCAGCCTGAGAACCTGTCAGCCAAGAAAACAAGAGTGCTCAGGCCCAGAGATGAACCATCTGACTGGGGCAGAGGGACAGAAGGCAGTGGGAGGCAGGTCTGGTGAGAATATGCAGCTGATGACCCTGCTGTGCTGGAGATCTGTTCAGTGAGTGTGCCTGGAGGCTGTTCCCTCCACATCTGTCTAAGAACAAAGAACCCTTCCCCAGAAGCAACCCCTGCAGGGCAGGGGAGCAGGGCCCTGGTGACTGGCTTCGCACAATCAGGAGTTACCAGTCAAGTGGCAAAGGGATGAACATCAGAACGAAACTGGCAATGCCCCATTGACTTAGGGGTAAAACTGAAAAATAAAAATGTTGCATTTGAAAAGAAAATGAATCACCATAGTCCACTATGAGATCATTAGTAAATTATAGGCAATTAAATAAAGTAACTAGTCACTGCTGATTACCCACATTTTGGGCAGCTGAGAAAGGGAACCGTGGGAGTGTACAGTGAGAGAGTGAGCTGCCCACTGCTGTGTGAGGTCCGAAAAGCAGCAGGAGCAGAGCAGGTTGTTGGAATGGGCAGCTGGACAACGGGAGGAACAGCACAATGATCTGAATTCTGCAGCCTCTGAGGAGCAGGAGCAGGGTGAGAAAGGGCCGGGACTGCAGGGTCTGGTCATAGCCTTTAATCACTACAGTTAAAGTGAACCCTTTCAAGCCACTGTTTCCTTCTGGGAGGTTTAAAGGAAGGTGAAGCAAAGTGTGAAGATTTAGATGGTTGTAACGAAAATCCAAAGTACACACTCATTAAAAGATCTGCAGAGTGACTTCTCAGTTTAAACTTCTATTACAATTTAAGAGCTCTGAGGCCATCATGGGGTTGGGTGCCTGGCTGTTCTCACTGAAATGACAGGGCGTTGGACACTGCATCAGCGGGGGGAACACCAACGTTTCTGGCTCCTTCAGAGAAGAGCAGACACCAGATTCATCGGTGGCCTGAACAGGTGACTGGAGAGGACACTCCTGTCCCTGAGCTCAAGAGGAGGAGGATTTTGAAGGAATGCTGAGCTTGTTTCATGAAAATGAAGCCAAAATTTCAGAAGGGTATCATCAACTTTGATAGCATCTGAAGCAAATTTTAAGATTTCCCAGTTGCTGGTGATGTTTCTGAATGGTCCAGCAGGCTCTGTCAGAAACATGCTGCCTGGAAGACACAGACCCCATGTCCCTGACTGGAGAGATGAGTTTCTGTCTATGATGAGGTCCCTCAGAATGTCACATGACCACCATAAACAGAGCAGGTCCCCTGAGTAAGCGAAGGGAGTGTGTCTTCCTCTGCTCTGAAGCCAGCTTCTGTCAGCCCCTGGCTATGTGGTCACTCCCTGATCACATCAGGTTTCCTCTCTGCATTTTGATACAACTGAAAGCAGTAATGTGTAGGGTGGCTGTGGGGACCAAGTGTATGTAATACACGAATCACAGGTAGGTGTTAAGTAAATTGTAATATAGTTGCACTGCATTTAAAAAAAAAAAGGCACATGCCCTAACCGGTCTGGCTCAGTGGATAGAGCATCGGCCTCCGGACTCAAGGGTCCCAGGTTCGATCCCCGTCAAAGGCATGTACCTTGGTTGCGGGCACATCCCCAGTAGGGGGCGTGCAGGAGGCAGCTGATCGATGTTTCTCTCTCATCGATGTTTCTAACTCTCTATCCCTCTCCCTTCATCTCTGTAAAAAATCAATAAAATATATTTAAAAAAATAAGCACAGACTCATTGTGACATAACTGATTGGGCCACAGCAGGGGCAATATCCACAGACGTAAGAGTGAACTGCTGTTGGCTGTTGCTTGTTCCTATCAGTACCCAGGACAGAGTGCCCAAGTCACTCAGCAATCTTCTGCTTTGCAGAAGCCTTGAGCATCCTCCACTTCACCTTGCTCTTCACTCTGCACTGCAGGCCTTAGCTCTGCAGCTGCTCCCAGTCCAACCTCCCTGTCAGCTATGTTGTCACCTTCTCTCCATTCTACAATTTGCACAGCCCACCAACACAGAGTAAATATACATCTTTCTTCCAGGCACTGACTCTCTTATAGTAAGAGACTGGCAGGACTTCATCTTTAAAAGAATTGGCTATAATCAGATTAGAAGAGTTACTATGGACCATCTGCCAGGACACAGAAATAGTTTCATTTTGAAAGGACAGATGACATAATGCTATTCCTTTTCAGCATTATTTCCATGGTGATTATTCCTAGAGAGCATATTCTGGCCTTCACAGAGTCTCGACAGATCACAGAAGTACTTTGATGTGTACTAGATACTACACTAACAGTACTAGGTGAGCTCTGGGTAGAAAGAAGCAGGGTTACAAGACACTGGTAGCATTACTAGAGACCTATAACACATAGACCATGGCATGCCCCGTTCGCTCCTATTGAAGTCAAGTTCCCTACCTGGCTGTGGCCAGAGCCCACTGGCCTACACTTTCTCTGCCTATGCCTCACCACCTTCTGTCCTACTGGCTGTAGTTATTTCTGTATATGCCCCAACCCCCAGCTCTGCTTTGTTCACAGAGACCGGCTGTTCTTTAGAGCAGGTCTCTGCCCTTTAATATCTCTAAATCCTTTTACCAGACCTTTTGCATAACAGGCACTCAGTAACAATAAATGAATCACAGAATTCATTGAAGGCCAATAACAACTGATGAAACAGAAGTAGTAATACAAGAAATTTAAAAAAAAAAACTCCCACCAAACAAAAGCTCAGATCCAGATGGCTTCACAGGGGAGTTTTTCAAAACATTCAAAAAACTAACACCTACACTTCTCAAACTATTGCAGAAAATCCAAGAGGAAGGAATACTTACAAACTCTTTTGGTGAGGCCAGCATTATCCTAATTTCAAAACCAGATAAAGACTACAAAGAAAGAGAATTACAGGCCAATATCCCTGATGAACACAGATGCTAAAATCATCAACAAAACATTAGCAAATCACATCCAGCAATATATTACAAAAATCATACATCATGATTAAGTGGGATTTATTGCAGGGATGCAATGCTGGTACAATATTCACAAATTAATAAACATGATACATCACATAAACACATTGAAAGACAAAAATCACATCATCACATCAATAGACACAGTAAAAGCATTCCACAAAATCCAACATCCATTTTTGATAAAAACTCTCAGCAAAGTTGGAATAGAGGGAGCATATCTCAACATGATAAAGGCCATATATGACAAACCTACAGCCAACATCATACTCAATGGGCAAAAACTAAAACCATTTCCCCTAAGAATAAGAGCAAGACAGGGATGCCCACTCTCACTACTCCTGTTCAACACAGTACTAGAAGTGCTAACCATAGTGATCAGGCAAGAAGAAGAAATAAAAGGCATCCAAATGGGAAAAGAAGCAGTAAAATTGTCATTATTCACATATGACATGATATTGTACATAGAAAACCCCAAAGACTCCATCAAAAATTACTAGACTTAATAAATGAATTTGGCAATATAGCAGGATACAAAATTAACACCCAGAAATCTATGGCTTTTTTATACACCAACTAGAGGCCCGGTGCATGAAAATTCATGCACTCAGGGCGGGGCGGGGGGGGGGGTCTCTCAGCCTGGCCTGCGACCTCTCGCAGTCTGGAACCCCTTGGGGGATGTCCAACTGAAACCTTAGGCCTGCTCCCCGGGGGATCAAGTCTAAGTTGGCAGTCAGACATCCCTCTGGCAGCCAGGAGCTCCCGGCAGGGAGTGGGCCTAAGCCAGTGATGGCGAACCTATGACACGAGTGTCAGAGGTGACACACGAACTCATTTTTTTGGTTGATTTTTCTTTGTTAAATGGCATTTAAATATATAAAATAAATATCAAAAATATAAGTCTTTGTTTTACTATGGTTGCAAATATCAAAAAATTTCTATATGTGACACGGCATCAGAGTTAAGAAGTTAGGGTTTTTCAAAATGCTGACACGCCGAGCTCAAAAGGTTCGCTATCACTGGCCTAAGCCATTAGTTGGACATCTGCTGCGCTGGCCAGCCATGAGCTGGCTTCTGGCTGAGTGGCACTCCCCCAGTGGAAGCTCACTGATCACCAGGGGACAGCTCCTGCATTGAGCGTCTGCCCCCTGGTGGTCAGTGCGTGTCATAGAGATTGGTTGTTTCCAGCCGTTCTGCCCTTGGAGTCCATTTGCATATTACCCTTTAATTATATAGGATAATGAACTCACAGAAAGAGAAACTAAATAAACAATCCCATTTACCATTGCAACGAAAAAAATTAAGATACCTAGGAATAAACTTAACTAAGGAGGTAAAAGACCTATACTTGGAAAACTATAGGACGTTGAAAAAATAGATAGAAATGACATAAATAAATGGAAGAATATACTGTGTTCATGGATTGGTAGAATCAACATCATTAAAATGTCCATACAACCCATAACAATCTATAGATTCAATGCAATCCCCATTAAGACTCCAATGGAATATTTCACAGACCTAGAACAAACTCTCCAAAAATTCATCTGGAGTAAAAAAGACCCTGAATATCTGCAGCAATCCTGAGAAAGAAGAACAAAGTTGGAGGGATGACAGTACCAGATTACAAGCTATATTACCAAGCCACTGTTCTCAAAACTGCCTGGTATTGGCAGAAGAACAGACATATAGACCAATGGAACATAACAGAGAACCCAGAAATTGACCCAAGCCATTATGCTCAATTAATATTTGACAAAGGAGGCAAGAGCATACAATGGAGACAAGAGAGTCTCTTTAATAAATGGTGTTGGGAACATTGGACAGATGCATGCAAAAAAATGAAACTAGACCACCAACTTACACCATACACAAAAATAAACTCAAAATGGATAAAGGACTTAAACGTAAGATGGGAAACCATAAAAATCTTAGAAGAATCCATAGGCAGCAAAATATCAGACAGATGTTGTAGAAATATCTTTACTGGTACAGCTCCTAGGGCAATGGAAACTAAAGAGAAAATAAACAAATGGGACTGCATCAAAATAAAAAGCTTCTGCACAGCAAAAGAAACCATCAACAAGATAACAAGAAAGCCCACTGCATGGGAGAACATATTTGCCAATGTTATCACCGATAAGGTTTTAATCTCCAACATTTACAGGGAACTCATGCAACTTAACAATAGGAAGATAAACAATCCAAAAAATAATGGGCAATGGACCTAAATAGATACTTTTCGAAGGAAGACAGAAGGAAGGACAAGAGACATATGAAAACATGCTCAAAGTCACTAATCATCTGAGAGATGCAAATCAAAATGACAATGTGGTATCATCTCACACCTGTCAGAATGGCTGTCATCAACAAATGAACAAACGTCAAGTGCTGACGAGGATGCGGAGAAAAAGGAACCCTTGTGCACTGCTGGTGGGAATGCAGATTGGTGCAACCACTGTGGAAGACAGTATGGAGTTTCCTCAAAAAATTAAAAATGGAACTTCCATTTGACCTAGTGATCCCACTTCTAGGAATATATCCCAACAAACCAGAAACAGCAATCAGAAAGAATATATGCATCCCTATGTTCATAGCAACACAATTTACAATAGCTAAGATTTGGAAACAGCCTAAGTGGCCATCAGCAGATGAGTGGATTAGAAAACTGTGGTACATCTACACAATGGAATACTATGCCGCTGTAAAAAAGAAGGAACTCTTACCATTTGCAACATCATGCTAAGCGAAATAAGCCAGTCGAAAGATAAATATCACATGATCTCACTCATTTGTGGAATATAATGAACAACATAAACTGATAAACAAAAATAGAGCCAGAGAAAAAAATATTTTAGAATAGAAGTAATCCTGTTACTTGCAAATTTTTAGTATTTCCTACAACTTTTGTGATATCATACTATGTTAGTACAGTTTTGGTAATATTATTATACTTAAAGTCCTTTATTTCTTGAAATATTAATGTTTACTGCATGTAACATTATTATATTTAAGATCATTTTTCTTGAAATATTAAAAAAATAAAAAATAAAGGCCAGAATGGAGGAAAGGGTTTGCCTAGTATATAAATAAGCATTTCATTCATGAATGTGCTACACAGAGATTGCTGTAGGGCAAGACTTTCAAACTGGAATCAATTTAGTGATTCTTGACCTGCATATTTTAAAATGAGACAGCACTAAAAAAAAAAAAAATCAGTTTATCACATTTCTATGGATAAGTAATGTTTCCTAAAATCTTTTTTAGTTAAGAGTATGTGTGCATATGTGTGTGTATGTGTGTGCGTGTGCGTGCACGTGTGTGTGAGTGCATGCAAGCAAGGGCATGTACATACATGTATATCCTTCCTGGTCATGGATGAAAATGTTCTGCACCACTGATATAGGGATGTCTTCATTGTTTTTGGCTTCCAGGAGCCAAACCAACTTCCTATTTGGGGTAATACTCAATGCTATCTTGGGGGAGGCAGGTAATCTCCATCCCAATAAAAAAAGCAAAAAAAAAGAGAAGCTTCCTATCCTCCCTTCCCCTAGGCCCTATCCTCCCTTCGGAGGGAAGTAAACCGGGATTGGTCAAACAAATGCTCTCACTTGGGACATTGAATCTCCAGCATCAGACAGAGACTGTGATGATGGGGAGATGAGACGATGGTGACAGGAGCTGTGAGAGGACCCCTGTGCAAAGCAGCTGCAGCAGCTGTAGCCATCAGCAGAGGCTGTGCCTGAGGCAACAGCAGAGGCCAGTGGGAGAACCCTGCCTCCCTTCTCCTGCTGCTGATGCTCCCAGTTCTTGCCCATTGCCCAGGCATTGCCCACAGCCTTGCTTTTCTGATCAAAGTCACCAGAGTGAAGCAGTTTCTCTTGCTCACAACCAAGAATCTTGAATTATACAAATGTCATGATAAGGAGTTTGGCCTCTGCTCTGTAGGATATTAGAAGCCTTGCATAATATTAAACAAGGAGAATGACATCAGGTTAGGCAGTCCTATAAAAACTGGATTGGACACAGAAACAATGGAGCAGAAGAGCCGTTGACCCAGACCATGCAAAAGATGTTAGCTTAAATAGGACAAAAAGTGTTAAAGAAAAATCTCATTAGCACCTCCTGCACAAACTCCACTGGAGAGGGCAGAAGCTCATGACAGAGTATGGCTGTTTGTTAAATTAAAGAAATTTAAAGAAAAAATCCTTCTCCATCTCAATTGTTATAGCAAAGCTGTTGCTTTGAGTCTAACTTGGGGAGTGAACTTCCAGTGCATTACTCTTCTCGGGCTACTTTTAGTTATTTACAATTTGGTAGGGAAACGCTAGCAGCAGGATCAATGCACAACGGAGCCCAATCTTTAACTATCTCACTGACTCGCATGACACATTGTGGATTTATCCACAGTTAAGTTCAGTGACAGTTACTATCTGGCCTCACTGGGGAATTAAGTGTTCCACATAAGCTAATTTTCTAACACCTGAAGCATATCCAAGATCTGTTGCAATAAAAGTTTGAATTATGTTAACAGACAGCTTGCAAAACATATTGTATAATAACTTTCCACTTTCTTAAACAATGCATCATAAATAAT
The DNA here is from genome assembly GCF_014108235.1 of Myotis myotis. NCBI lineage: Eukaryota > Metazoa > Chordata > Mammalia > Chiroptera > Vespertilionidae > Myotis > Myotis myotis. The sequence goes on from NW_023416335.1 coordinate 114,129,967, forward strand.
CTAATACAGTATTTCCCTGTTGAGTCATGTTGATCACTTTGAATGAACATTAGTCAATGAACTAATGCTATAAAATATAGTCATGGTCTTAAGGATTAATTAATAGTGTTTATAGATCTCTTTGCTAAACTATTGACTCAAATACAACTGTACTGGAATCCAGGTATCTCCTTTTTACTTTAATTTTCTCACATCTTTCCCACTGTTAATTAAGTATTATATCTTGCTGTCACTTCTGCTTCAAAATATAACTTTTCCAGTTTTGTAATAATGTGAAACCACATTGCAATATATATTAAAACTAGAGGCTCGGTGCACAAAAATTTGTGCACTGGGGTGGGGGGGGGAGGAAATCCCTCAGCCCGGCCTGTGCCCTCTAGCAGTCTAGGACCCCTCAGGGGATGTCCACCTGCTGGCTTAGGCCCGCTCCCCGGGGGATCAGGCCTAAGCTGGCAGTCAGACATCCCTCTGACAGCCAGGGATGTCCATTTGCCAGTGGGGAGCAGGCCTAAGCTGCAGTTGGACATCCTTAGCACTGCTGAAGAGGTAGGAGAAGCTCCCGCCACCACCACTGTGCTGGCAGTCGTCAGCCTGGCTGTGGCTGAGCAGAGCTCCCCCTGTGGGAGTGCACTGACCACCAGGGGGCAGCTCCTGCATTGAGCATCTGCCCCTGGTGGTCAGTGTGTGTCATAGTGACCAGTCATTTCCAGTTGTTCTGCTGTTAGGGTCAATTTGCATATTACCCTTTTATTATATAGGATAGAGGCCTGGTGAATGGGTGGGGGCTGGCTGGTTTACCCTGAAGGGTGTCCGGATCAGTGTGGGGGTCCCACTGGAGTGCCTGGCCAGCCTGGGTGAGGGGCTGATTGCTGTTTGCAGGCTGGTCAAGACCCCAGTGGGGAGCATCACCCCATGGGGGTGTGGCCAGTCTGGGTGAGGGACTGAGTGCTGTTTTCAGGCTGGCCACACTTCCTTCAGAGTGCCTGGCCAGCCTGTGTGAGGAGCTGATGACCTTTTTCAGGCTGGCCATGCCCCCCGGCGACCCAAGCTACCAGACTCTCCTTTTTTTCCTTTTTTTTTCTTTTTCTGGGATTTATTTCTCTTCTATAATTGAAACTTTGTAGCCTTGAGCGGAGCCAAAGGGCAGCCAGGGAAGGTGGGAAGCTTGGCTTCCTCCATCATCGGGGGCAACCCAAGCCTCCTGCTCGCTCCAGCTCTTTGGCCACTGCCATCTTCATAATGAAGTGATGGAGTGATGGTTAATTTGCATATTACTCTTTTATTAGATAGGATTATCTATAAAACAAAAGGTATGCAAATAAATGGCTACATAGCCTATTGGTTATGGTGTGGGCATAAGACTCCAACAAAGGGTAGGAAACTTACACTGTGCACTTGGTGGAATCTGTGCAGCCAACTCTCTAGAAATTGTTCCTGGGTTTGTCCTGTTAAGGACAGCCGAGGATGCCAAAGGAGCACTGTAAGAGTGATTAGGGGTTTGTGATGGTAAGGGTGGCACATGTCCCCAAACGGTTTACTTCATCTTGCCACTGTATTAGTTTCATTTTGCTTGTGTAACAAAATACCACAACTTAATGGCTTAAAACAACACAAGTTTATTACTTTGCAGTTCTGGAGGTCCCAGTCCAAACTGAGTTGTATGGGCTAAAATCAAAGAGTTAACAGAGCTGCTTTCCTTCTGGGGACACTAAAAGCTGGAAAATAAATTTCAGAAAATGTACAGAGGCCACCGGCACTCCTAGGCTGGTGGCCCTGTCCTCCATCCTCCATCTTCAAAGCACATCACTCTGGCCTCGTCTTCGGTCATGATAGATCCTTCTCTGACTTTGCTCTGCCTGCCTCCCTCTCACAAGGACCCTCGTGAGTACATGGGGCCCACCTGGATACTCCAGACAATCTCCCCATCTCAAGATCCTTAACTTCATCACATCTGCAAAGTCCCTTTTTCCATGTGAGGTAACCTATTCACAGGTTCTTGGATTAGGACATGGACATCTTTGGGGCCATCATTCTGTCTACCACACTCATAGAGATGCTGGAGAGACCTCAAATGTACCACGCACAAAACTGAGCTGCTGGTCTTCCCACCCAGGCCCACCACCTCTGTCCAAACCTGTTCCACCCACAGTCCACCTGCATTCCAGTCAATGGCAAGTCCATCCTTCCAGTTGCTCAGGGCTAATAACTTGCAGTCGCCTCTGTCATCAAGTTTTGTCAGACCCAGCATCTGACTACCCCTCCCCACCTCCACAGCCACCACCAGTCCAAGCTACCATTTCTCTCAATGAGACCCCTGAATGTCCTGCCTGGTCCCCAGATCCCACCCCACCATCTATTCTCAACCCTGCAGCCAGAGGGAGACTTGAAATATGAATTAGCTCCTGTCACCGCTCTCTTTAAACCTTCCAGTGGCTCTCCATTTCACTCAGAGTAACAGCCAAAGTCTGTGGACGGGTATCCCAGGAAGAAAGAAAAGCATGGGCAGAGCTCAGAGGTGAGACGTGCAGTTTTCAGGACGGAAAGCCGTTCTGTGCGGCCTGAGCAAGGACTATGAGAGGGATGAGAGCAAGGGCCTGGTACCCGTGGTAAGTGGCCCGACCCTATCCCAGGGCCATGGGAAGCTGTGGTGGTGTTCAGTGGAGCCGAGCACACAGGTCGGGAAGGTGGCTCAGGCTGTAGCCTGAGATGGGACAGACGGAGCAGGAGGAAAGGAGGGAGGCTACTGGAGGAGCGCAACAGGGAGGAGACGGTGGCAGCAGAGAAAAAGGGGACTGGGCAGGTTCATGGCCAGTTGGGAGATCAAACGGCAAAACCTTGACTGCTCAGGTTTGCAGTCAAGGATGACCCTGGGTCCTGACTTGAGAGAAGGGTACCCCAGGTGGCAGGAAACTCAAGGGGTGGAGCACTCCGGGAGTACATATAGGAGACATTTACATCACAATGCTGGACCGTCACTATCCACATGAAATCTTGTGATGAGAGATACTGGATACAAGTGTATATTTAGAAATCTTCAGTTTGCAAATGGTTATTTAAACCATGAAACTAGATTACAACACAAACAAAGCCCATCCAGGCTGAGCATATAAAAGGGAAAAAAGAGGAGGGCTCAGGACTGAATCCTTTAAGGGGAGGAGAAGTCCTCAAAGGAGAATCGGAAAGAACCCCGGGCTGGTTAGGAACACACACAGCAGGAACTGTGGACAGACTGCGGGAGAGTCCAGCACTTGTGGGAGGAGTGTCGCCACGGCAGATGCTGCTGATGCGCTCAGCAGAGCAGGCTCGATTCGCTGCACGGGCTTCAGCGGGGAGGAAGCTGTGAGGGCCTGACCAGCAGTTTCATTGGAGCTGCAGACAGCAGTGGCCGTGGAACGAGGGAGGGAAGAGAGCAAGTGTGGCTGGGCCAGCAGAGGGGGCCATTGGACAGTGTCAGAGGAAGAAGGGGGTCCCCCTTTTTGCCTCTTCAGTTCTTCCTTCATTTCTTCTTTACTTGCTTCTAAGGAGTCAAAGCTATACCTGGTACAGTTCTGATGGGAAGAAGCTATCAAGGAGAAAACAGAAGGTTGTCAATGTGGGAAGTCTCTGAGAGGGGAAGAGAATAGGTGGACAAAGTCACCTTTGGGTCTCTACTCAAGTGCCGCCTTGTCAGAAAGCCACTTCCTGACGCTGTCAAAACACCTCACCCATTTCTGTACGAGGCTGGGAATAAAATGGAAAATAAGATGGCACCCCTACCCTCAAGGAGTGCTGGCCACTGGGGGAGTAGAGGCCACTAACCAAGTAACCCTGACATTTCACAGACCCTGTAATCAGAGCCCTGCTGGGGTGGCGGGGGATGCTGATAAAAACAGCCAGGCCTAGAGTCTTCCAAAGGCCCAAGGGACCAGAGGGACAGTCAAATGGAGTCCTAGCAATGTCCAGGCATAGGCCATGCTGTGGGTATGGCGGTGAACTACACACCCACAACTATACAGCCATAAGGAATGTTGTTAGCACCTTTCTGGCAAGGTGGCAGGTATAAACCTGTCTGCGATTTTCAGTACTGCTGCCATCAGCGCCCAGCCGTCAACACTCCCTGTGCTCCCCAGGTTAGAGGAGGCCTGTGACTCTGAGGAGAGTGAGAGACACTTCTCTTCCTGCTTTTGTTCGCAAATCTTTAGACCCATGGAGGAAAAGAGGGATTTCAGGTGAGAGGAGGAACCCCTGTGAAAACTACAGAGAAGGGGAAATTGAAAGATTTCCCCATAGTGAATTTCCTGGGCAGGAAAGGAGAGAGGGCCCCGGTTCCTAGTGGCAGTCGGGCTAACACTGGCCACGTCACAGACAGAAGAGCCTGGGGCCAGGTCGGGCTGGACTCCTGGGCTGCACAGGTTCTCGGTGCAGAAGAGACTGTGGCATCTTGGAGGTAACTGCTGTGGACCTGAGAGCCATGACCTGAGGAATGTCCCCCCTGTCCGGGTGCTGCCTCCAACCCGAGCACCTTTGCACAAAAGGGAAAGAGGGAAGAGCTGTAAAACATAACTAAGACTGAATCTCCAGCCCAGATCAGGAAGAGGCTCAGAGTCACAATTACACTAAGTGTAGAAAATGAAGGGGCATACCTGGTACACCATCTCAAGAGAAACAAACAGAGACAACACATTCATTGATCAAGGAAAGCGTGTGTCCGCCTGTGCAGGGCAGCACGGGCGAGGGTACCTCACACACGCAGCTCCACAGTGTCATGTGCATACTCTCCTATGTGACCAACAGCAGCACAGAACCTCACTGCACAAGGTAACAGAGCTGCGGCCTTCAATAAACCAAAAGCTAATTTTACAAAATCTAGCCCCTTACATTAAACTTGCACCAGGCCACCTGCTGACAGGTAGCCTAGCTCTCTCATTTTATCTTGCTCCTCTGTCCACCGGTGGCCAGAATCATCTCTAAAATATGCAAATGTGATCATGTCACTTCTCTAAGGGCGCTAAGGGCCCCCTTTGCCCACACAGCACTCTGGAGTAACCTTACAGTCCTTCACCAGCCACGGTTTCACTTGCCAATGTCACACCAACACCCATTCTCCCAGATGGACCCTCTACATCACATTCCATGCATATACAGCTCCTTTCAAGTCCCAGGCCTCTGACATCTCCCCTGCCTGGAACTCCTCATGCCCCTGGCCCGCCTTGCGCCCAGCACAGAGCGGTTAGGCAGCGCATGTCCACTGAACGAATTGTTCAGTGAGGCCTCCCAGTGAGTTCATGGTGCCTCACAGGCAGACAGTTCTGGTGTTCCCTGCCACACAAGCCCCTCGTTAACACGGAGGGTGAGACAGAGGACACAGGTGCATGGGCCAATTCTGTCCTGCCAAGGCGTTTTATTTGACCCTCATAATGTAACGATTTAAATTCATTATCAACAAGCATAAATCCATTATCTAGACTATAGACTAATGAGGCAATCTGTCGATGGCCCAGACACCCTTTTTAGGAGTACTCACTCTCCAGTCCACCCTGTCCTCACCCTCATACAATCACTCAAACAGAAGGTGAGTCCTTGTCCTGCCAGACAGCCTCACCCACTTGGACCCCCTGTCTGGCCCCTCAGGGCATCCAAATAGAGGCCTCTGGAGCAGAACCAACCCCCATCACATGGTGACCCAAATTCATTGACTCCTCCGTGTCCATCACCAACAAACTGAATCCAAGCCTCTTCAGACCCTGTGATCCTCACCCCAGGCACACTTCTTAGATTTGCTGGGGGATGTCTTCCCGGGTGCAGGAAGCTGGAGACGGGCTCTGTTAATGAAGCCAGTGCATAAAAAATTTCTTAGCTGTGTACCTGAACTCCATGTGCTTCCCTAAAATTTCCTTATATGTTTACCCCTCTATCTTAGCCTCATTTTCATCAGCTTCTTTCTCTGCTTAGCTCTGAGGCAAGATGAGAATTCATCCCCACAGATCCCATTAGCACGTGATGGTTTTCCTGTGGCTGCTTAGCTCCCCTGCTGCTCCTCAGACCAACAGCTGACCCAGCATGCAAATCGCAGCTCCTGCTCTCTCCCAGTTCCCTCCAGAATTAGATAACGTGCCCAGCGGAGCATCTTAAATTACAGGGAATCAATATACATTGACCTCAGCAGATGCGGCTCAGCCAATGAAGCTGTTGACAAGAAAGCATTTGCATCTCTCGGTGAGAATCTGGTCCAAAACCAATTGAGGCAAAGTACTGCAGAGCTGTCCCACAAACAATGGCTTCTGATTACAAGGAAAGCCGATTGAGCATCGTCTGTATGCTATAGAGGGGCTTGTTCTCATATTAAACTAATATTTTAGGCCAGAACTTATATCACTTTAAACTACATTCAATTCAGGGGGGAAATGCAACTTCATTTGCCCCCTGAATTATTCAAAGCCTCTTCTAATATTTAGTGCACATAAATACGCTCCCTTTAATAAAAATGCTCCCGGCCAAACGCCTCAGGTCTCTGTCTACCTAATGTGCCTCTTTGAATACCTGACAATTAATGGACTTTTAAATTTTTTGTTCTAAAAGTGGTAATTATACTTTTTGAAATAAATGTTCCTGTTTAGTAAATACTTTGGACTTGTCACTACAAGCTTTGTTAGAGGCTGTATATATTTAAGTGGTTTTAGATTTGCAGAGACACGAAGGTATGTGGTGATGTGGCTGGTGGTGCCACAACTGGAGGAGTGAGGAGGAGCCGGGCTCACGGCCAGAGGGCAGGAAAGCGTCTGCACATCTGCCACAGCTTCCTCGCGCCCTGACCTTAGACACCGCCTGCGTGCATCCTCACCCTTGTCCCTCCAGAAGCCGAGGCTTCCCTGCACCTGGTCCTTGTGCCACTCCTTCCTGTCTCCGCAGGGTCTTATCCTCTGACTATTGCAGTGCTCTCAACATTGGTGCGCACTGGGATCACCTTCTCACTTTAAACGTTACTGATGGCTGGGTCCCCTCCAGGACATTCTAACTTCATGTTCTGGGAGACCTGGCCTGGTCTTTAGGACACTTCTGTTCTGCCAAGATAGAAATCTATCTCCCCAGTCCACGAGTCACACAGTCTCTGTGCCAAAATGGCCCAGAGATGTGTGTGTGTGTGTGTGTGTGTGTGTGTGTGTGTGTGTGTGTGTTGGTGGATGGAGGTTAAAATACACATAAGAGTAACCATTTTAAGTGACATCATCTTTCTGCGATGGAATATGTGTTCTACATGGAAAGAGCACTCCCGTTATTTTAAAAGTGTTCAGGGACATTTCACATAAAATCCATATGTCAGGAACCTGGCAACAGATCATTTACATGTCCTCCCAGCAACCGTCAGCTTCCCTTCGGCATGTGTGTCAGAGCTGCCAGGCGTCCCCACTGCTCCCCGCAAGTTGCTCCCAGCCTGGTTCCCTCAGACAGGTGTTATCTTATTCTAGCAACAAGGTCAAGCCTCTGCAACCCTGAAAACGTCCTGTGTCTTTTGATCTTTCTAGCTACTGCCTCTGTCTCTCTCTGTTCGCTCCCTAGGCTCCCAATCACTGTTCAAAGCCCCGCCATCCAGTTGTTTCCCTCCCACTACACTGAGTCTTCCTGACAAAGATCAACAACCTCCGCCCACCAAATCCCAGGGACCCATGCCATCGGACCTGATGCCTAGGTCCGCACTGATCAGTCTTAGATACCGCATCCTGCTGGAACTCCAGGTGTTTCTCTCCTCGCTTTCTGGCCTTTCTTCTTCCTTGTCTCCCAAGGTTCCTTCCTTGGCCCACAGCAAGGCAAGACTCCCCGGGTGGGTTTCGTGTCACAACCAGCCGCAGGCTGACAAGTCCAAACACAGAGGGCGGCTCAGGGTCTCTAAGAGAGGCTGAAAGACTGGTTTTGAGTCCACAGCTCTGTCATTATGAGTTGTGATCTGGGGTCAGTGATTCAGCCTAAACCCCAATATCTTCATCTAAAACAGTGGTTCTCAACCTTCCTAATGCCGCGACCCTTTAATACAGTTCCTCATGTTGTGGTGACCCCCAATTTCATTGTTACAAATTGAACATAACTAAAGCATACTGATTAATCACAAAAACAATATGTAGTTATATATGTGTTTTCCGATGGTCTTAGACAACCCCTGTGAAAGGGTCGTTCGACTCCCAAAGGGTTCACGACCCACAGGTTGAGAACCACTGATCTAAAAGATGGGGATAGTAATTCCCACTCCCAAACGCTCTAGTACACAACAGAATGTGCACAAAGGTCTAGAGTAGAGCATTGCCGTCCAATAGAACTTCCTGTGATGATGGCATGTTCCACCTCTGTGCTGCCCAATACGGAAGCCACTAGCTACATGTGGCTGCAGAAATGTGGTTAGTGTGACTGAAGGATTAAATTATAAACCTTATTAATGTTAATTAAATAATTGGGGGGAGCAATATTTGCTCTATCCAGGTCTTCAACTGCCTGGATGAGGCCACCCACATAAGAGAGGGGACTTTGTTTCACTCAGAGTCCACCAACTTAGATGTTAAGTTCACCCAAAAGCACCTTCACAGAAACACCCAGAAGAGTGCTTGGCCAAAAAATAAACATCACAGAGGGTAAGCGACTGTATCATGGTCACTGAGATGAATAGAGTTGGGGAGTCCAAGATTAGCTTTAAAAATAGAAGAATATAGTTTCCTCCATTACTAAAAGTATTTTAAAATGTAAGTAGCAAATTTTGATAAAAGCCTTTTATCTGGCATGAGAATAGGCAGCACTACCTATTATTAGTATCTGTAATTATAACAATATAATACAACATTAACATTTACTGAGTTATTAAGGACTATGCTCTGTGCTATCTGCTTTACTTAGAGTATCACATCCAATTATCACAGCACACCCATGACATTACTGTGTATTTTTGCACCTACTTTTGGTTATATTTTCAAAGAAATAAAATTTTGCATAGTATACATGTATAACCAGACTTAAGAATATATTTGGATTAGCATTTTTTTCTGTCTTAAAATCACAACAATGACATTAGGCACCAATCAATATCTGGGAATATATCACTCTGACACAGTGCTCTGAGGTCGCTGGCGTCAGCATCGACTATGAAAGGTAGACATAGGCATCACCTTTTTGGAATCTTCTCTCATTCCAGGCCATTCCTCAGCCATTCCAAAATAAACCAAAGCTGCATATTTGCTAATCTGAGTTTATTCCTTTATTTTAGACAGCATGGTCACTACCAAAGTCCACAAACCCTTATCTACATTTCAGATACCAAAAGGTCTGAAAGCTGAAAGGTTGTTTTTGTAATTTATTTAACAGCAAAACATTACCTAAACTGATATGAAGCTATATATAGTTCTTTTTAAACCCCCAGCTAGTGAGAATATCCACATGTTTTATTTCAGAAATATTAATGTATTTTCTTGCAGGATGCTGCCCAGACCCTACTAGGAATGCCGTGTCTATAGGGTGCAGGCATAATCTAGAAATCTGAAAAGTGTCAATTCCTGCACATGTTTGGCCGCAAGGGTCTTATAGAAAGCATTAAGGACCCACATATCCCCACTTTACAAATGAGGTCACCAAGGTTCAAAAAGAACCCAAATAAGCTCATTAGATGTCAACGCCAGGACAGGGGTTCCTGACCACCACGCCCTTCCACAGGCAATTGCAGAGTGAGCCGCCAGCCCTCCGGAGCACTGGAACCCCCTGCATCTGTTCTGTGGGCCAGGGTTATTAGTAGCAACACGAATACAAATGATTTGCTGAAATACATGTGGTCTTACCAAAAACAAATGCAGAACTCTCATAAGACCCCTTTACTGATACTGGGGGCGGGTGCACAAAATTTCTCCCAAATGCAGTGAAGGGAAGGTGGGAGGAACATACTTGGAGTCTCATTTTCCCTCAAGAGCTTCTGAATACATGAGATTTCAAAAATCACTGCCAATTCAGCACCTGTCCCCTGACTTTGTCTTCTGAAGGTCTTTCCCTCCTGTCCACCTAACCAGAATGCAGGTGCCATTCAGAGTGCAGCACAGCTCACCTGATTACTGCACCCACTCACATGCATCCAGGAGCAGAAAGAGCCCAGGATGGGTGCGAGCCTTGGACAGGAAGCAGTGAAAAGGAAATGCCAACCCTGTCCTCAGGCCATGGAACATAAGCTGGAAGCGGGGAAAGACACAAAAAGGGTCAGAGGCCAGTCCGGCAAGAGAATGGAGAGAGAGGAAGAGAACCCAGAGCAAACCAAGAGAACCCAGCTGCTGACATTTTAGGGCGCCCATCAGCAATGAGCTGTGACTCAAGGACAGAGTGCCAGCCGTGGGCAAACTAAGGCCCACGGGCCGGATCCGGCCCGTTTGAAATGAATAAACCTATTGAAAAAAAAGACCGTACCCTTTTATGTAATGATGTTTACTTTGAATTTATATTAGTTCACACAAACACTCCATCCATGCTTTTGTTCCAGCCCTCCGGTCCAGTTTAAGAACCCATTGTGGCCCTCGAGTGAAAAAGTTTGCCCACCCCTGGCTAGGCACAGATGAAGCAGTCTCCCAGCCGTGGTGGCTCTTACACCGCTACCGCAGCATCGTTCACTGGTTCCGGAGGCTCTTCCCTTCTTATTCATTTCCTCAGTTGTAAATGCTTCCAATTAGTAACTTGTCAGTGGCTCTAGACCAGGGGTCCTCAAACTACGGCCTGCGGGCCATATTGTATTTGTTCCCGTTTTGTTTTTTTACTTCAAAGTAAGATATGTGCAGTGTGCATAGGAATTTGTTCATGGTTTTTTTTTAAACTATAGTCCGGCCCTCCAACGGTCTGAGGGACAGTGAACTGGCCCCCTGTTTAAAAAGTTTGAGGACCCCTGCTCTAGACCCTCAGTATCAAAACCGGAGCAGGTACCAGGGTCACCTGCAGGCTTGTTAAAACACAGGCTACCAGGCCCTTGCACGTTTCCGATTCCCGGGTCCTAGGCCGGGCTAGAGTCTGCACTTCTAACAAGCTGCCTGATGGTGCTGCTGCTCTAGAAAAATGCTGAGCAGTGGAATTATGTGACTCGTATTTGTAACTTTAGTTTTTCTGGCAGCCACCTTTTCCAAAGGTAAAATCCAACAAATGAAAATAATTTAAATAATGTATTTTATTTCACCCAAAATATTCAAAATGTTATTTCAACATATCAATATAAAATAACTAGTGAAGTATTTGATATGTTTTTCATACTTGGTCTTCAAAATCTGGCATGCCCTTTACATTTCCTGCAAATCTCAGTGTGGATGAGCCGCCCTTAAAGTACTTTGTGGCCACGCGTGGTTTCTGACTACATTGGAAGCACAGTGACAGAAGACGGCCACTGCCTGGGAATAGCAGTGTGTGTGGAGTGGGACTGTTTGAGCCCAGTGACAGTCATGTGACAACGAGGCATCGTGGAGGGCTGGAGTGGTGGACCTGCCAGGGCTCTTTGTGACCTCACTGGACCTCCTCGGAACACACATCCCAAAGAACATGAGATGGAGCCCCGGATCTCATTCAGTGTGAGACAGGAGGGGAACTCGTGAAATCTGCCATCAGAGTGCTATCTAGTGCCGCCCATGGCTCTGCCCAGGTCCTGGGGAGAGGACTATTATGGACAGAATAAGTGAGCGCTAATAGAGGAACTTCACTAAACATAGCACCAGGAGCTCAAGGAGGCCCACTAGGTAACCTGCGTAGCCAAGAGAGGCCCAGTCTGCTGGCTGCTTCCACCTCAGGTCCCAATGCAGAGAAAATGAAGGGGGCCGTCCTGCCCTGGATGTCTTCTCACCAGCAGTTCTAGACCCCGATCAGACCCCATGCTTCAGTTGCAGGACTCCCCACGGCAGCCACAGGGCCAGGACCCCAGCAGCAGGAAAGTCCCCAGGACTCTATAGTTCATGAGACCCTCCTTGCGAAGGAGGCAGGGATAGAGAGGGTTTGAGCAGGACCAGGCATTCTAGAGAATGGAAAAGAACAAGTCTACCAGCAGATACTGACTGCTGGGTCCATTCGCGGACTCAGGTCTCTCTGCACACACTCCGGTCAATGAGAAGCACTCCCAGCAAAGCACACAGACCTACAGCACGTTTGCCTTTGGTGGCCGGGACTCTGTGAACAAGAAGTGAAAGTGATGTGCACAGATGTGGGTCCTGCCCTGGCCACTGCGGGTGCCTCTTCACCACCACCTGAGGGAGATGGTGGGTCACCCCGCCCCAGTGTTGCTGGGAAGCCTGTTTGCTTCAGCTTACTGCCCTCGCATATTTTTAAGATTATTTTTATGATAAAATGTACATAAAACCATTTTAAGTGTAGCTCAGTGGCATCAAGTATACTCACACTGTTGTGCAGCCATCACCACCATCCCTCTCCAGAACTTTTCATCTTCCCAAACTGAGCTCTGTCTCCATTCAACAGCAAATCCCCTTTCTCCTCTCCGCACTCCAGCCCTGGGACCCATCATTCTACTCTCTGTGTCTATGAATTTGACTCCTCCAGGTACCTCATGTATGTGGAATCGTAAACTGCTGGTCTTTCTGTGATTGGCTTAATTTACTTAAATGTAATCATCTCAAGGCTTATCCACGTTGTAGTATGTGACAGGATTCCCTTCCTTTTAAAAGCTAAATAATGTTCCATTGTATAGACCACATTTTGTATATCCACCCATACGTCAATGGACACTTGGCTGCTTCCACCTTTGGCAACTGTGAATAATGATGCTATGAACATGGGTGTACACATATATGTTTGAGTCCCTGTTTTCAGTTGTTTGGGGTATATAGCCAGAAGTAGGATTGCTGAATTATATGGCGATTCTATTTTTAATTTTTTGAGGAACAGTCATACGTTCTCCACAGCAGTTGCACCATTCCCACCAACAGTGCACAAGGGTTCCAATTTCTCCACATCCTCACCAACACTTGTTATTTTCTGTTTGTTTTTGTTTGTTTTATAATAATCATCCTAATGGGTGTGGCGTGATTTCTCATTGTGATGTGATTTCCCTAACAGTGATGTTGAGCATTCCTGATTTTTACTCTTGACTGCTTCTGACGTTAGCATCTGCTCTCTAGTCTGGGCCCAGAGGATCGACCTTTTTCCATCTGTCTTCTCTGTCTGCATGACCCTAGACTTCACTTACCTGTGAGACCTTTGGTTCTTGCCCTTTTAAATTGTTCTAATTACTTGGACCAGATGCAGCAGATATTGACATTGTCCATCTACTGGCACCCTCTGTCACAGCCAAGATTGATTCACTACCTATGAATTCCTTCCTTACCCCAAGAAGAAATGAGATTGAATTCTCAGGACGTGCACAGAAGGGCTGACACTGGGAAGCAGTGGTGCCCTCCTCACAACTACTGGAGGGAGACTGCCTGGCTGGCCTTCTCAGTCCTCCAGATGGGACAAAGAGCCAGAACTGTCAGTGCCCACTTGAGCCTTGCAGTGACACACAGTGAACCAGACTAGCCCCAGACTCCGACGCTGGCATCTACAAGCGCCTAAGGCAGGCCAGACAAACGCTCACTGTGCCAGAGTTTCTGGAGGCAGGCTAGAAAAATGCAAGTGACACAAGTGGTACTGGCAAGTTTCCCTCAGGTCACACACACGTACCCAGGAGGGAGAGCCAGATCAGGCATGCCATCTTTCCCAAAGCTCAAGGGAAACAGTACTGTGTGGGTTTACTTTTTTTTAAATTAAATTCTTGTTTTTTCAAATTAAGGTTAATTTACATAAAGGAAAATGCACCCTTTTTAGTATATAGTCTGCCAGTTTTGACAAACACAGCATGCATGTAACTACCACCACCGTCAAGACAGAACAGTCCCATCGCCTGCCGAGGTCTCCCCTGCTCCTTTCTAGTCACCCTCCCTGTAGCCCCAGCTCCCGGAAACCACTCATCTAGTTTCTAATTGCACCTTTTCCAAAATATCTTATGAATACAGTCATATAATATGTGGCCTTCTCATCAATGTGGTTCCATGTGTCAATAGTTTGTTCCCTCTGTTTTCTTTTGTATATTGAGGTAAAATACACATAACATAAAATTTACCACTTTAATCATGTTTACGTCTATATTTCAGTGGCGTTAAGAACATTCACATCATTGGTTACTCTCAAAGGCTAGCCTCATTAAATGATTATGTTTGAATCTTAATTCCATTGAAAGTCCCTTGAGAAAAATGTGACAGTTGACAGCACATTTGGTTGGCAAGACCATGAGTAAGTCAAGCTAGATCCCAGATGGCCAACACAGTCCTGGCTCTTGCCTGTTGCCCCAGTATGATTATTAATAGTCACTTTTACTTCTCAAAAGCGTCCTTGTTTGAACGATAAACCACTTGGCCACAGAGAAATTGTTTCTCTCAGACATTCCTGGTGGGAGACCAAATTTTAAAAAAATAAAAAAATCCTATGGTCTATTAAATTATAAATGTTTGTCAAAATTATAAACACATTTATCTTAGACCCAACAATCCCCTTTCTGAGATCTTTATCTTATAGATATATCTGCACGTGCAGGTACAAGGTTACAGCAATGCTTATAAAAGAAAAACATTAGGAACAACCCAAGTAGCCATCCACAGAAAGCTGGTTACATAAACTACGGTGTAGCTAATACCTTCAAAAGATTTACCATGTAATTCAGCTATAGGAAGGATGAAGAAGCTCTTTGTATCCTAATATGGAAAGAGCTCTAGGACATACACCATAAGTGAGGAAAACAAGGAAGAACTTAGGTAGTGTGTAAAAGAGGAGGGGAGGGGGTATACATTTGCATTTGTTTGCATATGCACAAAGAACCCTCCCACAGATGCTGGCGGATACAAGGAAACTAAGGAGTCTATCTATGGAAGGAATGGGGGGTTGGACGAAAATGGGAGGGGGGCAGTAGCTTCTAATGTCATTTAAAATTTTTCAACAGTGTAAATGTATGACCTGTTTAAAAATAAATAAATGTAAAAAAAAAAAGAAAGAAAGAAATTGGGAGAAATGTTCCTCGGGAAAAGAACTGCTAAGTTTAATGGTATGGACTCTTCATTTTAATCAATTTATTTCCAACATTCACAAAATCAATAAATTCACCTTTCAAAGACTGAATATACCCCAAACCATTCAACTACCTGGAAAGTGACTTCCTTTTGGAAATTCATCATATAGTTTGACTAGGTCTGAGAAAGTTCATTCTGATAATGAACTTTAAATTTAAACCTGTTGTCCAGCCAGTGTGGCTTAATGGTTGAGCGTCCACCTACTAGGAGGTCACAGTTGAATTCCCAATCAGGGCACATGCCTGGGTTTCGGGCTCGATTCCAAGTAGAGGATATGCAGGAGGCAGCTGATCAATGATTCTCTCTCATCATTGATGTTTCTATCTCTCTCTCCCTCTCCCTTTCTCTCTGAAATCAATAAAAAATATATTTTTAAAAAATTTAAACCTATTACCACAAAATAAAAGGTGTGCCTCCCTCTCAAATTCTCTTTGGGAGCCATGTTCAATTCATTTGAGGGAACAATGTATCTTCGTAAGCAGACTTATTTTAAAGCCAAAAAAAATTGCTCCAAATTCAAAACATTTCCTTAATAATTTATTTCATTTTGTGCATTAAATGTTAGCATGAAAATAATATTTAGCACCATGAATGTTCTATGAAATGTTGAACACAACAGATTCCTTGATATTTTATAAGATCAAAACAAATAAGTATGTCTGGATGCAAAAGATAAGTGTATTAATTTTCTATGGCTACTGTTAG
Source organism: Myotis myotis (assembly GCF_014108235.1). Classification (NCBI taxonomy): domain Eukaryota; kingdom Metazoa; phylum Chordata; class Mammalia; order Chiroptera; family Vespertilionidae; genus Myotis; species Myotis myotis. Next base: position 114,145,746 of record NW_023416335.1, read on the forward strand.
GAAAATCCACAAACTCAGGAACTTAAACACACACACACACACACACATTTTTTAAATATGTATTCTATATTGATTTTAGAGCAATAGTAAGGGAGAAGGGGAGAGAGACAGAGAAACACTGGTGTGAGAGAGAAACATTGGTCCATCACCTTCTGCACCCACTCCAACCCAGGGATCAAACCAGCAACCCAGGCATGTGCCCTGACCAGGAATTGAACTGGCGACCCTTCATTGCACAAGACATTGCCCAACCAACTGAGCCTCACACACATTTATTATCTCACAGTTCTGTAGGGCTGTGTACTGGCTGCAGTCCTGGTGCAACATGGCCCTGCTGAGTCCTCTGCCTAGACCAGTGATGGCGAACCTATGACACGCGTGTCAGAGGTGACACGTGAACTCATTTTTTTGGTTGATTTTTCTTTGTTAAATGGCATTTAAATATATACAATAAATATCAAAAATATAAGTCTTTGTTTTACTATGGTTGCAAATATCAAAAAATTTCTATATGTGACACGGCACCAGAGTTAAGTGAGGGTTTTTCAAAATGCTGGCACACCGAGCTCAAAAGGTTCGCCATCACTGGCCTAGACAATCCCATGCCTCTGAAGGGCTGAGTTCCTTGCTGGAACCTGGGGAAGAATCAGCTCACCAGCTTGCTTATTGGCCAAATTCAATTCCTTGCAGCTGTAGGACTGAGGTCCCTCCTTCTCGCTGGCTGTCTGGGGGCTGGTCTCTGTCCCCAGAGGCTGCCGCATAGCTTCCCTTCTCCCCAGGTGGCACACAGGCCTGCCATGCTTTACATGCTGACTTCTGCTGCTGCATTTCTGACGCCACTGGAGAAAGCTCTCTGCATTTCAGGATTTATGTGATTAGATTGGGCCCACCTGAATAATCTCCCTAATTTAAGACCCATAATCTTAATTACAGGATATCTTGGGGAACTGGATGCTTTCTGAGAGACTAAACTCAGAGCCTTATCTAAGCCTCCTACTTTTCCAGATTCCTTTTCCATTTTCAATCCACCTTGGACCTAATAGGACAAACCCCAAGACAGCTATAAAAAATTTTTTAAACTAAATTGATGGTGACTACATTTTACCATTAAACTCTTCCATTAACTTCCAACTTTTTATTTCTAACTCTTGTACTCAAGAGAACTAAATCTCTTTTAAAAATAGAATTGTTTTCAGCTTAGAAAAATCAGTATACCTTAAAAAAATCCAGTGTATTCTTTAATTTTCATAATTTATTCTTTAAAATAGAAAGGGCCAGATAATGGCCTTTAGGATGAAAAGACATTATTAATGTTATATTATAAGTCTTATAACAATGATTTTTGAAAAAGGATAGGGCAGCTCTAATTAGGCAGAAGTCTGGTTGTATTTAACAATATAAATATAAATAAATAAGCTATATACAGGTATATGTCTATATATCTGTATTATATATATCTGTAATACACACACACACACACCCCAACTTGGCTATGAAGTCACACCTCTCAATTCAGAGTACTTTACAAAAAGTTTTATTTAAGTCTTCAACTATTGCTGGTCCTGTTACTTACTCAAAAAATGTCTCTCTCAATTAAGCTTCTTTCTAACCTTCAGTTCCTGGGATCCAGAGTCATCTAAATGCTCATTGGTACTAGCACCTGGCAGTGTTGAGTGCAAAGTCTACCGAGGCTTTGGGGAGTAGGGGAAGGAGGGATTTGCCACCTTCTGAATGGCTCAGCAACTGATGAGGGGGTTGCTTTCCACAGCAGCCCAAAGGAGAAGTGGTCAATTTGGAAAGGTCATATTAAATTGAGTAAAATGAATAAAATGTTCCTGGGTAGATCCCAGTAATGGTAACACCTGGCTGGCTGTCCTCCAGTGACCTCAGCTCTCAGAGCCTAACGGCCTTTGTTAGTGCCCTGGAAACTATCTGGGCAGATGGTGCAGGGTCCACATGCCAGTCATGTGACAGGCTAGAGAGCCTGGAATGGAGCCATATAGCTCCTGGAGTGAAGGATGTGCTGCTGTCTACAACAAAAGATATTATCATGAGTCATTACACTCCACAGGACATGCATTCCTGTCATACTGTCTGAGTCCCTGTTTTAAAACAGATTGTAAACACGACCTTTATATCAGAGTCCTTTCTAATAAACAAGAGGATAACACATGATTGAGTTCCAAAATGAGAAAGACGAGCCCATAAGAATTCCAAAAGAAGCGACACAAGCCCAGTGTCAATTTAAAAAGCCCAATGTGCCCTAGCTGGTTTGGCTCAGCGGATTGAGCATCGGCCTGCGGACTGAAGGGTCCCAGGTTCAATTCCGGTCAAGGGCATGTAGCTGGGTTGCGGGCACATCCCCAGTAGGGGGCGTGCAAGAGGCAGCTGAATCAATGTTTCTCTCTCATTGATGTTTCTAAATCTCTATCCCTCTCCCTTCCTCTCTGTAAAAAATCAATAAAATATATTTAAAAAAAAAAAAAGCCCAAGGTAATATTCCTACACCTTAACTAGGTCAAAGCTACAAATGTATGTCCCCCATCCCATTCTTCCCGCAACTGATGCTATTTAAATTCTTCATTTTATGTCGCTTCATCTAAACTTTATATTCCTGAGTCTACTTCCTATGATACTCTATTCTGTTATTAATCAAAACTGCCTACACATGAGGGGTCAGGACTCAGTCCAGCTCATCCTTCTCTGAACTGTCTTGTGGAACTAGGAAAGTCCTGATGTAAGATCTTTAAATGATGGGGAAAGTTTTCACCAGTGGTAACTAAGACATTTGACTATTTCACTAAACTTTCTATGTTCTTAATACACTTTAATGAATGTCAAGTGCAATAAGAACGCTTAAAGAAAGGAAGAGCACATATGGCAAGATAAATATAGGAGAGAAAATAGGGCCCTTGAATTTGACAGAGAAGTTCTGTCTCACGGAGCAATGTCACCATCCTTTGTGCAAGGTTGATATAAAGGTCATTTTCTATCTTCATGACCATTGCTTGGCTATGAATCCCGTTCAGGGAGGGGAATGTGGTGGTCTGAAAAAAGAGCAAATGTACTACAACCAGCATAAAGTGTGATACTGAGAGAGGACAAGTTTGTAAGTTAGTATTTTTAAACTGAAAAAAGTAAAGAGGCAAAAATAATAACTTTGTAGATGTATAATGTTTGAATTATTCCATTAATAAAATAAATAAATCTTGAACTCCACCTGCTCAAAAACTGAATTAGTACAGTGCTATTTTTCTCTGCCTGCATCCCAGTGAAGGGAAATAAACATTTATTTATCGTTTTGATATAATAAAGGCTTTCATTTCCACCCAATAATATAGCAAAATAACTTTCCGACAACTAATGTAAAGCTACTAACACTCTATAAATGTCTATTATTCAAAATATTTTGTCCCACCAAGTAACTGCTTAATAGAAAGCAAGTAAAGATAGTTCCCCTCTTATCAAACAAGTTATATTCTAAAAATTTAAGAATAAGTGAGACGTTAGGAACTAAGAAAATATTCTCCCATAAAAATATAATAATGTTCAACAAATTTTAAATTAAAGTACTATTTAAGTTATAATAGTGCTTAATTTTAAATTTTAATTAAAAAATACAATGGTGTTCAAGCCCTAAACGGTTTGGCTCAGTGGATAGAGCGTCGGCCTGCGGACTGAAAGGTCCCAGGTTCGATTCCAGTCAAGGGCATGTACCTTGGTTGCGGGCACATCCCCAGTAGGAGGTGTGCAGGAGGCAGCTGATCGATGTTTCTAACTCTCTATCTCTCTCCCTTCCTCTCTGTAAAAAAATCAATAAAATATATATATTTCATAGCTAAGATCTGGAAACAGCCTAAGTGCCCATCAGTAGATGAATGGATTAGAAAACTGTGGTACATCTACACGATGGAATACTATGCTGCTCTAAAAAGGAAGGAACTCTTACCATTTGCAACGTCATGGATGGAACTGGAGAGCATTATGCTAAGTGAAATAAGCCAGTCAATGAAGGAAAAATACCACATGATCTCACTCATTCATGGATAATAGAGACCATTATAAACTTTTGAACAATAATAGATACAGAGGCAGAGCTGCCTCAAACAGATTGTCAAACTGCAGCAGGAAGGCCGGGGAGGGTTGCGGGGCAGGAGGTAGGGGGGTAAGAGATCAACTAAAGGACTTGTATGCATGCATAGAAGCATAACCAGTGGACATAAGACATTGGGGGATAGGGGAGGCTAGGGGACTGTCTAGGGCGGGGGGATAAAATGGACACATATGTAATACCCTTTGTAATACTTTAAGCAATAAAAAAAAATAATAATAAAAAAAATAATAAATAAAAAAATAAAAAATACAATGGTGTTCAAGTTTCCAGGTTAATGCCCCAGAGTCAATTTAACTCATTAATGGCTGATTATAACTGCTTGAGTTCTGGTCATTAAGAAAAATTTCCTTTCCTTCTCCTAAGAAGAGTGTTATTAGCCTTGGACAACATTTTTAGAAATGTACGGATTCTTTGCTCTCGTCTGAGCTCACTTTCAGTCTGACTCCAACTCTCTAGTTGTTCTAAACTCCAACTACAGCCCCACCAGGTCTGTCCATTTTCCCCAAACTGATCCGTCTTCCAAATGGCCCATCTCTGGAGCTCTTAATCCCAGTGTCAGGAACCTCATTCACAGAAACTTGGAGCTGGAGGAAACTAGGGATCCTCTGACCCAATCTACCCCCACTCTTACTCCCCCCAAAGTAATCCATACCAATATAGGTATGCCCAACCAATTCATAATCTATCCAAAGATATTTCCATTGGTTAGTTGACTAGTAGCCCAAAGGATCATGTAATTTATAGAATTCCAGGAAGTGTAAGCAATAAAAATGAAAACATTTAAGCTGTAGATAAGAAAATATTTTGAATCCAAGACCCCCAGGACAGCAGGTGTCTTAGGTCTTCCCCAAGATCAACCCTTCTATGCCAACACAGCTTTCCACAGCTTCTACCTTCCTCCATTCGTGAACTTCCAGACCAGCTAAGCGTTTCCAGGGATTTCACAACAGCCTTCCCAGACCCTCTGGAAGGATGAGCCAGTGCAGAGAGGTGGTGGGCAGGGCAGCCTCCTGCATTCAAGTCTGTAGTTTCTGATGGGACACAGAGTGGGGTGTGCTGATTCTGTTACTGTCGCTAAACAGCAGCTCCAGTGCCCATTACCTGTCCTGCAGAAAAAGGAATCTCACTAAGCTCAAAGTCCTGCTCTCTTAAAAATGGTCTCAATAAAGGCCAACAGGGTTGAAATATCTTAAAACAAAAATTGGGGCAATATTAAATGAAAAGAAGACATAGTAATGAGATTTCTCAATCATAAATTTCTTAAATCTAGTGTGAGAAAAATATATACAGCTGACTCATCATCCCCTCTCTTCTCCTCCACCCACAACACCACCTGATAAACCTGCTTCTTCACCTAAGTCATAAACTGCCGCTCCCTCACTGCTCAGACCCTAACCAGAGCTTTGTCAAGAATAGGTCATCTATACCCATGGCACAAAGTTCAAAAGATGGAAGAATCCATCTGGCACTCATGAAATCCAAGTCCCCAACTACCTAAGTGTCCTTACAGGAGCAACCACACTTCCTTCCAGAGTAGTCTATGTACACTCTTTTTTACAATCAGAATTCACATAGTATGCTAACAGTTTCTGCACCTTTCTTCTCCTACAGTCTTAGAAGCCAGTCATGACACTCCACATAAAGCTACCTTTTTCTTTGTAAGAGCTGATCACATGCCACTGCATATATGTAACACAATTTAGCCATTCCTTCATGTAGTCATTCAGATTACTTCCAATCTTTTGCCATTATTAAAATGCCCTTCTGGTTTTAACTTCTATATGTTCCTCATATCCACTCTCTCATGTATTGTCCTACTCTATTCTCCCACTGACTTTATTCTGTGCCATATCATCCCTCCCCTGGACTATCATAATAGCCATGTAATTGATCCTCCTTGATTCTTACCCTACTCCCACTATTCATCCTCCAGAATGCATGGCAATCTATTGAGTTAGAATTCTTTCCATATCTGTCCCAAGCTTAAAATTCTTCAACAGCCACCACTATGTACTCAATGAAGGCTAGGGTCATCAGCACCTTTTAAAGGCCTCCTCCAATGTCCCACCCCTTACAGTCATAACAACTTAGTAAAATAAACTGCTGTAGTCCTCCAGCAACATCAGGTTTCTTCATCCCTCTTGGTCTTTGTCCATGCTGTGCCTTCATCGTGGAATACCCTCCCATCTTATCTCATCTGCCATTTGCCACTTATTATTCATTCTACCACCACCTCCCCAGGAACACATCTCTGAACCCTCAGAAGGTACAGTGAACTTCCATAGCCGCCTGTGCCTATTTCAGTCTGCCCTCATGCAAGATCACAGGAAAATCATTACCCAGCTCTCTTCTCCTCCACTGTACGCCACAGGAGAGAAGGAGTCCTGCACCTTTATAAAGAAATACAGCATGGCCCTAACTGGTTTGGCTCAATGGATAAAGTGTCAGTCTGCAGACTGAAGGGTTCCAGGTTCGATTCCAGTCAAGGGCACATGCCCGGGTTGCAGGCTCTATCCCCAATAGGGGGCATGCAGGAGGCAGCCGATCAGTGATTCTCTCTCATCATTGATGTTTCTATTACTCTCTTTCTCCCGTCCTCCCTGAAATCAATAAAAATATATTTAAAAAGAAAGAAATAACAGCAGGCACTTAAATGTTCATTGCAATGAACTGGTATGGAGACAAAAGAGAAGGTGAGTTTCAAAATGGAGAAGGTGATCAAGATGTGTCTTAGTTTTCTCATCACAAAAATTGAAGATAATAGTATTTTCCCCACATGGTTTTGGTAAAAATTAAATGAGATAATATGCATCAAATATGGAAACAGTGCCTGGCATTTGGAAAGCACTCAATCGATGTTAGTGTGATGTCAGGAAGAAAAATAAGAACTGAGAAAAGATCACTAGGTTGATTGGTTGATTGACCTCTGTCACTATGGTCTCTGAAGAGCTTTCCTACAGTGTGAAGAAGAGGCTGGAGGGGATGGATGGCCATGATACCTAACATGGGACTGGAAACTGTCACCGGGAAAACTGCCACTGTGCTGTGTCAGAGGAGAAACCAGGAGAGGACGGAAAGGAGTGCTGGGCCACAATAAACGTCCTGCTGGCCATGCGTGAGCTTCTGTGGCCAGGCCAGGAGGGAAGCAAGTCAAGAGACAAGTGGTCAGAGAAGGGTGAGGTGGGGGCAGGGCTGGGGCTGGGGAAGAAGGAGAACTAAGAATGGCTTTGAATGACTTCTTAGAATCGAGACACTTCCAATAAAAGTTATGCCTTGATAGCTCTGACCACAAGGGCTGAAAAGGGCTATCCCTAAAATTCCAACCCACTCAACACTAACAATTTCAGTAACATCCTGTTGTCGCCAGTCCAATCGGGCTGCCCACTGGGTTAAGAGCAGAAGAGTGTTAAATGTTCTCGAATTTCCTCAGCACTGCAATCTGCTGGGCTTGAGCAAATGCCCCAGATGGAACTTCATTTTCTTCTTTTATGACTGAGGGATTATCCCTCAGTCCTCTCATTTCCCCTAGGGAAGCAAAGGTTCCAGATGGGCCCACCCCCATTATATGATTTCCAACAGCTTTGCATATTTTCCGTGTATACATAGCTTTGCCATTTATTATTCATTCTACTGACTCTCTAATCTGTTAATGTGCTGAGCTGTCCTTATGAATCACAAATCAGCTGCGTGGCCTGGTGGTGAGCACAGTGTTGGGATGTGACACGTGGAGTCTTGTGCAGTGGAATTTTCCTTCTGCTCTTCGTCCTAAGAAAACACAAAACTAACAAACGGTAATACATTTTTTAACTTTAAGACTGTCAATTCTAAAGAAATACAGGAGCTGTATGTTTTCATCATTGTGTATGCATTCTTCAACAAATATTTATTATGAACCTACAATATAATAAGCACTTTGTTAGCTGCTAAGGAACAGAGACAAATGAATGTAATTCAGTATCTCACAGCTCCTCCAACACCCATTTATACTCCCAGGAGGAAACAAGCAAAATGACAAATGAGGTCACAATGAATCTACCTTAGTTTCGTGATTTTTAAAATTTAAGCCATTACACAATTCTGTTCTCCTAACACAAAAATTACAAGCAAGTGTTCCACAGACTAAATTAGGATAAGTTTTGTTCCACCAAAACTGTGTTTTTTAAAACACGTGTCTACATTTTAAAAACTAATCAAGAAATTTCACAAAATTAAAGTATATTTAGAGAGAGGAAGGGGGAGAGAGAAAGAGAGAAACCTTGATGTGGGAGAGAAACATCAATCGGTGGCCTCTGGCACACACCCCAACCGGGGATCGAACCTGCAATGTAGGAATCAGTGTATGGGATGATGCTCCAAACAACTCAGCCACACCTGCCAGGGCATATTAAGCTAATTTTTAAAAATATTTCTACTTTCTCTTAGAAAACACATGAAAATATCTACCAACTTTGGATTCACATTCCCACAAAACAAAAATCCCCAGAGCAGAGTCACAGCGGTCCCTTTAAATCAGCACACCCTCTCCAGGACACCACTGCCCCTCACCTCTCAATCTCAAAACCCACTCTCAGCCAGCACTGGACCATTCCCTTTAGTTCTCTGCATCCAAACAGGTATCAAAGGAGGAAATAAAAGACAAAGAGGGTAGTTGACTCAAAAAACTGGGAAGGAGAATAATTCTTTGAATCTGTGAAGAACTGTCCTATGTGTTAAATGTGCAAATACATTATGCCTAGCACAGTGTAGTCGCTTACATAAAACTGCAGGCTTCTGCAGTGTCTATCTTGTCCCTCTGCCTGAGGTGACACTTATCAATATCCTTCCCATGACATGAGAGACAACAGAGAGCACCATAATTCCTGTCTCTTTCTGAGGCTAAAGCACTTAACATCAGATGTGAAAATATTAGATATTTTTCACCTTCCTTCTTTCCTATTAAACCAGCAGAGACCCCAGCTTCTACTTTTCATTCCCCTTGATTATCTACACTAATAAAAGACAAACATGCAAATTGACCATGCCTTCGCTACGCCTTCAGCCACAACCACCAGCCAATCAGAGCGACTATATGCAAATTAACCCAACCAAGATGGCAGCCAGCGGCCACAGATCTGGAGCAAGCAGGAGGCTTGGTTGCCCCAATGATGGAAGAAGCCACGCTTCCCGCCTGCCGCGGCCGGCTCTGAGCTCCACTCAAGGCAACAAAATTTCAATTATAGAAGATAAATAAACCCCAGACACCTGCTTTCAGCCGGCTGTGGCCATGGAGCTGGAGCAAACAGGAGGCTTGGGTTGCCCCTGGCAATGGAGGAAGCCAAGCTTCCCTCCCGCCTGCCCTAGCCAGCTTTGAGCTCCACTCAAGGCTACAAAGTTTCAATAATAGAAGGTAAAAAAATCCCAGAATTAAAAAAAATGTAAAAAAGGAGAGGCTGGGAGCTTCCATCCCGGGGGGGACTTGAACAGCCTGAAAACGGCCCTCAGCCCCTCACCCAGACTGGCCAGGCACCCCAGTGGGGACCCACCACCCTAAAGGGGGTGTGGCCAGCCTGAAAACAGCCATAAACCCCTCACCCAGGCTGGCCAGGCACCCCAGCAGGACGCCCACCCTGATCTGGGACACCCTTCAGGGCAAACCAGCCGGCCCCCACCCATGCATCAGGCCTCTATCCTATATAATAAAAGGGTAATATGCAAATTGACCCTAACAGCAGAACGACTGGGAATGACTGGCCACTATGACACACACTGACCACCAGGGGGCAGACGCTCAATGCAGGAGCTGCCCCCTGGTGGTCAGTGTGCTCCCACAGGGGGAGCTCTGCTCAGCCACAAGCCAGGCTGACGGTTGCTAGTACAGTGGTGGTGGTGGGAGCCTCTCCCACCTCCTCAGCAGTGCTAAGGATGTCCAACTGCAGCTTAGGTCTGCTCCCTGCTGGTAAGTGGACATCCCCCAAGGGCTGCCGGGCTGCCAGAGGGATGTCTGACTGTCAGCTTGGGCCTGATCCCCCAGGGAGCGGGCCTAAGCCAGCAGGTGGACATCCTCCGAGGGGTCCCAGACTGCAAGAGGGCATAGGCCGGGCTGAGGGAACCCCCCGAGTGCACAAATTTTTGTGCACTGGGCCTCTAGTTTTTCTTGTGATTATCCAATACTGTGCTAAAATAAAAAATATAAACCTTCCCATTCATTTCCAACACTTAGAGATGACTTGTTCTCAGTCTAACTAGTAATGAGGAAAAGCAAACTAAGATTACACAAAAGCCCAAGGCTAGAATGTGCTGAAACAGGAAAGAACACTGCAAATAAAATACAATCAATTTCAAGGGTAAATGACAACCATCAGTGAAGTTGAAGATGCATACAACCAGTGACCCAGAAGTGGGACATGTAGGACATGCCGTAGAGTGGTGGCTTTCAAATGGCCCTCAGTGAGAAATACATCTGGCCAGCTGGTGTGACTCAGTGATTAAGCATCGACCAGGAGATCATGGTTCGATTCCCGGTCAGGGCACATGCCTGATTGCAGGCTCGATCCCCAATGGAGGGTGTACAGGAGGCAATTGATTGATGATTCTCTCTCATCACTAATGTTTCTCTCGCTCTGTCTGTCTGTCTCTCTCTCTCTCTCCCTCCCTTCCTCGCTCTCTCCCTCTCCCTTCCTCTTTGAAATCAGCAAAAAAATAATAAAACTTTTATCTTCTTTCCCTTTGTTAAAAAAAGAAATACATCTGACATTATAACCAAGTGCACATACATGCATACACATCTAACTAAAAGAAAACATTAACAAAACTTACCCTTATAATGTGCAATGAATTTTGATATTATTTATATAATATACAATTTATAATCAATCTTTACTATTATTTTTAAATGTGGATTGCAATACAGTAAATTGATGTCATGACCCATTAATGTGTGATAGCATGAAAAACGGTGGCCGCCAGGCTACTGCCACACGGGTCTATGGAGTCATCCATCAGGAATCTTGTTGCATTGCTTTTACTAAGAGTGAAAAACTAAAAATAATCTCAATGTCCATCAAAGCAGAGAGGAAAAATAAAATTTCATATTCAGATCATGTTCATATAATAGTAAAAATGATTAAACTAAATTCATGTATTTGATAAAGCTTAAAATTCTGTTTTCTTCTTTTTAATAAAAGCAAGTCTCATATGCAGAGTGTATCTAAACTTTAAACACAAAAAGTATAATTAAACTAGTGGCCTGGCACATGAAATTCATGCATGGGGCGTGGGGGGCTGTCCCTCAGCCGGGTCTGCACCCTCTCCAATCTGGGACCCCTCGGGGGATGTTCAACTGCTGGGGGATGTCCCTATGGGATCCAGCCTAAACCAGCAGTTGGACATCCCTCTCTCAATCCAGGACCGCTAGCTCCTAACCGCTCACCTGCCTGCCTGCCTGATCTCCCCTAACCACTCTGTCTGCCAACCTGCTCGCTCCCAACTGCCCCCCACTGCCGGCCTGCTTCCCCTCAACTGCCCTCCCCCTGCTGGTCTGATCACCCCAAAATGCCCTCCCCTGCCAGCCTCGTGGCCCCCAACTGCCCTCCCTGGCCAGAAGCCCCCGCAGCCAGGCGCAGAATGCTTGCCTCCTCACCGAGGCAATGACAAGAGCATTCCTGTCCCTCGCCCCCACCCCCCCCCGGCCATTTTGTGCCCACTGTCCAGAGGCCCTTTATGGCTGGGGTGGAACACTTGCCTTGTCGCCATGGTAATGAAGCAAGCATTTTGACAGGCCGCTCACACTGCTGCTCTCAGTGGCCGCCCCACCGGGACTGGGGGACTCTGGTGGGGCTGAGCGGACTGGGCACCGCCATCTTGTGGCTATGAGCACCTCCATCATTGTGGAGGAGTGAGAGTCAAATTGCATATTCCCTCTTTATTAGATAGGATATTTCTTTGGGTATATACATGTACAGAGCAAGGATAAAACCATGCAGGAAAGGATTTATACCTACTTCCTTTTTTTTTTTCCTTCTGCAAAAAGTTTTATTGTTTCCATTTGGTCCAATATATAGCAAAGGGCTTCATGGTGGTTTAAAGAGTGGCTAATGGTTTGTGGGAGAGGCTCAGGCAAAAGCCAGACACCAAGAGAATTCAGAGGGTCCCCTGAAAGGCCTCTGGGTTCCAAAGGCTCCTAGTCATGCTTTAGGGCAAGCCTTTCGAAGAGATATTCACCCAGCCCAGCCTGGTGACTGGCCAGCCTACAAGGTTAGTCAGGTGGTTGCCCATCTTCTTGATGAGTTTCACCTCCTCATCCAGAAAGTGGTTCTCCAGGAAGTCACAGAGCTGAGGGTCTATGTGGGTAGAACCCAGGGCATGCAGCTCCAAAAGGGCCTGGTTCAGGTTCCTCGCCAAGGCCCTGGCGGCTTCCAGGGCATCCTGAGTTGTACCCACTCATCTTGGGAAGGCTTCAGCATGCCTTGGAAGAGCATGTCGCCAGCGCTCTGCCCTCGTGCTGCTTCTCCGCCAACTCTCAGCAGAAGTGGCCCATGTCTTCCAGAGCCACGTCACTGAGGTCAAAATAGCACACCTACCTCTGAATAGCATTTTTCTTGGGGAGAAGGACACAGGAAAGCGTTTAAGATAGGGGTTTGAGATTAAAGCTAGATCTGAAACATCGTCTTTAAAAAACAAACAAACAAACAAAAACCTCCAGCAAATGCAAAAGAAAAAGGCAGCACTTTTTAAATGTGGATGTACATGTGAGAGTATTTTCCATATTTTTATGTCTTTTTTATCCACAAAATTAAATTTAAATAATATTTAAAGAATTACCTTCTCAAAGTACACATTTCTCCCATGAGACAGGAAGCAAATCTCAAAGGATGCAAAGGTCACTGTTCTCTCAGACCCTGCAGCTCCCGGATGTGGTGTCAACAGGAGCTTGGACTTTAGGATTTTGGTCTTACTGTACCGTGGCCCAGAAGGCAAATTGAACCCCTTGAAAAAACTAAGCTCATTTGGAATTTTTGAATATTAAAATGTTCTACTCCCAAATGCTTACTGCTTATTCTGAAGCTTTGGTGGTTGAAATACCGCCTGGTGCTGAATAGGCATGATTTTAGCTGACTCCTCGCAAGGCCACCTGCTAAAATAATGTAGGAGGACTTGGCAAGACCAATTACCTTGTAGATTAATAAAGCTGACTATTTTCTGTGGCAGAGGGTCCTGGAAAATAGAAGGGTTACTAGATCAGAGCAGCCATTCATTGCTGTACCCGGGATTGCAGTGATCCCAGGGGTTAGCATCCTCCCCGAACACCTTCCCCTGCAGACAACACTCTCACACCCTCCAGAGATGGCTTTGTTTGCACAGATCTAAGATGCTTTGTTTAATTTAAGCGAATATATTTTCCTTCTCAATAATCAGTCTGTGTGCCTAGTTTTAACATCCCCAGCCTCAGTCCTATCTATATCTTGTGAAATTTGGAAGTTCTCAGTAATACTAAAGTCATGATGCATATCTTGAACTTCACTCTTGACTATTAACACTTGATACCCATGAGCTGTCTAGCACAGCCATTTGCACGCAGCACATACATTTCACCAAATTACTACTGACAAAGGAAGCTTTGGTATCAAAGAAAGAACACCAAAATCTGAGTCCTGTTTTGGACACATGAAAGCATCCTGACCTTGGCCAAGACCCTTCACTGTTTAGGACCTCATTTGCTTTGTCCTCCTTTCTCCCACATTTAAATGAGAACTAAATAAGCCCAAATATGTGGGAAGTTCTGTGTAAAATAGAAAGCTTTATGAAAACATGAGGGGATGTTGTTATTAAAGGTAACAGCAATAAATGTAATACCATATCCCATTTTATATACAAAAAAACACCCAGGATTGCTGTTCCCACATTTGCACCTTGTGGCCCAGTGAGTTTTTCTATAGCTCTTTTGCCTAAAGTCCCAATGATTTTAACATTTCTTTCAACTATCAATTTGAATTTTTTATTACAATTTCATTTAGCTTGAGAGGACAGATAGTCTTAAAAGGAAAACCTGGGGACCCCTTTGGAAATTTAAGTCCCTGGTCCACCACAGATGGTGTGTGGAGTTCCAGGCCAAAATCAGAGGATTTATATTCCTCAAAAATTAGCTTATTTTGGTGCCAGTGACCCTGGACCATGTGTCTTACCTCAATTCACCAATATTAAAGAAAAAATACTATGATAATGAATCACTATAGTATTCCTATTTTTTAAATTATACTCTAAATCCAAATATCTTTAATATATTTTCAAGGGAGATCCAAGATGGTGGCCGACTGGACAGCAGGCTGCAAGATAGTGTGTGAGTGAGAGAGTGAAAGGAGAGTGTGTGGACGTGCAGGGAGTGTCTGTATTTGTGAATGAGGGGCAGTTATATTCCACAGGACTGCTGGGGACTGGCAGGCCAGGCTCTTCAGGCTGGGCGGCCTCTACTACAGCTGAGATCTCTCCCAGAATGGCTGGTTCTACTGAAGAGACCACGCCATCTTGAAGGGGAGAGCAGATGTGATCCAGAAGCCCAGCCTTAACCTTCAGCCAGGAAGACCTCAGATACTTTCCAGGACCCTACAGCCACAACACCCAGGGACCAGCTGACTCAACTGTGAACCCACAAACACCGAACTCCAGCCTCCCCATCCACGGGTGCCTAATAAGTTTGTCCAGGGGGAGATAAGGTGGCGGCTGAATATGTGAACGGGTCCTGCTTTTGAGTTGTATCTATTTTTTATATATTTTGGATATTAACCCCTTATCAGATATATGGTTACAAATATTTTCTTCCATTCAGTAGGTTGCCTTTTCATTTTACTGATGGTTTCCCTTGCTATGCAGAGCTTTTTAGTTTGATGTAGCCCCAACTGTTTGTTTTTGTTTCTGTTGCTTGTGCTTTTTAACTTCACTGCATAATTTGAATATTTCAGAGAAAATTATTTTTTGAATTAATTTTAGATTTTTACATTTGATTTTATTTACTCGATAAAAGTATATTTACATTTTGCATAATCTCGATACAGTAAGATACAATTACATTTTATTTTTTAATCCTCCACTTATTGAGAATGAGTATAAGTGGAGATTGCTTTAGAATCAAAAATTATGATATTTATATGTGGTTTTGAATTGTATGGATACAACAGAAAAGAAAAAGTTTAAAAATTAAAAATTTTCAAAGAAGCAATCAGCTTAAACGTTTAAATGTTAAAACTGAAAACGAGCAGGCTTCTGGAGAGCATGACCCACATAAAATTCATGAACAGAACATAATTCTTTATTTAATGAAGATTCAATTACTGATCAAAGCACTAAAAATGAGCAAGAAAAGTGCTCAAGTCCAAGGTCTGAACTGGTAAGATTAAATCCCAGGAACTTCATATTCCAAATAATTCAATCAAATTTAATATTTTTCTGATATTCACTCACATAAAAATTGAAACATACAGCCCTGTCTGGGTGGCTTGGTTGGTTAGAACATGATCCTGTGCACCAAAGGCTTGTGCCTTTGATCCCCAGACAGGGAGTGTAGGGAGGCAACTGATGAATGTTTCTCTCTCTCCCTCCCTCTCTCTAAAATAAACACAAACATATCCTTGGGTGAGGTTAAAAAATAACATTACACATTTTTCTTTTACCATCACATCAATATATTCGTCAAGGTATGGGAATAGATCATATTTTATTTAATGGGCTGCTCCTCAATTTATAACTTTTAAATAATAAGCATATGCTATGAGGCCTCCATTTGTATTCTGCCCCAGCCTCATGGTATAAAATATATTTTGATTCATCCAAATAATAGAAAAATATACAAACATTAAAAATTAATTTTGAATACCATTTTTTTCCAAGAAACATATTCAAGATGCAATATTAGCTACATAAAAAAAGGATCACTTCTGTAAATATTTTATAGATATAACTATGCAGCAAGAGGAGACTTCAAAAGAACTAAAGGTATTACAACCTAGCCAGGGAATAGTTGAATGGGCACCATGGATCATCTTTATTTACAGCATTTTCCATTTGTGCAGACAATAAGCCATTACTTAGACAATAAAAAAGCAATAAATGTTTTTAAAAGAGCAGAGTAAAGCATAGTTCTTTCTATGTCTTCAAAGTTTTCATATTCATATTTATAACATACAGGACCATGGCCATATGATTCTTTTGGAATAAACTGTACTTTCCATATATCTAGACTCACAATTCATGGAACATATGCTGGGCTACTTTTCCAGCGATGATGAAAGTTTTGCATAGATCATGTCATCTGGTGGCAAAACCAAATGTGAGTGAAGTGGGTGGCTTGGAAAGGGAAATGAGAATAGCCACAGGGCTCCAACTCAAGATCCCGCCTCTATTCATACCAATTTCTAACGCTGTGAGCCCACAAAACAGCCAGACTGTCCCTCAAAATACAACAGAGGCCTTTTGATGTTGATGTTGACGATGATGATGATTGTGACAAGGATCACATAGAAAGTAAAATATGATTTTACTTTTATTATATAAGTAAAATCATACAGTGTTAGTTTATATGCCCTACTCCTTCCAGAATGTCTTCATTGGGTGAATGTCTTCATTGTAAGAACAGTGTCTGAGATGTCTTATTGGAAGTTTCATGACATAGTTTATGACGTCTAGTATGAGGAATTGCTATTGCAATACTATTACTACTAGATCACAGTAATAGTATGCAGCAAGTCACAGTGTTCAGGATTTACCCGCAGTTACCACACCCAATCAAGGGGAATTTTGCTACTATTCTCAATATATTGAGCTTATGTAAACTTCCTCCAAGATTATTTCCCAAATCAAGAAATACTGTATAATTTATAAATTTCCTAATTATTTCAGAATTAATATTATTTCCGTATGGTATAGGCCTATGTTTGTGATGCAAAGCATTAAACAACTTTCAAGTTTGAGAAATGTTGAAAAGAGGATGATCAACTCTTGAATTAAGAGTCCATCACAATATCACTGACTATATTCCCTATGCTGAACATTAAATCCCTAAGGCTTATTTTATAACTGGAAGTTTTACCTATTAACCCCTTCACCTATTTCACCCAATCCCAACTCCTCTTCATCCCTCTGGTAACCACCATATTGTTTCCTGTATCTATGAGTCTGCTCCTGTTTTGTTTTGTTTTTGTTCATTTTGTTTTTTAGAGCCTACATATAAGAAAAATCATACAGTGTTTGTCTTTCTCTGTCTGAGTTATTTCGCTTAGCATAATACCCTCTAGATCCATCCATGTTGCAAATGGCAAGATTTTATTCTTTTTATGGATGAGTAATATTCTATTGTTTATATGTACCATATCTTCCTTATTCATTCACTTATCCATGGACACTTATGTGCTTCCATATCTTGGCTTTTATAAATCATTCTGCAGTGAACATAGGTGCATAAACCTCTTCAAATTAGTTTGTTTTTCATTTTCTTCAGATAAATATCCAGATATAGACTGGATAAATTGTATAATATTTACATTTTTAATTGTTTGAAGAACCTCCATACTGTTTTCCATAGTGTCTGTACCAATTTACATTCCCCTTAACAGTGTACAGGATTCCCTTCTCTCCACATCCTCACTAACACTTGTTATTTTTAGTTCAATTAAACAAGCAAACTTGTAACTTTAATTATATTTTTAAAACTTAAACAAATTTGTAAGTAACTAATGTTTAAATATACAAGATATTAACTTTCAAAGTTTTAAAATTAAACAGTATTTTTAAAAATAGCTAATTAAAATATTAAAATCAAATGACCTAAGAAGTTTTTAAAAATCGAATAATTTCCAAATCAAAGATGGACACATAAACTGAATGTCTTTAAGCAAGTTTCTAAAATAAAAGGTTGTGTCAATATAATCTAGTCTTCTAAGCAGCCCTAGCAAGGGTGGGGAATGTCCGACCCTCGGACTGCATAAGGCTCTCAAAATCATTTGGTCTGGCCCTGCCAAGGCATTAGGAGTGAGTTCATTACATGTTTGACCAATTATAGCAGGCTAACCTTTAAACTGATAATTTTGTATGGCCCACGAATGATGTTATAAATATCCAAATGGCCATTGGCATAAAAAAAATTCCTCGCCCCTGACCTATAGGGTGTTCTACGAATTAATAATTTTTGCTATTTTGGTGTTGACACAAAAAGAGTGAGGTCATCTCTTCGATTTACTGAGTACTATTTGTGGGACACCATTAAGATAATTACATCATTAAAGACTCTTGCTTCTAAGTATTAATTTAGTTCTTCTTATTATTACTTGGTTAACAATGCTAGAGTAAATATAAACATTTTGTTTTTACCAACATACTAGAATTTTCTTTGTAACAAGGACAATTTCAAGCACTGTCTAGTTAGCCAACATAATGGTTCATTTTGTGTGTCAATGTGGCCGGGCCATGGTTGCCCACTTTTTGGTCAAACACTAGTCTAGATGTTTCTATGACGGTATTTTTAGATGTAATTAACATTTAAATCAGTGGATTCTGAGTAAAGCAGATTATCCTCCATAATGTGGGTGGGCCTCATCCAATCAGTTGAAGGTCTGAAAAGAAAAGACTGAGGCTCTTCTGGTGAAGATGAAACTCTGTCTCCAGTCAGCTTTCAGACTCAAGCTGCAACTCTACTCTTTTCTGGATCTCCACCCTATCAACAGGTGGATGGGAGTGAAAAATGTGCCAGAAAGCCCACTGATTACAAACAATGGAAGCTGAGCTAATGACTGAATGGCCTCACTGAATTGGCCTGTGCACTGAATGGGCCCCTGCTACCACTGGAGGCTCTAAAGATCAGGTTACAGAAAATCTCTGCAAACTGTAAGGAAGTATAACACTGACAAGAAGGGCTATAGGAAGGCAGATAGTGAATCACAACCACCCACTGAACCTCATTACGATGACACAGATATTGCAAGAGATTCTTCCACTTTGTTACTAAAATGAAAAGAGACACACATTTGCCATAGGGTGACAGCAATTGCTGTGCTGCTCGTCAGCTAAAAGGAGCAATTGCACAACCTCATTATTTCTAAAGTGGGAGCCACATCAAAACTGAGAGAACATATGGGACCATCAGATTTACATGCACAGCATGGGGCCCTGCCAACATGAAGTGGGTTTGAGCTCAGGATGCAGTGACGCTGTTCAGAAATGTACAATCAAGAGAGGCTGTTACTAAGAGGTCCGGGACCTTGGACATTTGGATTCTTCTAACCCCACACCAGGAAAGCTTCCTGTACCTGACTAAGGCTCAGACAGACTGGAACACAGACCCCATTCACTTGAGGCCCCCACAGCAGTGCACAGAAAGTGGCCCCAGAACTGTTTGTCTCCAATAGCAAATGTAACTCTGTATAGACACACCTATAGTTACTGCCCTTTGAAATTTATTCACAAACTATGCGGGTGTTTCCTAGATGCCAGGCACTACTTAGATATTAAAGCAGCAGCAGTGACCAAACAAAACTGGCAGCTTTGAGAAACATTTCTCCAAAGAAGGCATACAACAGGGCAACAGGTACATGAAAAGATCCCCAGGATTACTAATCATTAGAGAAATGTACAATCCAGTAAAATCTACTCATTTCTTTCTTTTTTCTCTGTTGTTCAGGTTGAATAAGTTCTACTATTGTATCTTAATAATTCCTGTTCAATGATTCAGTTCACTGATTTTTTCTCTGTCCCTTACATTATTCCCTTGAGCCCACCCGTTCAGTTTTTTGCTTCAGTTTTATTTTTCGGTTCTAAAATCTCCACTTGGTTCTTCTTTCTATCTTCCACATCTCTGTTGAGGCTTTCTATTTTCTCATTTGTTTTGTGTGTTTGTGATTGGTCTTTGAAACATCATTTGCTTATTGAGATATAATTCAAGGACCATAAAATTCACCCTTTTAAACTTTACAAACCGGTAGTTTTAGCATAACTACAAAGTTCTGCAGTCATCACCACTACCCAGTTCAGAACATTTGTATCACTCCAAAATGAAACTCTATCGCCATTAGCAATGATTCATTTCCCTGTCAGCCACTAACATACTTCCTGTCTCTATAGATTTGACTGGTCTATACATTTCATTTAAATGGAATCAAACAATATTTTGTTTATTCATTCATATTATTTACAACTAGAGGCATGGTGCATGAAATTCACACACTGGAGGGGGGGTGTCCCTCACCCAGCCTGCACCCTCTCCAATCTGGGACCCCTTGGGAGATGTCTGACTGCCGGTTTAGGCCCGATCCCACAAGGATCGGGCCTAAACCGGCAGTCAGACATCCCTCTCACAATTCGGGACTGCTGGCTCCTAACCACTTGCCTGCCTGCCTGCCTGCTTGATTGCCCCAAACCACTTCTGCCTGCCAGCCTGATCACCCCTTAACTGCTCCCCTGCCAGCCTGATTAACACCTAACTGCTCTTCTGCCAGCCCAATCGCTCCAAACTGCCCTCCCTTGCTGGCCTGATGGCCCCCACTGCCCTCTCCTACAGGCCTGGTCACCCCCAACTGCCCTCCCCTGCAAGCCTGGTCCCCCCCCTCAACTGCCCTTCCCTGCAAGCCTGGTCCCCCCCCCCCAACTGCTCTCCCCTGCCAGCCTGATCGCCCCCAACTGCCCTCCCCTGCTGGCCTGATCTCACCCTCAACTGCCCTCCTCTGCTGGCCAATTTGGTTCTGATTGGTCAGTTTCTATGCCAGTCAGCATCAAAAGTTTCACCTCCTAGGCAGCCATTGGCTCCTCACAGTTCACCCAGATTTGGTTCTGATTGGTCGGTTTCTATACCACTCAGCATCTCTGGGTCTATCAACGGGGCCTGATCAGAAAGGCAGGGCTGATCAGCAGCCCTGGTGGAGGCCTGGAGAGAAATGGAGGCATGGCTGCTGGAGAAAAAGAGAGAGGTAAGTGCTGATCAACAGCTGCCACAGAGGCTACGGATCAGACCCTGCTTCTCTCTTCAGGCCTCTCTCTGGGACTGATTTACAGCCCCCTTAGCAGTCAGTGCTGGGTAACCATACCTGCAGCCACAGCAGTCAGTACTGGGTCGCCACAGCAACCCAGGGCTGACTGCAGGACTGACTTCCAGTTGGTCGAGTCTCCGGTCATGATGGACCCAGGGTTTTTATATATTAGGAGTTTTTACTATGAAAAATGTTGTGAACATCCATGTATAAGTTTCTGTGTGGGCATACATTCTCAGTTCCCTTGGGTATATAATTAGGAGTGGGATTGCTGGGTCCTATGGTAACTCTATGTCTAACTTTTTGAGGACCTGCCAAACTGCTGACCAAAGTGCACCATTTCACATTCCCACCAGCAGGGGATGAGGGTTCCGGTTTCTGCACATCCCTGTCAACATGTTATCGCCTGTCTGTTTTATTCCAGCCATCCTAGTGGGTGTGAAGTGAGACCTTCACTGTGGTTGCGATTTGTACTTCCCTAATGACGTGGACATCTCCTCATGTGTTGTTGAAGAATATTTATGATGGCTGCTCTAAAACCCTGAGATAATTCTCACATCTCTATCACCTCAATGTTGGCATCTATTGATGCTATTTTTTTTCTTTCAGTTCGACATCTTCCTAGTTCTTGCTATGACCAATGCTTTTTTATTAAAACCTGGGATTTGGGATATTACGTTATGATGTTATGAGAACCTGAATCTTCGGACACAGCTCTGATAGAGAAAGGTAGGGGGAGGACACAGCCTTGTTACCTTACTGACAGGCTGGGCCACAAGTCCAGGTTCCCTACATGGCTTCCAGTGAACTGCGGAAGGAGTGTGTGTCCTCATCACCACTGGGGGAGGTGAAAGCCCTGGCCCTCCCCTAGGCCTCCTCTGATACACCCCAGTGGGGAGGCGATGGGGCCTGTTACTGCCAGGTAGGGGCAGAGGTCTGGGCTCCTTAAGCAGACTTCTCTGTCATCACCAGGCAGAGGTATGGGGGTGAAGTAAGGCTCCCACTTGGTCTTTGCTGGCATGGGTGGGAGTGCGGCTAAATTTTTTTCTATGGTGTTTGACTGAAGCACAGTAGTTATTGTCTAGGAGTTTTCTGTTTTGCTAACCTGCTTGTTCATGGCCCTTTGGCTAAAAAATGCTGGCTTTTGTTAGGGCTTTTTAAATTGCCCATTGGCTGTTCTGGGTTGCTGGCTTCTTCTGCTCCTTGTCTGGGATATATGACATCAGAAAAAAAAACCAAAAAACATAATAAAAAACAAGGAATTCATCACTGTGCCATTCTCAGGTCCCTAGCTGGCCTGCCTTCTTCTCTCCACCTCTGAAACCCTTCCCATGTATGCTTTATATATAAAGTGCAGAGCTTTTCATTGTCTGGTGGGACAATAGGGAAAATATGCCTATGCCATCTTCCCAGAGGTAGAAGTCTTTTTAAAATTGCAACCTGTTGTCCTGGCTGGTGTTTCTAAGTGGTTAGAGCATCAGCCCATGCACCAAAGGGCCTCAGGTTTGATTCCTGGTCAAGGGCACATACTTGGGCTGCAGGTTCTCTCCCCGCCCGTGACTGGGACATGTGCAGGAGGCAACCAGTCGATGTGTCTCTCTCACACTGATGTTTCTCTCTTTCTCTCCCTCCAACCCTCCTCCCTCCTTTCCACTCTCTCTAAAAAGCAATGGAAAAAATATCCTCTGGTGAAGATTAACCAAAACAATAAATTTGTGATCTGTCTTTTTAAAACACTTTTAATGTTTTTGGTTAAACCTTAAACATAGAAATAGCTTTCAAGTAAACTATACATTTCCTTATCCTTCTGAAACATACGGCATTAAAATTAATTCCGCCAAAACCGGTTTGGCTCAGTGGATAGAGCATCGGCCTGTGGACTGAAAGGTCCCAGGTTCGATTCCGGTCAAGGGCATGTACCTTGGTTGCGGGCACATCCCCAGTAGATGTGCAGGAGGCGGCTGGTCGATGTTTCTCTCTCATCGATGTTTCTAACTCTCTATCTCTCTCTCCCTTCCTCTCTGTAAAAAATCAATAAAATATATTTAAAAAAAAAAATTAATTCCACCTTTTGACAAAGCTCAATAATACAAGCATCCATGGCTATGTGTTTATTTATTGCGCCAGACTCGAGTTTCTATGTGATAAGAAATCTGCCCTCACAGCAAATGGCACCCGCTTACCCAATTTTGCCAGCTCCTGTGACCGCTTGTTCCTTGTTTTAGTCCTCATGCTTGCCAAGGTGACTGCCTCCGAGAATCCCCACACCTCTTTTTTTAAATTTTATTTTATTATTTAAAGTATTACAAATAGTAGTAATCTGCTGCTTCTAATAGACAGCAGGCTGAGAGACAGGACAGTCACATCTTTTAGAGCTATTTTTAAACAATAGTAAACAGACTCCACTTTATACACAGTATATGTCCGATATCCATCTGGCTTACTTTCATTTCCTCACCACAGTCCAGTTAGTTAAGTTGGACAATAAATGATCTTAAATACCATGATGCGATGATGTGCTACTACATTATAGACTCATTTCACCTTCACTGAGATCAGATCAAACAGGCATGTCTCAGGAGCATGTTTTTTCAGGATGTCTAGGCTAAGACCTGGTTAAAGGCAGACCTAAGGCTTAGTCTCATACCTTCTAGCATGAGCATGTTACAAAACATAGACCACTGTGTTCCTAATTCTACCACATGCGGTCTGTGGACACACAGGAGACTTTGCCAACCACAGATTGCTGGTGAAATGTCCTCCTGGTATTTCTACAAACCCACTGCCCAGGGGGCAGGCGTGAGATCCCAGATGAGCTGGATGCTGGGGCTTCCAAACTACTGTGCTAAGTAAGTAGGAAAAGCATATTAAATGTGGACACCTAATAAGCACTTGGAAATTTTTTCTTACGTGATTACTGTTAGAGCATAACCAACGCTGACAATTTCCGCACAACAGGTTATAGCACCTGTTAGTTTCAGGAACGTGCTGGCCTCAGAAAACATGTCCCAGAGGCATGTTTTTTCAAGATGTCCATCCAGGTAATTAACTGGATAAACACAGACATTAGGGCTTAGTCCAGCCGTGGGCAAACTACGGCCCACGGGCCGGATCCGGCCCGTTTGAAATGAATAAAAATAAAAAAAAAAAAAGACCGTAAAAAAAAAAGTTTGCCCACCCCTGGCTTAGTCTCATGCCTCCTACCATAGACATGTCACAAAATATAGAACACTGTGTCTCGAACTCAGTGACATTCAGAATCAGGTCCTACATCGGACTGTAGGCCTCATGCCCATCTCTGCTCTTGAGAGAGATACTTGGGCCCTAAGCAAGAGTGTAAGTTTAAAGTCAAAGTTCTAAATTCACCTGTTAGGCCTCAGCAACTTACCTGAATATTTCCTGATCTTACATAAGGAAATGCCTTTGTTTACTGAGTTTTGATGAAACTTTGGAGAGAAGAGAAAACACAGTGCAAAAGAAATATGATATTCAATGAATGGCAAATATAATTACTATTATTGATTTTTATGTATAAGGAAAAGTCTGCCTCTCTATAAAGAGAAAGTATACCAAATACTACCCCTTGGATCAAAGTACTGAGTTCACTTTTGGTCTGGTCAGAATCCACTCAGCTCTCCAAAAGCAGATCTCTCTGTACAGTGTGGTACCTCCCTTAACATAGATGAAGGGTAGACACAAAGCCCAGATCATAAAACCACTGCATCTTCTAGAGCAGTGGTTCTCAACCTTGGCTGCACATTAGAATCACCTGGGAATCTTTTTAAAATCCTGATTTCTGGGCCTCATCCTCCGGAAATTCTGTTTCTTCGTTATGGGGTGGGGCCACAACATTAGTAACAAAGAAACAGAATTTCCGGAGGATGAGACCCAGAAATCAGGATTTTAAAAAGATTCCCAGGTGATTCCAATGTGCAGCCAAGGTTGAGAACCACTGTTCTAGAGCAAGCATGTCAAACTCATAGCCGGGCCACATGCAACCCACAATGAATATTTTTGCAGCCCAGCCAATATAACAGTATGTAAGAAATGTTTTAATAAAAATTCTGTAACTTAATTTTTACAATATCCTGCTATACATAATTATTAATAGTGAACTACAACGTTCGCTAATGACCGATTACTATAATCATGTTTCATTCATTTCCCTTACTCACCTTTCACACAGGCGCACCATTTCTCTCCACAAATACCAGCAGTGAATATTTTAGCAGCCGATTGCTACGTCATTAGTCTTGGACTGACTTGTTTGGTGTGTGCAACAGGAAATATTTTGCTTTCAGAGAACAAGAAAAATAGGTTTATTTGCGTTATGCTTATTAATTTGTGCAGTTATTCAGTGTCTGGTGAGTTAATGTTCAAGAAAAAATATTAACTTTTATTAAAATGTTCTACTATTTTAAGTTAACAATTACTCATTTATTTCTGCCCTTTGTATTATGTCTCTATCAAAATAAGCCTATGTTTCTATGAAAATTGAAGCTTTTGGTTTTTTTGTGGCCCACATAAACTTAAACCTTGTTTATTTGGCCCAAGTTAGCCTTTGAGTTTGACATGCTTGTTCTAGAGCAGGGGTGGGCAAACTTTTTGACTCGAGGGCCACAATGGGTTCTTAAACTGGACCAGAGAGCCGGAACAAAAGCATGGATGGAGTGTTTGTGTGAACTAATATAAATTCAAAGTAAACATCATTACATAAAAGGATACGGTCTTTTTTTTTTTTTTTTAGTTTTATTCATTTCAAACAGGCCGGATCCGGCCCGCGGGCCGTAGTTTGCCCACGGCTGTTCTAGAGGGTAGCCTTCTTCCTCTCCACCCCAACACACCTTCTCCCCACCAGCTCATCCACCCAGTCTCCCCAGGACTGCCTCCCACACGCTCTCAATCACTCCCTCTCTCCCTTTCACCTTCAAGTTACAGTGTGTAGTTTGTGGGTGTTTGTTTTGTTTCCTAGCCATGCACATTCCCCTAGAGCAGGGATGGGGAATGTCTGGCTGCTTTTGGCCCTGGAATCATTTGGTCTGGCCCTGCCAAGGCATTACGGGTGAGTTCATTAAATGTTTGACCAAATATAGCAAGCTAATTTTTAAGTTGATAATTTTGTATGGCCCTCAATATGTTATAAATATCCAAACGGCCCTTGGCAGGAGAAAGGTTCCCCACCCTGCCCTAGAATATGGGTCTTTGTTTTATGTTTCCTACCCAGCAGTCCTACCCCTTTCAACACAATCCTTCTGACCTTTCATGTCTCCCATTCTACTGGATTCCCCTTCCTTTGAAAAGAGACTTTAGTTGTGAAACCTACAAGACTTGGTGGGATGCTCCGCACACAGGTGGGAAACCAGCACCCAGCAGGGGTGGGTACAGAGAGAACCAGAGCATCTGGGCCGCTGGAGCCTCACCAAACGGACGTGGAAGGACCAACAGCCTGTGGTGGGACAGAATCCATGGGAAATTACTACCCGGGCTGGTGGTAGGGTTGGCAAAAGCTGGTGAGAACTATGGCAGAGAAAATCTAATGAATGAGGCAAGAAAATGCATTGCTGTCTAGAGCAAAGCAAGGTGTCTAGCTCCCATGACAGCCAGAGCAGCGGGAGCATGCCATCAGGCGCGTACGGGTCCTCTTAAGGCTTCAGGCTGGGCCCTGCTGGGCCCTTCTCTTCAGGGCCAGGTTAACTGGGTGGTGGGACTGTGGCTGGGATGTGAGGGTGACAGAGTGCCCGCTCTGGCCTCACAGAGAAGGGTAGAAAGGAATAATGGAAGATGGGATCTGAAGGGAGAATGGGGGTAAAAAGTGATAGATTTGGAAATTAAGCCTTCATTTTAGCAGTGAAAACCATCTCATACATGAGCATCAATTTTCCTGGATAGTCACCTAGAAAAACATCATATATATGGGTCACTCTGAGCTCCTCAGTTAAATCAGTCTTTTTATGGCAGCATCATTAAGCTATTTATAGTGAGCAATTAAAGATAGCCTAAGTGGGCCAGCACAGTCCTATCTGGTGGCTCTGGCTTGGGTGCTGTAGTGTTAGCAGTGAGATAAAGGCTTTCCTTAAATGCCAGGTGACACAAAGGCCTTCTCTAGAAACTTATAAACCTGCCTTGAGTTTGTTTTTACATTTCACTTTTTACAGTCAATGTAATTATTCATGCAGTGCATTACCCATGATGTGACCTACATTGTAGGAAAGTTCTCAAAACTTATCCAGTGCCAGCAAGTGGCTGCATGTGACTAGAACATGTGGGGTAGGAGACAGTGTGGGAGGGCACAGAGGGCACTGCTTTTGGACCCAAGAGGACCAGAGTCTGAATCAGGACTCCACACGTAAACAGTGCACTGGAAAGGTCAGGCTCTCGAGCCTGTTTTCTCACCTGTGAAACCAGGACCTGTCAGCTTACTCTGTAGTACTTTTTAAAAAAATTTTTATGAGAGAGAGAGAAACACTGATTTGTTTTTCCACTCATCCATGCATTCAATTGGTTGATTCTTGCACTAGCATGTGCCCTTACTGGGGATCGAACCTGCAACCTTGGTGTATGGGGACAATGCCCTAACCAAGTGCTTTTGTATACAAAGTGCCTCGTGAATTTTGGCATCTCTTTTAGGGACAGTCCACTGAGCACATGACAATGAAATCAGGGTTATGAAGAGACTTCTACATACACCGCTCCACTCCAACCACTCTTGAGGTGAACTTCAGAGTCAAACTCAGCCCCTGTGTAAATGTCCATGCTAGGACCCCAATGCTGATCATTTCCTCGTGACCTCATCACTCCCCCCCTCTCCTCACACATCTGCTCCACCAAATGACTGCACAAACACATCTTCTTATGCTGTTCTTGGAAGGCCAGCTTCCCCCCTGCTCCAAATATGGACCTGATCCAAATCATACCTGTGTTTCAGGGCCCCCTCAGATGAGACCTGCAGTCTTCAAGGAGATTCCCACTACCAGAGCTTCCAGAACCTCTCATCTCAGCACTAGCCACGTCCCTGCATTACGAGAACATTAATGAATAAGAAATATACCCTCGCCCCTAACTCAGTCTAGTGTGTTCATGTAGAATGTGCTGCCAAGGCTCTGGGTGCATGGAATAGTGGGTGGAGAAAGTGATGGAAGACAATTTTGTTTGCTTCTAGGACAGAAAACTTGAGCAGTCTATGTCATCTGCAACACTTTGAAATTAAGTGACACAATGGGATCTTAACTCCGACATGTCAGCACTCACGGTGTGAAGCCATAACACTTCTGTGATTCAATGGCCACAATTAACAGAGTGAAAAGGCAACCTATGAAGTGGGAGAAAATATTTTCAAATTATATATCTATTCAGAATATATACAGAATTCCGAAAGTCAACAACAAGAAGAAATAATAATCCAATTTTAAAAATGGCAAAGGACAGACATTTCTCCAAAAAAAAAAAAAGAGATTCCTATGAGATTATAGGAATAAGCGAAGAAGGAATGACACAGAGACAGCGTTCAGTTGATCAGCAGCCTAGCCAGGATCTCTAGCCAAGTTCTGGTCAGGATCTCCAGCGAAGTTCTGGTTAGGATCTCCAGCTAGGTTCTCCAGCCAGATTCTGTAGCCATGTTCCCTCGCTAGGTTCTCCAGCCAGGTTCTGTCAGGTTCTCCAGCCAGGTTCAGTCACCAGGTTCTAGTCAGGTTCTCTTGCCATGTTCTATCCAGGTTCTGTAGCCAGGTTCTGTCTCTAGGATCTTCAGCCAGGTTCTCTCGCTAGGTTCTGTCTCTAGGTTCTGTCTCCAGTTTCTGTCCAGGATCTTTTGCCATGTTCTCTTGCTAGGTTCTGTCTCTAGGTTCTGTGTCCTGTTGTCTTGTTACATCTGTATTTATACCAGTTGATTCCAATCCTATCAATCTCTATTCCAAAGGTTAGGGTGTTTCTTATCTCCATTCCAGGGAGTAAAGATTATGTAGCTTAAGCATGATTGTTCATAGTTAAAGTGATTAACTACCCACCTGGCACTTAGTTAAGGGGTTTTATCCCCTCCCTAACTTCAGGGAAAAATCCCTACCTGGGGAAACCTTTCTCAGAGAGGTGACCTTGGCCAAAACACATAGCGCCAAGAAGGTGAGCAAACATAGTAAGAACAGTATGCCATATACACCAGGTCCCTTGAAACAGCAAGGATGGACGGGCTCTCGGCACGCACCCACACACACTTCCACCTGCATGAACACTTCTAATTGAGGGTACTGTCAATACTGAAGGAGACAGCCCATTTTATGATAGACAGCTCTGAAGACTGATAACGTTCCTGAAAAGGTGCCTCCCTGTCACTTCTACTTCTTGGCCTGAGCCTTATCTTCTTAAAACAGAGAGATTATTTTAAATTATTTAGGTGCTTTAGGATCGTTTGAAAACACTCCTACCCACCATGATGTAACATATAATTTGCTTGGTGGTACACGCACACCACACAAGTCAGTCAACAGTCTTTTCGTGGCACTAAGGCACAAAGTTCCTGCTCTGGAGAGCTTAGATTCTGGAGGTCAGAGTAACAGTAAAATTATTTTCCTAGTGAAAAACAGTTAACACCGTGATCAATAACCTGTCTGCATAAAAATGCTCGCTGTGAAAATAAACTGTCATCTTTGAAGAAGGAATAGATGGCCTGTGAATTCTGTTTGAATTTCAAAAGAAAATTTCCCTCAAGTCATAATCAATATACTTCAAACTAATTATAGGCTCAACCAACCCACTAAAATTTCCAATTGCCAAGAATCATAAGTTGCTCCTTTCATCCATTATCTTGAACAAACAAATATTATAAAGTTGTTTTTAAATCGTGGGTAAAAATTTGACCATGTGGCAAATTCATCCTATTTTTTAAGAAAACAAAAAATGTTAAAAATGGGTTCTATTTCTAAAAATCCCCTCAACTACTTCCTGGAAGAGTGTCATACATACAATTACTTATTAATTTCCTTTCTCTGATGAAAGGTATGAAACATAAAATTAAACAAAAAACTGACTTCTCATGTTTCCCTTAAATGTGCAGTTTTAAATGTGAATCAGCCATCTCTGGCAAAGCCGGGAGGGGCTATCGTGCTGGATTCCCTGCGCACAGGGCAGGCACTAAAAGGTGAGGTTACCAGGGAGGCTGCTTGGGGTCCATGATAAGAGCTCAGTCATCATTTGTTCCCAGTAACAGTCACAAACCTTTTTTTTTTTTTTTTGTAAAAACCAAAAGATCTCATGTAACTTTGGTAGCTACTTTGAAGATTTTTTCTCAATGAATAATTCACTCACAAATATGTTGGCTAAAGTTAACCTTTTTGGTACTTCATCAGAATAAAATCAATTTACAAATTTTATTCTCAAGCAGTTTCCTTCTATAAAATCAACACTGGCTCATGCATTTCAAAGCAATAGCCCAGCCACTGGTCTTTAATGAAGTCCCAGGTGACCTACGCACCATTAAGCACCAGGGAGCACCAGGCCTTTGAAGGCACCCCCTGCTTTTCAGTGCATTCCTTCAGACCCCAAACAAAATTCCAGTGAAAAATTAATTTAAAAAATCAAAGCTCAAATTAGGATGCTCATAAAAAGTAATATAAAACCTTATATAAGCCATGGTAATGAGAGTAAGCTCAATCACAAGAAAAAAGATATTTAGTTAAGTAAGATTTTAATTATTGCTACTCAGAGATGTCTTTAATAGGTGGCAGAGGCGATTCAATATCCCTATAAACTGAAAATTAACTGCAAAGAGCCACAGCATATTTCTTTGCCTTACTATCCTGTAGCTCCAATTGTCTTTCCCCAAATAACTGCTCACAACCTATGCACATAAATTTTTCTCCATCTCAAAAAAAGTCTAGTCCTTTGGCTTATCAACATCTCAGGCAAAGGGACTAAGTAAGCCACACCTGCCCAAGGGTATCAGTTTGAATCCTTGACACATGGCTGTATCCCAGATCCTGTTAGGAATGCAGGCTTAGGCTCCACCCACCCTGATGAATCAGGACTTTTCCTTGTGTTCCTATTATCCTCATTACATGTTCCATGTTCTATTTGTCGGCGTTTTTATATCCTTTACTAAATTATAAGCTCCTTGCCCTGCCTGGTTTTGCTCAGTGGATAGAGCGTCGGTCTGCAGACTTAAGGGTCCCAGGTTCAATTCCGGCCAAAGGCACATGCCAAGTTGTGGGCTTAATCCCCAGTGTGGGGTGCACAGAAGGCAGCTGATCAATGATTCTCTCTCATCAATGATGTTCCTATCTTTCTCTCTCTCTCCCTTCCTCTCTGAAATCAATAAAAATACTTGGGAAAGAAAACCTAAAGGAACTGGGAAACATGGTCTAGTGATGAAGCCAAAGGTATAACTGTAAAATACTTTGATAAGACTTCAGAAAGATCTAAGGCAGTGCCCTAAATAATTGTTAATTCATAAGGCCTCAAGGAAGTTTAGGGTTATTGTCCCTCAGCAGCCTAAGAAAAAGCCCAAGGCAGAGAAAGGTTTATTTTCAAGTGAATTTTGGGTGTGGCTGTTGTCAAATGAAGTTGACCCAACAATATTCATAAAAGACATATCTCTCTCTATCTTCCTCTCTGAAATCAATAAAATATATTTTAAAAAATTATAAGCTTCTTGAGGGTAGGAATATCTTACCTTATATTTTATTGAGCACATTAGTCCCCTAGCAGAGGGACGTAGCAGTTACTTGCATATTTTCTGAAATTATTCATATTTAGGGAAAATAATATAAAAATTATTACAGAAACAACAGCAACAGCAGCTACCATTACTGCTTCCCAAATGCCTGACACTTTAAGTTCCCTCCAATCTTATAGCAAAACTTCCTTTCTGAGAGGAATCCCTGTGCCTGGTGACAGAGTAACGCTGGTGGCCCAGTTCAGAGGTTCTCAGGTTCCCAGATAAGCATCGTCAGCCTCAGCTGGGAACTTAACTTGGGCTACAGGTACAATAATAGGCATAAGTACCAGGAAGATTTTCACCAAAGAAATGTCATAACTAGGTCCAGCCACCTGTCAGTCACATGCACAGCAGGTTTGCACAATGACGGGTGTATGTACTGTGCATTTGTTAGGCCTATTTTGTTTATCCTTTGTCACAATGAGACTAAACTATCTTACAAGTACACAGACCCAAAGTTTCTGTAAGAAAATGAGAATTTCTTTCTAAGAGAGATTTTACCTTGTTTTTTATTCATGTCTCACTTGCCACACATTTTCCGTCAATGATGTTGGTGTGGGATTGTGTCTGTTTTAGCTGTGTTAACTTTGTTACCTATACCATGAAGGTCAGTATTTACACAAGATGTGAAACAAACAGGTTCATATTCATGGGCTTTGGGATATGTCCATTTAAAATCCATGACTCAGTACACGAGTGTCAAAGTGAACATTCGGGCACAATGAAGAGCAGTCAGTCATGGAGACATGGGGCAATGCAGCTCCTCTGAGAAGGAGAGCGTTGATAAGAATAATATAAGTGGTAGCAGATTGAAATGTGCTAAACAAAAGAGAGAAAGTGAGCAGCCTGAAATCATTAAAAGGAACTTTTAATGGCGCTGGTTCAAATGGGCATGGCATTTCTTTTCTGTTGCCTCCTGTAATACAAATACATTCCCAGCTGTCAGAAAGACGGTTATGGGGCTTTACCAGATTACTCTGGTCAGTTCCTGAAAAGTCTAGAAATGTGAAATAGAATGAAAGGATTACAAATGCAGAAATTGATTTCACAGTTTGTCTCTTATTATTATACTAGAGGCCTGATGCACGAAATTCGTGCAAGAGTAGGCCTTCCTTCCCCCAGCTGCCGCACGGCTTTCCTCTGGCACCTGGGACTCAGGCTTCCCTCGCAGCCCCGGCTTCATCCAGAAGGTCATCCAGAGGACATCTGGTCTAATTAGCATATTACACTTTTATTATTATAGATACCCAAACTACTGAAATAAGGGCACAGTTCAATGAAAAAGCACAACTCCAAATATGATCACTTTCATGGATTCCCATTTTAAAGTAAATAAAATTATCTCAGATGCCTTTCAGTGTCTTAAATTGAAATTTTTAGTAGCTCAAACCACTTAACCCACTGGCTTGTTTAGCATCTAGTCAGAAGACTACTGATACAATTAAGCAAAAACATTTGGCCTTTTTGTGGCTCTCTGTGCCTCAATTTCTTCAATAAGAAATTCCTTTCTATTTTTGGAAATGAAGACCCACATATACAATGTTGGGAGAACCTCACAGTTGCATATTACATATGCTAGTATAAAAGGGGAATGAGGTAATATTATTTTTCACATGAAATTTTATTTTTTGTTTCCTCTAGGCTACATGCCCTAAAGATTCTAACCTACTCTGTGATATACCAACTACTGATTTTTTAAAGAGGGTAAGAAAACATTTGTATCATTCTCATATCACAATAATCAGAAGGATAGGGATATCCTTCTTTTACTATATTAAAAAAATACACAAATACATTTTAATGAAGTCAGTCATGTGTAATAATAAATTAGCTTTAATCTTCATATTCTCAGTGGCCTGCATGCTTAAAGGGCTGGATTTGGGAGATGAGCTTATTCCTAGGCATACAGGACAGCTGGATAAACAGAAAGGTGTGAATCAGTGGTTAGAGTCTATAAAAGTTGCTCTTCTTTCAAAGCAGTAAAGTGGCTAAGACCCCAGGCCCATCACAACATGGTGTCTTCTTCTCCCCAAAACATATTCTAAGTCCCCACCTTCAGTTCCAGGGACCAGCAGACCCTAGTATTGCTGTCCCAAGCCACAGGCACTTCCACTGCCCCTCAATCAGAAACCAGAGCACTGTAGCCACGAAGAGGGCAACTCCCACCCCCCCCCACCCCCCCTGCCGCCATTGCCCCGGCTCACTCTGGGCTTCGCTTGCAGAACACCAGCTATCTACCTTCACTGACCCCAACACAGCTGGAAAAGCTGGTGTGGTGCCAGGATGCTGACAGTAGAGGGGGGTAGGGAACCCTTCAGGCGGCTTACACTGCCCTCCTTCTCTTGGGCACCAACTTTGTTTTTTTGTGGGTTTTTTTTTTATCTAAAGTCACAAGAATCTGCTTCCTCAATTATCCTTTAACTCAAACTTTACGCCCATTCCTTGCCCTACCTTCACAGCGTCCTTCAGGGGAAAAAGGCATCACCTGGTGAAAGTCACATCATATTCATGTAGCACAAAGGAACAAATTGGAATTATCAAGGAGGCGAATTCGCATAATATTTTGAAATATTAACAGATGGGCGCCCTTCTCCCCGCTCCACACTTCCGTTGGCAGAGTCCCTGCTCAGAGTGGTGGTCATTCTGCATCATCTCCTCAGAATCAATATCTCAGAGGAAAGCAGAGACATCCGAGTCAATGCTCGGCCTTAGGGCTTCCAAAGCCACTGGAGATGCCTGAGGAGGAAGAGGCTAGCTTGCCACCCACACACCCCTCCACCAGCACCGCAGGCCAGAACAGGTCCTCCGCACAGGAGTGAGTGGGCCCTGAGGAAGGCGCCCTCACTCTTCCCCAGGCCACGCTGGCCATGCTGGGCCTCCTGCAAATGAGTTCACCAAAAGACACAGGCGCGTGAGCACAGGGTGAGGAAGACACCAGCGCTTTCTTGGCTGTGAGCCATAGACATCCCTGCAGGCTCCTGGAGATGATAAATACAACTGGAGGCAAAAACTAGGTCAGGACAAAAGTCAGAGAAATCACTGTTATCTCCAAGTAGAACACGTAGCCAAGAGAAACCCATATAACAATAAAACGAAAAGAAGTTACAAATCAAGTTGAGTTTCAGACTTGTTAGAGGAGCTGGAGCTGATAAAGGAGCCAAAGTGCTTTCCTGCTGATGGCAGAGCATCATGTAACTCTCTCAGCACCTAGCAGTCTCCAGAGGGGCTGTAAAGGACACAGTGAGAAGTCATGTCAAGTCTGAGAAGTTCTTTTTGTTTTCTAACACAAAATCTGGCCTCTAAAGTCCTATCTGGTCTTGAGGCACAGCCCAGAAGGAAAGCAAATACAACTATAAACACATTGACTCTGTCTCAGGATCCAAGCATTTAGATCATCCAAGGGACGGTCATCAGATAATAATCTGTGGAAATGAAAGGAAAGGGCGTGCCCGGACAACACAGATTCCAGAACCTAATCATAGGGGACAGCATGTGGTAATTATTACTGTCAATAGAGTCACTTATGCAACTCAATAAATGTCTTTAAGAGAACCTGTCTATAATAATTTAAGACCAAGTGAAAACTAAGTGCTTGTTAGGATGTAGAGCCACTGGAACTGCTGACGGGAGCATAAATTGGTAAATCACTCCAAACCTGCTGTGCAGCATCTCCTAAGACTAAATATATTACACCCCAGGACCCTGCCATTTCACTCCTGAGTATACACAAAGAGAAATTAGTTCTTATGTTCACCAAAAAGTTCATAACATTATTACTTAGACAAAAAACTGAAAGCAAGCCAAATGTCTCTCAACAATAGAATGGATAAAGTGTGGACTACCCTTACAATAGAATACTTCACAGAAATAAAGAAAAAACTACACATGCCATATGCTGCCAACACAATGTGCAGCAAAGAACATGTTCTATGGCTCCATTCACATGAAGTTCCGGCCCAGAAAGACAATTCTATGGCGATTGGGGTGGGGAAAGGATGGGCAGGGGAGCTGGCTGGAGTTATGGAAATATTCTGTTACCTTGATGTGAATGGTTGTTATACAGATTTATACACATGTAAAAATTCATCACGCCATACATTTAAGGTGTGTGCCTTCATTGTATGTCAGTTATCACTCAATGCAAAAGTAAACTTTTAAAAAAGAAAAACACAAAACTTTCACCACAAAGGAGGCCAGCTCTGGTCATCATTAATGGTACCTGTACAACCTTACATACAACCTAATGGTGTGAGAATCAAAAGGGCCCTTCTCTCTAAAAGTACAAGCTTGGAAACGACACAACACACTGACTTACAAATCCAATTAATGAGTAGGGGGGAACACAGGAAAACAGGATCCAATGGGAGGAACACATGAAATAAACTTCACAACTGATGTCCTATATAATAAAGAGGTAGTATGCAAATTAACCCTCACGTCCTCACAAGATGGATGCCTATGACCAGGCTGGCAGGGTGTTAGTGAGGAACAACCAAACAACTGAACAAGCAGGCTGCGTGGAGTGACCAGGTCAGCAGGGGTGGCAGGGAGGGACGACCAAATGACTGAACAGCAGGCTGTGTGGGGCAACCAGGTCAGCGGGGGGGCAGTTAGGGGCAACCAGGCCAGCAGAGGGGGCAGTCAGGAGCAATCAGGCTGGCACGCAGAGGCAGTGAAGGGCAATCAGGCTGGCGGGGGGAGGGGGAAGTTAGGGGCAACTAGGAAGGTAGGAAGGTGAGTGATTAGGAGCCAGTGGTCCAGGATTGTGAGAGGGATGTCTGACTGCCAGTTTAGGCCCAATCCCTGGGATCAGGCCTAAACCAACAGTTGGACATACCCCAAAGGGTCCCAGATTGGAGAGGGTGCAGGCTGGGCTGAGGGGACTGCCCCCTGTGCACGAATTTCGTGCACGGGGCCTCTAGCCTATTATGAACAGCATGAGCTGACTTTCGTGCTACGGCACACAGTTAATCTATTGTTTGCAGGCATGTGTGATAGATTTATTTCATTTTCCTGCAAGAAACTTATTATGATATTTTGTAGAAGGCTGATGTCTAGTTCTAACTCCACTCCTGGGACATGTCATCTGATAATATAAAATGTGTATATATAAAAGCTTCCAGAATTTGTTGCATTTAAAATGGGTTTCAGTGAATTCCCATTCCATAAGTCCAATTGTCTAACAGCCATCCAGACTTGAAGTCAAAGAATCCTGAGTCGGTTTCTGCCCGAGAATCCCATATAAGCTGCATCTCACAGAACAGCAGTCACCGCCATCTCAGAAAGGACCCGTGGTGAGGCAGCACAGGGAAAGGAAAGAATAAGGGCCCTGGTTCAGACAAACCTGTAGCCTTAGCTGAAGGGCTTATTTCCTGGAACCTTGGTTACCTTATTTGCTAAATGTGAGAAACAAGACACATCTTTTCAGAGTTATTGTCAAGACAAAACAAGGAAACAGTCACTGGACTCTAAGCCCCATACAAGCAGAAATCCTATTCATACATGCTATGATGGTTAATTTTATATGTCACCTTACCTAAGCTATGGCATCCCATGGTTTGGTCAAACACTAGTCCAGATGTTGCTGTAAAGGAATGTTTTAGATGTCATTAACATTTATAATCATTTGATCTTAAGTAAAGCAAAAAACCCTCTATAATGTGGGTGGGCCTAATTCAGTCACATGAAGGCCTTAAGGGCAAAGACGGATGTTCCTCAACAAGAAAAAAAATCTGCCTCAAGACCTGGCCTGAGTTTCCAGCTTGCCAGCCTACCCTATGGCCTTCAGACTTGCCATACCCACTAACCTCAGCCAATTCCATAAAATAGGTCAAGCAATTTCCCTTTACACACACACACACACACACACACACACACACACACACACAGGGTTGGGAAAGTAGGTTTACAGTTGCTTATATGGACAATAATACAATAGTTAATAAATAATAATACAAGAATTAACTCTATGTTTTGCACACTCACAACTGTAGACCTACTTTTGCCCCTCCCTGTAGATCCCTCATGTTGGCTCTGTTTCTCTGAAGAGGCCTAATACACACATTGAATGTGTACATAAAGTGCCACAACCATAACAAGTTTACGGTAACACACAGCACAACGTTAGAACCTCACCTTTCTCTTCACATGATTAATTACCCACTGTGCAGAAACTGTGCCCTTATTTTGTGTGTATATTCCATATTTTAATTATTAAAGATGGTAAAATTTATGTATTGGCTGCTTACTATGAGTGGAGCACTGTTTTATTTTAAGCGCAGAACAACAGCGTGAAAGGAAGGTTAGCTCTCTCCTGCCACAGGGATATTACAGAACAAAACCCCCAATCTCAGGGGCTTGTGACCACAAACATTTATTTTCTTGCACCTGCATGTGCATGTCCATTGAGACTCCAGTGATCTCGCAGGCTCCAGGTTGAGGTGGGGTTAGGTCTGTTCTGTTTCTCACTTTGGGGCCTGTTCTCAGCACGAATTCCCTGGGCACACAAGCACAGTTACACCTCCCGCTGCATACCACTCACCTATATTTCACTAGCAAAGGCAAGCCACTGGCCATGCTTAACGTCAAGGCCCTGAGGAACACGCTCTCACAACCAGGTGGCCACAGGCAGGGTGTGGAAGGACAATACTGTAACAGAGGGTGAAAAGGTGGGCTCAGTGACTCAATCTACCCCAAGTACCTGGTCCAAAGTCAGGGAGCAGCCAGTGAAAACCAGGACCTAGGACAACCAGCTCCAGGTGCACCTACTTGACTGTCCTAAGTTTTCTAAAACAAACAACGATAAAAATGCAGCAGCCCTGTCCAGGTAGCTCAGTTGGTTAGAGCATTGTCCCAATATGCTAACCAATGAATGCATAAATAAGTGGAGCAACAAATCGATGCTTCTCAATAAATAAATAAATAAAATATATTTTTTTTATTTTTAAAAAAGGTAGCAATTTTCAACCCAACTATCTGCAATTACCTATATAGTTTTTTTCAGCGAACTATGGTCCATCAGCCATATCCCACCCTCCAATCCAGCAGTCGCCAATCTTTCGGACCTCATGGACCACCACTTGGCGACCACTTCCAATCCGTAGGTATCTTATGGTTACCAGCAGGAGTACCACCCCTCAGGTGTGTGGGAGCTAATACTAATCACCACAACTCTATCCAACCAATTGAAAACGTGCCAGATTCTACTATAGTAGGCGTTCTAGGTGAAATTCCACTAGGGGAGCAAGGCAGGCCATTGAAATCCAGTGACTGAACTAAACTAAAAATCATTAGTCTTATTAAAATCTATCAGTCCCTAAAGTGCTAAAAAAAAAAAAAAATCTTAGATCTGAGACGTTCTTCTAAGTGAAGTCGCCAACCATTTCTCTGTACAGTGTTGAGTTATATATACTTCCACTCTACCTTTGGTTCAAACTGAAAGAGAGGGGCCCCAAATTCTAAATCTGTCCAGCAAGGAAACAGAAGCGCTAGGGAGGATCATGCCTGACTCCCATTCCCAGCAGCAAAGTAAGAGCAAGCAAGCAGGGCTCCACCCCACCTCACAATATTCTCCATGTCCCAAGCCAATCCAGTGAACCCACGGCTTCCCGGGAAGGCCCTCAGTCTACCCTCGGGATAAATGACAAAACTGCCTTCATGCTGCTGCTGGCCCATTATGCCGGGCAACCACATTTTAGTGGATCAATCACAATGCCAGCTTTCTCAAAGACAATCTTCTACTTAATAGATCATTTCACTTGTAAACATACCTACTTTTAGGTCATCAGGCAAAGTAAGTTACTTGAAGAAGAGAAAATGAAAGAGCACAGCCCATAAATGTGTGGTTGTTTTTTTTTCTTGTAAAGTTTCTCAGATTAAAACAACAACTCATGACTGAGCTAGCCCTTCAAAATCTCAGTGGCATGTGGGTTACACTCTCCTCCCTCCAGCCCAGGCCCCGCATCTCCTCAGGTTTCTCTCCATCCTCGATGCCCCTATTCCACCTCCTCCACCCAACCTTCGCCTCCACAGATCACCAGACTTTTCTTCATAAAACCCTCATCAGATCATGTAACTCTCATCCTCAAAAACACACGATGGCTCCCTAGTACTTCCCTGCTCCACAGCGGGGCTTTCACCTCACTCACTGGCCAGAGCGCACTCCTCAGGAGAGCAGGGCCGTGGCCACCATGACCATCTTGTCTCGGTGATCCAAGCAGCAAGTACACACCTCACTCCCAGCAGGTGCTGAGAAGTGCTTGTTACTGAGTGAGTAACCCTGGTTTGGACTCATTTCCTGCTACATACAGCTCTCCCTCCCCACCCGCTATGGTACCATCGCTCTCTGGCCGCTCCCTGAACACAGCCTGGACTGTCCTCCACACCTTTGCCTACCTGAGTTCTCAGCCTGGAAGGACATTTCCACCCATTTTCTGTGCATTGATATCCTCATTTCAGGCCAAGTTAAAATGTCAAGTTTTGGGACTTTTCAGGGTTTTCCCACTGAAATCATTTCATCTCTGTCCAGAACTAATTTCCTAGTGCTTTGTACCATTGTTTATCTGTCTGTCTCTTTCATTTTAAAGAACTTAAAAGCAGGGCATTTTAAAAATACATGCTTAGCACAGTATTTTGAAGACAGCAGTACATAAAACAAGGTTGATTGAATCCAAACTCATAGGCTGCTGCAAAATTTACAAATTATACTTGTATTTACATCAACCAAAAAAGTAATTTTGTTCTTACATGTTGTACATTTAAGTAGGAGAAAATTTAATGACTATAAACACTATAACACCTAGTTTATCCCACAAGTATCATAAAATCCTGATTATCTGGTACTTTCCTGCCCCCAATATCCTGGTAAACAAAAATCTAATGGACTAACACAGATCAGATGCCCATTTACACCCACATTGCAAAATGAACGAATGAACGATAAACAGCACATACTTCAATGGTCTTCAGAATCATATTCTAGTAAACATTATGGTTATTTCAGCAACTAAACAATTACACTGATCTAAGTCGCTTACATCAGATTCCATTTTCATTGCAAATTATACTACATGGTTTTCCAGTACACTTTTGAAAAGATAATTTGTGGAACTTACTAGACTACATTTCAAGTGCTACAAAGATTACTGACTATTTTAATTAAAGAGGTTAAGTCAGAATGCACAATCAAGTACAAAAGTTACGTTTATTTTTTTAAAGCAACCTAAGAAAATAGACCAGAGTTAGACAATATGGTGGCTGGCCATTTGCTACACCATCCATGACTAAGTTTATGTGATTAAAATGGGAAGGGGAATTTACCTAATTAAAATTAAGCACAAGTTATCTTATTTGATTAGCTCTCTCCTTCACACTCCTGGGCCCCGTAACTAAATGCCCTGGTGACGGCTGTTATACACAGCTGTCATCTTAATGGAAATATACTTCAGTAAATTCAGCACATATCTGTATACCACGAATTGTTTATCCATGTCAATCTCATTTAACAACCAGAAAAGCCATTACGAAGTTGTCAGCACTTTAATTTCCCTAAATGAATTTAATTGTTTTTTTATTTCTCATTTGGTATTAACATCATCTTTTCTTAAAATTAACTGTCATAAATGCCCACTATTTTTTAAAGCCATACATTTTAGAAACAGATTAGATGGGGATTTTGTGTGTTCAGTAGCTTGTCTCCCTCTGACTGTTATGAAGAACATCATAATGAGAAGTGAGGAGAATCCCCTCGGGAGGGGAGGAGGGAGAGCAGCAGCAGATGTGGTGGAGGACAGCCACCAAACCAAGGCGCCCAGGGAAGGGTGATGTGGCACCACGCTAAGTATCAGTACACAGTAGTTTCATTATTTGCCCAGGGTATCAAGATCCTGGTGACGAATAACCATGCCAATGTGGTTTTATCTAAGTGTTTAATTTCCACAGTCCTACCCATTTTCTTTTGGGTTCATAAGAACAGTAACCACTCACCACAAGAAAAGTCGCACCTGTTATGTGTTTGCTATAATCAAGATAGTATTCTAAGTGCTTTGCATACATTGTTCCCTTTAGTACCTGCAATACCTCTCCACAGTAGTACTCTGTCTCCCTGGTGAATATATGAGGATACTGCGGAACCAGAGGTGAGGCAACTTGCCCAAGGCCTGAAGTTTTTAATTAAAGAGGTTAAGTCAGAACACAGTGGAACCAGGGTTCAAAGCCATGCCATGGACTCCGCCACAGGTCCTCACCGTGTGAGAGACCCTCAGCGAGGGCAGAACAAGAGTGCAAGGCCCCCCCGACAGAGAAACCTGAGCCCCAGAGAGTCACTCCCATGGTGGTTTGAATTTTGAAAACATAATACTAGATAGACATTTAGTAAAAGTTTAAAAGTAGCAAATGATTAGTATTTCTTGATGAAAGACAAGCAAATGTTACTTTTTAAAATATTGCGTTCGCATACATGTATTAGTAGCAAACTCATTTCCATTTATTCAATAAAAATGTTAGTCTTACACAAAAACATTAAATACAGGAACTTAACCAGGAATTCATTGATTGTTTAGCCATCAGATAAGGGTCCAACATCAATATGTTTCCATTTTTCCTTCAAGAAACTTCAATCTCATTGACTCGGCAAAGCTAGATGTGGTCAGAAGCCCGTGTCAGAATAATTCAGCACAACACGCCATTTGTGTGTAAAATGCAAGCTGATGCGAAATTGCCCTGCTTGTCCCGAACCACCCTAAGACACAAAGGCAATCGTGGTATCTCTCATCTCTCTGTCCTCTCAGCACTAGAAAAAGTATCTAAGATAAGAAGCAGGAATAATATTTCCTTTGCAGTTCAGTATATAATGGGATCAGTCTTACTAACAGAATCCATCCTGGCTGACACGACAGATTTGCTGCTGGTTTATCTTCAATGTACGTGTCCTTCTCTCCAGGAAAAGTGGCCACCGGATAGAGATCTCATCTGCTTCTCTACTAACTCCCGCTAACTTTAAAGTAATTTCACACTTTTCCCATTCCTTTTCAGTGCCCAACGTACAAGAATTACCTTGAGATAGTGCCCTGACTGAGGGCACTGCTTCAGTAGTTGAGACCAGATGGCCACAACCCTGGCCTTCAGCTAGGACAAGCACCAACTGCAGCATGGTGCCAGAGAGGCAAGGGCAGTGCCAGCTCAGCCTGTGATCGCCATGGAGGGGCAGCAGCTCCTTCTCCTTTATGCCCCATGAAGTGGAAGAACTTTTGTATTTATATTAATAGAATGATATGACTCCACACCAGTAAAATAAGTTCAGCCTACTGGAGTTTTCGTCTTGGTCAGATACAGCAGAGCTCCGTGCATCTGTGCCCAGGAGTGAAGGGATACCCTGCTTAGTTACAGGATCATTCTCAAAGCTCTCCAAGCATAAGGAGGGGAAAATAAACCCAGAAAGAAAATGACAGCTGAACAAAAAAAATGTGAGTCTGAACAAGATGGCATAGATTCATTTCTCCCTGCCCCTCTCCACTAAGTACAGCTACAAACCCAGGAAATAAAGCAAGTGTCAACCAAAGAAGAATTCTGAAAAGCATACAGAGAGGAAGGCAAAGTGGTTAGGGACCCCAGGGCTGAAAGAACAGCAGAGCAGCAGGGCACCTTCAGATCTCCCACCCAAAAGCAGAAGACAGCTGAGGCCTGGCGTTTCCTTATTTTCAAGCTAGCGCCAGAAGGCTGCCCAGGTAGGTTCATTCCTCCCCTGAACCAAAAGGAAGTTCTGTTAACAACACTGGGCAAGCCAAGCAAGGGGAACTGATCGGGAGCCCTGGTGAAAACAAGTGGCCGGGGAAACAGAAGTCCTCCCTCCACCAAGCAAGAATATTAACCTCTACAGAGAGCACGGGGGTAAGGGGGAGGTGGCTCCACCAAGGGGAACTCTACCCCAAAAAGTGACTGGAAAGCCTCTTTGTCCCCAAGGGCCTACGACTCCCCTCTTCACCTAGAGAAACCAAGGAGCCAGGTAACATAAGCAAGAGGGACATCCCCTTTACACACACACACACACACACAC
Source organism: Myotis myotis (assembly GCF_014108235.1). NCBI lineage: Eukaryota > Metazoa > Chordata > Mammalia > Chiroptera > Vespertilionidae > Myotis > Myotis myotis. The sequence continues at coordinate 114,189,599 of NW_023416335.1, forward strand.
ACACACACACCAAATACCAAGCCTGGGAAGCATTCTCCATTCCCACAGGTAGGGGATCCTACCACAATAACTGACTGGTATGCAAAGTTGCTTAGTTCCCATGCACTGGAAACTCCCCTCCCCCATCAAGAGACCCTAAGCATCTGGGCAGCACCAGTAAGAGGGATCTCAACACAGCCAGGCAGTGGAAACTCCACTGTCCCCATGAACTAGGGACCCTCTTCCCCCATATAGAGATGCAAGGTCTGACCTGCGAAAACTACTTCCACCCCCTTGGACAGCCCCAGCAGGGACTAGTGGGAGACCCAGTGGCACCACAGACACTAAGTAGGCTTGAAAATTAAATTACTATTTGCAACCACAGTCCACAAAAGCAGGCTAGGACCTGTGTAGTAATCCTAAACAGTGTAAGTGCCTTCCAAAATAAAAAATGTAAATAAAATTCAGAGACTCCTAACTTAATAGCCAAAACATGTAGAATATAATAAAAATCACTAATCAAACCAAGATCCAGGAAAAGCACTACTTGTATGAGAAAAAAAGAAATAATCAAGAAGCATCGATCAGACCATCAAATCTCAGAGGGAAGGTAGGGGAGGGTGGGGGTAAGGGAGAGGGATCAACCAAAGGACTTATATGCAAGCATATAGGCCTAATCAATGGACACAGACAACAGGGGGGTGAGGGTTTGAGGGGGGGGGTAATGTGGGGATAAGGACACATATGTTATAACTTAATAAAAAAATTTAAAAATAAAAATAAAAAATCAATGGGGAAGCCCTAGCTGGTTTGGCTCAGTGCATAGAGCCTTGGCCTGTGAACTGAAGGGTCCTGGGTTCAATTCCTGTCAAGGGCACATGCCTGGGTGTGGGCTCTAGTCTCAGTAGAGGGCGTGCAGGAGGCAGCCGATCAATAATTCCCTCTCATCATTGATGTTTCTATCTTTCTCTCCCTCTCCCTTCCTCTCTGAAATAAAAATATTTTTTTTAAAAAATAAATGGGGAAAATATCAGGTAAGGATTAACATAGAACAAATGAACACAAAAAATACAGGGTTGATTTCTAAAATACTTAAACTCATACAACTCAACACCAAATAAACAATCCAATTAAAAATGGGGAAAATTAAATTATATTAAAATTAAAATGGGCAGAGGCCCTGGCCAATGTGGCTCAGTTGGTTGGGTGCCGTCCCATGTACCTGTGTGATTCCTGGTAGGGCACATGCTAGGTTTTGGGCTCAATCCCCAGCAGGGGAAGTGCAGGGGGCAGCTGATTAATGTTTAACTCTCATATCAATATTTCTCTCCCTCTCCCTTTCTCTCTCTCTCTCTAAAAATCAATAAAAAATATTTTTAAGAAAAAAACGGGCAAAGAATCTGAACAGACATTTATCGTAAGAAGACATACAAATAGCCAATATATATATATAAAGTTGCTCTACTTCACTAGCTATTAGAGAAATGCAAATCAAAACTACAATGAGATACCACCACATACCTGTTAAAATGGCTATTATCAACAAGACAAGTAATAACAAGCATGGGAGAGGCTGTGGAGAAAAAGGAACCCTCATTCATTGCTAGTAGGAACATAAACTGATACAGCCACTATGGAAAACAATATGAAGGTTCTTTAAAAAGCTAAGAATAGAGTTACCATATATAATCCAGCAACTCCCTTTTTTGGGTATCTACCCAAAAAATTTGTAAACATTTATTCCCAAATATATATGTGGGCCGCGCCAGCACAGCCAAGGGTGATCCTGAGTGGGGGTGATGAAAGGATTAAGAAGACAGACAAGAGAATGAAAGCTGGGTCTCGGTGGGACGCTGCTCCCTGATGAGGAGACAGCGCCAGGGCCCACAAGCCGTGTCTTTATTTTATAGCAGATGCCACGAGGCAAAGTAGGGACGTGATCAAGTTGTTTACAGCATTCTCGTGAGTTTCAACCTCACTTAACTACATGCACCCAAACTCTATCACAAGGCACGTGGGGCCACGTGTTCGGACCACAGGTTCAAGCTTACAGCTATAGCTGTTGGCTAATTGTGCTGGGAGGGCTCTGCCCTCCAGCTGGGACTTGCACGTGGCCACGAGAAGACTATGCCCTCTCATCAGTCCGAGGCTTGAACCTGTCCAAAACACTATAGCCGCGCCCCATATTTATGCACTCCTATGTTCATTGCAGCATTATTCATGGTGGTAAAGACGTAGAAACAACTGAAGTGTTCTTCAGTTGATGAGTGGATGAAGAAGATGTGGTACATATAGACAATGGAATACAATTCAGCCATAAGGAAAGATGACATACTGCCATTTGCAACAACATGGGTGGATCTGGATAATATCATGCTAAGTGAAATAAGTCATACAGAAAAAGTCAAGAACCATATGCTTTCATTCATATGTGGGATATAAAACTGAAAGCAACAAATGAAAAAACAGGAAAAACAAACAAACAAAAACTCATAGACACAGACAATAGTATGGTAGTTACCAGTGGGAAGGGGTTAGGGGTTAGTAAAGGACAAAGGAGGTCAAATATATGGTAACAGAAGAAGATTTTTACTTTCAGTGATGGGCACACAGTGCAATATATAGGTGATTGTATCCTAGAATTGTACACTTGAAACCTATATAATTTTATTAACCAATTTTACTCCAACAGATTTGATTTTTAAAAATGTACCCAATTTTTACAACAGAGAAAAATAGACTCAATAGTAATAATAAATAACTGAGACTCAGATACATGTGGGACCAAAATAAATAGTCCAACAATGGTATCTTTTTGAGTCGTAAAAGAAAAGGGAAAAGAGAATGAGCTGAAATAATATTTCAAGAAACAACAGCTGAAAACATTCCAAATTTGATTAATGTCATGAATCTACAGAATCAAGAAGCTGAATGAATTCCAAAAAGGATAAACAAAGAAATCCACACCAAAACACATCATAAATTTCTCAAAACTAAATACAAAGAAAATCCTAAAAGCTTCCAGAAACACTATATCACCTTTAGGGAAAGACCAATTCAGATTACTCATCTGAAATTACATTTTTCAAGAGCTGAGAGAAAATAACTCAATTGCAAATTCTTTATCCAGCAAAACTATCCTTCAGGAATGAAAATAAAGACATTTTCACATAAGAGAAAACGAAAACAATTTATTACTTAAAACTTACCCTTAAAAAGTGGTTTCAGTAAGTTCTTCAAATTGAAAAGAAGTCATAAAATCACAAAAGAAGGAATCTTAGAACAAATGTACCTACTCTTCATAAACTGCAAACTACCACAACTCACCCAATATGAAAGAGATCATTTGAATGGCCCTATAACTATTTTTAAAAAATTCCTATTATAAAAACCTCCCAAAAAGGAATTACCAGGCCCAGATGGTTCCACTGAAGAATTCTACCAAAGATTTGAAGAATTAACACCAAATCTATACAATCTCTTCCAGAAAACAGAAAATGAGGGACCACTTCCCAACTCAATTAGAGGCCTATATTGCTCTGATATCAAAACCAGAAAAAGACAGTAGGAAAACAATACTACCTCTAACGAATTTAGCCACAAAAATCTTCAACAATATATTAGCAAATTGAATCCAACAGTATAGAAAAAGAATTATGTACCATGAGGAAATATGGTATTCCAGGTATACAAAGTTGGTTCAATATCTGAATAATCAACTAATGCAATCCATATATAAACAGACTAAAGAAGAAAAGCCATATCAACTGATGCAAAGAAAAAAAGCCTTTGACAAAATACAACACTTATTCATGACAAACTCTCAGCAAGTTAGGAGAGGAGACAAACTTCCTCAATTTGATAAAGTGTACCTCCAAAAAAATCTACAGCAAACATCATATTAATGATGAAAGTCAAATGCTTTCTCCCTAAGATCAAGAACAAGTACTCTCATCACTTTTATTTAACATAGTACTGAAAGTTCTGGGTGCACAATATGGCAAGGAAATGAAATAAATTTAGATTAGAAAGGAAAAAATAAAACTATGCTGATTTGCATATGACATGATTCACTATGTAGAAATTCACAAGAAAACTACAAAAAGAAATCTCTTAGAAATAATGAATTCAACAAAGTTGCAAACACAAGATGAATATGCAAATATCAACTGCATTCCTATATGCTAACAAAGAACACACAGTAACCAAGGTAAAAAAAAACAAACAACACCATTTATAATATCTCCAGAGCAAATGAAATACATAGGAATGCACTTAATAAAACATGTGGGATCTTTATGTTGAAAATTATAAAATACTGATTAAAAAAATCAAAGAAGATCTAATTAAATAGACATGTCACTTTCAAGGATTAGAAAACTCAACATAGTAAAGATGTCAATCATCTGAAATTGATCTAATGCAATTACCATAAAAATCCCAGCAAGATTCTTTCTTGCAGACATAAAAATGTATTCTAAAATATATATGAAAAGACATAGGTCCTACCATAGCTAAAAAAAAATCTTGAAAAATACATATAAATTAATAGGAAGAATCACTCTAGCCCTTAAGACTTACTATATTGTTACAGTAATCATAAAAGTAAATATTGATAGAGGAATAGATACACTGATCAATGAAATAGAACAGAGAACCCAGAAACACACTTACAAAAATATGCCCAACAGATATTTGATGGAAGAAGGCTAGTCCTTTCAACAATGGTGCTAGATCATTTGGACATTCATACACAGAAAAATGAGCCTCAACCTAAACCGTACATCTTATACCAGGGGTGGGGAACATCCAGCCCTCGAAATCATTAGGTCTGGTCCTGCCAAGTGATTAGGGGTGAGTTAGTTAAATGTTTGACCATAAAGCAGGCTAATTTTTAAGTTGATAATTTTGTATGGTTCGCGAATAATGTTATAAATATCCAAATGGCCCTTAGCAGAAAAAAGGTTCCCCACCCCTGTTTTACCAAAAATTAATTCAAAATGGATCATATGTTTACAAGGAAAACATAAAAATATAAAAGTTTTATTTTAAAAATATATAGTGGAAAACCTCTGGGATCTAGGGCTAAGCAAACAGTTCTTAGACTTGACAGCAAAAGCACAATCACATAGGAGAAAAAATTGATAAATTAGACTTCATCAAGATGAAAACTGTTTGTTTTGTGACTCTGTCAAAGGGATGAAAAGACAAGCTGAACTCCTGTGACTTGCAAGCCACATATTTGAAAATGAATTAGTATTTAAAATATGTAAAAATAAAAACTCTCAAAAGTCAACAGTAAGAAGAAAAACTCCAGTTTCAAAATGGGCAAAAGACATGAACAGACTTTTCTCCAAAGAGGACATACAGATGGCAAATAAGCACATTAAACTTGATTCATCATCAGGGAAATACAAACTAAAACCACAAGGAGATATCACCACACACTTACCAAGAATGGCTAAAATGAAAAATAGTGACAACACCAAATGCTGCCAAGAATTCAGAGAAATTGGATCACTCACATATTGCTGGTGGCAATGGAAACTGGTACAGCCACTCTGAAACAAAGTTTGGCAGTTAAAAACAAAAACAAAAACAAAAAAACACTATACAACCCAGAAATTGTATCTCAATGAAATGAAAACTGATAGTCACCAAAAAAAAATCTGTATATGACTGTTATGGGCTAAATTGAGTTCCCCTGCGCCTCCAAATTCATATGGTGAAGTCTTAGCCCCCAATATTTCAGTATTTGACTGTATTTGCAAATAGTTTCTTTAAAGAGGTAATTAAAGTTAAATGAGGTCATGGAGGTAAGCCCAAATCCAATGTGACTGATGCCTTGAAAAAAAAATTTGGACACAGATAACATGCAAATGGAAGACCATGTGATAATTTAGGGAGAAGGCCATCTATAAACTATGCAGAGAGGCCTCAAAAGAAACCAACTCTGGCAACACCTTGACCTTAGACTTTTAAACCTCCGGAATTGTAAAAATAATAAATTCATGTTATTTAAGCCACCAAGTCTGTGGTACTTTGTTTTGACAGCCTAACAAATTAATACAATGAATGTTCATTGCAGCTTGATTTGTAATAATCCCAAAATGGAAACTTTCTAAATATCTTTTAAACAAACTATGGGACATCTCTACTATGGAATATTATTCAGCAGTAGAAAATAACATATATAAATTGACAGGCCCAACAGTTTGAACTAGTAATCAGGGAATTATGGCAAGTGAAAAAAAGCTAATCCTAAAGTTTTACATACTATATGATTATATTTATTTTGTTTTGAAATAATAAAATTATGGAAATGGAGAACAGATCAGTGGTTTCCAGGGGTTGGTGGGGTGGGCAGTGGGTGTGCTAATAAAATGGCAATCAGAAGGATCCTTGTGGTAATGGAACTTCAGAATCTTGACCATGGTGGTGATACATGAACCTAGACACTTCATAAATTGCCCAGAATTAAACATACATAGACACGAAGAAATACAGGCAAAACTAAGGGGATCCAAATAAGATTTGTGTATTTCTTCAATGCTAATATCTTGGTTGCAATATTGTGCCTTAGTTTTGCATGATGTTATTATCGAGGAAAAATGGATAAAGGGCAAGTGCATGTGAACTGACAAATTTCTCAAAATAAAAAAATAATGACAAGTAAAAAAGACATCACCCTTGCTGGGTCACAATGACTGTGGTAGTGACTGAAGAAAAAGTACGAATAAAGGGAATTTGATTTGCTAAATAAAAGGTGTGCATCTTCATCAAGTATTATTATTTTTTTATTATTCTCCTTAACTATCCATGTAGTAGGCAAATATTATAACTAATCATTACCTCACAGAAGAAAAGGCTACGCAGGCTGATAAACATTTGACCAAAGAAGGCACCACACATTGTCGCTCATGTAAAGTCAGAACTCAAGTGCTGAGAATTTTTCAGTCTGTTATATATATAAGGACTTTTTTCAGTATGTCTAAAATAAAAACATCATATGCCCATGGTCATTTCTAGCTTGCTTTCTTATTTGGCATGATAAATCCCTTTGAGGCATTTAAACTGAAAGGGGAAGTTTTAGTACAACTGGCACTCAGCTGGTATTTTCTAAACCCCATCATTCATTTCCTTGAAGAGATAATGTTTGTAATCAATAGGCATGAAGAAGTTAGCCACATACTATGATTTCCTTTGTGTCCAGAAAAATAGCCCTATCTTCAGTGTCATGCTCCACATGAGGAGATAGGGTGCTCTGGCCCCAGACAACAGCCCCTGATGAATGGACTATGCCCTGAGAGGACCAAGCTGAGACACAGAAATGCTTTTTGGTTTTGACAGTGTTTCTGGCCATGCATCTCACTCTTGGCCTTTAAAACTCTTAAGAACCCTGTCAATTTGACTCACTCAGCATCCCTCAAAGCAGGGCCAGTTTCATGGATGTGCAATCTATGCAAGGGCCCCATGCTTGGTTTAATCTTCTGCTGCTTGGGTCTGGACATTCTTAATAATTTTTTAACAAAGAGACCTCACATTTTTCGTTTATTCTGGTTCCTACAAATTATACAGCCATGCCTACCTCAAACTGATCTTACACTGTCCCTCTCTCCCTCCCCAACAAAACCCTCAATCCATTCTTACTGAATGCCTCCGACTTCATCACTGCCTGTCAGAGTCCTACCAGTTGTTTGAACATCCAATAAAAATCACAGCTCTTCCCTGACCACTTCAGCCTAACATCTTGGATCATTCATTACCTGTAAAAACACTCCAATAATTAATCATATGCTGTACTGAGACTCTGCTGATAAAAATTTTAATAATGTTTTATTTTGTCATATCTTTTTCCTGGAACTCAAGTGGATTAAAATTCAGTGAGGGCAGAGAAAATGGTCTCACACAGCACTGTCTGACAAAACTTACTGCAATGATTAGAAATAGTCTATGTCTGTGGAGTCACTAGCCATAGGGGCTAATGAGCACTGGGAATGTGTCTGGTGCAACTGAGTCACTGAATTTTTTATTGTATTTAACTTTGACTAATGTAAATGCCACATGTACTAGTGGCTAGTGTCTTGGACAGTACAGAGCTAATGTTGCCACAAGGCCTGGTGCAGCGTTGTGCACACGGTTGTTTGACTTGATTCTCAAGAATTGAACACTCACCTTCATGGTCCTATAGAAAGTGAACCAAAATTTATAAGGGTACAAGTTTTTAATAAGTTATATACTAAACCTCCCTATTGCTTAAACTATTCCTGGTAATAAACACTATTAATATTGGTTAATCTGAAAGAATGAATGTAACTCTCTAACTGCCTGAATTAATATTGGGACTTATGTGGCTCCAAATTTCAGATATCTAGTTATAACTTCCTTTGAATCACAAAATTCCTCAAGATATCTTTCTAGGTCCTAAAACTCCAACAGAAACACAGTTGGTTGCACAAATTAGAAGAAAAAAAAAACTCAAGTGAAACCCCTGAAAATTGCCCAGTACAGCATCAGCCTAGTGCAGCAATATTCAACCTTTTTCATCTCATGGCCCACATACTAGTAAACCAATTACTAAAATTCTGCAGCATACAAAAAACTTTTTGCCAATCTGACAAAAAATAGGTATAATTTTGATTTATTCACACCAGATGGCTGTTGTCGGTTTTTTATTTGAGAATCTAAGGGGAAAGGGGTCAGTGCCTTTGACTAAATATTCAGGTATTGCATGTTTTAAAAATTCTTGCGGCAGACAGGTTGGAAATCGCTGGCCTACTGCAGTAGAAGGCTGATGTAATAATTTGGTCTCTTCTGACAGGGCTGCAGCCTCAAAGACCCATGAAACAAAATGCCCAGGGAGTCCCACTGTATTTCAGATCTGGGAGGTACATAGCACAGCTGGACTCTCCCTACATATGGATATGAGCTTATCCTGCAGGCTCTATTTTTTAAACATAACTTGGTGCACATGAGGCTGGCCTTTAGCTGCGGTGAATGAATGATTTTTAAGACAGAGCTTTTTTAAATGCTTTCATGCTTCTCTTGACCATTTCTTTCTTTTAAACTGTTTGTCTTAGGTCCTTCCTTTATTGCTATAGGACTGTGACATCCAAAATTGATATTAATAATAAATTCACTAATTTGTTAACCTTATTGTACATCAAGAACTTTTATATTTAAACATTAAGCCAGTTAAATACTCAAATGGCTCCAAGTTTCCATACTCACAGTACAAAATGTCCCAGGCTCCAAGGACTTTATTGATTCTTAAGCAACGCATGCCTCCTCTTTACTAGAATTTGTCCCACAAATGGACTCCAGTTTTCACCTCCACCTGTCTCTACCAGACATTTATATGATAAAAAAGCATTACACAGCACAACCTTGAAAAAGAATGGTGTGGTACTCCTATAAACCTTTGGTCTTGAGCCCTCAGTTGTACTTTCATAAGTTTTGCATAATCTATGTGCCTTTGCCCATCACTAAAAAAAGAGTATGACTTACTTGCTGTAAATGCAAAATCCCAACTCATTAGTTAAGACAAAATGATGTCTCTGAATCCTAGCTTTATAGTATATTTCTCTGACTCATAAAAATTTGCAAATTTGCACACAGTAGAAACTAAGCCTCACAACTCAAGGACATAACTTATTATAACCTTGTTCTATTCGCATGGAAAGCCTGTCTTCTCGTTTAGGCATCTGTAGCTTTAAAACTCATTTAGAAGGTATCTCAAAACTCATACATTCTCTCTGACATTTCTGAAGTATGAACTCCACCCGGGAATCAGCAAAGCACAGTCTCAGGAAGCCCTGTTTCATGTGGCACTTCTGTTCTTATATTTCAGAAAAAGTTTCGAAATCACTCATTATCACAACCTAGAAAAATTATCAGCCTACCACAGCTAATAGAAATGTATATAATTAATTCATAATGCAGCCCACACCTTGCAGTTCCAAAACTCTTCTAACCACAAATTAGATTAGTTGATCAATGGCTTTGCCTTTGGCTCTGATAAAGAGATTACCATTCTTACTGTTTCCTTGGCTCAGATAAACAACCTAACTTTACCCCTCAAGGAATTAGAAAAAGAAGAATAAACAAAGTCCAAGATTGGCAGAAGGAAAGAAATAACAAAGATAAGAAAATAAATAAATAAAATGAGGCAAAAAATAATTGTAAAGATCGATGAAATTAAGAGGTGGCTTTTTGAAAAGATAAACAAAATTGGCAAACATTTAGCTACTCACCAAGAAAAAAGAGAAGGAACTAAAATATATAAAATGAAAAATGAAAGAAATGTTATAACTGATATCACAGAAATACAAAGAATCATAAGAGACTACTATAAACAATTATACATCAACAAATTGGGCAACCTAAAAGAAATGGATAAATTCCAAGAATGAATCATAAATTAATAAAAATCAACCCTGGCGGGTGTGGCTCAGTTGGTTGGAGTGTCATTCAAAAGATTGCAGGTTTGATTCCTGGTCAGGACCCATACATAGGTTGTGGGTTCCATCCCCGGTTGGGGGAGGTTTGGAAGGCAACTAATTGATGTTCTCTCTCACATTGATGATCAATGTTTCTCTCTCTCTCTCTCTCTCTCTCTCTCTCTCTCTCTCTCTCTCTCCTTCCACTCTCTAAAATCAATAAGCATATGGATTTTTTTAAAAAAGGAGAGAAAGAGAAAGAGAGAAGAAAGAAAGAAGAAAGAAAGAAAGAAAGAAAGAAAGAAAGAAAGAAAGAAAGAAAGAAAGAAAGAAAGATTGATTCTGAACAGACCAAATACTAGTAAGGAGACTGAATCAGTAATACAGAAACTCACAACAAAGAAAATCCAGGACCAAATGGCTTCCCTGGTTAATTCTACACAACATTTAAAGAGAATTAGTACCAATTCTCAACTCTTCCAGAAGTTATTTTTAAAGAGGAGAGAACAGTTCCAAATTCATTTTTTTTTTTGCAGCCAGAATTATTTTGATACCAAAACTAGACAAAAATGCCACAAGAAAAGAAATTTACATGACAATATTCCTGATGAACATACATGCAAAAATCCTCAACAAAATATTAGCAAACCAAACTCAACAGCACATTTAAAGGATTATATACTATGATCAAGTGGAAGTTACTCAAGGAATGGAACGATGGTTCAACATCCATAAATAATGTCATACACCATATTAACAAAAGGAAGGATAAAAATAATATAATCATTTCAATAACACTTGACAAAATTCAACAATATTTTATGATAAAAATTCTCAACAAAATGGGTATAGAGAAAACATACCTTAACATAATAAAAGATATATATGACAAGCTCAGAGTTAACATAATAGCAGTAAAAAGCTGAAACTTTACTGTGAGGTCAGGAACAATACAACAGTGCCCATTGTCACCACTTTTATTCAACGTAGTATTAGAAATCCTATCCATAGCAATTATGCAAGAAAAAGAAATAAAATTGGAAAAGAAAAAGTAAAACTCATTATTTGCATATATGATATGATATTATATCTAGAAAACCCTAAAGACTCTACCAAATAACTGTTAGAACTAATAAACAAACTCAGTAAAGTTGCAGAATACAAAATCAATATACAAAAATTTGTTGCATTTCTATACACGAGTAATGAACTAGCAGAAAGAGAAATTAAGAAAACAATCCCATTTACAATTGCATCAAAAGAATAAAATACCTAGGAATAAACTTAACTAAGGAGGCAAAAGATTTGTATACCAAAAGTATAAGACACTGATAAGAGAAATCGAAGAAGACACAAATAAATGGAAAGATATTCTGTTTTCAAGAATTAATATTCAATTAATTTTGTTAAATGCACATACTAACCAAAGTAATATTGTTAAATGCCCATACTATCCAAAGCAGTCTTCAAATTCAATATAATCCCTATCAAAATTCCAATGGCAGTTTCCACAAAGATAAAAAAAAAAAAAAAAACCTAAAATTTGTATGGAACCACAAAAGACCCAGAATAGCCAAAGAAATCTTGAGAAATAAGAACAAAGCTAGCCCAGCCACTGTGACTCAATGGTTCAGCATTGACCTATGAACCAAGAGGTCATGATTCAATATCCAGTCAGGGCATATGCCTGGGTTGGGGGCTTGATTCCCAGTGTGGAGTGTACCGGAGGCAGCCGATCAATGATTCTCTATCATCATTGATGTTTCTATCTCTCTCTTTCTTTCTTCCTCTCTGAAATCAATAAAAATATATTTTAAAAAATAAAAGAACAAGGCTAGAGGCATCTCACTCTCTGGTTTCAAACTATATTATAAAGCTACTAGAGGCCCGGTGCACAAAAATTTGTGCACTCGGGGGGGAGGGGAGTGTCCCTCAGCCCAGCCTGTGCCCTCTCGCAGTCTGGGACCCCTCAGGGGATGACCACCTGCTGGATTAGGCCCACTCCCCGGGGGATTGGGCCTAAGATGGCAATCAGACATCCCTCTAGCAGCCCGGCAGCCCTCAGGGGATGTCTACTTGCCAGCGGGGAGCAGGCCTAAACTGCAGTCAGACATCCTTAGTGCTGCTGAGGAGGCAGGAGAGGCTCCCACCACCACCACTGTACTGGCAGCCATCAGCCTGGCTTGTGGCTGAGCAGAGCTCCTCCCATGTGAGAGCGCCCTGACCACCAGAGGGCAGCTCCTGCACTGAGCATCTGCCCCTGGTGGTCAGTGTGTGTCATAGTGACCAGTCATTCCCAGTCATTCTGCTGTTAGGGTCAGTTTGCATATTACCTTTTTACTATATAGGATAGAGGCCTGGTGCGGGTGGGGGCTGGCTGGTTTGCCCTTAAGGGTGTCCCAGATCACCCGCTTGGGTGCCTAGCCAGCCTGGATGAGGGGATGATGGCTGTTTGCAGCTGGTCGCACCCCCTTCAAGGTGGGGGTCCCCACTGAGGTGCCTGGCCAGTCTGGGTGAGGGGCTGAGGGCCATTTTCAGGCTGGCAGGCGACTGAAGCTCCCAAACTCTCCTTTCTCTCTCTTTTTTTATATTCTGGGATTTATTTACCTTCTATGGCTGTCACTGGAGCTGAGAGCTGGCTTTAGCTCTGAGGCTGGCTCCAGCTTGAGGCCTCTGCTGCTGAAAGCAGGTATCTGGGTTTGTTTAGCTTCTATAATTGAAACATTGTTGCATCCAGAGCTCAGAGCTGGGCTGCAGCAGGCGGGGAACCCTGGCTTCCTCCATCACTGGAGCAAGAAAACCTCATTTTCGCTTCAACTGCCTGGCTGCCGGCGGCCATCTTGGTTGGCAGTTAATTTGCATATCTTGCTGATTAGCCAATGGGAAGGGTAGCGAAGTTATGGTTAATTACCATGTTTCTCTATTATTAGATAGGATAGTAATCAAAACAGTATGGTTTGGATCTAAAAACAGACACAAAGATCAATGGAACAGAATAGAGAGCCCAGAATAAACCCATGCATATATGGTCGATTAATTTACAACAAAGGAGCCAAGAGTATAAAATGGGGCAAAAACAGTCTCTGAAATGAATTAAACTGGACAGCTACATGCAAAAGAATGAACCTGAACCACTATCTTATACCATGCAAAAAACAAACAAACAAAAAAAAAACACCTCAAAATGGATTAAGGACTTGAACATAAAACCATAAAACTTTTGACAAAAACATAGGCAGTAAGCTCCTTGACATCAGTTTTGGCAGGGGGAGAATTTGTCACCAAAATCAGAAATAAATAAGTTTTACTACATCACACTAAAAAAACTGCACAGCAAAGAAAATCACCAACAGAAGATAGAAGGGTAGGTAAAAGCCAATACATGCCGCCTCCAACAACTACATAAAAATTACAACTAAAATACAAAACAATCATCATTCAGAACTACCTGAAAGATGGCTGAATGGAAGTCCTACAACTAGAGAAGTAAAGAAGGTATATCTAAACTGGTAGGAAGGGGAAAGGCACTGAACAGACTGATCCAACACCCACGTGTGGCATTATTTTAATCAGGAGGGATATCTTGGCAGGGGCCTCCCATGAGAAGCAAGGGGTCCCAGTTCCTCACCTGACCCCCAGCCCAGGGTTCCAGAGCTGGGAAGAGAAGTCCCAGCAACTTTGGGCTGTAAAAACCAGCCAGGATTGTGGCTGAATGACACAGAGGCTGCTGGAACCTCAGGCAGTTCCTCTTAAAAGGCCAGCACACCAGTTTACATTGTTCCACTTCCTCTGAGCACCAGCACTTGGCAGCAGCTTTGGGAGATCCAAGGGCATATGGGGAGGAACTAGACTGTCTGACATGGGGGCAGGAACTCAGGGGCAGCTTTCTCCCAGATGGGGTTGCTTGCAGGGATCATTGTTCCTGTGCTGAGACCTCCCCCCATCACAGAGCTGACTGGCAGCTATATCTGAGTCTCCATTAGTGTGGCCCCACTGTTGGCTCTGCCCTAGTGATTCCCTGAGACCATGCCCCATCTAATCTGGAGTTCACCCAAGCTGTTTGCAGTTGTTTTTCTATATGAATGGCCTATTCTGGCTCAGGCTTCAGACTTTTCTAAAATTTCTCAAACAAGCAGCAGCTGGTGGCAGTGTGCCTCAAACCTATCAATAGAAAGACCAAGAACTGGCACTAACACCAGCCTGCCTTGTTTCACAACTGGGCCTCGCCTGGGTATTTCCAAGCCCAATACAAGTACAGCCATCTACAGATCTCTCTGTAGCTTCTGCCAGGTATCCCCAGGCATTGACTGACTTTGCACTTCCTGGGAGGCCCCAGAGTCAGTACACTTGATGAACAACTTCAGACCATACCAAATTACATCTCTACATATCCACAAGCATCACACTCAAGTGGCAGACTCAGTGAGCACCAAAGCCCCACTGAAGCAAGTCCTGCTTCATAAGGATATTTCTTATACAGCAGCTCTTACACTGTAGTTGCAGCTGTTCCTCACAGATAATTGGCCTGAAAGTCAATTCCTCCCAGTGACACCAACAGCAATTAAGGCTCAACTACAACAAGACTGTGCACACAGCTCACACAGGGATACACTTAAAGGGCCCAGCCCAAGTGACTTGGGAGGCTCAGCCACTGATCCCTGTAGGACACCTACTACACAAGCCCACTCTACCAATTCCAGGAGACATAGCAGCTCTACCTAATACATAGAAACAAACACAGGGAAGCAACCAAAATGCAGAGACAAAGAAACATGTCACAAGTGAAAGAAATGGAGGCAAGCAAACTAATGGATACAGAATTCAAAACAATGTTTATAAGGTTGCTCAAGGATCTTAAGAGAGCTTCAAGGGACTTAATGAGAGATTCAAGGGAGTTAATGAGATTTTCAAAAATCTTAGTGAGAATTTCAAAGGCATGATAAAGGACCAGTCAGAAATTAAGCATACACTAACTGAAATAAAGACTAATTTACAAGGATTCAACAGTAGAGTACAGCATTCACAGAATCAAATCAATGATTTGAAATATGAGGAAGCAAAAAGCACCCAATCAGATGAGCAAAAAGAAAAAAAATCCAAAAATATGAAAATAGTGTAAGGAGCCTTTGGGACAACTTAAAGTGTACCAACATTCACATTATGGGGGTGCCAGAAGGAGACAAGAGAGAGCAAGATATTGAAAACCCCAGAGGTTTGGATTGGAGGTGGGTGAAATGGGTGAAAGGTGTTAAAGGTACAAATTTCCACTTACAAAATAAAAAAGTCCTTGGCATATATTGTACAGCATGGTGACTACAGTTAAAACACTGTACTGTATATCTGAAAGTTGTTGAAAGAACAGATCTTAAAAGTTCTCATCACAAACACAACTTTGTAACTATATATGGCGATGACTTTTTACTAGACTTATTGTGGTAATCATTTCACAATATATACAAAGTCAGGTTGTACACCTAAAATTATTACATGTTAATTATATCTCAATTAAAAAATAATTGGCCACAATATGTAGAAGCATGCAATTCTAGAAGCCTGCACAGGATGTTCAGGAAACAGGAAGGGAGACCCTGGCCACAGCCAGGTGGAGAGGGTTAGGGTATAAAAGGAAGCTTCCCCAGGGGAAATTACACCTGAGCTGATCTTAAAGGAGAAGTAGGAATTAGCCAAACCAAACAGAATATGCAGGAAAAGGGAGGGTACAGCCTAGAGATAAGGTTTTATTGTCATTTTTATTTATTTTATAGTCTCCTTTCAGAGCACTACACATATTTCTTATCTTTTTGTTCACTTAGGAACTGACCATTGACAAACTACTTCTTATTATGTTTTAAAGCTATGTCCCAGTTCCAATAGTCTGATTCTACTTTTCTTGTATGTGTATGTGAAGTCTTTTTAATAGGTAACCACTGCACATATAAATTTTGAAAGGAAAAAGAGTATAAGTGAAAAGCAAGTTCACCTTTCACAGAGGCAGCTACAGGTACCAGTTTTCCAAGACTTCTTCAAATTAACATTTCTGGCTTTTAATGAAAATATTGACAGTATCCACTTTCCATTTGCAACTTTTGCATCTGAAAAGACGTTGGATGCTTCCAGGCTCCAGGTGCCCACAGGTTTTATAAACACTAACTGGTACCCACAAAGTGTATCCCATTAGATTCCACATATAAGTGAGATCATGTGATACTTGTCTTTCTCTAACTGGCTTAATTCACTTAGCATAACATTCTCCAGGTCCCTCCATGCTGTCTCAGCTTCTTTTTGACAGCTGCATAGCATCTGATGGTATAAATGTACCAGTTTTTTATCCACTCTTCTGTTGATGGGCACTTGGGTATTTCCAGATCTAAGCTATTGTAAATAATGCTGCTATGAACACAGGGGCACATATATTCTTTCAGAGGGAAGGGTGGCTGGAAGAGACTAACCAGAGAACTTATATGCATACTAGAGGCCTGGTGCACAAAATTCATGCACAGGTAGGGTCCCTAGGCCTGGCCAGCAATCAGGGCCAATCTGTGGGAAGACCAGCAGGGCAATTGGGGCCCCGCTCACACTCGCACTGCCTGCTTACCTGCTCCACCATCCCACCACAGTTCCACTCTCATTGGGCCCAGCAGCGCCTTCATTGCCGCCCGCTGCCAACGCTGTGTTGCCGACGCCCGCCATGTTCCGCACCGCACCCTGGTGGTCAATGCACGTCTAACTCCTGGTCAGTCAAACTCCCGCCCGTGGGGACAATTTGCATATTAGCCTTTTATTATATAGGATATGCATAGTCCATGGACACAGACAATAATGCAGTGAAGGCCTGGGAAGGGGGCTGAAGCAGGGTGGAGTGGGTCAACTCGGGGAAAAAGGGGGACATCTGTAAACTTTCAACAATAAAGATAAATTTTTTTAAAAGTGTATCTGAGGTGCCTTAGGACAAATCTCTTCTCCCACAGCTTCAAGCGACACACTGTAGAAATGAAGAAGAGAAGCCACCAGGAGACACAGTGGCTTTCTACAATCATGTAAAGGACTCTAATGGAGAAGAGATATTAGAGTTATTTTCATGCTGTCAAAGGGGAAACTGGAGTCCTTGGGAGGAAGCTCTGGGTCCCCATGGAGGTGGAATGCTCCATTAGAGCTGCCTAAGGAGTGGGTGGAATCCATGGTGGCCGTAGTCCATGGTGATTTAGGAAAGGACCAAGCACATAAAAGCTATATGACTAAATGACATGATCAATGTTTCTTCAAGTAAGATACATATCCTGTAAGTAGAATGTCATCTAATTGTAGCTGACATAAGAGTGAGTTTTTAAGTGGTTAAACAGTTTCATGTTTATTAGAAAAAACTAGTGGCCCGGTGCACGAAATTCGTGCACGGGGGAGAGTGTGTTCCTCAGCCTGGCCTGCACCCTCTCCAATTTGCGACCCCTCGAATGCCAGGAGCCGGTCCATCCTTGCTGTTTCAAGGGACCTGGCATATATGGCATACTGTTCTTAATATGTTTGCTCACCTTCTTGGCACTATGTGTTTTAACCAAGGTCATCTCTCTGAGAAAGGTTGTTTCCCCAGGTAGGCATTTTCCCCTGAAGTTAGGGAGGGAATAAAACCCCTTAACTAAGTGCCAGGTGGGTAATTAATCACTTTAACTACAAACAATCATGCTTAAGCTACATAATCTTTACTCCCTGGAATGGAGATAAGAAACGCCCTAACCTTTGGAATAGAGATTGATAGGATTGGAATCAACTGGTATAAATACAGATGTAACAAGACAACAGGACACAGAACCTAGACACAGAACCTACACAGAACCTAGAGACAGAAGAACTTCGCTGGAGAGAACATGGCAAAAGATCCTGGACAGAAACTGGAGACAGAACCTAGAGACAGAACCTAGCGAGAGAACATGGCAAAAGATCCTGGACAGAAACTGGCCACAGAACCTAGACACAGAACCTAGCGAGAGAACCTGGCTGAAGAACCTAGAGACAGAACCTGGCTACAGAACCTGGATAGAACATGGCAAGAGAACCTGACTAGAACCTGGTGACCGAACCTGGCTGGAGAACCTACAGAACCTGGCAATAGAACCAGGCAAGAGAACCCAACCATGCTGATCAACTGAACGCTGCCTCCAAGTCTTTCCCTCTTTGCCGACTCTTTCCACACCTTGGGGACCCCTGGACCTGCTGGGGTTGGACCCCAGCACTCGAAGGATGCCCTACTGCCAGTTTAAAGGGATTGGGCATATACCAGCAGTCAGACATCCCTCTCGCAATCCGGGACTGCTGGCTCCTAATCACTCAACTGCCTGCCTGATTGCCTCTAACCACTCTGCCTGCCAGCCTGCTCACCCCAACTTCCTCCCCCACCCCCGCTGCTGGCCTGCTTGCCCCCAAATGCCCCCCCACCAGCCTGATCACCCCAAACTGCCCCACCCCCCCACCCCCCCGCTGGCCTGCTTGCCCCTACTTTCCCTCCCCACTGGCCTGCTCATCCCCAACTGTCCCCCTGCTGGCCTTCTCACTCCAAACTGCCCCCCGACTGTCCTGATCACCTCCAACTGACCCCCACTGATGGCCTGCTTGTCCCCAACTGGCCCCCCTGCTGGTCTGCTTACCCCCAACGGCCCCGCCCCCCACCGGCCTGATCACCCACAACTGCCCTCCCCTCTTGGCCTCTAACCACCTCTACCTTGGCCCTGCCACCATGGCTTTGTCCAGAAGAATATCTGGAAGGTCTCCTGGAAGGTCTCCCAGTCTAATTAGCATATTACTCTTTTATTAGTATAGATATGTTTGTCTGTAAATATGATTATGATTGCAGATATGAGTAGGACCAGGTAAAATTTTATAGAATGGGCCTTTTATTACAGATGGTTTGCCATGTATGCATTTTTTTCTAAAGAAGTAAAAATTACTTTAAAAAATGTTTCAGGAAGACTTTGAGAAATTTACAGTATCTGCTTTTCTTCCAAGAAAGTTGTCACTTTTATGCCAGAGTGAGAATTATTTGTACGCTTTGTATGTCAGCATTGGGCCACTGTGACTGGGGGGCACTTAGCTTGACTTGAGAGTAATTATCTTGCTCACTGGTTGGGAGGGAGGGTGTGTGGCAGAGGAGATAAATACTCGGTTCTGGATTATTCATAGATTGCTGGCTTTCTGGATTGATTGTGCAAGTCCCTCCTTTTATCGATGTCCACCTTCTATTGACAGACATCTACCCTGGGGGAGAAATGAGATGAAACTCTCTTTCTTTTCATTGTAAAAAGCATTTGAATTCCTAAGGTGTGATAAGGCCACCCAGCCATCCACAGTCAAGGTACACATTTTCATGGAGGATGTTCCCACTCTTGAATAAATTAAAACAATTTTTTTCTTTTAATTTAAACGTTCTCCTATAACTGTTTTCTTGTTACTTAAAAGCTAGTTTTTTTGAAACTACTTCCAAAGCTTTTCAAGCTGTATATGTCCTTGGAATGAATTTATAAATAAGAATTGAGTCCGGCTGGTGTGACTCAGTGGTTTAGCATCAACCTATGAACCAGGAAGTCACAGTTTGATTCCAGGTCAGGTCACATGCCCGGGTTGTGGGCTTGATCCGCAGTACGGGGCATGTAGGAGGCAGCCGATCAATGATTGTCTCTCATCATTGATGTTTCTATCTCTCTCCCTCTCCCTTCCTCTCTGAATCAGTAAGAATATATTTTAGAGAGAGAGAGAGAGAAAGAGAGAGAGAGAGAGAGAAGAGTATATATGTATGTAAATAAGAAAACATGTATTTGATGCTCTTAGAAAGTCTTATTTTCTTTCATTAAAACTTGTGCAGTATAGGGAACTCCATAGATTCTCTTAATTTGAAGAAAGTTAGAGGGAAAGGTACTAATTCAGAGTTCCTTGGGAAAATGTGTCACTTATATATTTTTTATGTTTTTTTAATCAAAAACTGAAATATTTTCTATTCAGAAAATATATTTGGATCTAAATATCTTCTATAATTTTAACCCTAAAATATCAATTTAAATATTTTAAAACTGGTTGGGATGTTTGTTTTTTTAAATAAGTTAGGTTACTGGAGTTCTACATGTTACTGGATCACCTGGGGTAATTTTCTGATTGGAAAATTAAGAATTATAGTTAGAGGGGAGGACGTGAGAATTTTTAAAGAACATATTCAATTTACTTTAGAAGCCAAACCTCTCTTGTCATGTGACTTGTTTTGTTTTGTTTTTTTAACTATATTATCACATAAGCATTGCTGCTATTGGGACAAACAGTGACAGTTGATTCGGGTCATTTGAATGTCCACTGTCTGTTTTAATTTGTATGTTCGTTTTGACTCTGTCATATGCTCAATCTTCAGTGGAAGTCATGAGAACCTATTATTTTTGCCTGCTCCCTCCTTTGCATTGGAAATATTCTTTTTTACCCAGAGGACCTTAACTTTGATGTAAGGGATTGTTTCCGTTGCCAACTTTTTTTTTCCTTGCCCAGTAAGAGAGTTGTTGTGAACTCTTCAGTGATGCCTTCCCCAGGAATCCCATATTTGCAGATGTGGTTGGGAAAAGTCATTTCACCCCCGACCTTTGCATGTCAGGTGCTGGGGTGCCCGGGTGCCACTGTGCCTGCAGCCCTGTGATCTCTGATCAGGATCACCAGCTGGGGGGCGGGCAAAGGAGGCCCCTCCGATCCAGGGCCGGGGGGGCAGGGCAAAGGTCGGCTCTTGCCTGCCGCCTGGGTTTCTGATCACTGTTCTTCTATCCTTCCCCTTTCACCTCCCATCATTGCGCCTACATATGCAAATTAACCGCCATCTTTGTTGGCGGTTAACGGCCATCTTTCTTGGCAGTTAATTTGCATATCGCCCTGATTAGCCAATGGGAAGCGTAGCAACGGTACGGTCAATTACCCTTTTGTCTTTTATTAGATAAGATATATAAATAATAACAATAGCTAGGCTTGTGCACTTACTACTGTAACTGTTTTTACATTCTATCTTTTCATTTAATCCCCACAAAAACCCTGTAAGAAAGATAGTATAATTATCCCCATCTTGCACTTGGAGAAACAGAGACAGAGAGAGATGGAGAGACTTCTCAGGTTACTACACCAGTTAGAGGTGGAGCTAGGATTTGAACCCCAACGGTGTGGCTCCAGAGTCCAAGCTGCAACGTTATGAAATCCACACATTATTCTTAGGATGAAGCTAAACCCAACATAGGATCTAATCTAGAGAAAAAGTATTAAGTAATTAAGAGTGAATGTAGCTCTCAGATATGGCAAAAATCATCAATATAGCACTCGAATCACTATGTTTTAAATATACCTGTCTAGATGTTTTAATAAGTCCCCTTCCAAGCCATCTTCTGGGATTATGCTATAACCACCAAGAGCTCCTATAATATAGGCCATTCTGGGGTAACAGAGTACAAGTCATTAGAAATGAAGCTACATGGCCAACATAAAGGATGTTTAAGGGGCAATACTATGCTTTATGGTATTATAAAAAGCTACTATGTTGCATAAAAACTTTCCTTCTAAGTCCTCCCAAACGGGCACTGAATGCAGATATGGACAAACATAGCCAAGTCCCTAATTAAGTATCACTGGAGGTCCCCTGCATCTCCTCCCCAACCTTCTCCACTCCCACTACAATGGACTGTATATGCCTTCTCACACTCAAACTCCACATAACAGCAGAAAACACAAACACACATGAAAAGGGGGGCTTTAGTGAGGTCATGCCATTTCTATTTGGTACTCTTTGGAGCTCTTATCCTTATTGCTACTGGTTGTTTATTATGGAAACACTTAGATTCACAATTTACAGCATCTTAGAGTATAATATTTTTCCCATGTCTTCTCAGCAACAGCTACCCTCTCTCCAAGACAAAATAAAAAGTCCCTCACCCTTTCTTTTGAATAGCAAATCCCAGCATGCAGCATAAAGTACTGCTTTATGTTCAATAATTGTTTGTAATAAATACTGTACATAAGCTGAGGGAAAACAAAGAAGCTTCAAACACAAAGGACACCCATGCTCAGTGTGCACGTCCGCTTCCTTGCAACTTCAGATGCCCTACAATAGAGTAATGATGTAATAACTAGGCTGCTCATCCAAATCTGTGATGACTTCGCTATAATTAGGAAGTCAGAAATAATGAGTATTTACCTGCAAGCCTGAAGCTGGCACAGAAGAGGAAATGCTACTGTGTGAATGAGCTGAAGTACTCTGGGGTAGGCGATGCATGTCTTAATTCAATCATCCTTGCAAGCTAAGTGAACCCCTAAACGCTGCTGACTTCGTCCTCCTTGAATGGAATGCCACCTGAGATCCTTTCTTGCTGCCTGCAGCCTACGACACAGAACGGAAAGCATGTGAAGAGCTATCCCTCCTGGGAAGAATCAAGAACAAGGGAACAATGAACTTGTCACCTCCATCATCACAAAGAATTAAAAAGAAATCAAAATAAATGGATTAGATGAAGCACCTCAGTAAATGCCAATTACTTCCAAAGAGATTCTTGGTTATCAGACTTCACTATAAATTACATTTTTTTCTTGGGGAGAGGGTGAATTAGCATACAATTTTATTTCTTTTTTTAAATTGGTCTTTCCAAACAATGAGGTTTGTCCCCTACCCTTTGCCTTAGACATCAACAATGCAATTTTAAATGTAAAGGATGAAACCCAAAAATTGATTGTAACATCTCAAGGGACCAATTTCTCTGGAATAACCAGCACCCCAGATTCAGATGCCAAACGGAAAATCAGATACATGGGTTTTCTTCATTTAATATACTCTCATTCTATATTAGACATGATTCTACCCTGTCTCTCTACTTTCATTGTCCTATTTAGAGCATTTTCATCATTGTTTCAATATTCATTTAATTCTGCTCATAAAAGTTATTTACTAAAACTCTGAGTCCCAAAAGATCTAGAAGGACTCAATCCATTAAGAACACAGACAAATATACAACGGTCAATAGTACAAATCAATCATGTTAATAGAGTTATGGACAGTGTTTTATAGGATCATAAGATTGATTCCTCTGCCTCAGAAGACAGGTAGGGGGATAAATGGGTAGAAAAGGTTTTGCAAAACAATAACATTTGAGTTATGTGTTGATAGGAAAGAGAAGTAGAAACAGTATTTGGGACAAGGAGAAAGGCCTGACGAAAAGTAAGGGCCCAAGTTAAACATCTAGTATTTACTTGAGAAATGGCAGAGTGAGAATCTACTTCCTAGAGGTTAGGGCATGCTGAGTATATCATGCCTTTCGGACCGGCAGGTGCAGAAGCCTGGTGAGGAGGAAGGTTAAATGTCATGGGAGAGGTGAGATGTGAAAATAACTGCCCAGATGACAGCTGAGGTTAGAAGAAGAGATGAGACTCCCAGAGGAGTGGCCCGAGAGAAGAGGTCCGAGCACAGGCTCAGATGACCCTTCCTCACAGCTCAGCACTTGCACCCACCCTTGTTTTCTTTCCTGGGTTCATTCCCATCACAGGGCCTGGCACATGACTCTTGGGCGTGAGTGCTCTTCCCACTTCCTGTCGCCCAACATGACCCAGGCTTCAGCCTCTTCCTCAGGGGGTCCACCCCAAACTCCCTTCTCTGTGCTCTGTAGTTTTCCTTCATAAGGCATAAGAAAACTGAAATTATGCAGTGGTGTGGGTGATTTACCTAATGCCTGCTTTGTCCTCCAGGTCCAGCATGAGGTCTGCCGCAAAGCACTCTCAATAAATATTTCCTGAGTAAATGAGGAAGGAGCTGTCATCAGAGAGGCTGGAGGTTAATCAGGAATTAGTAGCATCCAGGGGCCAAAAGGAGCAAGTGTATCAGGAAAACTATAGTCAATAAAGAGGAAACTGCCCAGAGAAGAAGCATAATTAAAACACCCAAGAGGCCTACTTCCAAGAACCCTAAGGAGGATGGTTAAACTTCCTAAGGCAGTAATTCAATCAGGTCAACTACGTAAATCAACCCCCTTCCATCATGGCTTAGTTTAATCCTTAACAGGCCCCCGGGCCTTCCTCAACCTTAACACCTCTGCCCTCCATCTCAAACCTCATGTTGGCCATCATGACCTAATCCATGCCACTGGCATTCTGATTTCTGTACCTCCCCAAACCTCTGAACTGCCAACCCTACAAACACTTCAGAGCCAAGAGAAAATGCTAGCTCTTCACCACAGTCAACCTAACCCTGGACTGCTCTATCCCATGTTGACTATTCTCTGAAGTTCTCAAGCAGCTTTGGTCCTTATCACTTAAAAACTTCACATACTGCAAGGACTCTGGTGAAGGAATTCAAAGAGATTCCTACCCCACTTCTAATGCACTTCTTCAGTTACTGCTCTAAGGAAAGAAGTACAGCCTCACAGGTGCGCTCTGAAAGATCAGTATCTCCAGGTCCCACCACTCCCACTGTGGAGAGAACATGGCCCTGAGGGCCTGTGGTCCACAGGAAGATCCTAGGAGCTGGATTAGACTGGGCGAGATGAGAATTTTAAATTGGCATCATCAAACCCAGGAGGGTCATAGTGGTGAGGAGCAATCACAAAGAGGGAACCCGGGATCGAGCTAGAGAAGCAGCATAAAGTGCCCATTATGAAACAAGGGAGTCAATGGAAGAGAGGTCAAACTCAGAAGCTGAAATAATGAGCATTAGAGACCAAAGTGTGAGGCAGACTGGGGTGGGCAGCTCCACATAGTCAGAGCACACTGCTGGGAAATGGCATGTCTGGTTGCCTTTGGTACCTGGAGTCTTGCTTATTTAAAAGGGCCAATGCAAGGGAAACAAATAAGGTCCCCTTGGTTTGTAAAAGCAATCTCTGTGGTTTGAGTCTAGTGAGAGTTAACATGATGAAAAAACAAACAAAACAAAACAAACAAAGCGTCACATACTTTTAAAATTTATGCACCAACTCCCTTAATTTATCAGCAAGTTCCTTGACAGCAATAACTACATCATATACTTACTTCTGTCTACTCAAAGGTGCTGCAATACTGGTTTGCATACAGGCAACACTCACCTCACTTGAGAAATCTCATACTGATCCAAATCTGAGCTGCTGATCTGCCCCTCTCATGCTCAGCCCCTCTCAGCTGATGGAATCCTCAATCTGTCTAGGCCAAGGAACTTTACACCGTTCTCAATCTCCTGATCTCTCATACCCAATATCTAATCCATCAGCAAGTCCTGTCTGGCCCGGCCAGAAAAATATAACCAGAATTCAACCACTTCTCACCACCTTTACAACCACCAATCTGATCCAAGCCTCTGTGATTTCCTGTCTGCATTACTGCACCCACCTTCTAACTGATATCCCTGCTTCCTCCCTCTGTCTCCTGCAGCCTCTCTTCTCCACAAAGCCCCAGAAGTGAATCTTTCAACACTCAATTGGATAATAACACCTCTGCTCAAAACTCTCCAACCTCATCCCATCTCCCCCAGTAAAGCAAAAGTGCTAACGATGGCCTCCAAGGCCCTTTCCAATGTCACCCCTGTATTACTCTGACATCATTCCAACCACGGCAACCCCACCCCCACCCAGTCACTGTGCTCCAGACACATCGGCTTCTTTCAGGGCTGTTAGACTTGCCATTGCCTTTCCCCAATAGATCTGCAAGCCTTCCTCCTCACCATCTTCAGGTGGCCCTGTGAGGCTCTCCCTAATGACCTTATTCAAAATATCAACCTGTCCCAACACATACTATCACTCTTCCCTTCTGATCCTTGCCACCATCTGACATACATATATTTTACTTATTTTCTTTGATTTTGGTCTGGTTTGTCCACTGTTATATCCCTAGTTCCCAAAATATTGCCTCGTACCAATTAAGGACTCAATAAATATTTACTGAATGTAAATTAATCAACAGATATTTATCTACTCTCTGAAATATAGTATTTAATATTCATCTTTAAGATTGATCCATGCATGTGTGCTATCAACATGTCCCACTTATAAACAGGGCCATCCAGAGCCAAAGATGAATAAAGGGAATAAAGACCAGCGTATTCCTAAATCTGACCCAAAACCTGCCCCAGGTTGCACACTTGCTGCCTCTACCAAATAAGTCTGGATCCTGGTTCAGGGACTCACCAGCCCTCTATTCTTGGGAAAGACTCTGAATGTTTCTGGGTTTCAAGTTCCTCTTCTGGAGAACACTTAACCCCCCTACAAAGGACATAAAATAGGGCAATAAAAATCGGTATAAAAGTATCTACCACAGTAGTTGGGGCCCAGGCTTCAATGAATGCTGACAATCAATGTCAGCTCCTTTTCTCCCCTTTATCCACAGAGTAAACACTACTAACGTTCACCTCCTTGCCGGCCTCCTGGCATAATTCAGCTGCCAAGAACATTTTTCAATCTAGTTAAACACAGAAGTCTGTATTCTTGCCAAATTTCCTCACTAATATTTACCAGATGATGTATTTAAAAATAAAAATAAAAAAACAGAATCACTGCAGAGCAAGATAAAAAGCAATCTAAGAATGATGCTTTTCTAAAACACCCAAATCAAATCTGTTAAGATAAAGCCTAGTGTACAGAAACTCATTCAGTCATTTGAAATGTCTGTGAAGTGTGTTCATGTCTTTGTCCTTTGCCCATTTTTAAAGTGAATTGTTTTATTACTGTTGTGTTTGTGAGTTCTTTATATATGCTAGATATTGCCCATTTTAAGACAGATGGTTTAGAAAGACTTTCTCCCAATCTGTAGCTTATCTTTTCATCCTCTTAAGAGGATCTTTTGCAGAGCAAAACTTTTTAATTGTAGCTGTCTTTTCACTTTTTTATTGTGTCATTTGTAAAGCAGAAGTTTTTAATTTTAGTGAAGTCTAATTTATTAATGTTTTCCTTTATGACTAATGCTTTGGATGTGGTATCTAAGAAATCTTTTCTAATTCAAAGTCACACATAAAAACAAACTTCAGTAGGGTTAACTTTTGCATTAAGGTAAATGATTCACTTTGAGATCATTTCTGTATTTCCTGTGAAGTAAGAGTCTAAGTTCACTATTCTGCATATGGTTAGCCAATTAAGCCAGCAACATTCATTGAAAAGATTATCCTTTCCCCATTGAAATACTTAGGTACCTTTGTCAAAATAAATTATCATAAATGTGTGGGTTTATCACTGGAGTTTTTATTCTGTCCCATTGATCAGTATGTCTATCCTTGGGCCATTGCCAAATTTGGTAGTATAAATGTTCCAACTGTATTCTTGGTTATTCTAGGGCTCCATTTCCATAAGCACTTAATTTTTACAGCCATAGCTCTATTAAAATATTTTATTATAAAAACAAGTATGGAACTATAGTCTATTTCAGAATTCCACCTTTTGTAAGATTTCTCTCAACAATAGACCATGCTGTCCTGTTAACCATGAGTAAAACTGTCATTGTTCTCTCCTTCCACCATCTGCCTAGTCTTTCCAAGTAGCATGAATGTTTGAAACTTACTAAAAATAACCCAACCATAATAAAAGCAAAGAATCTCTCCACAGAAAAAAGAAAATCTGGAATAAAATACTCAAAATATTATCTGTGATTATTGTTGAGTAGTATAATTGATGGTAACTGGTTTTAATTTTATTCAAAATATGCATATTTTACATTAAAATTTATTTTTCCTATTATAAAATATATAGATCCTCAATACTGAATTTTCCTTTTCTTCTAACTTTTGTTTTCAGTGGATAAACACAGTGTTATCATCTAAGTTGTTAGCATGAATACCTCAGAGTTTTTACCTGATTTCCAGACTTTGCATTTCCATTTCACAAAATCCAAAATAGAACTACAAAATTTATTAATGCTTTACTTTATTCATTTACAGCTATGTTTCATAAATACTCGGGGGTCCACCTTGCTAGATTTATTCTGAACTTAATAAATTATATTTATTCTCTCTCATTAGCCTAAGTAATAGAGATAGGACATGTTGGGATGTATTGACATCTATTTATATAAAAACCCGGGTGTAACGTCATGACCGAGGCTCGACCAACCAGAAGGAAGTCAGTCCTGCAGGGGTTGTCTTGGAAATGGCTGCACCCTCCCCAAGCTGTTTCCCATGAGGGCAGCGAGGTTTGAGGCAGGAACCCGCTTTCTTTTGGAGCGTGGATGCACTGAGTCCTGGGTCGCATTGCCAAGGGCTGTGCCCTCCCCAAGCTGTTTCCCAGGAGGGCGAGGTTTGAGGCAGGAACCGGCCCTCGGAGCATGGAGGCATATCTTTATAAAGTTTTAATACATTATATTAGAGGTCGTGGTAGTACTGTTTTACCCACAGCATCTACAGGAATTGCTGCAAATTTACTTCTCGGTGGAAGCACCTTTCATTCCCAATATAAATTACCCATTCAACTAAATGTAACTTCAATTTCTAGACTCGATATAAACAGTGAAGTTGCTAAAACTATTAAAAAGGCCCAACTTCTCATTATTGATGAACGCACCATGACATCCAGTCATGCTATAAATGCCATAGACAGGTTACTAAGAGAAATTGGAACGTTGTATTTGGTGGGAAAGTTCTCCTTCTTGGAGGGGATTTTCAACAATGTCTCAGTATTGTATCGCATGCGATGCGATCGGCCATAGTACAAACGAGTTTAAGGTACTTCAATGTTTGGGGATGTTTCAGAAAGTTGTCTCTTAAAACAAATATGAGATCGGAGGATTCTGCTTATAGTGAATGGTTAGTAAAACTTGGAGATGGCAAACTTGATAGCAGTTTGCATTTAGGAATGGATATTATTGAAATCCCCTGTGAGATGATTTATAATGGATCTATTATTGAAGCTACTTTTGGAAATACTGTATCTATAGATAATATTAAAAATATATCTAAACATGCAATTCTTTGTCCAAAAAATGAGCACATTCAAAAAGCAAATGAAGAAATTTTGGATATACTCGATGGAGATTTTCACACATATTTGAGTGATGATTCCATTGATTCCACAGATGATGCTGAAAAGGAAAATTTTTCCATCGAATTTCTTATTAGTATTACTCCTTTGGGAATGCCGTGTCATAAATTAAAATTGAAAGTGGGTGCATGCCATTGAGAAATCTTAGTAGTAAATGGGGCCTTTGTAATGGTACCAGATTTATTATCAAAAGATTACAACCTAACATTATCAAAGCTGAAGAATTAACAGGATCTTCAGAGGGAAAGGTTGTTCTGATTCCAAGAATTGATTTGTCCCCATCTGACATTGGCCTCCCATTTTAAATTGATTCAATGACAGTTTCCCATGATGCCAGCATTTGTGATGACTATTAATAAATCACAAGGACAGAGTAGGCATATTCCTACCTCAACCCGTTTTCGCACATGGTCAGTTATATGTTGCTTTCTCTGAGTTCGAAGAGCATGTGACGTTCAAGTTGAAGTTCTAAATACTTCAGCACAAGGGAAATTAATCAAGCACTCTGAAAGTGTTTTCACTCTTAATGTGGTGTACAGGGAGATATTAGAATAAGTTTAATCACTTTTTCAGTCATTGTTTGCATGACTGTTGTTTTTAAATCATGTTTTTGTTGTTTTCATATCATGTTTTTGTCATTTTTATATCATGCCTCTGTTATTGTTATATCCTTTTGTTACTGTTTATTTATTAATAAATTTATATATTATTTTCATATACATTTTACTAATTTCCTTTCATCTCTCACATTTCTATTATAGAGAAAGGACAAATAGCAATATTAAAATATTTCTGCTAATTAATTCCCTTTTAATGTGCACAAATTTTGTGCACCAGGGTACTAGATTTGAATAAGGTCATTAGGAGGTCTCCCAGGGCCACATGAAGGTGGTGAGAAATAAGCCTAAAGTAATATGCAAATAAGAAGTAATAATGAGCGGACAGGATGGAAATGAGATTTCAATTTCACCAACAGTAAATGCTTTTTAAAATATAATATTTTTCAGAATTGATGTGAGTTGAGCACAATAAACATAAATTTCTTTCTTAAATCATATTATTAACCAAAATTTGTTGAACAAAAAAAATCAAATAATGGTGAAATAGAGTTTCAGAAAATGTGCCTAATTTTTTAATGAATTGGGTGACTGGAGTCTTTCAGGCTGAATCTCTGCCTTCTTTCAACATATGAAATTCTTCCTGGTTCTTTGCCTCACCTCTAATTCATTATCTCAGATATTATTAGTATAAACTAGAGGCCCGGTGGACAAAATTCGTGCATGGGGGTGGGGGAGTACCTCAGCCCCGCCTGTACCCTCTGCAATTTGGGACCCCTACACCTTTTTCTTATCTAGCTAACCTCTTCACATTTAAAAAAATTAACTGAAATACCACCTACTCTAGGAAATCCTCTTTGAACAAATCTCTTTACAATCTGTATTAAGTATTTTCATAGTATATCATTCTTTTTCTTTAACAGCAACTTAGAGTGGATGCAGTGTGCTTCTCATTCTTGCATCTGAATTTTTTCTTCTTGCTCTTGTAATAGCAAAGCTTATCCAATTTATATTTGCCCTTCAAGGGCTTATATTTGGTTCAGTTTCTAGTTGGCTCCCTGTTTGTTTTTTTAAGCAATAAATTTGGGTTGTGATAGTAAGCCTAACTTGTAATCAAGCCTGTAGGTCTCCCTATCTGAATATTTCTATAATACCTATCACTTTAGCATACCAGAGATTGTGTTCATTTATAGAAAATAACAATAAATGTCACCTGTTCATTTGCTCTTCTAGTAATATTTTATAGAAAGATGTATTATTCTAGTAATTTAACTATTACAAAAGTGAGGTGTGCAGAAATAAATCACATTGAACAATAAAGAATGGCTCAAATATCAAAGCATAGTACCCTTAGGGCCTCCCTTGTCCTGTGCCTCAGATATCATAGCATATTACCCAGTTCACATGGAACTCAGTTTCCTTTAAAATAGGAAGGGATCCCATACTCATGAAGCAGCTACTTCCACACATATTTTTCTTTTTATTTAATGCACAGCACATACTCTTTGTACTAATTGTTGGAAAATCATCCTAGCAATTGCCTCTGTTCCTCTCTGTATTGTTTCCTTACATTCTGATGTCATTACTGCGCTTTTATCAGCCACTCGCTCTAATAAGATTTTGAATTATTTAAGGGCAGAGATCATGACTTGAGCTTGTGTGTTCCCTGTCATGGTGCCTAGATAAATACTCAAATGCCATCCAGTCCAAATGACTGTGATGAGAGAGGCCTCTGATTTTTATTTAAGGGGCCTCACTTGTTCTGCGCCTTAACAGAGGGGTGAGTAGTGGCTGAGGGAATTTGAGGAAACCCGGACAGAATTCTCCTCCTAAAAGATTTTGCTAAGCTGGCACCCAGGACCACTGGGCATTTGTTCAATTAAAACCTGGACACACAGCAATAACAAAGGCACTGGTCTCCTACTGCTAATGACAAGGGATCAAACCCCAGCCTGCAGGAACTCACCCCCGGCAGTCAGGACCTGGCACTGGGTGGACCTGGGCTGGTGCTCCTAACTCTGGAAAGGGGGAGACTTCTGGCTGCAGGCTAGAGGCCCTGGACTCTGCGCCACCCACCTGAACAGGTCCATAGCACAGGCTGGTCAGCAGAACGGCTTCTTCCCCTGGGATCACAGGGAGGCCTGTTCTGTTTGCCCTGTGATGGATCATGGGGAGCAGTTCTGTTCACCCCACCAGTGATCCCAGGGAGGCCTGTTCTGTTCGCTTCATGATCGATTGCAGGGAGGCCTGGCCTGTTCTGTTTGCCCTGCCAGCGATCCCAGGGAGGCCTGGCCTGTTCCCCCACCAGTGATTGCAGGGAGGCCTGCTCTGTTCACCCTGTGATCGATGCGGGGAGGCCTAGCCTGGCCTGTTCGCCCCCGCGATGGGCGCTGGGATGGGGGGTGTGGATCCAGGCTGCTGTTTGGCGCTTGCACACGCGCAAGCGGCCACGGGGCAGGAACATCCCCTTGGCACCTGCGCCCATAGACCCAGAGTGGCCGGGGGCGTTCTGGGACCCCAGCTGCTCACAGCCTATGCATGGGCCTATAGGCTAGGAGTAGCCTGGGTCCCGAGGATGTTCCCGGGACCCAGGCCGATCATGCCTACGTATGCAAATTAACCCATCTTTGTTGGGTTAATTTGCACACTCTCCTGATTGGCTGGTTAGTGTAGCAAAGATACAGTCAATTTACATGTTTGTCTATTATTAGGTAAGATACCTTCAACTTCTTGTCCCCTTATCTCCTTGACCTGAATCAATTCATCTACCTCTACCTGCTCTGTTCTCCTCTCATGTGTTGTTGAGCACTGACTCTGAAAATCACATAGCCACGCAAATGGTGCTGGGATACATCCCTAGTATCAATATCAACTGGACTGAGTACTAAAAGGAAAGTCTTTCACCTCACATTAGAGAGTCCTTTTCTCACTCCCATCAATTGTCAACCTCTGCTAGATCATCAAGGGACTCCATTATTTAATGAAAGTCATTTCACACTCTCTTAAAGCACACCAAGCAATCTACCCTGTTCAGGAGAAATTCACTCTATCACACTTGCAGCAATGATGTTTCAAGAATGTTTTCAAACAAGGGGAGCCCCCAGGTAAAGTGCTGAACAGCAACATTTTCATATCACTAGTACATGAAATAATGGACCAGGAGTAAAACGGTGTCACACAGACCCTGCCCTACTCTCAACACCATGAACCTACATTTACGCTCTAAAATTTGAATTTCCTAGTTGAGATTAACAACATAGAGGAGCATAATGGGGGGGGAGGGGGAGAGAGGGGGGAAGGTCTTAAATAAAAACTAAACTTCATTCCCCACTGGTTCTAGAAACTAATATTTTTTAAGCCACAAAGCTCAGTGTTTGAAAGTATTCTGGGCCATAGCTAAAGGCCACCAGAAAGTAGGTCTGATCCTCATATACATCAATTAAAATCCTTTAGAGCCATAAAGCATGCACCCTAATCCACCAAGCATTACTCAAATGATCAAGTGCAAACCCTGCACATTTTGGGATGTGATGAAACAGAAGCCAGCACCTCTCAGACCTGTGCTGCCTATAGGACAACAAGCACCGTGGCCACAAATCAGAATCCATTATCTGGATGCTAAATTTATTTTAAGTAAACCAACAACAGCCCCAGCAATATAAAGATTTAATTATAGTTTATAACAGTGATGGCGAACCTATGACACGCGTGTCAAGGTGACATGTGAACTCATTTTTTTTGGTTGTTTTTTCTTTGTTAAATGGCATTTAAATATATAAAATAAATATCAAAAATATAAGTCTTTGTTTTACTATGGTTGCAAATATCAAAAAATTTCTATATGTGACACGGCACCAGAGTTAGGTTAGGGTTTTTCAAAATGCTGGCACGCCAAGCTCAAAAGGTTCACCATCACTGGTTTATAACATCAAGAGATAAAATATACCCATATTGCTACAGATCAGTGGGAAGCTTCTGAATATCTTCCCACTGATTCATTTACCAAACCATCATCACCACTACATTAGTTACAGGACTTATAGTAATCTCACACTAGTTCACTTCTCTTCACTGAACAAGTGTCGACAAGTGATGTGATATTTTATGGTTCCCACAAATGCCATTATTATAACATGACATTCTCTGACTTACAAGTTATAAATAATGCATCAGATTTTCTTTCTTAGTTTTACTAAAAATGAGCCTTCAGAAAGGGATATGCTAGCAAAGTTATCTAAGCATATATCTACCACATTGTTTTAACTATAAATTATTTTTAATAATTCTATTAATTATGAAATAGCAACAGGCTATTTAAATAACTATTTTAATAGCACTTAAAAGTAAGACAATAGTAAGCAATGTATAAATATTAACCTTCCAGGAAACAAAAACAATCATAGAATTTGGGAAATAAAACCAAAAATAAAACAGCAAATTAATTTAATAAATATTTATTACCAACCTATTACATACCAGGCATTGTTCTAGGTTCTGGGGACACAACAGGGAGTGTAGAGGATACTGTTTGGTTGTCCACCCAGCATGCATTTCCTCCTTCCTAAAGAGACCCTGATATTTTCCAGGTGTTTACTTCTCCTCCAGGGCATTCCCCAGAAACTGGCCCTACCCCTAGTGGGTCCAACGGATCCAAGGGAAATCCCACTCCCATCACCAGAGATGGGTTCAGGAATGGGGCTGTGGCTCAACCTGGGCCAAAGACCCACAAAGACTGCTTTCCTGGGAACCTTTAGAAAAGTTCTTCCTCAATCTTCTTGGACCTCCAGGAGGTAGCTCTCTTCCTCGTGTGCTGAGATGAGAGGCTTGGAAGTGCTGCAGCCATCTGTACACTGACTTGAGGACATGGGGGCTCATACAGAAATGGAGCTGGAATCTCCCAATGTCACCCTGAATCCTACCCTACCTCTCGGCTTCCGTATCTATGGGTGCTAGTAAATCTCAGTATTTAGCCAATCTTAACGGGATGTTCTGAGCAAATGTCTAAAGGCAACTCTTCAAGGGCAGACACAGTCTCTGCTCACATTTATAATCTGCCGGAAGGGGGACACAGACTGATTCATGTTAAAAATTAGGTTCCTTAATTTTGAAGGTAGGCAGAGATGAGGCAGAAGATTAAAAGGACTAAACTCTCCTCAGAGAGTCCTATTTAAGCTGTTAGCTGAAGCATTTAAATAGCTACATCTCAGAACAACAGTGTACCAAATTCATCAATTCCCAAGGATACTGAGAGATGACTAA
Organism: Myotis myotis; assembly: GCF_014108235.1. Lineage (NCBI taxonomy): Eukaryota > Metazoa > Chordata > Mammalia > Chiroptera > Vespertilionidae > Myotis > Myotis myotis. Next base: position 114,224,798 of record NW_023416335.1, read on the forward strand.
TTTTACTTATGGCTTATTTTTTCTTCTACAGACTAACTTGACCTTTTACAATTAAACATTAATATGAATACAAAACACTCAGCACATAAGCTTATTACAGCAGCAACATAAAGGCATACCCAGGAAAATAGAAATAAATAAATTTATTTAATCTAAGTTTGTAGTTTCTCTAATCAAGAGCAGGTACTCTCTATTAAATTCATTTATTCATCCATTTAATACAGTTTTATTGAGCACCTATTATGTGCCAGGTACTGTGCCATTGGACCCTTCTTTCATAAAGCATTGTTGAGGCAGAGACAACAAATAACCTCATGGTAAAAATAAAACAATAGTTTGGGAGGTTCTACTTATCTCAGGATAATTGATACCAAATCAAGGCCCCTTGAAATGAATCCACTTATAAAAAAAACAAAATTTGCCCTGACCGGTTTGGCTCAGTGGATAGAGCGTCGGCCTGCGGACTGAAGGGTCCCAGGTTCGATTCCGGTCAAGGGCATGTACCTTGGTTGCGGGCACATCCCCAGTAGGGAGTGTGCAGGAGGCAGCTAGCTGATCAATGTTTCTCTCTCATCGATGTTTTTAACTCTCTATCCCTCTCCCTTCCTCTCTGTAAAAAATCAATAAAATAAAAGTTTGGAGCATTTAAAAAACTTTTTTTGAAAAAAAAATTTATAATAAATTATGAAAGAAAAAGAATAATTTATGTGGTAGCCAACTCCCAAGATTGACTGAAATGATCCATAACTCCTGGCATTCTTGTACTCCAATAGGTCCAATCCCCAGTGAACCAGAGTTGGCCCTGTGTGACTAATAGTTGGTAAAAGTTACAGTATGTGACTTCTGATTCAAAGTCAAAACAGGCATTAAAGCTTCTACTCTGGCCTCGTGAATCACTTGCTCTGAAGGAAGCTAGCCATCATGCCATGAGGACACTTAAGCACCCTCATAGGAAGACCCACATGAAGAGAAAATAAGGCCCCAGGCCAACAGCCAGCCATATGAAGGAGCCATTGCAGCCTAGTCACACCTATAGATGACTGCTGCCTCAGCTAATATATGACTGCAATTAACTGAGATGCCCCAAAAAAGAACTAGCTAGCCAACCATTCCCAAATTCCTAACAGAAACCATGATAGATAATAAATGTCCCTTGTTTTAAGTTTTGTGTGATTTCTTACACAAAATAAATTGAATACTTTATCTTGAAAACGGTCTTTTAAAAAGTTTATTTCATCTATTTAAAATATTTTTTAAAATCATTCTTATAGCAAAAGTGTGAATCAAGTGTTGATTAGAGAGCTGGATAACAATTCCCCCAAAATACTGTGCAACTGCATAATGCAAAACCTTATTTTCACTCTGAACTTTTATCAAACAATAATAAAGAGGGTGATTTTTATAAAAAAATAATTTTCTTAGAGTAGCTCTTTGATTTACAAATCCTTGTCCATTACATCTTATTCCAACTATGAACTCATAAACCTCTGCTGGCTCTTTATTAGTCATTACCATAGTACATGCATGGTTTTAGTAGTTTAACATCACCATCATAAAAATCCTGAAATTCTGCATAGCTAACAATATGTGTAATTTTTCTTTGGAATCAATTAATACTACATTGTTGTAAATATCCAACTATCAACTAAAGATTAAATAATACAAGACATTAAAATGATGAATGGAGATGAAGGCTAATGTTAAGGCAAGAGGTTTTTTTTAAATGATACTAATTTTATATGTTATCAATTCACATATATTTTTATATTATGACTAGAGGCTCAGTGCATGAAATTCATGCACAATGAGGAGGGGGTCCCCTCAGCCCAGCCTGCACCCTCTCCAATCCGGGACCCCTCAGGGGATGCCTGACTGCCGGTTTAGGCCCAATCCCCAGAATCGAGCCTAAGCCGGCAGTCAGACATCCCTCTCGCAATCTGGGACCACTGGCTCCTAATTGCTCACCTGCCTGCCTGCCTGATTGCCCCTAACTGCACCCCCCCCTGCTGGCCTCATCACCCCCAACTGCCCCCCCCCCGTTGGCCTGGTTGCCCCCAACTGCCCTTGCCCCCCACTGGCCTGGTCGCCCCCAACTGCCCACCCTGCCATCCTGGTTGCCCCTCACTGGCCCCCTCTGCTAGCCTGGTCGCCCCTAACTGCCCCCCTGCTGGCCTGGTCACTCCACGCAGCCTGCTGCTCAGTCATTTGGTTGTCCCTCACTAACCCCCTGCCAGCCTGGTCGCCCCACGCAGCCTGTTCAGTCGTCCGTTCGGTTGTTTCAGTTGCGACGGTCGCTTAGGCTTTTAAATATATAGGTGATAATAACCTCCCTATTCAACATTGTAGAAGGCTTTAATAATTAATATTTGGATACATATGGCAGCCTTTACAGAAGGACTTGACCTCATTCTAGAATAGATTGGGTATCACAGGTTTCCAGAGAAATGACACTTGTGCTTCCATCCAGATGACCAGAGTGGGTTAACCTAACAAAGAAATGAGAATAACACAGGGCAGATAAAACAGGATGTTCCTTAAAGATTCCTTGAAGGGAGCAAATGTTTCCTTACAGCATGTTCAAGAGTCTCACAGATGTGTCATTGAAATATACTAATCCTTACTGTATCTCCATACCTCCATTTTGATGTGCTGGCAATATCTTTTTTCAGTTTTCATTTGTCAAAAAAATGTCTTTGTTTTGCCTTTGTCTTTGGAGGATATTTTCACTACATATAGAATTTTAGGTTGGCAGTGATTTTCCTTTATCTTTTTTAACACATCATTTCATTGTCTTCTGGCTTTCACTGATTCTATTTTTAAAAGTCAGCTGTCAATTGTATTGTTATTCTGTAGAAGTTATAGTGTATTAGGGTTTGTGAAATTTTCTGTATCTATTTTCATCAAATTTGGAAAATTCACACTCATTATCCCTTCAAGTTTGCTTATGCCCCACAAAATGCCCTTTAGGTGCCCTATGGATCTCAAACTTACCATATTCAATATAAAACTTTAGGTTTTCTCCCCAAACCTACTATTCTCTAAGTCTGCTCAACTAAGTAAAAAGCACATCTATCCAATTGCTCTGAACAGATATCTAAAAGTACTCCTCAGTTCCTCTCTTTCCTTCACACCCCCTCAAATCCAGCAACACATCTTTTGGAGTATACTCTTCCGCAGTCTCTTTCTCAGCTGCCATGATCACCGCATCCATACCACTTCTCTCTTATGCAGACTCCTTGTACAGAAGTCTCCTTACTGGACCCTGCAGTCTATTCTCCACACATAATCACAGTCACTTTTTTAAAGCATGAATCAGGTCATATGCTTCCTTCCCTTCCTGGAAATCTCTAATGTCTTATTACCCTAATAGCTCCTAGGAGCTGCTTCTATGTCTTCCTAACCACCATTCTTGACCAACTGCAAATCTAAACAAACTTGATAAATCCAAAATAATCAACATGCTTAATCATTACCAGAAGCATGGACACTGATGACCATGGCAACCAATGTGAAGAGATCTTGAGTGGCCCAGCAAAGAACTTCACTGAAGAAGAGATGAGAGAAGCTGTGAGGTGGAATTCCACTCCAGAGGGCCTTCCTCCCTCCTCCCACATTCTGTCATCTGTCTACTTCTCCAGGTGAGGCCATTTGTCCTACCATTCAGAAAATGGAAATAATATCCAGATTGTTGTTGTTTTACTACCCAAACAATAAAGATATTTCATTTGGATTCTTCCTTAAGCTCTAAGTATTTTTTAACGTAAAAATTCCAATCACCACTATGGAAAACAGTATGGAGTTTCCTCAAAATGTCAAAAATGGAACTCCCATTTGACCCACTAATCCCACTTTTAGGACTAAATCCCAAGAAACCAGAAACACCAATCAGAAAGGATGTATGCACCCCTATGTTCATAGCAGCACAATTTACAATAGCTATTTGGAAACAGCCTAAGTGCCCATCAGCAGATGAGTGGATTATAAAACTGTGATACATCTACACAATGGAATACTACATGGCTATAAAAAAAAGAAGGAACTTTTACCATTCACAACAGCATGAATGGAACTGGAGAGCATTATGCTAAGTGAAATAAGCCAGTCGGAGAAAGATAAATATCACATGATCTCACTCATATGTAGGATATAATGATCAACATAAACTGATGAACAAGAACAGATCCAGAGACAAATGGTAGGGGAGGGGAGGTTAGAGAGCAACCAAAGGACTTGTATGCATGCATATTAGCATAACCAATGGATACAGACACTGGGGAGGTGGGGCTTACCCGGGATGGGAATGGTTGGGGGTGGGGGGCGTCAATTGGGGAAAAGAGAGACATATGTAAAACTTTAGACAATAAAAAAATAATAATATCCCACATACCTTTTTACTAATGTGTATAAAGAAATCAGAGTCTGTATCACCCAAGAGTAAACATTTTAAAGTAATTCAAACATTTGATGATAACCAAAACTGTTTCTGTATTGCACAGAAAATAGACATAATATAAAGGGATGTACTCCCTTAGTTTTTTGTTATACTACTTATTTTTAACAAAACCCTATGAATATCACTGAAATGAAAAAGTCTTCCTTCACAATGAAAATTAACTTATAAATGGACCAATTAAAGTCCAGCCATTGTTAAATTACTTTAAGAACCAGTTAATATGAATTAGAATTTAATAGCTTTGAAAGGGCCCTATGATCAATGCCAATGTGAAGTCATTTGAACAATGAGCTATCCATTTAAACATTGGAAGTTGGCTTTAATTAATTAGCTTTGAGAACTTACAAACCAGAGAAAGTTAAGAGAGTTAAGTCCAACTGGGGCAGGAGTTAAAGACAGAGTCAAGATTCTGAAGAGCTCTTCAATAGCTCTAAATATTCCTTCCTTTTGCAACAGATTTGCAGATGATCAAATAACCCTGTGTAAACATTACAGTGGGAGGCTTTGAAAGAGAAGTTCTGATAATTTTCCTAGTTACTACTTCTGTTTGAAGGCCTTCACCTTTTTGCTTGTACCCAGAGCTAATGGGAAACCAAGAGCATCCTGGATATACACGTCATGGAGTGGGAGTCTGGGAAAAGTCCTGGAAAGTGTTAGGTTAGGTGGCTCAGGAGGCGGCGCAAGAAATAGAGTCCAGTGAATCAGAAAAGAAAGGAAAGGAAAAGGTTTATTCTGCGTCCCCGGGAGACCCACGTACCCCAAGGACAGGGCACGTGGATTCACGTCAACAGGGAGGGGGGTGCTTTTTTTTTACTGCGGTTGGGTGAGGGGCGGGGACATGAGCTGAGGAATTCTCTGCTGCAGGGAATGGGCGGAATATTCAGGACGAAGTTCTTATCTGTGTGGGGGTATGTGAATTCAGGGAGAAGAAGCTGGTATCTGTGTCTGGCACCTTGATCTGTGAGAAATTCCAGGGGAAGTCCATTATCTTGTCATGTCTGCATGTATCCGATCCTGGGCTCTCTCCGACCTAACAGAAAGCACCCAGCCAAATGCTTCCCAAACTCTGTTCTGAAATAAAGTTATCAACCGACTCATGGTGAAGGCTTTTTAATGACATATAGTGAACTTTTTATAAAGCTGGACTTATTCTATCTCCAAGGGACTGATAGTCTGAGATCATAGCTGTGAACAAAAGGGGCCACATGCTGACCTGACAAGCTCAGGGGAGGCCTGCATGGCAGTCTTGCAAACTCAGAGACCTAAAGTAACCACAAAGGATGGTCTGAAATTAAACTTTAACTAAAAGCAGTTATGGCGGGCAGTTATGTCCTAAGCCAGTATCTTCACTGACAAGGTCAACCTTTACCTTAACTGAGCCTATCTGTCTTTATGCATCTATAATAACATACCCTTGAAATGTCTGGGTAATTTGTAACTTCCCTTTTTTTTTGAGCCCCTGGGGCACAACCAAATGTGCTAGGTGCCAGGAAAGATACCACAAATTCTTTCATTATCATGTTAATTATTCCTGCACTCCCCTACATATGTGTCCATCATTTTACTTTTTATCCAATCCCAGGGGTTTCAGCCCCTTACCTCCCCCCCCCCACCCCTCCCCGCCACTTTGCTTTATCCCACCTACTAAATCTATCACCAATGAATTTCATGTAACCCATCTAAGTCCCTCCTTTGATTGCAATGTATAAATACAAATGTGCCAGAAGCCAATTCCAGCATGACAGCAGGGCTGAATCTGGGAATGGCTGATGGCATTTCCCCAAACCTGAATAGGATACTTTAAATTGATTGTTTGCTACCAGACAGCTCAGGGCATCTTAATTTACATGTTATTGCCTTCTACTGGCCAAATACCTGAACAGCCATAGGCTAATTCCCACATTCTGACAATGGACTCTGTACAGAAAACCCTGACCCTTTGAAGTGTATATCTCTGCCTCACCTCGGGAAAATTGTGTTAATAAAAAGCATGGGGTCCTGAGATGAGGAGATCTTAGTTTTCTTTAAACTAGGTTCCTCTGACCCCCAAATGCCTTTCAAAATTATGCTTCGTCTCTGGACTCCTATTTAATCTACGCACAGCCTTCTCCAGATTCCAGAACCCTTCTAGATGCCGGATCAAGACCCACCGGGGTTAAATGTCACCCAACATCCGGCATTACAAATGTAACCCACCATTCTCCGGAGCATTATCTCAATTCCTTGAGGTTCTGCTTCCAGCATATGTCGACAGTTTGGCTCAAATAAACTCACAAAAATTTTTTACAGTTTTCATTGTTTTGGTGGTTTTTTTTATGTTAACATAGCTTTCCTACTTCTCTGGAGTTAAAACATCCTTCTTTTATTCACTCTCTATAGGCAATAAATACAAAGAGAGATTGACAATACGGTGGTGGGTGATGACTGCACATTTCTTAACTACTTAGTTGGCAAAATTAAAATTTGAAATATTTTTCTAAGGACTATCCCTATAATCCAAAAAGCTAAGGATGCACTGATGTAGACCAAGTCTTCCCTAAGACCTGAGTCCTGCTAATGGATGAAAGTCCAGCAGGAGAAATAAGAGCAGAAGCAAACTGAGCAGGAGAAATACCCTGGGGAAATGGCACCAGGACCAGCAGTATAACACTGTGACGAGTCACCCACTCTTCCCCCTACAGGTCTAACTGGAAAGATGAGAGATGAGCTTACTAGAACTCCGGCATAAACAAACAGACCACCACCAGTATTTACCTCTGATGACTCTGGGTGAGAGTAAACCACTGCAGAAATGTAGGATCCAAGGCAAAAAAAGAGATGAATTTATCACACAGGACAACGCTATTGGAAGATAATAAACTACACATTAGTATACCACAGTGTGAATTTTCACAAAGTAGGCTAACGTGCAGTTCCAAACCTCACTAGGCTGTTAATGTGGGAGAAAATGCTGTTTTTCTGACATCCATTTCCTGCCACTTTTTCTTTAAAGCAATCCTGCAATCCCTTCATCCCTGTTGAAGCTGATAAAAATGAATAACATGAACAGAAGATGCTTTGAATTTCTTAGAAGCAGGTACAAAAATTATGCAGTTGTCTAATTATTTGTGTTGGTCTTTTAGGGATTTCCTTCAAAGGATCATAATATCCAAGGACTTCAAACCACACGGACCCTGGAGGCTGAGCAAACAACTCAGATCTTGGCAATGACAGCTGTGCACAAAAGGCCTGGCACTTGCAGTCACTCCCCTGGGTCCTTTACCAGTATTTCAGAAGAAAGAAAAGAGTCTGCAACCGTCACTGTGACAAAACAGTAAGCATGGGATGCAGGTGCGAGAGCTGCCTGCATCCTCATGACAGCCGAACAGAGTCACACCGCTGGGATCACAGTCGGGGTACAAGAAGACGTCTCATTCTCTGCCTGACACAGGAGCGTCCAATGTTCTTCATCTTAATATAGAAGGAAACCCCTACATACTGATTAAGGACGACAACAGAGCTTAAATACAATGTGTGTCCTCTGGTGTGAAAACCTTTAATTTTTCCTCCCACTGGATATTTGTAAGCAATACAAAGTGATGTTTGACAGGAAAGAGAAGAAAATCAGTGGCGAGACCTTGAATCCCTTTCCTCCTTCCCCAGAAGCCCCTGGCACTATTAGCAGGCCCAGAACTTTCCCTCTGCATTGTTGGTCAGTATGGTCTTCCTCCGTTTGTTTCTTACCATTTTTTCTTAAATTTTAAAATTTATATTAAATCAATATGAGGGGAGAAGTGAGAAGAAAAGAGAGCTTTGATTATAAACCCCAAAGAGTTCAAGCCACGAGCCAGTTTTATTTAGGAGTAACAAAGAGGGGAGTATTTGCTTAATATAGAGCAAAGTTCCCCTAGAAGCTAAATTTTTGGCAACTGTCTTGCACAAGATTAGACCGGCTCACACTCGTTCACCATCATTCACCCTCCTCCACCTACCATCTACCACTGCAGCACAGAGGTACAATTTAAGATTTGACTTCTGTTTTCATGAGTTTGCAGGGACTTAAGAGAGTAGTTATGGAACTTCACATTTGCTTGAGTAGCAGGTGTAAGATGCATTTGATTCCTTCATGATCCTATTACTGTCCTTAAAAACTTTACCTACATTTGCCCGGCTGGTGTGGCTCAGGGATTGAGCGTGAACCCATGAAACAGGAGGTTGCAATTCAATTCCTGGTCAGGGCACATGCCTGGTTGCAGGCTCAGTCCCCAGTAGGAAGCGTGCAGGAGGCGGCCCGTTGATGATTCTCTCTCATCACTGATGTTTCTCTCTCTCTCCCTCTCTTTGCAGCCAATAAAAAAAAAAAACATTTTAAAGAAACTTTACCTGCATTTTAAAATTAATATCTCAATTTCAATATCTTCAATTATTATGTTTTTGGAGGATAGAGCAACTTTAAAATGTAGGCACAGAAGATATATACAAAGGGACATCCAATAATCCTTCTATCAACCTTGTATTGGTTACTACCAGAGAAACCTGTCCAGTTGTCAACCAAAAATTAAAACTAAATTAAAACTATTAAGAGTGAAAATGAAAATTCTATATACTTTCTTTAAAAACCATTCTTTGCAACCATTCTCTGAATTTTATATAAAAACATCTTTAAAATAAGATGATTAAATTTTTGAAACCTAACTGTAAACCAAGAATCAGTCATTTTGGTATTTTAACACAGGCTATTTCTAACCCCTAGTTGTCAGCAGTCAAGAAGTGCAAATGCCACAGGAATCAAGAATAAAACCCATAAATCACCACATGCCAGAAAGCAGGAGGCACACACAGCTCTTTGTTCCTATCACACCCTCTCCTGCACACATTTATAATCATCTGTGCTTACCAACTATTTGAATTTCTGGAAAATGATGCTCCAATCATCTGAATTTCATCCGAAGAAAAGAAAGTCACACAGCTTAAGGTCAGCTCTGGGTAAATTAACATTAAGCTCAAACAGGGTCAAAGCAAGGAGGCAGTGCAGTAAACAGCACCAGGAACAGCCACCGTCTGGGGCAGACGCAGAACGAAGTGCACACATGTGCTCTGTGCAGATAGCAAACATCTCACTAATTTGCATCAGAACCTAGCTGGGGAAGCACTAAAATGCACTCTTCATGAAAAATTAAACACACCATCCTGGACACCCCCTCCTCTCACTTTGGCCTTTTAAAGATAAGTAAGAAACCCTTAAAATAATATATTAGCTTTTGAAATGAAGATAAGTAGGAATTCAAATGCTATGCAAAGTTTTTCAATAGCCTCAGACAGTTTGTTTCTAGTTTTCTTTTCAAGAAAACCGTTTGGCTCCTTCATCAAGGAAATCATGAGAGAAGCAATTACAAAATGCAGCAGCAGCTGAGCATCCAGGAGCGTCACTCCAGTGCACCCTGTCCTCCCTCAATTGTCACCATGGGGAAACCCACTGTTCCCCAGGGCACTGCTCTTTCTGCGCCTGCCCAATCAATAGGCTAATTTTAGGTAGAATATCTTAGAAATGCCATAATCCATCCCATGGTACAAGGATTCCAGCATCAGCCAAAACCCTGCATGTTACACAGCACAAGTTGTATTTTCTCCCTCGTTTAAAAGGTGCATACTTGGTGCTAAAACAATCTGCATAACTAAACTCAGCCTCCATTATCAGGCACTAACATCTTATCTAATAAAGAGGGAATATGCTAATTGACCCTCACACTGCCACAAAGATGGCAGTGCCCACAGCCAATAAGGAGGGAATATGCTAATTGACTGCCCTGCCCTCAAAGATGACGGCGCTCACAGCCACAAGATGGCTGGCAGGAAAGAGAAGTTGTGGGCGATTAGGCCAGCAGGGGAGGGCAGTTGGGGGCGACCAGGCCAGCAGGGGAGAGCAGCTAGGGGTGACCAGGCCAGCAGGGGAGGGCAGTTGGGAGCAACCAGGCCAGCAGGGGAGGGCAGTTAGGGGCCACCAGGCCAGCAGGAGAAGGTAGTTGAGGGGGACCAGGCCAGCAGGGGAGGGCAGTTAGGGGCGACTAGGCTGGCTGGGGAGGACAGTTGGAGGCAACTGAGCCAGCAGGGGAGTGTTTAGGGGGTGATCAGGCTGGCAGGCAGAAGCAGTTAGAGGTAATCAGGCAGGCAGGCAGGTGAGTGGTTGGGAGCCAGCAGTCCCGGATTGTGAGAGGGATGTCCGACTGCCGGTTTAGGCCTGATCCCACAGGGACACATGATCCCAGCAGTTGGACATCTCCCGAGGGGTCCCAGATTGGAGAGGGTGCAGGCTGGGCTGAGGGACACCCCTCCAAGTGCACAGATTTTGTGCACTGGGCCTCTAGTAGGAATCATAAAGTCATTTGGAAGCACAAATAGCTGAGAATAGCCGTTTGCCAACTTGGAGTTTTTGCTGTTGTTTTGTTTGTTTGGGGTTTTTTTATTATGTTTTTTACATAAGACTGAGAACAAAAATCACTGATTCTTTGCAGGTAACCCAAAAGCTGGATTATAAATTAAAGAAGAGTCTGAGTTTTATTCTAGGAAACTGGATTCAAGATTCCATGATGCAGATCCTAAAACATGAGTTGAACCCCCAAAAAGCTTTCCCACCTCTCTTCTATCACCCCAAACTCCTCCAAGGAGTCTACATGGTATGCTCATTTTGATATATCTCCATACTGGAATTGTCCTCCTCAATGTTTATTCATTTTTTAACTACTGAGACATATAGGTCATAATCAATACTGTCACCTCTGGGCTAAAATAATGCCCAGAGCTCTCAGGTTTATTTTGGCTCAAAATATTTTACTGAGGCCCGGCAAGTGTGACTCAGTGGTTGAGCATTGACCTGTGAAACAGGAGGTCATGATTCAATTCCTAGTCAGGGCACATGCCTGGGTTACAGGCTTGATCCCCAGTGAGGGACATGCAGGAGGCAGCTGATCAATGATTCTCTGTCATCATTAATGTTTCTATCTCTCTCTCTCTCTACCTTCCTCTCTCTGAAATCAATAAAAATATATGTTAAAAAAAATTTTACTGAGCCCCTAGAGCAGAGGTTCTCAACCTGTGGGTCGCGACCCCTTCGGGGGTCGAACGACCCTTTCACAGAGGTCGCCTAAGACCATCGGAAAACACATATATAATTACATATTGTTTTTGTGATGAATCACTATGCTTGAATTATGTTCAATTTGTAACAATGAAATTGGGGGTCACCACAACATGAGGAACTGTATTAAAGGGTCGTGGCATTAGGAAGGTTGAGAACCACTGCCATAGAGTGTTCTAGTCCCTCCAATTCCTATCCTCCTACACACATCATTACAGGAAACAATGGGTTTTCTTTTTAGGAGCTATTTTTAAGAGAATTAAACACCTTTTCGTGTCATTTTCTCTACTGAAGACTCTGCTGTGATGGTTGGCACTCTAGTCATTCTGTGTTGCTCTGAGGACACAACAAAGGCCTACTATTTCCATTTTTTTTCATGGAACACTCCACCAGGCAGTTTGGCTTTTACTTATTCAAAGGATAAATTCTAATATAAATGAACCCAACAGAACATTAAGCCCTATTCCATTATACTATTCTGAAGTGGAATACCCAATCAAATGGCTACCCTTCTTGATAAAAAGTTAAAAAGCAACAGAAACGTCAAATGTGGTTTCCAGTGGTGGAGATTAACTGAACTATGCCACCCACAATCTAACTTGGGCCTCTTGGTAATCAACAGTGTTCATTGGCAAGACAGCCAGCTGGAGTCCAGGGCACTGCCTGGGAACACTGCACAGTGGCTGTAAAATAGACCACATGAGGACTGAGTATAGTTCCAAAGGTTAATTAATCCCCTTTTTACTAATTATGTTGGTCTGCTCATAGTTAGGTCCAAGATATTGAGAAAGAAGCATAAGCTCAGCAATGACAATAGGAACTCAATAAAGATATCCTATCTAAAAAGAGAGACATGGTAATTAGCATATGACCTCTACCCCCATTGGCTAATCAGGGCGATATACAAATTAACTGCCAGCCAAGATGGCGGCTGGCAGCCAGGCAGCTTGAAGCAAACATAAGGCTTGCTTGCTTCAGTGAAGGAGGACTCCAACGTTCCCCGCCTGCCACTACCGGCCTCTGAGCTTGCAGTTTGAAACATTGTTACAAATATAGAAGCTAGAAATACAGAAACCAAGATGGCGGCATAGGTTAACGCCGGAGATTGCTGCCTCGAACAACCACTTCAGAGATATAACTAAAGGACAAAACAGACATCATCCAGAACCACAGGAAGGCTGGCTGAGTGGAAATTCTACAACTAGGAAGAAAGAGAATATCATACCCAGACTCAGAGTAGGCGCAGTGCTGAAGTGAAATACTCAGGTGCGGAGTGCGCGCGCGGAGCGGGCTGGCGGCGGAGGGCGCGGTTGTTGTTTTCAATCGGGAAGGAGTTTCAGACTCTGAGCTCCAGATCCGGGCGAGTCTCTAGGGACCCAGACTCAAATGGGAGAAGCGGGACTGTCTGGCTTCGGCCAGAACTCGAAGGCAGCTTTCTCTCCGAGGTTTGCAGCAGTTGCTGGGACTCTGAGAGGCAGAGCCCCTAGGGACGGAACTGAGAGCAGCCATAACTGCTCGTTCCAGCCCGCCCTGTAGATCCCCGGGGACCCGCCCCGCCCAAGCCCTGAGCAGCGCCATTTGCCAGATAGCCTCAGGCAAAGGCTTGATTAGCACCGCCCTAGAGATCCAGCACAGAAGCTCTCCCACTGCAGACACAGCTGACTCTCATAGCCAGTTAGCCTGGAGGTCAAATCACCCCTGGTATTACCGACAACAATCAAGACTTAACTACAAGACTGCACACAAAGACCACTAGGGGGTGCACCAAGAAAAGATAAAAAAAATGCGGAGACAAAGAAACAGGACGCAAATGTCAGAAATGGAAGATATAGAGCTCAAAACCACACTTTTAAGGTCTCTCAAGAACTGTCTAGAAGCTGCCGATAAACTTAGTAAGGCCCTCGAAAAGACTGGTGAGACCGCCGATAAATGTAGTGAGATCCTCAAGAAATCTGATGAGACCCTCGATGTTATGATAAAGAACCAACTAGAAATTAAGCGTACACTGACTGAAATAAAGAATATTATACAGACACCCAACAGCAGACCAGAGGAGCACAAGAATCAAGTCAAAGATTCAAAACACAAAGAAGCAAAAAACACCCAACTGGAAAAGCAAAATGAAAAAAGAATCCAAAAATACGAAGATAGTGTAAGGAGCCTCTGGGACAGCTTCAAGCGTACCAACATCAGAATTATAGGGGTGCCAGAAGATGAGAGAGAGCAAGATATTGAAAACCTATTTGAAGAAATAATGACAGAAAACTTCCCCCACCTGGTGAAAGAAATAGACTTACAGGTCCAGGAAGCGCAGAGAACCCCAAACAAAAGGAATCCAAAGAGGACCACACCAAGACACATCATAATTAAAATGCCAAGAGCAAAAGACAAAGAGAGAATCTTAAAAGCAGCAAGAGAAAGAAACCCAGTTACCTACAAGGGAATACCCATACGACTGTCAGCTGATTTCTCAACAGAAACTTTGCAGGCCAGAAGGGAGTGGCAAGAAATATTCAAAGTGATGATTACCAAGAACCTACAACCAAGATTACTTTATCCAGCAAAGCTATCATTCAGAACGGAAGGTCAGATAAAGAGCTTCACAGATAAGGAAAAGCTAAAGGAGTTCATCACCACCAAACCAGTATTATATGAAATGCTGAAAGGTATCCTTTAAGAACAGGAAGAAGACGAAAAAGGTAAAGATACAAATCATGAACAACAAATATGCATCTATCAACAAGTGAATCTAAGAATCAAGTGAATAAATAATCTGGTGATCATAATAGAATCAGGGACATAGAAAGGGAATGGACTGACTATTCTTGGGGGGAAAGAGGTGTGGGAGATGCGGAAAGAGACTGGACAAAAATCGTGCACCTATGGAAGAGGACAGTGGGTGGGGAGTGAGGGCGGAGGGTGGGGCCGGAACTGGGAGGAGGGGAGTTATGGGGGGAAAAAAGAGGAACAAATGTAATAATCTGAACAATAAAGATTTAATTTCAAAAAAAAAAAAAAAAACACAAATATAGAAGCAAAACAAAACCCCAGAAACCTGCTTTCAGCCAGCTGGGATCTCAGAGCTGGAGTTGAAACAGTGTTTCCATTATAGAACCCAAACAAACCAGATACCTGCTTTTAGCAGCAGAGGCTTAAGAGCTGGAGCCTAGCCTCAGAGCTAAAGCTGGCCCAGAATAAAAAAAGAAAAAAAGAAAAAAAGGAGCGGTTGGGAGCTTCAGTCACCTGTCAGCCTGAAAACAGCCCTCAGCCCCAGACTGCCCAGGCACCCCAGTGGGGACCCCCACCCTGAAGGGAGTGTGACCAGCTGCAAACAGCCATCATCCCCTCATCCAGGCTGGCCAGGCACCCCAGTGGGGACCCCCACCCTGATCCAGGACACCCTTCAGGGCAAACCAGCTGGGCTCCACCCGTGCACCAGGCCTCTATCCTATATAGTAAAAGGGTAATATGCCTCCCAGCACCGGGATCAGTGTGACAGGGGGCAGCGCCCAAACGCCCTGATCGCCCTGCGGCTCTGTGTGTGACAGGGGACAGGGCCACAACCTCCCTATCTGCCCTGCTCTGTTCGTGACAGGGGAAGGTGCCCCAACCCCCTGATCAGCCCTGCTCTGTGCCTGATAGGGGGGAGCTCCCCAGCCCCCTGATCGCCCTGTGGCTCTGTGTGTGACAGGGTGCAGCGCCTCAACCCCCTGATCGGCCCTGCTCTGTATGTGACAGGGTGCGGCTCCCCAACCCCCCGCCCCCCACGGGCCCTGCTCTGTCTGTGACAGGGTGCGGCGCCCCAAACCCCCCCCCCCCCACGGGCCCTGCTCTGTGTGTGATGGGGTAGAGCTATAACCTCCCCATCGACCCTGCCCTGAGTGTGACAGTGGCGGCGCCCCAACCCCCTGATTGGCCCTGCTCTGTGGGTGATAGAGGGTGGCGCCCCAACCGCCCCCCATGGGCCCTGCTCTGTGTGTGATGGGGTAGAGCCTTAACCTCCCCATTGGCCCTGCCCTGAGTGTGACAGGGTGAGGCGCCCCAACCCCATGATCCGCCCTGCTCTGTGTGTGGCAGGGGGCAGTGCCCCACCTCCCCTATCGGCCCTACTCTGTGAGTGATGGGGGGAGCTCCTCAACCCCCTGATGGGCCCTGCTCTGTGCGTGACAGGGGGGAGCTCCCCCACCCCTTGATGGGCCCTGCTCTGTGCGTGACGGGGGGAGCTCCCCAACCCCCTGATCGACCCTGCTCTGTGCATGACAGGGTACAGAGCCCCAACCCTCCTGATGGGCCCTGCTCTGTGAGTGACAGGGGGCAGCGCCCCAATCCCCTGATTGGCCCTGCTCTGTGCGTGACAGGGGGTGGTGCCGCAACCTCCCCATTGACCCTGCCTTGAGTGTGACAGGAGGCGGCGCCCCAACCCCCCAATCAGCCCTACCCTGAGCGTGACTGAGGGTGGCATCGCAACCTCCCAATCCGCCCTGCTCTGTGCATGACAGGGGGCGGCGCCCCAACTCCCCAATCGGCCTTGCTCTGAGCCCAACCAGGGGCTGCACCTAGGGATTGGGCCTGCCCTCTGCCACCCAGGAGCAGGCCTGAGCCAGCAGGTCGTTATCTCCTGAGGGGTCCCAGACTGCGAGAGGGCACAGGCCGGGCTGCGGGACCCCTCCCCACCCCCCCGAGTGCACAAATTTTTGTGCACCGGGCCTCTAGTACTGAATAAATGAAGTCAGTATCTCAAACACCTGAGTATCTTCAAGTACCTCCTGTGCCTATATCCATCTCTCAGCCTTTCAGGTCCACTGAACTACCCACATGCTGAGTGGGACCCAGTTAGCAGTGATAAGGGCAGCAGCAGTGATAAGTTACAGCAGCTGCACAACCTGAACAGCCTGTGTGGAGCCAGGAAACCTGGGAAGCTCAATTGCTACAGGTGCCAAGCACTTGTCCTGAGTCTTGAAGCACAGCCAGCGCTCTCCCATCTAGACATGATCATGGCTCCAGTTTTCATCTATATGGGTGAATTTGATAACCAAAAATCTAAAATCAGGTAACCTCGCCGTCCCCATAAAATAGTTTAGAATATTATCCCACTTGCCTTCCATGCGGCATGGACCTTATAAAATACTTGCAATGATTACTATGTAGTTAACAATGGTGAGCTCATAATTGGCATCTGTTAATAGGAGAGCTTCCTGCTTTTGTGAATATGCAATGGGGGGAGGGAGGACAGTTAGAAATTCACCTAAATAGATTCACCTTCATAGCTTGTCAAAAGTGGGCAAAGTGGCAGAAGACAAAAACCAGAGTCGTGAGGGTGTAATTAGTGACTTCTAACCTCCAGAGAAGGAATTGCCTGAGGGCTAGAGGCTGGAAATCAACTTTGTATTAAACACATTTGTTTTCAGCCGAACCTAAAACTGCTGTGGCACCTGTGAAACATTCTCCTTCTGCTATATGAGTTCTCTTTTCCCCCTGGAAGGCCTACTACAAGCCAACACAGAGGGAGACATGTGTGCAAGGGATAGGAAGCGCCACAGCCCGGAGCAGAAGTGGGCAGCATTAATACTAACCTCTCCTGCCTAAGGTCAAAGTCCCTGAACCTCGGGCTATGTTAGATGCCTGTCAGGTTAGGCACACAACCACCTTAATGACGGTTTCCGTGTAACGGCTCAGGGAGGTGACCGCTGGGCTATATCATGATTTGTGTCAATCTCCCCAGTTTTCCAGGGTGATGTGTGCGCCTCAGATCAACAGATTGTAACTGAGTGGGACGGTTGGGGCTGACCTGAAACGGGTGAGTCAGAACAGGGCGTGAATATTGGAAAGGAATCAGCCATGTGTCTGTGGGACAACATAGCCTGTAGATCAGCTCTTGGGAGTCAACGAAGCCAATGCTACGGGAATGACAATAGAGCTGGAAAAAGGGGGAACGCAGAAAAGATATTGAATGTGAAAAGCTTGGGGCTCTGATTTAACTACCATCACAAAGCTGAGGCTTTGCTGTCAAAGCTCTCTCCTACAGCTCCAGAAGGTCTGGGAACAGAGGACAAGACCACATATGACTACATGTTTGTATGTTTTCCACTTTCTTCTCTTTAATCACCCTTAGTGATAATTCCTTAAATATATACTGTTTGAAATTATAAAATAAATAATGTTAGCACCATCACTCTCACAGGAAATATCTATTATTACATATTCTTCATCACCCATAACATACTTTGCTGAAGACATTTATATAAAATTCGTATATAAAATTTTAACTCCTATTTTTCAGTTAACATTGCATTAAATTTAGCAGCCTGCCTGCATGCGGATTTTGTCTGCTGCCTCTGGCATTGCATTATAATCCTGTTTCCCTGGAGACCAGAGTTATCACAGGCAAGAAGGATTTTTTAACATGCTAATTTTTGTAAGAGTGAACATTCTAAACTTCTCAACTCTGTCTTCCTCAGCCTCATCTGTCACTGGGCGAGTCTTCAGACTGGCTCGAGCCCCTCATGGGAAGAAGCATGCGGAGAGATGGTGTTGCATGGAGCATGAACCAGAGTCTGGTTCCCAACCCCCTGCGTCTGAACTTTAGCTCTGTCTGTTCCCAGCTCTGTGACCAGCGTCTGTTTCTGATGAAGATATTTGTAAAGTGTTAGCCTCTCTCCCCTAGGTTAAGAATGAAAATAACAATGGTTTCTTTCCCACATATGCTTGGGAGGGGGTGTATGGGAAAGAGGTGGGCAGCACAGATCTTGGGGGAGAACCTGTGGGGTACTGTCTGGGAAACTCTGCGAACAGGATCAAGAAAACCAGGCATAGACACCATTCCCATCAAGTGTTCCCAATGGTGACACCATTCAAACCTCTACAGCCATTCCCTCCCACACATGCATTGCTCAGGGCACTGAGCACAGAGAACACTGGCCTCCTAATGTCTCCAAACTGACTCAGTACCCATCAGAGGCCAGATACTGTTTCAGGCCCAGCAAACACAGCACAGAAGGAAGATCCTAGACTCCTGATTGTGAAGAGTATTGCCCAAGATCATATTTTAATATAACAGCAACTATTGCTTACTGGTTGCTTATTTAGTGCCAGGTATTTAAAAATTTATTCACACACACACATTCACACACACTCATTCTATTTCATTTCAAAGCAACCGTAGGGCTGACTATTGTCAAGATTTTAAAGTAAAAGAAACAGGCTCAAAAAAGCCAGATGCCTGCACAAAGCTAGTAAGTGACTGGCTGTATCCACATCAGGCCTGTCCAGCCTCACAGCCTCCCAACCACACGTAGAACAGTATGTCGTGCAGCCTACGTGAACGTGCAGGCTACCTGCAGTTAATTCTCTAACACAATTCTGGCTATCACTTATTAAACAGGCAATGCACCTATATTATCTTACACATTTTAAAAGTACAAATGCACGCCACTCCACCACATTTCTCCCCATTTTATATACCATCCTAAGGCCAGGGGACCACTTTCTCTGTTTATGCCATGGCACCAGGGTAATGCCCCCTGTAAGGGCAACACTCAGCAAGGAGCACCGCCCCTGATTGGCTCCGACCCTGACTGACAAAGGTTCAACCACTTCTGTCAGCTGGTTCTCTGAGCCTGATAAGATTCCCCAATAGACTGGTTGCTTGATAAGAACATCATTTGTTACGGACAGAACTGCCAAGGAACCATCTGCCTGCCACTGGGGAGGAGGACTCCTTTTATCAGGCCAAGCTACAGCTGTCCAGCCAGAGCTACAACAGGCACAACACAAAAGGTGAGATGCACACACTGAATCACTGTCACACCCCTCCCGTGTGTGACAACGTTTGCAAAGACTGAGCACGCACAGGCTGAGGTTTCACGTGTGCGCTCAGTGACTCTCAGCAGGACAAGACTGACTTGACCTCATTTCTCCAGAATCCAGCACACAGAGGAGAGCGAGAGGGAGGGAGCAGACAGGCTCCAAACATGGACTCCGAGCTGAGGCACACGTACCAGTTTAAGCTGGAGTGGGCAGCACACAAGCGCTCCCTGCTTGCTTCTCCTTCAGACCCAGAAAAGACAGCCGCCCCGGTCAGATTCCCCACGCTCTCATAATTACACTGTGCTTCCCCCTGGTTTCGCACGGTGTGTCTGAAAGTGTCAAAACCAAGGTTCCGGTTCCAAATCTCTTGCTCTAGCCTCTCAGCACAAATGATGGCCCAGGAATCACCAGGTGTTCTCTGTACACATCTCTTCAGACACTATCCTTTCAGGAGGAAGAAAATCAAATTCCCTGACACCTGCCAAAAGCTGGCAAAGGGGTGACTAGGAAGAATTCTGCTCATTTCGCCTCCAACAAACAAGCTGTTTGCTTCTTTTCACAGAAAATGAGAAGAGTTACCTGGAAAGAATAAGAGTATTTGCACAAGACAGAAATATTTTTATTATAGAGTTGATCCTTTATGGGGGTTAGGGACACAGACCCCTATCCCACCCCTGTGCAGTAGAAAATCTGCATATAATTTCTGACTCTCCAAAAACTTAGCTACTAATAGTGCACTATTGACAGAAGCCTTACCAATAACATAAACAGCTGATTCACACATATTTTGTATGTTACATGTATTACATACTGTGTTCTTAAAATCAACCAGAGAAAAGAAAATGTCATTAAGAAAACCATAATAAAAATACATTTGTAGTATTTATTGAAAAAATCCCTGTAAAAGTGGACCCGCACAGTTCACACCCATGTTGTTCCAGGGCCAGCTGTCTGTCAAATGGAAGCTGTCCTTACAGGTGGCGGAGGCCACAGCAAAGAGCGCTGAAGCAAGCTCTAACTCACCTTGTCCAAGATCTCTACCACTCTGTCTAACTGACCTCAACCAAGTGCAATTCAAACTCCTCCTCCCAACTCTCCCCTCATGCTCAAGGTTTGTCAACAAACGTAGACAGAATGAAGGTTACTGATCAGTAAGACTGATTCTGAAATGAAACCCCATACGAGGGGAGCTCAAGGAGAACCTGCTCCCAGAAAGGCTGTGCCCCTCCCCCACCGGATCAGCAGGCGTTTCCTTGGATCCTGATCATCCCACAAAAGCATTTTCCAAGAAGCAACACACACATTTCCCACGCTACACCTTTCCTCTGCGTGTGATGTTTCGCCATGAAGCTCCTTAAATAGTCTTCCTTAGCATCAATTACAGGACGATTACTCATGCCTTTAAAAATTCATTATGTTTTATATTAATAAAGTTTCTCCTCAGTAGTTAAGTTTAATAGTAGCTACTTGTACTGCACATTACATTGAGGGCCGCTAACTCCTAAAAACCTTAATCCCTATAGTTTAGAACCCTGGTAATCGGCACACGCATGGGGCCTCCAGAAGCCAGCATATACCAAAGAACTCCAGTCCTAGAAAACTGAGCATCACCCAGACAGGCCTGGCTTACAATGGGGGCTAGAAACATGATTTTCCCACAGAAGTGACTATGCTGAAGGGATGAGGTCCCCAAGCAGTCCTTAAAGTCCTTTGTACATTATGTCTCTGAAGCATCCAGCCAGGCCAGACAACTGTGGGGACTGTCTGCAGACATCCAACCTGGGACAACGCCACCAGCAGGGCACAAACCTCAGGGCCAGGCCTAACTCTTGCAGCACTGACAACCGAATCAGGACAGCCTGGGGGCCAACCCCACTGGGCCTCAGCTTCTCCTGCAAGGTGGAGGCAGCGACACCTAATCCAGAGCATTAGTGTGAAGGCAAATGCAATGGCTGCGCAGGGCTCAGCTCTGCCCCTGGTCCTGAGGAAGGCTCCATAAAAGACACCTTTTAAAAAATCACGTATCATTATCTCTTCTTTCCTCTTCCTCAAAAAAAGGCCTGATGCTTTGTACTTGCTGCCTCTTGCTATTCGTTTAGAGCCCTTTGCTTCCTGGTTACTCCCCTCCACATGTAGCTGTCTTTACCTTCTCCCACCTTCTCCCATCACCTCCCCCACCTGAATGGAGCTCAGTTTGGGGAAGGAGCACTAGAGATGGAATCTGAAGATCTAGCTTCAACTCTAGCTTTCCCACCTCCTCGTCCAGCAAAGTGCAACCTCTGTCTGAGCTCGTCCCCACCCACCCTGTCCTCAGAGGTATTTATGGAAAAGACAGATGGATGGATGATGACTACGAACACTGAAAATACCACAGTGAAACTGCAAGGTGCACAACCCTGGAGCAAACCTGACCTGAAGTAGGCATCTCCCCTAGCCTTGATTTCTTTATATTCTCATTCCCTAAATACTTTCTCACATACATACCCGCCATCAAAACACTGTTAACAAGCTTGCTCATTGCTTTCAGAAGACTACATATAATTTATTTTCTTTTTAAATTTTTCTAAAATTTCTAATTACATAGCTATTACAATGCTATTGACTATATTCCCTATCCTTTACATCCCTGTGACTATTTTGTAACTACTAATTTGTACTTCTTAATCCCCAGCTCCCTAACCCCATCCTCTCTGGCAATGGTATTTGTCTTTTTCTGTCTGACTTACACCACTTACCATAATATCCTTTCTACAACAGCCAAGATATGGAAGCAACCTAAGTACCCATCGATAGGTGACTGGATAAAGAAGATGTGGTACATCTAACCTATTCTCATTCATTCTTTATTTATTAAAAAATTGGAAAAGTTCTGTAGTTTGACTTCCCAAACGATTACTGGGTCCCCCTTTTCCCGAAGGCAGCCTGTCCCTGGCCCTTGCTGCCCCTGGTATTAGTTTAAAGCCTGCTTGCATCCTGGCCACCCTGCTCCACCCGTTTGGTATCTTTACCAATTTTGTTCTTATCTGGTTGGCACCTCCATTCCCCACGTTACATCTGCCTAAAAACTGATCACTGATGTGTAATGCCCCAGAAACCTCATGGACTGCATGACTTCAATCTTTCAGATTTTTTAAAAAGAATTTTTAGTTGGAAATTCAAATTTCTAAGTTTAAGAGGGATTGCTTTTATCTCTCAGAGTTATCTTCCCAAATATTCTCAGTTGCTGCAACACCCCTGTAAGAAACCACCAATTCCACACCAGGGGGGCTCTGTGAAGCAGTATTCATTGCTCTAAATTAAATTTAACCTTATCTCGATACACTCAACACCAAGGTCCTCCCTCCCAGGTAAGCCAGGCCCTTCAGGAAACATCGACACCTTAGAGAGTTAGTGGCTAATATATTCAGTTGTTTTGATTTGATGGCTAAAAAGTTGTGTTCTGGAACCAGAATGCCTGGTTCCATTCCAGTCATGCCTCTTATTACTTGTGTGCATCTGGACAAGCAACTTACATGAGTCTCAGCTTCCCCATCAATAAAATGGACTCAATAACAACATGCACCTGATAAGTTCATGATGAAAATTAAGTATGTTGGAAAACCTGAGCACTGGGCACAATACCCAGCCCAGCCCAGTTGGCACACTGTAAATGACAGGGGTCTCTCTCTGCATAAGTGTCTGTTTTGGTTTGGGGTTTGTGCTTTTAAACTCTACTGTCATCCCACTTTAATATGAATTAAAGTTGAGGATATATTTGCAACTTAAAATCACAGCAAAAAAGCAAACATAGATGCTAAATAGTCCTCTTTGGGGAAAGGACTCTATTCTATGACCAATGAAAGTCATCCTTTTATAAACCCTCCGCCTATTTTCAGATTAGTTGGCCAGCCAATAAATGCACACGTTGATGTTCTGTAAACAAATTTGTCAAAGAGATCTCCCCAGATGAGTGGCAGAGTTCCAAGCTGGCAGCAGATGCACACCAGTGCCAACAGCACGGTTGCTGACAAGAGCAGAACAGCAGCCATGTCTCCAGCTGATGGTCCTCACTCCCCAGCTTCCTACAGGACACCTGCTCCTAGGGGCTCGGCCAAGTGCCCACCTTGGAAATGTGCTGTCCAGCGAGCTATGAGGCAGCTTCAGCACGCGTCAGACCCAGCACACATTCCTGTAGCTGGACTGAGTTTGAGCCCTAGAACTTCTAGAAGCTATAGCAGATTTCCCGACACCAGGGATATAGACAGTCATCCACTGACCCATCTCATGAGCCAGCTCCATCCAGTGTGCCTGCCTGACTTCGCAAGGCAGCACACAAAGGCTTTCATGTAAGGTACTTCCTTTAAGGGAATCAGTTTATATCGCCTTATCTCTTATTTGTACTTTCCCCAAAACTGTTCTGCCTGGCAACATCTTTCCTCCTCCCAGCTGCCCTCCTTCCAGTTTTTAAAGAAAGGCACAGCCCTCACACATCCTGGCTCCTTCTATGGTGCACTGATTTAAACATTTCCAGTGACAATGGGACCTTTCCGAATGTTGGCATTTTAATAAATACTGAATGTCAGTCAGAATCTCACCTGGAAAACCAAATCCATGTTAAGTATCTGCCACAGAGGGAAGTGATGGGGGGAATAGGTCACACACCACCCGCCCTGCGCTGAAGGAACAGAGGAAGAGGTGTATGACCAGAGCCACAGGACCAGCATCCCCAGGAGGAAGCCAGATCCACCGTGGGCCCGTCCAGGAGAGCTGGAGCCACCACAGGACTCAGGTGCTGCTGGAGTCCAAGCGGCCGGGAAAGTGAACTCTGGCTCTTCCCACTGCTCAACCTCTCTCTGCAAGGCTATCAAATAACATGGGATTTTTATTCTGTTGGCTAAATTGAAAAGTGATGTAACCAGTTTTACTTTAAAATATCAATATGTATAATAACCTAGGGATTGCTTTGCAACTTTTCAAACTATCATGAAACTTTTCGATGCTAACTTTTTAAAATGTAAGGGTATATATGATTTTTCAAAATTCTTTTAGGAGTTACGTGAGCAAAAAGACCTCTGTGCAAGGAGGTATAGATAAGCTACCCGCCTTCCATGGGTTTACAGACTAACAAGAGGGAGGGTGAGATGGACTGAACCAACAGTTATGAGCTGTCTCTCTTGGTGCTTCACATACAGGCCGCCCTAAAAACACCCGGGAGGCAGGTGCTGTCGTCTCTGCTTCATCAATGGTGAAATAAGATCTCAGAGGTTCAGTGAGCTGCCTAAGTCCGGTTGGTAAGTGACAGGACAAGATTCAAAAGCAGACTTGTGGGACTCAGTATCACTAATCATCAGAGAAATGCAAGTCAAAACCACAATAAGACATCACCTCACACCTGTTAGAATAACTATCATCAGGAAGACAAAAATAACAAGCGTTGGCAAGGATGTGGAGCAAAGGGAATTGCTGTTGGTGGGACTGTAAATTAGTGTAGCCCCTATGGAAAACAGTGTGCTTCCTCAAAAAGTAAAAAATAGAACCACCATATGACCCAGAAATTCCTCTTCTGGGTATTTATCTGAAGGAAATGAAATCACTTTCTCATAAAGATGCAGTGCCCCCCTCATCCACAGGGGAGATGTCCCAAGACCCCCAATGGATGCCTGAAACTGGAGATAGTACTGAACCCTCTATATACTACGTCTTGTCCTGTACAAACACACCGTTGCACTTAAAGGAAGCACTTTACCACGGCTTCTCTTTGGCATATCTGAATTGCCAACATCACTATTCTTGCACTTTGGGGTCATTATTAAATAAAGTAAGGGCTGCTTGAACACAAGCACTGTGATACCCAAAGGTACATCTGATAACCCAGCTGGCTAGTAAGTGACTAACAGGTGGAAACATCTTCAGTGTGGAGACTAGGAAGAATGGATAATTTGTGTCCACAGTGGGACAGAGCAGGACCAAGCGAAATTTCATCATGATACTCAGATAAAGCTCACAATTTAAAATTATGAACTGCTTACTTCTGGAATTTTCCATTTAATATTTTTGGATCATGGTTGACTATGGTACCCGAAATGACAGAAAGCAAAACCACAGATAAGGGGAAACTACTATATCACACCCCATGTTCCCTGAGGCATTATTTACAATACCCAAGACATGAAAACAACCTCACTGTTCTCTGATGAATTAATGGCTAAAGAAGTGTATATGGTACATATGCACAAAAGAATGGTACTCATCATTAAAAAAAAAAGAAGGAAATCTTGCCATTTACGACAACATGGATGAATCTTGAGAGCATTATTCTAAGTGAAATAAGCCAGGTAGAGAAATATAAATACCATATGACCTGCTTATATGTGAAACAAATAGTAATAACTCGTAGATACCAGAGGTATAGGGAGTCAAAAGGTATAAACTTTCAGTTATAAATATATAAGTCATGGGGATGTAATGAACAGCATGGTGACTACATTTACTAATACTGTATTGCATATTTGAAAGTTGCTAAGAGAGTAGATCTTAAAAGTTCTCATCACACCCGGCCATCAAGGCTCAGTGACTGAGCATCAAACTATGAACCAGGAGGTGACAGTTTGATTCCTGGTCATGGCACATGCCTGGGTTGCAGGCTCAATCCCCAGTGTAGGGTGTGCAGGAGGCAGCCAATCAATGACTCTCCCTCATCATTGATGCTTCTATCTCTCTCTTCCTCTCCTTCCTCTCTAAAGTCAATAAAAGTTAAAGTTCCCATCACAACTTTAGAGGGAAGGCAGGGGAGGGGGTGTAAGAGATCAACCAAAGGACTTGTAGGCATGCATATAACATAACCAATGGACACAGACCAGGGGGGTGAGGGCATGAGCGGGGGGTGGGGGTGGCCAGGGAGAGATCAATGAGGGGAAAGGAGGCATATGTAGCACTATATGTAATACTTTAGAAAACAAAGAATTTTTTTTAAAAGTTTTCATCACAAGAAAAATAAACTGTTAATATGTGCTAACAGATGTTAACTAGACGTACTGTGGTGACTGATTCATAGTATATACAAACATCAAATCATTGTGTTATCTACCCAAAACTAAGATGATGTTATATGTCAATTAAAAAAAAAAACAGGTTTATTTAATTCCACAATTTCTTATGTGACGAACTGCTCCCTGATTTCAAAAGCACGGGAGTATGGTATCGAATATGCCTCAGAGCAGCATTTCCCAAACTGCAATGTGCCAACAAAGCACAAAGACTCATGGTGGGATGCAGATTCTGACTCTGAGGTCTAATGTGGGGGCCTGAATTTCTGCATATCTAACAAGTTCCAACATTTGGGGACCACACTTTGTTTTTTGTTTTTTTGTTTCTTTGTTTTTAAATATATTTTATTTATTTTTTACAGAGAGGAAGGGAGAGGGATAGAGAGTTAGAAACATCAGTGAGAGAGAAACATTGATCAGCTGCCTCCTGCACACTCCCTACTGGGGATGTGCCCACAACCAAGGCACATGCCCTTGACCAGAATCGAACCTGGGACCCTTCAGTCTGAAGGCCGATGCTCTATCCACTGAGCCAAACTGGTTAGGGCATGGGGACCACACTTTGAATAGCAAGACCCTCAAGCAGAGGGCACCAAACTTTCTTGAATGGGCACTCCTTATTAGTAAGACATTTTGAGCATGCATCCCCTGACATGTGTACATGTGTGTATTTATAAAGTGTATATGCCTGTATTCTGACAGTAACTAATATAAGAAGACATACTATCCAGTTAGGACAAGGATCATTGTTGCAATAACAGCTACAAATCCTCATCCTATATAATAAAAGCCTAATATGCTAAGTGTCCGTTCATCCATTCAACCAATTAAAGCATAATATGCTAATGAATGCTAAGCCACTCAACCATTCGCTATGATGTGCACTGACAACCAGGAGGCAGACAGTCAACTGGTTGACCAGTCGCTATGACATGCACCACCAGGGGGCAGACCTTCCAACCAGTAGGTTAGCTTGCTGCTGGGGTCCAGCCAATTGGGACTGAGCAAGATAGGCCGGGCATGCCCTGGAGCCCTCCCATAGTCCCTCCCCACCTGGCCAACCTCCTGTGTCCCTCCCCAGCCCCGATCATGCACCAGTGGGGTCCCTTGGCCTGGCCTGAGCCCTCTTGCAATACGGGACCCCTTAGGGATGTCGGAGAGCTGGTTTTGTCCCAATCCCGCAGGCCAGGCCAAGGGACTCGACTGGTGCACAAATTTGTGCACCGGGCCTCTAGTTTCTAATAATCTTGCTGGTGATTTTGAATTTTTGACTATTTCTTATCCAACAGGACTCTACCTTTTACTTGGCTAAGGAACTTCTCATGCAACAAGTAGTTGTTGTAACAATATCAAATCTGATGTTTTCTTAATGTTCATTAGTACTTTCGCTTGTTAGATGGTAAGTTTCGGGTTTTTAAGCCACACATCTATTTTGTGAAAATTAAAACTAGGTCATGTAATTTGTAAATCAACTTAACCCTGCATACACATACTGCTAAAGGGACAAGGGAGTGCAGGTGTCACTGTTTCCATCTAGATGTGACCTCCCACTGCTTCCTCAGGACTCCTCAGCTCAGAATGTTACAGGTGACAAAGCGAAGCTGCCTGTTTATGTCCTTATAACAAAACATAAGAAAGCTTAGTTTCTGTCTCATCCTGAGTCCCTAAAGGGATTTTATGAGCCTCTCACCCCTTGGCACCCACTTTGGAAAACACATCCTAGAGAAGAAGTTGCAAGAATGTAAGGAACAAGAGCTCACTTTCAGGTCAACATGCTGTTTTCATGATCAAGTACATTTTCAAATAGTTTAACAAATGCAGAACTAACAGAAGAAAAAATTGTGTATGAGATTTTTAACCCCTTTAAAATTGTACTCCCCCCAGCACCACACACTTTGAACTTTTCCTTTTTCCTACTTCTCATGCTTAAATTCTCTTTCAACCAAATCCAAAAGAAGAATTTGAAACAATGAAACATTTAATGTGGCTGTGAATGACTGTGGGGAAGCACAGGACTTGGTTGGAAAATCCATAAGGAAGATTCTCTGGAAGGTCAGAGGCCTCTTGGGGAACCTTGCCAAAGGCGACAGACTCTGCCTTGACTTTTCCAAACAAGTCTGAGCCCCCAGGTGTTTTACTGGAATCTTTATGTTTAGGCTTCAAAACATCCTTGTTTAAAATACACTTCAGATGCATGTGTCTTCTCAAAGATGCTTACCCTGCTGACAGTATCTAATAGTTAATTTTAATTCAAGCTGTTGTTTCAATAAAAGCCTAAGGAGGCAGGCAAACAGGGCTGTCTGGTTCCTTTAGCCAGGCAGTCCCTTAGCCCTCTTTCACAGAAATGTGTGTCAGAGTAGTCATTCATCTGTTGCTCAGGGTCTGCCAGTCAGCTCTGGCAAATAACGGTATATTATTTGAGATATTTTAGTTATTGTTATCTGATGCTGTCTGTCCACAGGCATGAGGTAAGGAAATTTTCCAGAGGGTTTAGAAATTCTGTAAATTTATGTTGTTAAAAAACAAATATATTTATAGTCTTTTAAAATATTTTATTCTAGAAGAATGTTAACTTTCCTTTTCACAAGCCACTGAGAACAAACCTCCCAACCAATGCTGTCCCCAAACCATGTTTCTCCATTACCTCCATTCACGTTTTCATCTAATAAATATCAAATTAAGGTCTCCCGTGTAACAAGACATCCTCCCAGAGCTGACATTCCAGTTGGGGAGACAAACAAATGAGTATGTAAGATAGTGATGCTCTAAGAGAGAAAGTTGAAATAAAGAGAGCAGAGAATGCAGGAGTGCTACAGATCATGTGGTCAGGCAAGGCCCCTCTGAGACCACACTGGTGCTCTATTACATGTGGAGGAGGAATCCTGCGAGCAGAGGGGATGGCACGTGCAAACCTGACACAGGAAGATGACTGACGCACTCTAAGAACAATGAGGCCAGTGGCTGGTGCACAGGGAGCGGGAGGGTGAAGAAAGAAGGCTGTGGCTTTTATTCTGAATGTGATAAACAGCAAATGGAGAATTGTGAGAGGGTGAATGGGATTCTGGGATATCAGGGTGGATACTCCTGAGTTCCTCACCTACACAAGCTCCTTCCAAATAAACCTTCATTTCTATACCTAATTCTTTTTGTAATTTTATACATTTTTAAAGAAGGACCTTCAGAACTGTGCATGTTTCAGGCCCCTGGTCAGAGCCTTTTCCATCTCCACCATCACTGCCTGTTCACTTGTCTATACCTCCTCCTAGACTCTAGGTTTCCACAGGCCAAGAACCATATCATGTTTACTTTTGTATCTGTGACACCTGCATAGTATCAATCCAATACATAAAAGTTACTCAATAAATATTATATATATATATATATATATATATATATATATATACATATATATATTTATACACACACACACACACACATATATATATATAAAGCCCAGCAACTGTTATGGCCTAATGACCAGAACGACCAACGACCAGATGACCAGCTGGTAGCTATGATGCACACTGACCCAGGCTTTGCTGCCGGCACCCTGACAGCCCCAAATCCCATTCACCCACACCCTGACAGGAGGGAGGAGGGAGCCAGATACCTGCACCCTGGACCCTGACAGCAGGGAGGCGGGAGCACCATTCCTTGTGGAATCGGCCATTGGTCAGCTTGCTGTCTGTGCCCTGACAGCCCAGAATCCCATTCACCCACACCCAGACAGGAGGGAGGAGGAAGCCAGATACCTACACCCTGGACCCTGACAGCAGGGAGGCGGGAGCCCCATTCCTTGCAGAATCAGCAGTTGGTCAGCTTGCTGTCTGTGCCCTGACAGCTCAGAATCCCATTCACCCACACTCTGGATCCTGACAGGAGGGAGGAGGGAATATGTCTAAAGACCAGCTATTGGCATAAAATACCTCTGAAGCCGAAAGAAGCCAGAGTTGATTGGCACAAGGTCCCTCTGCAGCCGAAAGAAAGCGGCGGCGTCAACAGAATAAAGAACGGTCATCAACAAGTACTTCCAATACTGGTAGGAACTGCCTTCACAGCGAAAATGGAGTAAATGAGGATGCAATTATCGAACACAGGTGGAATGACTGTTACATGTCAATTTCACCTATCACTAAATTTCTCTGATGAAAAACCATCTGATGGAAAATTTACTCGATGTTGTAACAAAGGTAAAGTTTGTCCAAATGATATACATTTTCCAGAATACCTGGCATATTTTTAAAAAATTAATGATAAACGAAGATTCTGAGAGTAAAGATTTCATGGAAAATATTCATTCAATAAATAGTTCTTTTGCTTTTGCCTCAATGGGTGCAAATATTGCATCAACATCAGGATATGGGCCATACTATTTTAAATACATGGACAAGTTTATCACGGTACTGGAACGTTACATCGTTCAGCTGGTGTTTCTCAAAAGTTTACTCAACTCTATATTTTAGATATGGCCGAAACCACAAGTAAAAGATTAGCAATGCCAGAAAACCAAGGTTGCTCAGAAAGACTCATGATCGACATTAACAACCTCATGCATGAAATAAATGAATTAATAACGTCATATAAAATGCTACATGAGGTAGAAAAGGAAGCCCAATCTGAAGCAGCAGCGAAAGGTATTGCTCCCAGGGAAGTAACAACAGTGATTAAATATGATCATAATAGCGATCCAGGTAGACATAATTATCCCCTTGTAACAGGTTGCCATCATATTCAGAAACGAAGATGGAGAACCTCCTTTTAAAAGGGACTTGCTCATTCATTGTAAACCAGATCCCAATAATCTAACTGCCACTAAAATGAAACAAATCAGTATCCTGTTTCTTATATTAGATGCAATGACATATCCTATTCTTTTTCCACATGGTGAAAAAGGCTAGGAAACAAATATTGCATTAAGACTCAGAGACAACAGTATAATCGACAATAATACTAGACGAAATGTAAGGACATGAGTCACATAAATGCAGTATTATGGGTTTCATCTCTCTATCCAGGACACATTCAATCCTATTTTAAATGCAGGAAAATTAACTCAAAAGTATATTGTCGAATCATATTCAAAAATGGAAGCCAATCAGATAAATTTCATTAAAGCAAACCAATCTAAGTTGAGAGTTGAAAAATATAGTGGTTTGATGGATTATCTCACATCTAGATCTGAAAATGATAATGTGCTGATTGGTAAAATGATAATACTTCTGTCGTCTTTTGGGGGTACTCCCAGAAATATGCAGCAGCGATATCAGGATGCTATAGCAATTGTAACAAGGTATGGCAAGCCTGATTTATTCATAACCATGATGTGCAACCCAAAATGGGCAGATATACAAACAATTTACAACACTGGCAAAACGTTGAAAACAGACCTGACTTGGTAGCCAGGGTTTTAATATTAAGCTAAATGCTCATTTAAATGATATATGTAAATTTGATTTGACAAAGTAATAGCTAAAATTCATGTCATTGAATTTCAGAAACGCGGACTGCCTCACGCTTACACATTATTGATATTAGATAGAGAGTCCAAATTACGAACGGAAGATGACATTGACCGTATAGTTAAGGCAGAAATTCTGGATGAAGACCAGTGTCCTTGACTTTTTCAAATTGTAAAATCAAGTATGGTACATGGACCGTGTGGAATACACAATCCAAATAGTCCATGTATGGAAAAGGAAAAATGTTCAAAGGGATATCTGAAAGAATTTCAAAATGCGACCATTGGAAATATTAATGGATATCCCAAATACAAACGAAGATCTAGTACACAATGTCTATTGGAAATAAAGTTGTCAATAACACTTGGATTGTCCCTTATAACCCGTATTTGTGCCTTAAGTATAACTGTCATATAAATGTTGAAGTCTGCACATCGATTAAAAGTGTCAAATATTTATTTAAATACATCTATAAAGGGCACGATTGTGCAAATATTCAAATATCTGAAAAAAAATATTGTCAATCATGACAAAGTACAGGACATCGTTGACTCCAGGTATGTGGGCACTCCTGAAGCTGTTTGGAGACTTTTTGCAATGCCAATGCATGACCAATCTCACGCAATCACAAGATTAGCCATTCATTTGCCAAATTATCAGAATTTGTATTTTCATTTTGCTGAAGTTATAGGTAGGGCTACAAGGCATAGCTCAACTTTGATGGCTTAGTTCTTACTGAATAGAGAAGATTCTGATGTGCGTAATTATTATTATTGGGAGATTCCACACATTATGTGTTTAATAAGTCTTCGTGGAGAAAACACCAAAAGGACAGGAATAAAGTATTAGGTAGACTGTTCACTTTAGAGAACCAGAACGATATTACCTTAGACTTTTGCTTCTGCATGTAAAAGGTGAGGTAAGTTTTGCTGACCTGCAAACTGTAGGAGGTGTAATTTATGATACATTTCATGAAGCTGCTAAACATCAAGGATTATTAATCGACAATACTATCTGGGAAGATATGATTGACGATGCAATCATCCTTAATATTCCCAAACAACTATGGCAACTTTTTGCATATATATGCGTGTTTTGATATCCTTCTGATGCAGACAAATTATGGGATGAGAATAAATCTCATTTATTGAAGATTGTTGTTGGAAATTACACCGAAGAGAAGGTGCCTGTGTGAACTGTGAAATGCATGCCTTTAATGAAATTCAAGAAGTATTCACATTGCATGGAATGAAATGTTCGCATTTCAAACTTCCAGACTATCCTTTATCAACAAATACAACTACATGTGATGAATCGTACAAGCGACAACAGGCAGATGTTTTGATAAATTCTCTGAATGATGAACAGTTGGCAGCCTTTCAGACTATATATACTCCGCCATCGAAGATCAAACTGTACATCCCAAATGCTTTTTCTTGGATGGTCCAGGCGGTAATGGCAAAACATATCTTTATAACGTTTTGATACGTTATATTAGAGGTCATGGTGGTACTGTTTTACCCACAGCGTCTGTCTATACAGGAATTGCTGCAAATTTACTTTTTGGTGGAAAACCTTTCATTCCCAATATAAATGACCAATTCCATTAAATGAAACTTCAATTTCTAGACTTGATATAAAGAGTGAAGTTACTAAAATCATTAAAAAGGCCCAACTTCTCATTACTGATGAATGCACCATGGCATCCAGTCATGCCATAAACACCATAAATAGATTACTAAGAGAAATTATGAATTTGAATGTTGCATTTGGTGGGAAAGTTCTTCTTGGAGGGGATTTTCAACAGTGTCTCAGTATTGTGCCGCATTCTATGCAATCAGCCATAGTACTCACGAGTTTAAAGTACTGTAATGTTTGGGGATGTTTCAGAAAGTTGTCTCTTAAAACAAATATGAGATCAGAGGATTCTGCTTATAGTGAATGGTTAGTAAAACTTGGAGATGGAAAACTTGATAGCAGTTTTCATTTAGGAATGGATAGTATTGAAATCCCCCATGAAACAATTTGTAACGCATCTATTATTGAAGCTACCTTTGGAAATAGTGTATCTATAGATAATACTAAAAATATGTCTAAACCTACATTTCTTTGTCCTAAAAATGAGCATGTTCATAAGTTAAATGAAGAAATTTTCGATATACTCGATGGAGATTTTCAGACATATTTGAGTGATGATTCCATCGATTCAACGGATGATGCCAAAAAGAAAAATATTCCCATGGAATTTCTTAATAGTATTACTCTTTTGGGAATGTGTGTCATAAATTAAAATTGAAAGTGGGTGGCATCATTATGCTACTGAGAAATCTTAGTAGCATGGGGTCTTTGTAATAGTACTAGATTTATTATCAAAAGATTGTAACCTAACATAATCAAAGCTGAAGTATTAACAGGATCTGCAGAAGGAGAGGTTGTTCTGACTCCAAGATTTGATTTGTCCCTGTCTGACACTGGCCTCCCATTTAAATTAATTCAAAGACAGTTTCCTGCGAAGCCAACATTTGTGATGACAATTAACAAATCACAAGGACAAATTCTAGACAAAGTAGTAATATTCCTACCTGAACCCATTTTCGGACATGGTCAGTTATACATTGCTTTCTCTGGAGTTCAAAGAATAAGTGACGTTAAAGTTAAAGTTTTAAATACTTCATCACAAGGGAAATTAGTCAAGTACTCTGAAAATGTTTTCACTCTTAATGTGGTATACAGGGAGATATTAGAATAAGTTTAATCAATTTATCAGTCATTATTTGTATCAATGTTGTTTTTATATCACTTTTTTGTTGTTTTTATATCATGTTTTTGTTTTTATATCATGTCTTTGTTGCTGTTATGTCTTTGTTGTTGTTATATCATGTTGTTATTGCTTATTAATAAATTTATATATTATTTTCATATACATTTTACTAATTTTCTTTAATCTCTGACACTTCTATTATAGAGAAAGGGCGAATAGCGATATTAAAATATTTCTTCTAATTAATTCCCTTTCAATGTGCACGAATTCGTGCACTGGGCCACTGGTATGCATATAAAATCATTTGTTTTTGAAACAAGTATTCTGATTTCTTACCTCTGTAGATCAGCAACCCAAGGTTTCAATAATTCATTTAAGACGAATTCCACCAATGTCATTGTCCAAATACATGTGCTTACATGGTAGTATTTAAAAATACAATTAAAAATCTTTCAGAATCACTAGCTCTGCATTTGAATTGTGCAAAGGTTATGGGTTTCTTATACCTCATAGGTCCATGACAGATACATGTCCTCACCCTTTTCTACTTCCTGTACCCACCTGAGTCATGGCTTTGGCTGGGACAGGAGTGTTATGGCTAAGACCCAAGAGAATACACCCCACAGAGCACCGCATTGCCCTGCAGAACAGACAAGCTTCAGGCAAGAATAGGCTCTCATCCCTTCCAGAATATATTTTAACTTGCAAATAAGGGATCATCCTCATTTATAGCAATATTCCTCTCCTCTTTGGTAACGGAGAGCCACACTCAGCTGCACACAAAAGGGGGAAATGTTCATCCAGAAATAAATGAAACCATGTTAAACAGGCACCTGAATATTCTGAATACAAAAATCAAGGTAAATTTCTCTACCCAATGGTCTCATATAAATATAAAACAAGTGCCTGTAGTAAGGACAGGTCTGATAATAAAATTTTAACACCAACATGAGGTTTTACTTTTACTGTGTCTGTTGGAGTTTTTGCTGTAGAATGAATCAACTATCTAAAAACTGGCCTCTAGATGGTTTAGAAACATCTTTAAGAAATGCTGCACAAAAGAATGAAAGTTCTCTGCACCAAAAGCAAACTTCATTTTTACAAGTCTCTTCTCCCTTCTATTGCTTAACACTTTATTATTAAGCATATCCTCTGGGCAATTTATGTTTTTAATATTGCTCTTCTAAAGACAGCTGATCAGAACCCATTGCTGCTGGGAATTTCACGCAATATTATAAAAGGTCCAAGGCAAGTCTGGGGAGAGGGTCCCTGGTGAGACTGACAGGGATGCCTAACCCAGTGGGGTTGGCTCTGGCCAATTAGCAAAGCTTATCCTTGGGGACAGCCCAAGTTTGCAGCTGAGTCCAGGGCACAGCAAGAGACATACGCACCTTCCATGTTTTACCTGGGCCCTGAGAAAAGGATGGTGTATCCCCACCTGCCTATGTTAGGATAGCATTCACAGTTCTGTCTGCCTCTGGTCTGTAGACAGCCTAAAAGCACTCCTTCACATCCCTTCTGTGTCCAGACAGGGACTGTCACTCAGATCTCCAGCCAGCAGATCTCAAGCCAGGATGCAGGGTGCGGAGTGCGGACGCTGGCCAAAACCCCCTTGCCTGGTGGGCACCTGTGGGACAGAAGGGAGATGCTTTCCTATCCTTACTGTCTGCTTCAGTGACCATAAAGAGGTGAATTTTTCCACCAGTGAATTTTTAAAACCCTGGAGGTTTTTAAAACCAGAGCAGAGTGCCGTGGTGCTGTCCTCATCTCTCCGCCTCCTCACTCTGGGGCTCACATTCCAGATGCAATGTGCTGGTGGCTGAAGCCCTGGGAATAAACCATGACTGCAATTTGTTTCCTGAATTTGGAGGAACGCAGGGAGAGTCGAAGATTTCTCATACAGCATAACTTGGGAAGGGCCTCGCAAAGGGCATGGCTTGACCTGTTGAATCCTGTGAAAGAGCACTCACGCATAGAGAGGAGAGGGAAAGGGTGTTCTAGAGAGGATGTGGGGAGCAACTGGGCAGAGGCTTCGCAGGGAAACTGCTGGAGCAGGGCTCACGGAGGAACATGTGAGAGCACCTGGGCAGAGCTCTCCCAGCAGAAGCGGCACAGATGGTGCCCAGGGCAGGGCAGGCTGCCTGGCTCGCTCTCCTTCCATCAGCCTGCGCCAGAGTTCAGTTGTTTCTCCTCTAGGGACTCTGGTACGCCGGCTGCTTTCCTTTGCTAGATTTGTGTTGAGTGTGCTTTTTGGTACAGCTGTTTGCTTGTACCCTATTCCTCTGTGGCTTAGACCAAGAGGGCTTTTGTGAACTTCTGCTGAGTTTCTGCCTGTTCAGCTTTCCAAACAAGCTGATGTGAGAACCGATGACTTTCTAGCTTCTCCATTTGGAGAACCAGGTGCCTCACTTTTACTGACCTAAAAATGACTTTCATAAACTCTGGAAGCACACTTCCAACTTAGCTAGCCATGAAAATACAAAAGGAGCATTTGGAAACAAAAATACTACCATCTCCGGGAATATATGCATTTATGCATTCATGTGTTCACGCAACAAATGCAACATTCATTGTACACTATATCACAGGGCCTATGGGAGACACCAGAGGTACATCAGTCACGTTTCC
The DNA here is from genome assembly GCF_014108235.1 of Myotis myotis. Lineage (NCBI taxonomy): Eukaryota > Metazoa > Chordata > Mammalia > Chiroptera > Vespertilionidae > Myotis > Myotis myotis. Next base: position 114,262,044 of record NW_023416335.1, read on the forward strand.
CCAAACATGCTAAGCAATGCCCAAATAAAACAACTTATCTTATGGATTCATTAATTTAAAAACAGCTTGATTTTAAAAAAAAGGCATGTAGCAAAAGCCAAAATAAAATAAAAGAGGTTGATGCCCTGGCTGGTGTGGTTCAGTTGGTTGAGCATCTTCCCATGCACCAAAAAGTCACAGGTTTGATTCCTGGTCAGGGCACATGCCCAGAATGTGGGTCCAATCCCCAGTCAGGGTGCATATGGGAGGCAACCAATCAATATTTCTCTCTCACATTGATGTTTCTCTCTCTCTCTCATCCTCTCTCTCTAACATCAATAAAAACATATCTAATCCTAAATAATAAAGAGCTAGTATGCTAATTAGACCGAACAGCAGAACGACTGTCCGGTTGAAGCTGGGCTGCGAGGGCCAAGGCAGCTGGGGCTGTGAGGGCTGAGCCCCTTGCGGGAATTTCATGTATCGGGCCTCTAGTTAATAAATAAATAAATAAATAAATAAATAAATAAATAAATAAATAATATAGGTCAACAGTGAAAAATCACAACTAATCATCCCACCTCCCACCTAGCTCTTCAACACCCTTTTGTTCAAAATCTTTTTAAATATCTTTGTAGTCACACTTGATTTTGGATCTCGTAAGTGTTCTAGTGAATATGAGCAATATAGGCTAGCTATTCATACAAGGCTTTCTCAACCTTGGCACACCTAACATTTGGAGTCAGAAAATTCTTTGTGGGGGCTGTCCCTATGCAGTATTCCTAGCTTCTACCCATTCAGTGTTACTAGCATCCTCTTAGTGTGACAATCAGGAATGTCTCCAGACATTTCCAGATGCCCAGTGGGAGAGAGAGAAAAATCACCCCCATTGAGATCTAGACCATTCAGGCCAAAAATATTCTTTCAGCAATAGTAGAGGAAGTAATGGGGAAAGAAGGGTGGTAATATTATAAAATGGTAATTAATAGGAAAGCTTACTAGAAGACTCTTCTAATTTAATTTTCTTTTGAACTCAGTACTCACACACCCCTTTTATTGAAAACTTTTCCAAAATATTAGTCTCTTGTCCTGCCAGGCTAGATACCATTAGTGAAGTATAATTAATTATTTTAACTATTATAGTTCTTATAGTAGCTAGAGTTATTTTGCAATATAGAAATTGTTATGCAATACCACAGGTATAAAACAGCAATAGGAAACCAATACTGATTGACCCCCAGACATACTGTGAGCGGCCTGGGAAGGATGGAGAATGGGGCCTGTGAGTACCCCTCCACGCTCCCTGGAACATTCCTTTAAAGCACTGTTTACACATTGAGCTATCCCATTATATTATAAATTCTTTTTAAAAATTATTACTTTTATGTTCTCAGCACCTAGCATAGTTAATATCACAAAGTAGGCATTCAATAAATACTTATACACCTGCACTGAAAAGGGAGTATGTAGCCAGAAATGCAGGTAAAACATGGGCCAGGTATTTCTGGTAAGAAATCTGGGCATTATATATAGAGAGTGGTCAGATAACATGAGGGCTAGGCCTGGTAGAGGCAGAAGGCCCAGGTAACTGCCAGGCTCTGTCATGTGAGCAGGCCTCGCTACACTCCGTCCTCCCGCTCTCCTCCTGAGACCGAGTTTTACAGACAATAGTGCCCAGATGCTGGAGTGCTGGAGCTGGCATTAGAAAGCATAACTCAAAGGTGGCATCAATCTCCAGGGCTGCTGTCTGGTTTCTTTGGATGATGCAGATTGAGGAATTAGACCACGTAGGGAAGGAAATGAGGCCTGCCCGGCAAAACCACCCTACTGACTCCTTATCGACTCTTTATCGTTTGCAAGAGCAATGATAAGACAAGACAGTGCAGACAAGAAACAAGGAAGAGAGTGACAGAATCAAAAGAAGTTTTAAAAGTCTCAAAAGTTATCTTTACTGTCCTCTAGAACCCACTCTAGGCCTGACATCCCCCTGGGCACCTCTCCACCCTCCGGGGCAGTGGATCTCGCTTCTCTTGTGGACCACTGCTGCCCTTCTCTGCCAGAGTGCCTGTGGCCCCATCCCTTCCCTCTGAGAGGCAAAACCGCAGGATCCTCACCTTCTCCTTTACAAGAACCAAACAATAACCAAAGTGCCACCAAAAAATTCAGGTGATACTGACTTCACTTAGAGAAGCTCCACACTGTTCATACCTATTTCAATATATTCCCACTTTTCAAAGAGAGCTACCTTAGGTGATTTCCTGGCAGGCTTTTCTCATCATCCCAAACAAGTATAGTGCAATGCTCAACCAGAACCTAAGAAGGGGAACCTTCCACACCATTCCCATCTGATAAAATGAGAACCTCAAACAATGAATCCAGCCCACACTGTGCTTTCTCAGTGTTTTCATTCACCAACTATTGAACCAGCCCTCTTATAGGTAAGACATTTGTCAAATAACTTTGGGGGTGAATGAGACATGAATCACATCATTGAAGAAGGATAGTGTTCAACAAGAAAATAACATGTTAGAAAAAAAACGATAGCATAAGGTAGAGGAAGGCATCGCACACAGGGTACTGAAAAAGTGCTGAGAGCCAGAGCTCCATAGGCCACCACTTCTGTTATGTCTGCCCCTCAGGAAGACAATGAGTCCTAACCCTCTTCCCTATTAAAATCCACTGGTTTTGTTAAGTGCGCACTTCTTAATAAATGAAAGACACTCTGCTTTCGGAATGCATAACAAGAATGATTCTGCATGAAGCGAAGAAAGCCTGAGTTCTGACAAGCAGTCTATTAAAAACCCACTAAAGTGCCATATTATCTGCATATTTATAATAGTCTGTGGAGATTAACCTGTCCAGAAAATTTAATTTCTTCTAAAGGGAAAAAAATTCAAATATTTAAAGGACAGAGACAGCTTTGGCTTGATGGGCTCAGAAGTGTATCTGTCATTTTGGTTGATGTTAAAATGCTCGCAGGAGCTAAAACGCACCTTAGAATTTATAATTAGCCAAGTGTTTCCAATCTAATCCTTTCATGCATTTTCGTTCTTACAGAGAAATACCATTCCTTTACATCAAACTCTGGGGAAAGCTGCCCTGGCTTGGCAGACCCATGGCCTTCTTTCACGTGCCTCCACATTTAAGAATGTTGGTTTGTTAAACTAGTTCAGATCAATGCAGTTATGTAAATACCGAGACTTGCTCCTAAAGGCCAAACCATAACCCTAGCAGCCTTACTCCCATATAGGACTCTCTGTAATGTGCCCTATTTGAGGGAAGAGTTAAAAAACTGCATCTACGTTATAAAAAAAAATAATAATAACTCATTAACAAGTCTAGGAATGTCAGCTTCTGAAGGAAACTTTCACCGTGGCCCTCCTTGGAAGGGAGAGACAACACTTCCTCAATGCCAGGCGCTATGATGTCGCTGGTGTCCTCCCTCACTATCTCATTGGGTGCTTATAGAACACAGGGCGGGGCTATCCCATTTTAAGGTAAGGAAACTGCAATGCAAATCAGGTCATACACTGCAAAAAGGCAGAGCTGGGACGTGACCCAGAGTCCCCAAACTGCCCATCGTCCTTCGTCATGGCTTGCCGATGACCAGTCTCATCCTGAGTGGGAAGGATAACAGCTGTCGATGTAACAAAGCATAAAGAGGCACCCAACTTATCAAGGATGCTACTTCAAAATCCATGAATAAAGGATTTTTTCTTTCCAGTTTCTTCAATGAAGTCAGTCTTGCCTTGATCTCTCAATATGTGTCTGCTGCGGAAAGGGCCACGTGGGGAATCGTGCCTTGATCATTCTAGAAACATCCACAAAACACCCAACGTGTGTCAGGCGTTTGCTGGTCAAGATACCGGGAAGATAGCAGAGAATAAACAGACAGAATGCCAGCCCTCCTAGAGCCTACATGTTGGCCACGCACTGGACCAACAGGAGCAAGACAAGAACCTGCTGGGGACCCCGCTTCCCTGTGCCATGTGCCAGGTGACTCCCCAACACACGTGGGTGCCCCGCACTGCTGGAAGGCCCTGCTGCCCGTCCAGGTGTCTCCAGGGATTATCCCTATCTCGGCAGCTGGACAGTAAATACAGACACAGCACATTTTTTTTTAAATCAGGATGCTAAGTACAATGGATAATAACTGTAGAAGTATGATGAAAATTAAATACAAAATTATTTTTTGCCAAAGCACATCTTTAAAAAAGTCATTTAGCTCATTCTCCTATGGTGGGATGGAACCAAACTAAACCTTCAAAAGAACTAGACACGAATCTCCAGCCGATCTCCCGGTACAAAGACCCAAGCATCTGCCCCGGGAAGTCACGCCAAATGGCTGCTGTCAGCCAGGTTCCCGGTGTTTCTAAAAGGAGGCGGGGAAAGCCACGTGGTACTAAGAATGTGCAAGTCAGAGCAATAGCTCATAAGACTTTTGAATAGCCCATTCGTTTCTAATTCTGCTGTAATTTCTGTGATAACTTTAAAGACGATGAACTCATCTGACATGGAGGATGCCGGGGACTTTTCCAGGAGCCCCACTGTAAGTCTGCATCCAGGAAGTGCGTTCAAATATGCACCACTCCCCGCTATCTGCTTCTAACAGCAGAGTGAAGCCGTTCCATCTGCCCACTGGCATGCTTGCCCATTTATTCAGCAAAGATGACACAGTGCCAGTGTGATCCAGGCCCTGTGTGCGTGCCCCGATGACCTAGTTTAATAAAATCTGGCCTTGCATCACACAGAGCCCAGGTTTGATTCCTAGCGAGAGAGGCAAGGTCACGGGTGTGTGGCCCACAGGACGAGGGAGCAATGTGTGGGAAACTGTGCTGTCTTGCGCACCATTTAAAGCGGACACCAAAGACACCTCTGTGGTTTCTATCACCTTGGCCAACCGGCCCTGCGATAATTACTGACTCTGCCTCCCCCACCCCCAGCAACGAATTCCCTAAAATTCTGGGCTCTGGATCTATGGACTTACACATTAAAGTATGTTTGGACTATTTTTCTCTTGTTTTCTGCCCATGGAAAAAGAGGATTGGGGAAAAGATTAACCTCACCCTCCCCAAAACATGGAGTCCAAGACCCTGGTAGTTCTAATCTACTCCTGAGATCATTTTAAAGCAGAAAATAAGAGACATGCACAGCTGAGTCTCTTTGCATAGTCAAAATCATAGGGTATTTTCAGTCCTTTTTGACATTTCCATATTTCAGAATAACAGGTTCTTCTTTGATGGAAAAAACAAACAAACATATAGTCATTTTAAAAAATCTCGAGGTCTCTGAAAAACCAACTGTATTGACAATTCCCTCACATCTCATCATGTGGTACATATTTATTTCTAGGATCCCTACAGTCTTGTTCAGCTAGTGACCTCTAATAATAGAATTACCTGCTCAAGCTAAAAGCAGTTTTGTCTATGAAGCTATCAGGCTTCATATTATGGAGGTGAGATTAGCTAGTCTGAAACTCATAAAATTCAAGAATAAAAAAAACACTTTTAAAGGGTAGACTGAGTCTATGTGTCCAAAGGGGCAGTAAAGCAACATGGTTAGGGCACGGCTGGCTGCAAGTTCCAGTTCTACCCTTCACACTTAGGGGCTGGAAAATGAGGGAGGTGGCAGCACCCACCTCACAGGGTATAAGACATCGGTTCTCAACGTGTGGGTCGCAACCCCTTTGGGGGTCGAACGACCCTTTAACAGGGGTCGCCTATGACCATCGGAAAACACATATATAATTGCATATTGTTTTTGTGATTAATCACTATGCTTTAATTATGTTCAATTTGTAACAATGAGAATACACCTTGCATATCAGATATTTACATTATGATTCATAACGGTAGCAAAATTATAGTTATGAAGTAGCAACAAAAATAATCTTATGGTTGGGGGTCACCACAACATGAGGAACTGTATTAAAGGGTCGAGGCATTAGGAAGGTTGAGAACCACTGATATAAGAGATGATGGGAGTGATGAGTTGATGAGTTAGTGTGTGGGCTCAGCACAGCACTGAAGTGAGTACTCACTACATGATAGATATTATTAGCACTGACATGCTGTAAATCCATTCCATCCCATTAAGAACCCATTAAGTACATGGCACTATGTACCTTAAGAACCTTCCCCAGATGATAACCCACTAACTTCCCTTTTTAAAAACCTACTCTGTGTGTCTAAATCACTCTAGCTACAGAGTATGTACATCTTTACATAATCAACATAAAAGATCTCATTAAAAATAATCAAGACAATAAGTTAGGTCTATAAGTGATAAAAATATTTCAATCCAAAAATTATGACAATTAATGATGAGAATGCCTGATGGTTGTGAAATATCAGTTTCATTTTAATATTTATTAAGCTAGTGTTTTCACAAATATTTTCCAGTAGCAAATATCTTACTCCCTACTGAAAAGTAAGGAAAAATGGAACACAAAATTATTAGGTCCATATCACAGGTGTCAAAAATTAGACCCGGAAAGTCTTTTTGGTCTCACTCATTCCTTTGTATTCCAAAAAAGCAAAGAAAAAATATCAGAAATAATATACAAACAAAGTGAAATAGACAATTAAGCATTATACAGCAGGGGAAACATGCATAGAGGCCTCTCTAATTCTCTTTCCCCTTTTTGTTTTTCCCTTTTAACTGATTTTTTAAAAATATTTTTAATTTATATTTTAGCGAGAGAAGAAAGGAGAGGGAGAGAGAGAGAGAAACACTGATGTGAGAGCACAACATCGAATTGGCAACTCCCAGGTGAACATGATGATGCCCAACCAACTAAGCTACATGGTCAGGGCTTAACTCGTTTTTTTAAAAATCCACATATTTCTTTCTTCAAAACAGATCATGTATGTGTGGTGGGAATGGCAGAGAGGTTTCAGATGTAATAACACTTGCCGGGAGCCGGTACGAACAATCATGCTTAAGCTACATAATCTTTACTCCCTGGAATGGAGATAAGAAACGCCCTAACCTTTGGAATAGAGATTGATAGGATTGGAATCAACTGGTATAAATACAGATGTAACAAGACAACAGGAGACAGAACCTAGACACAGAACCTACACAGAACCTAGAGACAGAAGAACGTCGCTGGAGAGAACATGGCAAAAGATCCTGGACAGAAACTGGCCACAGAACCTAGAGACAGAACCAAGCGAGAGAACATGGCAAAAGATCCTGGACAGAAACTGGCCACAGAACCTAGAGACAGAACCTAGAGACGGAACATGGCAATAGATCCTGGACAGAAACTGGCCACAGAACCTAGAGACAGAACCTAGCGAGAGAACCTGGCTGAAGAATCAAGAGACAGAACCTGGCTACAGAACCTGGATAGAACATGGCAAGAGAACCTGACTAGAACCTGGTGACTGAACCTGGCTGGAGAACCTGGACAGAACCTGGCTGGAGAACCTAGCGAGGGGACATGGCTACAGAACCTGGCTGGAGAACCTGGAGAACCTGGCTGGAGAACCTAGCAAGAGAACATGGACACAGAACTTGGCTGGAGATCCTAACCAGAACTTGGCTAGAGATCCTGGCTAGGCTGCTGATCAACTGAACGCTGTCTCCGTGTCATTCCTTCTTCGCCGACTCCGTCCACACCTTTGGGGACCCCTGGACCTGCTGGGGTTGGACCCCAGCAAACACTAAGGCCTGTTCCCCTAAATCACATAAGCAGTTCTCTTAATTGACCATGTGTTCCTCTACTTCTGTAAATAGAGTATCACACCCCCCACGACACACACACACACACACACACACACACACACACACACACACACGTGTTGGCCTCAAGCAGGAATATGGGATATAAACATCAGCTTTCAGTGGAATTATAACTCCTTTCTGAGATCTTGTTATTGTTACTCCTAAGGTTAGGTGATATCCTCCAGGGATGAAGGGACAGATAAATGATACAATAAGAAAACCAGCTTAGTGTTCCACAAAGAGGAGCCCCTTGATTTTCCTCCAATCAATGCTACCAAAAGCACCTAATGGAGCAAAAACTTTTTCCTAGGCCATATATTTTGTGTCTATGGCCTGGCATCTTTTCCATCTCCCATTTCCTCCCTTAATATGAGTCATCAGCTGCTGCCACCTCTGCTACCACCATCCTGACCACCCCTACAATGACCACTACCTCTACCCATGACCCAGCTACCATGACCAGCACCACACCTATCCCCACTACATTGTTTTTCCCCATATACATTCTTTTTGTCCTCAGTAGCACATCAGTCATGTCATATTCTCCACCTGGAGCCCTATCTCTGGCCCCAAAATATTGCTGCACCTCTCTTACATGGTATTTGTCAATCAATATCTATCATTAACAGCAATATAACAGCTGTTGTCTCATCAGATTAATTACAAAATTTACAAGTAAGGAAGAACCATCCATTACAAACACACTAACATTTTGAACGGAACTCCCTTTTACTGGGGAAAAAAAAGTTTAAATAGTCTTTGAGAACAAGAGGTGGTGATGTACAGAATAAACCCGCTTCAGTAGTCTTGGGGATCTGAAAGTACACACACTCTGTACCTCTAACTTGCAGGAACTTGGTCAGAGATTTGGTTTAAAACATAGCTTTTGTTTTCCTTTTCTAGTTTTACCCCTAGAAAGCTCAGGCTGCCCCTTCTGGCCTCCAACCTATAGACACTGTGATCTCTCTGTTAAGTTTCTTTCATAGAACCTAAGTGTCCCATCAAAGCCAGACCCCAGGGAAAAAACCAAGATGGCGGCATAGGTTAACTCCGGAGTTTGCTGCCTCGAACAACCACTTCAAAAATACAACTAAAAGACAGAACTGACATCATCCAGAACCACAGGAAGGCTGGCTGAGTGGAAGTTCTACAACTAGGAGGAAAGAGAATAGCATACCGACTCAGAGGAAGCGCAGTGCTGAAGTGAAATACTCAGGTGCGGAGTGCATGAGGAGTAGGCTGGCGGCTGAGGGTGCGGTTGTTGTTTTCAATCGGGAGGGAGTTTCAGACTCTGAGCTCCAGATCCCGGCAAGTCTCTAGGGACCCAGACTCAAACGGGAGAAGCGGGACTGTCTGGCTTCGGTCGGAACTCGAAGGCAGCTTTCTCTCAGAGGTTTGCATCGGTTGCTGGGACTCTGAGAGGCAGAGCCCCTGGGGACGGAACTGAGAGCAGCCATAACTGCTCGCTCCACCCGCCCTGTAGATCCCCACCCAAGCCCTGCACAGAGGCATTTGCCGGATAGCCTTAGGCAAACGCTAGATTAGCACCGCCCTAGAGATCCAGCACAGAAGTTCTCCCACTGCAGACACAGCTGACTCTCATAGCCAGTTAGCCTGGAGGTCAAATCACCCCCAGTATTGCCGACAACAATCAAGGCTTAACTGCAACAAGACTGCGCACAAAGACCACAAGGGGGTGCACCAAGAAAGCATAAAAAATGTGGAAAGAAACATGACAGAAATGGAGGATATAGAGCTAAAAACCGCACTTTTTCGGTCTTTCAATAATTTTCTAGAAACTGCCGTTAAATGTAGTGAGATCCTCAAGAAATCTAATGAGACCCTCGATGTTGTGATAAAGAACCAACTAGAAATTAAGCATACACTGACTGAAATAAAGAATATTATACAGACTCCCAACAGCAGACCAGAGGAGCACAAGAATCAAGTCAAAGATCTGAAACGGGAAGAAGCAAAAAACACCCAACCAGAAAAGCAAAATGAAAAAAGAATCCGAAAATACGAAGATAGTGTAAGGAGCCTCTGGGACAACTTCAAGCGTACCAACATCAGAATTATAGGGGTGCCAGAAGATGAGAGAGAGCAAGATATTGAAAACCTATTTGAAGAAATAATGACAGAAAACTTCCCCCACCTGGTGAAAGAAATAGACTTACAGGTCCAGGAAGCGCAGAGAACCCCAAGCAAAAGGAATCCAAAGAGGACCACACCAAGACACATCATAATGAAAATGCCAAGAGCAAAAGACAAAGAGAGAATCTTAAAAGCAGCAAGATAAAGAAACTCAGTTACCTACAAGGGAATACCCATACAACTGTCAGCTGATTTCTCAACAGAAACTTTGCAGGCCAGGAGGGAGTGGCAAGAAATATTCAAAATGATGAATACCAAGAACCTACAACCAAGATTACTTTATCCAGCAAAGCTATCATTCAGAATTGAAGGTCAGATAAAGAGCTTCACAGATAAGGAAAAGCTAAAGGAGTTCATCACCACCAAACCAGTATTATATGAAATGCTGAAAGGTATCCTTTAAGAAGAGGAAGAAGAAGAAAAAGGTAAAGATACAAATTATGAACAACAAACATGCATCTATCAACAAGTGAATCTAAGAATCAAGTGAATAAATAATCTGATGTACAGAATGAACTGGTGATTAAAATAGAATCAGGGACATAGAAAGGGAATGGACTGACTATTCTTGTGGGGGAATGGGGTGTGGGAGATGGGGGAAGAGACTGGACAAAAATCGTGCACTTATGGATGAGGACAGTGGGTGGGGAGTGAGGGCGGAGGGTGGGGCAGGAACTGGGAGGAGGGGAGTTATGGGGGGAAAAAAGAGGAACAAATGTAATAATCTGAACAATAAAGATTTAACAAAATAAAAATTTAAAAAAAGCCAGACCCCAAACTAGTATTTTTATCTTCTGTCCCCAATGACTAGAACTTAATAAAAGCCCCCCGTCCTTAGATTCTGTCCTGCACTGAATCCCAACAAAAAGCCAACCTCGCAGTTGTTCAGGGTGTGAACATTCAAGGCCACCATATCTAAGGGGACACCAATCACATCATTAGTATCCCTACTACCTTTAAAATTATATTTTTATTACAATTTTAAAGATGGATAATTTATTTAAATTGTCATTTCCCCGCATATGGCAATAAAGTATCTTATTCTAAAAATCAATACAGTCTAACAATTTTCCATCAAATGGAAGTAGAATATCTGTGGAAGGGGCGACTTTGTCTAATTGGCACAAAATGTCATATGGGCTCACAGCAGCCCTCAGAAAAGCTTCTCTCAAATGTTTTAAACTGTCTGGGGTCTTGGCTGTTTGCTACACTTCTACTATTAGTTTAATAAAATCTGTTTGTGCTGTATTAACACCCCCTCCCCAAATCTGGTCTTTTTTCTTAGTAATTTCAGTTTTCAAGCACATCCTACACTCAAAGCAAGCCCCTAAATGCTACTGCATCCCCTTGTCCTATTTCTGTCCGTTGATGTTACTAAACATGTGTCAGCAAGAATACAATAACCTTTTGTTGCAGAGAAGATTAATTACCACAAGGAAAGAGATGTCCATGACAGACACACTCTACCAATTTAAAATCGTTAACAAAATATGCTGTTTTAACTTGAGTTTCAGTCAATGTCTGAATATATTCCTCATTTCTTAAAAGCATTATTAAATTAGGCTTTCATATGAGAATTCATTTCAATTTTCTTGTTTCAATACTAATATTTACAAAAATTGCCATCAGTTATTACTTGCAGTACCAGAAATCGTACTGCAATATTTAAGAGGCAATTATGGACCCAAGTCAAATGGAATGACAAAGCCAACAGAAATACACATACACTCACCTTGACCCCCAGAAAACAAGCTTTACTGACATTGGTGACAACTGGCCCTAGTTGACAATCCAGGTGTGGAAACCTTAAAAAGAAAAAGATACAGGAACATTTAGAAGAAAGGAGGAAGATTCAGGGAAGCACAAACAGTACCTTAATTATAATACTACTTCTCACTATACCATAAAGTTAGTTCAGGAGTCCTTAAATCTAAGCAATAATTGTACCACAAATAAACTCTTCAAAATTGGGTTGTGTCATGAATTCACCATTTTTCCACTGGCTGTGTCTAGAATTTTAGAGATACTTAACCTTATTTTCAGATTAATCTTCAATGGATTACATGACTTCAATTTTCTTTCTATCTTATTCCCTCAAGTAGTTAATGATGTGAAAACTGATTCTTAAACACACCATATAAATGATACATCTTAAGGACTTCAGACTTACCTTTCATCAGGGGAAGAATACTTCTGATGCATGAATAATCATGTCTATTTTGTAGATCTGAATCTTTCTAAATTGCACCAAATTTATAGTTATGCTTCCTATTTTCTTCTAATTCAGAAGAAATTAAAAGTGAGAGGATCCATAAATCCTATAATACTGACAATATTGATATTAATTAAATCCTTAATAAAATTGTATTTCAAAATAAACCAGCAAAAATTCCTTTCCTTTCTAAGTTGTCCAGCAAGATTAGTTGTTAGATAGTAGAAAAGACGCAAAGTTTCCTTTCAAATGCTACTGCAATGGACACAACAGACTGTCTGCTATTATTAGATTGCATCATATAAAATAGCTGATATCCAACTAGAAATTTCATCATTTTCCAAACAAGAAAATAGATATGATTTTAAAACCCAGTGATCATGAAACAAATCTTCAAAATTACCAATTGGCTCGGCACAAATCATTTTTCTGAGCAGCATCGGTGGTTTGGGTATTAAATGTTTCCACTGCAATCCAACATGTGTTCATGGCACCCGGAAGATAATAAACAAATTGCCTTCAGCCTTTGGAAGGGCCTGAGTCTCTTTTCAATTCTTTTTTCCCCACCCAGATTCTATTTACTGCCAACTCCCTCTCAGCTTCCTCCTTGCCTGGGGGATGAGAGGAGGGAATAGGGTGGAATGGGTATGGGGAAGAAGGGAGACATCTGTAATACTTTCAACAATAAACGTATTTTTTTAAAGAGTCTTTTCCTTGAGCATGGTGTGGTAGAGAGAAAAGCTGAGGGCAAGAAAGCATAAAGGTGAGAGTAAGAGTGCAGAGCTCTAAGAAGAGAGGCTAAAGGGAAAGCACATCAGAGTAAATGAGGAACACAATGGGAGGCAGGGGGGTGAAGGAAAAAGATGCTAGCAGCACACCACATTGAGAAGAATTAACAGGTCCCAGTCCAGATGGAATGAAGGGAACATTTACTTCTGCCTAATAATGTATTAGGACCTGCCACAGTCACCACTCCACGCTATCCCACCACTGCTATTAACACCATCCCTGCCACCACCCAGGAACAAGGGCAACACCACTGAAACTAAAAGCAACAGAACAGAGCCCGTGTGAGTACCCTAGGTGTAAAAATATACATGTTTACAAAATGTGTTTTCTTCTGAGATGGAAGAACTTAAACAATTTTCCCTGCTGCCAGGAGACCTACTAAGCGAGCAGCCTACCATAAATTGTTTTGTTGGGTTTTCAAATAAATAAGCAGCCAGTCTCAAAATAAACGTTTTGATCTCTTTTTCATACCACGCTTCTATTTCTCATTCCCTATTTCTTAAATTACTAAAAGATAAGACATAAAGTCAAAATCAGCACTCTGACCACCTGAAGGGGTGACAAAGTCCAAGTTGATATGCTAGGTGAAATGCGTAGTTTTGTTCATATCCAATCAGAATTCTAAAACAACCTAAGACCAAGAGAGGAAATCAAGGAGAGAAAATTCAACATTCAGAGACACTTCATTATTCCAGCAGTGATTTTCCCCTTAAAACAGAGATATTGTGAAGGTAAATACATTAATGATGGCAATAGTTGAATGATAGCACTGATAAACCTGAACTGGAACTTGAAGAAAACAATCAGTTTGGAGAGTCTATGGGAGGGGCTAGGGCTTATGGAAGTCCCCTACTCGAGAGCACATGAGAATTCTACAGGAAGAACTCTATGCTCAGAATGAAGCTCTATGGTTCTAACTTCGCCTTCCCTTGACCTCTTCTTCCCTTGGTAAAATACCACCCCATCTTGGCTCACAGAGCAGACTGTGCACATGGCTTGCCTTAGTCTGCAGGCACTGGATTGTAACTCTTTCTCTTTCCCAAATCATTGTTGGTGAGAAAACACATTAATTGATATTAATTTTCAGTTGAAAGCACTACTATTAAAAGTAGTAACAGAAAAAGGAAATAATAATTATTATAAGTATCACCACAATAAAGAGCTACTGCAAAATAACCACCCTTAGTTAACTGACCAGTTGGGCTTGCTCTGCTCCTTGTAAGTTAGAAAGTGACTTCATGTTAATAAAGCAACAAAAACGAGAGTGTAAGCAAACTTAAGGAGTGCTGGCTAAGGTAAACAAAGACTATACATACATGTATGGAAGCTGCCAGGTATCAACTAAATGAGGCCACTCTGTGCAGAGCCAGAGGCTGCCTAAGAAGCAACTGGTCAACATCATACACAGGAGCCCTCGGCCACTGGTAATTATCACTGTGATCAGAGCAGGGTCTACAAAACATCCACCTACAAAGGACGTGGCAGCTGGCACAGAGGCAGGAGGAGTAGGTGTTGCCTAATGCTCGCGTCCTATAATAAAAGCTGAGAAATGAACTCTGCACTATCCTGTGCGTGCAAACCTGAAACAGGTGGCTACACAACAATCACCGAGGGAGCTTGTCAAAAACAGATTTCCCGACACTACCCTAAAACTTATTCTTGAATCTCAAGAATGTGTACTTTCAAAAGCTTTCCCTGTTACTACTGGAGCGCAGCCACGTTGAAGGATTGGTGCTAAAGGAAACTACCAGAGAAGCGGTCTCTCAATTCACCAGGAGTTTGAGCTGGGTCATCAGGAAAGTTCACTTAACCTTCAAAGCCCCTCACTGAGTAGATTTCAATACACTGGATTTACAGAAAAAACTGAGGGGCATGTCTAAATGGTCAAGTGACTTGGCCAAGATGTTAAAGTAAAAGAAGAACAAATCTTACCTTGTGACTTCCTTCTTAAAGTTCTTTGGTGGGTGCTCACTGCCTATATTCGAAACCATGTTTCAGGTATTCTGCAAAGACATAACCCCTGACTCTAATTCAGCCACACTATTCCTTCAGCCACCCACATCCATGCTCCAGGCAGCAGTACTATTTCCAGCCTCCCTGACTTTACCTGAGCCCTTCCTCTATCTCACATACCAAGAACCCTCTTCATGAAGCCACTGACTACTACTGAGAGTTATCCAGGTAGAACTGACAATTTCCTTCAGTGGGTCCTGCAGTAATTAGAACAGTGATGGTGAACCTATGACACGCGTGACAGAGGTGACATGCAAACTCATTTTTTGGTTGATTTTTCTTTGTTAAATGGCATTTAAATCTATAAAATAAATATCAAAAATATAAATCTTTTACTATGGTTGCAAATATCAAAAAATTTCTATATGTGACACGGCACCAGAGTTAAGTTAGGGTTTTTCAAAATGCTGACATGCCGAGCTCAAAAGGTTCACCATCACTGAACTAGAACAGCAAAATAACATTTAACTTCTCTCCAATATTACATGTCTGATCATAGAAATAAACGACATAATTTTTTAAATTAGATGTCAGTAAATGTTTTAAGAATAAATACAGTGAGAGAGTCAAAGCCAAAACCTGAATCTGGATTCAAGTAAAAATCAGTATACTATGCTGTGTCTCTAGTGGCCTTGAGTATGATTTTATAAAAATAGCCCCAAAACTATCAATACAGTAACAGCCTCACATAGCAACTGAATACTTGATATGGCTCATCCAAACTGAAATGTGCTATAAGTGTAGAATAAATACCTGATTTTGAAGAATCAGTATGAAAAAAGAATGCAAAATATTTCAACATGTTAAATTATATTATAGATATATTAGGTTAAATAAAATACATTAAAATTACTTCCATCTGTTTTTTGGGTTTTTTGCCTTTTTTTAAGTATGTATTGATTTTTTTTTTTTAAGAGAGAGAGAGGAAGGGGAAGGGAGAGATAGAAACATTGATGTAAAAGAGAGAAACATTAATTGGCTGCCTCCTGCACACCCCCTACTGGGAATTGAGCCTGCAAGCTGGGCATGTGCCCTGACCTGGAATCAAATCCGGTGACCTTTAGTGCATGGGACAACACTCAACCACTGAGCCACACCGGCCAGGCTCTTTTTGCCTTTTTAATGTGGTTACTAGGAAATTTAAAATTACATTGTGGCTTACATTATATTTTTATTGGATGATGCTACTTCATAAAGTATAGCTTTTCTCTACCTTAATAAATCTGCTAAAATGATGTTAACTTTTGTTAACATTAGAAACTATGGGCAGTATTCTACAGCATGGCCCCGCTGGGCACACAGAACCTGCTCCTACATTCAACACTCAGACTACTGCTTTTATTTTTTTCTTTATTTTTCCCCCATCACCATTTATCCCCCTATACCCTCCTCCACCTTCACCCACTCCCCTCCCCCCCAATCAGCACACTGTTGTCTATATCCATGAGTTCTCTTTTATTTTCTTTTTTGCTCAATCCCTCCACCCCATTCCAACACCCCACCACCACAGCTGTCTGCCGGCTCTCTATCTATGAGTCTGTCTCTACTTTGCTTATTAGTTCAGATTGTCCATTAAATTCCACATATGAGTGAAATTATATGGTACTTGTCTTTCTCTGACTGTTTATTTCACTTAACATAATGTTCTTCAGGTCCATCCATGCTGTCACAAAGCATAAAATTTTCTTCCTTTTTATGGCAGAATGGTATTCCATCTACTAAAGGACATTTGGCTGCCGTATCACACATTTTACAAATCTTCGCTATTGTAAAATAATGCTGCGATGAACATAGGGGTGCATATATTCTTTCAAATTAGTGTTTCTGGTTTCTTTCGAAATAGTCCCAGAAGTGGTATCACTGGGTCATAAGCAGTTGCACTGTTAATTTTTTTGAGGTATCTCCATACTGCTTTTCACAGTGGATGGGCCAATATGCATTCCCACCAGTAGTGTATTATCATTCACTTTTCTGCACATCCTCACCAACACTTGTTTTATTTACTGATGATAGCCATTCCAGCAGGTGTGAAGTGATATCTCATTGTGCTTTTAATTTGCATTTCTCTGATGATTAGTGACACTGAACACCTTTTCATGTGTTTTTTCAAGTTTTTTTTAATATATTTTTTATTGTTGATAGTATTGCAGATATCTCCCATTTCCCCCTACTTTTCCCCCTTCCTGCCAGACCCTACCCACCCCCCCGCCCCCAGGTTCTTCACTGCCGTATTGCCTGTATTCATGGACTATGAATATAAGTATACTAGGGGCCTGGTGCACGAAGATTCGTGCATGGGGGGTGGGTCCCTCAGCCCGACCTGCACCCTCTCCAATCTGGGAGCCCTCAGGGGAGCCCTCTACAATCCGGAGTTTCTGTCTGTCTTTGCGATCATATGAAACCCCCAACCCAGTTTGGTTTGTTGCTCACAGAATAATAGAGGCATTTTTTTTTCTTTGCTTCATTGATGGAGATTTCCTGGAAGTTTTAGGATATCTTCCCTTTAATTTTTTCTAGATACTCTGATTTTACTTATGTCTCTCATCTTTGCTTTCCCTCCATCCCCCACCACAACAGTAACTAGCTCCAGGCTCACTTTGCTCTAGTGCAGCGGTTCTCAACCTGTGGGTCGCGACCCCTTTGGGGGTCGAATGACCCTTTCACAGGGGTCGCCTAAGACCATCGGAAAACACATATATAATTACATATTGTTTTTGTGATTAATCACTATGCTTTAGTTATGTTCAATTTGTAACAATGAAAATACATCCTGCATATCAGATATTTACGTTACAATTCAGTAAAATAACAGTAGCAACATTACAGCTATGAAGTAGCAACGAAAATAATTTTATGGTTGGGGGTCACCACAACATGAGGAACTGTATTAAAGGGTCGCGGCATTAGGAGGTTGAGAACCACTGCTCTAGTGTTTAGGAGATCCGTCTGCCACCAGAACTACTATTCCCAGAATTCCTGGTGCTCCCCACGCTCTTGGTTTTCCCTTCCTGCTCTGTCTCCGTCCCATGGCCTCCCACTCTGCCAAGTCCTCCAAGCCGCCAGCTCTCCCTCTCTGCTCTCCGTCTGGCAGCTTGGGGAGCCAAGTTCCCCAAGTCACTCCACTCTCTGCCGGCTCTCCTGCTCTGCTCTCTGCCCGGCGGCTTGGGGGAGCGACCGAGGGAGCCACATCCCCCCAAGCCTCCCGCTCTCCTGCTCTGCTCTCCACCTGGCGCCTGTGTATGCAAATTAACCTGCCATCTTTGCCAGGTTAATTTGCATACTCACTCCTGATTGGCTGGTGAGCATAGCAGAGGGATGGTCCATTTACATGTTTCTTTTTTATTATATGGGATAAGTTCTTTGGTTTATCTATTCTCACCCCTCCATACCCACATCAAGGTATGTCAGTCTGTTCTATGCCTCCATGTTTCAGGTCTTATTTTGTTGGTCAATTCATTTTGTTCATTAGATTCCACAAATAAGATCATATGATATTTGTCTTCCTTGGATTGGCTTATTTCACTTAGCATAATATTTTCCAGGTCCATCCATGCTGTCCCAAAGGCTAAGAGATCCCTCTTTCTTACAGCTGCATAGTATTCCATTATGCAAATGTCCCATAGTTTTTTATCTATTCATCTACTGATGGGCACTTGGGCTGTTTCCAAATCTTAGCTATTGTAAATAATGCTGCTATGAACATCGGGATGCATATATATTCTTTCTGATTGGTGTTTTGGGGTTTTTAGGATATATTCCCAGAAGTGGGATTGCTGGGTCAAACAGAAGTTTCATTTTTAATTTTTTGAGGTAACTCCACACTGTTTTCCATAGTGACTGCACCAATCTGCATTCCCACCAGCAGTGTATTAGGGTTCCTTTTTCTCCACATATCCTCACCAGCACTTGTTGTTTGTTTATTTTTTTATGATAGCCATTCTGACAGGTGTGAGGTGATATCTCATTGTGGCTTTAATTTGCATTTCTCTGATGATTAGTGATGAAACATTTTTCATGTCTCTTGGCCAGTTGTATGTCCTCTTTGGAGAAATGACTATTCAAGTCTTCTGCCCATTTTGGGGGGGGGGGGGGATTGTTTATCTTCCTTTTGTTGGGTTGTATGAGTCTTTTATATATTTTGGATATTAAGCCCTTATCAGATGTATCATTGGCAAATATGTTCTCCCATACAGTAGGTTCCCTTTTCATTTTGATGGTGGTTTCTTTTGCTGTGCAGAAGATTTTTATTTTGATGCAGTCCCATTTGTTTTCTCCTTAGTTTCCTTTGCCCTAGGACAGTGGTCGGCAAACTCATTAGTCAACAGAGCCAAATATCAACAGTACAACGATTGAAATTTCTTTTGAGAGCCAAATTTTTTAAACTTAAACTATATAGGTAGGTACATTGTTATTAATTTAATTAGGGTACTCCTAAGGCTTAGGAAGAGCCACACTCAAGGGGCCAAAGAGCCGCATGTGGCTCGCGAGCCGCAGTTTGCCAACTATGGCCCTAGGAGATGTATTCACAAAAATTCTGCTACATGAGATGTCTGAGATTTCACTGCCTGTGTTTTCTTCAAAGGTTTTCATGGTTTCATGCATTACATTTAAGTATTTTATCCATTTTGAGTTTATTCTTGTGTATGGTGTAAGTTAGTGGTCTAATTTCATTTTTTTTTTTTTTGCATGTGTCTGTCCAGTTTTCCCAACACCATTTGTTGAAGAGGTTGTCTTTACTCCATTGTATATTCTTGCCTCCTTTGTCAAATATTAATTGACCATAAAAGTGTAGGTCTCAGCCAAAACTGGTCTGGCTCAGTGGATAGAGCGTCGGCCTGCGGACTGAAAGGTCCCAGGTTCGATTCCGGTCAAGGGCATGTACCTGGGTTGCGGGCACATCTCCAGTGGGGGATGTGCAGGAGGCAGCTGATCAATGTTTCTCTCTCATCAATGTTTCTGACTCTCTATCTCTCTCCCTTCCTCTCTGTAAAAAAAAAATCAATAAAATATATTAAAAAAAAAAGTGTAGGTCTCTATTCTGATCCATTGGTCTATATGCCCATTCTTGTGCCAGTACCAGGCTGTTGTGGTTATAATGGCTTTGCAGTATAGTTTGATATCTGCTACTGTGATCCCTCCAACTTCATTCTTCTTTCTCAAGACTGCAGCAGCTATTCAGGGTCTTTCATGGTTCCATATAAATTTTTAGAGTATTTGTTCTAGCTCTGTGAAGTTTGCCATTGGTATTTTAATAGTGATTGCATTGAATCTATAGGTTGTTTTGGGTAGTATAGACATTTTTTTTGGTAGTATAGACATTTTAATGATATTAATTCTACCAATCCATGAACATGGTACACATTTCCATTCGTTTCTATCTTTCTCTATTTCTTTTTTCAATGTCCTATAGTTTTCCAAATAGAGGTCTTTTACTCCTTGGTTAAATTTATTCCTAAGTATTGTTTGTGGGGTTTTTTGTTGTTGTTAATCCTCACCTGAGGATATTTTCCCACAGGGTTTTGTTTTGCTTTGTTTTGTTTTGGAGAGAGTGGAAGGGAGGGGTGGAGAAAAGAGAGAAACATCAATGTGAGAGAGATACATTGATTGGTTGCCTCCCACATGCAGCCCAACTGGGGTCAGGGATTGAGCCCGCAACCAAGGTATGTTCCCTTGACCCAGAATCAAACCTGTGACCCTTCAGTCCGGGGGCCTACACACTATCCACTGAGCCAAACTGACTAGGGCTGAGCATCTTTCATATGTCCATTGGCCATCTGTATGTCCTCTTTAAAGAAGTGTCTATTCAGGCCCTAACCGGTTTGGCTCAGTTGATAGAGCGTCAGCCTGCGGCCTCAAGGGTCCCAGGTTCAATTCTGGTCAAGGGCATATACCTTGGTTGCGGGCATATCCCCAATAGGGGGTGTGCAGGAGGCAGCTGATCGATGTTTCTCTCTCATCGATGTTTCTCTCTATCCCTCTCTCTTTAAAAAGCCAATAAAATATATTTAAAGGAGAAGTGTCTATTCAGGTCCTTTGCCCATTTTTATATTGGGTTGTTTGTTTTTATGGTGAATAGGAAGAAAGACTATCCTAAAAAGAATAATATTTCTTTGTCTCTAATTTTTGCATTCTTCATTAAGAATCTTTGGTTGATTTTGGATCCTTACAAACATGGCCTTATTTTATAAGCATTATCTTTCCAGGAATCTCTATGGTATATTGATTTTCTAGAACCCCCTGATTAACTGTAAAATGATGTGTACATGTGTATGTGTACACATACACATACATACCATATGTATACATATTTTTACATATACATATATAAACACATACAAATAAACACTACTTTATGTTGTACAATTTGTCTCATATTTCTTTACATTTTTTGTAACTGTTGCATCTGGCCAGTTTAATACATTTGATGTGGATAGAAAAATAAATTCTGTAGATTAAGGCAACTGAATGACAATTATTGAATTGTCATAAAAATATTAAAATGTGGTGTACTGGCATGTGTAAAGTGTGGTAGATAGAACCATGCTCCCCCCACATACATACACCACTTTCCTAGAAAGCTGCTACATCCTAATTCCCAGGACCTGTGAATATGATGGATTAAATGGCAAAAGAAAATGAAGTTGCAGTGGAATTAAGGTACTAGCCTGCTGATCTTATTACAGGGAGAGTATGCGAGGTTCTCCAGGTGAACCCAATAAAATCACAAGGGTCTTTAAACGTGGAAGAGGGAATTGGAAGAGTGTTACAAAGAGAAATTAGAAATCCGGAAGGACAGTGGAGAGATGCAACATGCTGGTGCTGAAGGTGGAGGAAGGAGCCACGAGCCAAGGAATGCAGGCGGCCTCTGGAAGCTGGAAACGGCAAGGGAACAGATTCTCCCTTGTAGCCTCCAGAAAGGAGCACGGCCCTCCCAATGCCTTGATTTTAGCTCAGTGAAACCCATGTCAGACCTCTGACCTCCAGAACTATAAGATCATAAATTTCTGTTAAGCCACTAAGTTTGGTGGTAATGTGTGATTTCTTCTTTGACTGGTTACTAAGAGTATGTCGTTTAACTTCCACATTTTGTGAATTTTGGAAATTTCCTCTGCTATTAATTTCTAATAGCACTCCATTGTGGCCAGAAAACATACTGTGTATAATTTCAGTGCTTTTAAATTCACTAAGACTTGTTCTGTGGCCTAACATATGTTCAATGGCCTGATAGATTCTATTCTAAATAATTTTGTACGTGCACTTGAGAATGATGTGTACTCTGCCGTGTTTGCGTGGAGTGTTCTCTAGGTGTCTGTTAGTTGTATGTAGTTGGTTTACAGTGTTGTTCAACTATTCTATTTCCTTGATGATTTCCCATCTAATGGCCTAGTTCAGTGGTCGGCAAACCGCGGCTCACGAGCCACATGCAGCTCTTTGGCACCTTGAGTGTGGCTCTTCCACAAAATACCACATGCGGGCATGCACATACAGTGCGATTGAAACTTCGTGGCCCATGCGTAGAAGTCGGTTTTCGGCCTGGGCGAGTCTATTTTGAAGAAGTGGCGTTAGAAGAAGTGGGGGTACGTTCGCTGAGGTCGACCCCTCAGATTGAGGACGTTTTTAGCAAAGGCCAGCTTAGGAGTACCCTAATTAAGTTAATAACAATGTACCTACCTATATAGTTTAAGTTTAAAAAATTTGGCTCTCAAAAGAAAGTTCAATCATTGCACTGTTGATATTTGGCTCTGTTGACTAATGAGTTTGCCGACCACTGGCCTAGTTGAACTTCTGTCTAGTTTCAATCCATTATTAATAGCAGGACATTGAACTTTCCAACTATCATTATTGATTTTTTATTTGTTCCCCTCAAATTTTGTCACTTTTTTCTTCATGTATTTTGGAGATATGTTGTTGGATGTAATGGTTGTAATTGTTATGTCTCCCTGATGGGTTAACCCTTTTATCAAAATAAAATGACTTCCTTTATATCTTGTAATAATCTATACTAATAAAAGCCTAGGTGGCCCTCATGCCCTCACATCATCACAAGAGGGCCACCCCCATGTCGTCACAAGATGGCCACCACAAGATGGTCAGCAGGGGAGGGCAGGTGGGGGCAATTGGGCTGACAGGGGAGCAGTTAGGTATCAATCAGGCCAGCAGGGGAATGGTTAGGGGGCGATCAGGCTGGCAAGCAGAAGCAGTTAGGGGCAATCAGGCAGGTGAGTGGTTAGGAGCCAGCAGTCCCGGATTGTAAGAGGGACATCCCCCAAGGGGTCCCAGATTGGAGAGGGTGCAGGCTGGTCTGAGGGACACCCCCCTTCCCCGTGAAAGGATTTCGTGCACTGGGCCTCTAGTCTATATATAAAAGCCTAAGCGACTGAACTACCAGTCGACGGTCACTATGATGCATACTGATTACCAGGGAACAGACACTCAGTGCACAGGATTAGGTTCCCTCCTGAATGGATCGGGCCTTTGAAGATCGGACTCCCCCCTATCTGGAGAGGCCTGCAGGAATCGGGCTCCCTTCTGTCTGGATCAGGCCTGTGAGGATCCGGCCAAACCAGCTATCCGACATCCCCCAAGGGGTCCCAGATTGCAAAGGGCACAGGCCAGGCCAAGGAACCTCACCAGTGCACGAGTTTGTGCACCAGGCCTCTAGTTGCTTACTAAAATCCATTTTGTCCAATATTAGCATAGCCATTCCCAATTCTCTTTTGGTTATTGTTTGCATGCATATCTTATTCCATTCCATTTGTGTTTAATATAAAGTAGATCTGTTGTAGAAAGCATATAACTGGATCATGTTTATTAATTCATTCTACCAATCTCTGACTTTTTATTAGACTGTTTATTCAATTTACATTTAGTGTAATTACTGGTAGGATTTACATCTGCCATTTTACTATGTTTTCTATATGTCATGTTTTTTTGTTCCTCTATTCATCCATTACAGACTTCTTTTGTGTTAGATATTTTTGAATGCCATTTTAATTCCCTTGCTCTTTTATTACATTTTTTAAATTTTTTTCTTAAGAGTTCATAATCTTTTACATTTACTAAAGTAGTCACCTTTACTGGTACTCTTTATTTCTTCTGTGGATTTGAGTTATTGTCTACTTTCTTTCACTACAACCTTCAATATCAAGATTCCCTTTAAGCCCAGCCGCCATGGCTCAGTGGTTGAGCATCAACCTATGAACCAGGAGGTCACGGTTTGATCCCTGGTCAGGGCATATTCCTGGCTTGTGGGTTTGATCTCCAGTGCAGGGCATGTAGGAGGCAGCCAATCAATGATTCTTTCTCATCACTGATGTTTCTAGCTCTCTCTCCCTCTCCCTTTCTTTCTGAAATCAATAAAATGTATTATTTTTTTTAAAGATTCCCTTTAGTATTTCTTGTAGGGCAGGTCTGCTAGTGACCACTTATCTGGTTTTTAAGAATTTTTAACAAATTCCCTTGTTTTGTTAATTAATACATCTTAATTTTTTTTTCTTCTAATTTTGAAGAATAGTCTTGCTGGATATAGAACTCTTGATTGAATGGTGATCCTTCCAGCACTTTCTAATTCTACTACCTTCTGGCCTCTGTGATCTCTGATGAGAAGTCAGATATTAATCTTATGTGCATAATGTACATAATAATTCACTTCTCCCTTACTAGTTTCTTTGGTTTTTTTTTGTTTGTTTTTGTTTTTTTGTTGTTTGTTTTTTTTGTTTTTTTGTTTCTTTGTTTTTGCTTACAACAACTTGACTGTTGTGTGTCTAGGTGAAGTTCTCTGTGTTTATCCTGCTTGGAATGCATTCAACTTTCTGTATGTACAGATTATGTTTTAAATGAAATTTGACATATTTTGTGACTATTGTTTCTTCAAGTATTCTTTCTGTCCCTTTATTTTTCCTCTCCTTTTGGGAATTCCATTATTTATATTTTGATACTCATGATGAATAGTCTGAGGTTCTGTTCATTTTTCTTTATTCTTTTGACTTTCTGTTCCTCCAATTGTATAATTTCAATTGTTCTATTGTAAAGTTTCTGATTCTTTCTTTTTGCCAATTTAAATCTGCTCTGGAGCCCCTCCAGTGATTTTTTTCATTTATTTTTTTTTTTCTTTTTTTTTTTTTTTATTTTTATTTTTTTTTTTTATTTTTTTTTATTGCTTAAAGTATTACAAAGGGTATTACATATGTGTCCATTTTATCCCCCCGCCCTAGACAGTCCCCTAGCCTCCCCTATCCCCCAATGTCTTATGTCCACTGGTTATGCTTATATGCATGCATACAAGTCCTTTAGTTGATCTCTTACCCCCCTACCTCCTGCTCCGCAACCCTCCCCGGCCTTCCTGCTGCAGTTTGACAATCTGTTTGAGGCAGCTCTGCCTCTGTATCTATTATTGTTCAAAAGTTTATAATGGTCTCTATTATCCATGAATGAGTGAGATCATGTGGTATTTTTCCTTCATTGACTGGCTTATTTCACTTAGCATAATGCTCTCCAGTTCCATCCATGACGTTGCAAATGGTAAGAGTTCCTTCCTTTTTAGAGCAGCATAGTATTCCATCGTGTAGATGTACCACAGTTTTCTGATCCATTCATCTACTGATGGGCACTTAGGCTGTTTCCAGATCTTAGCTATGGTGAATTGTGCTGCTATGAACATAGGGGTGCATATATCCTTTCTGATTGGTGTTTCTGGTTTCTTGGGATATATTCCTAGAAGTGGGATCACAGGGTCAAATGGGAGTTCCATTTTCAGTTTTTTAAGGAAACTCCATACTGTCTTCCATAGTGGCTGCACCAGTCTGCATTCCCACCAGCAGTGCACAAGTGTTCCTTTTTCTCCACATCCTCTCCAGCACTTGTCGTTTGTTGATTTGTTGATGATAGCCAGTCTGACAGGTGTGAGATGGTACCTCATTGTTGTTTTGATTTGCATCTCTCGGATGATTAGTGACTTTGAGCATGTTTTCATATGTCTCTTGGCTTTCTGAATGTCCTCTTTTGAAAGGTGTCTATTTAGGTGCTTTGCCCATTTTTTGATTGGATTGTTTATCTTCCTTTTGTTAAGTTGTATGAGTTCCCTATAAATTTTGGAGATTAGGCCCTTATCGGATATGACATTGGCAAATATGTTTTCCCACACAGTGGGTTTTCTCGTTGTTTTGTTGATGGTTTCTTTTGCTGTGCAGAAGCTTTTTATTTTGATGTAGTCCCATTTGTTCATTTTCTCTTTCGTTTCAAGTGCCCTAGGAGCTGTATCAATGAAGAAATTGCTTCGGCATATGTCTGAGATTTTGTTGCCTTTGGATTCTTCTAGAATTTTTATGGTTTCCTGTCGTACATTTAAGTCCTTTATCCATTTTGAGTTTATTTTTGTGTATGGTGTAAGTTGGTGGTCTAGTTTCATTTTCTTGCATATATCTGTCCAATTTTCCCAGCACCATTTATTGAAGAGACTATCTTGGCTCCATTGTATGTTCTTGCCTCCTTTGTCAAATATTAATTGAGCATATTGGTTCGGGCCGATTTCTGGGTTCTCTATTCTATTCCATTGATCTATATGCCTATTCTTGTGCCAGTACCAGGCAGTTTTGAGAACAGTGGCTTTGTAATACATCTTGATATCTGGTATTGAGATCCCACCTACTTTGGTCTTTTTCAGGATTGCTGCAGCTATTCGGGGTCTTTTTTTATTCCAGATGAATTTTTGGAGAGTTCGTTCTAGATCTCTGAAGTATGCCGTTGGTATTTTAATGGGAAGTGCGTTGAATTTATAGATTGCTTTGGGTAGTATGGACATTTTAATGATGTTGATTCTACCAATCCATGAACACGGTATGTTCTTCCATCTGTTTATGTCTTCCTCTATATCTTTTTTCAACGTCCTGTAGTTTTCTGAGTAGAGGTCTTTTACCTCTTTAGTTAAGTTTATTCCTAGGTAGCTTAATTTTTTTGGTGCGATGGTAAACGGGATTGTTTTTATAATCTCTCTTTCTGAAAGTTCACTATTGGTGTATAGAAATGCCTCGGATTTCTTGGGGTTAATTTTGTATCCTGCTACATTGCCAAATTCATGTATTAAGTCCAGTAGCTTTTGGATGGAGTCTCTAGGGTTTTGTATGTATAATATCATGTCGTCTGCAAATAAGGACAGTTTTACTTCCTCTTTTCCAATTTGGATGCCTTTTATTTCTTCTTCTTGCCGAATTGCAATGGCTAGCACTTCCAGTACTATGTTGAACAGGAGTGGTGAGAGGGGGCATCCCTGTCTTGTTCCTGTTCTTAGGGGAAATGGTGTTAGTTTTTGTCCATTGAGTATGATGTTGGCTGTGGGCCTGTCATATATGGCTTTTATTATGTTGAGGTATGATCCTTCTACTCCCACCTTGCTGAGAGCTTTTATCAAAAATGGGTGTTGAATTTTGTCAAATGCTTTTTCTGCATCAATTGATATGACCATGTGGTTTTTTTCTTTCAATTTGTTTATGTGATGTATCACGTTTATTGATTTGCGGATATTGTACCATCCTTGCATCCCTGGGATAAATCCTACTTGGTCATGGTGTATGATCTTTCAGATGTACTGCTGGATCCGATTTGCTAAGATTTTGTTGAGGATTTTGGCATCTATGTTCATGAGGGATATTGGCCTGTAATTCTCTTTCATTGTGTTGTCTTTACCTGGTTTTGGTATTAGGGTGATGCTGGCTTCATAGAATGAGCTTGGAAGTGTTCCTTCCTCTTGAATTTTTTGTAGTAGTCTGAGGAGGATAGGTTTTAGTTCTTCCTTGAATGTTTGGTAAAACTCCCCTGTGAAGCCGTCTGGTCCTGGGCTTTTGTTTGCTGGAAGCTTTTTGATGACTGCTTCAATTTCTTCCATAGTTATTGGCCTGTTGAGATTTTTAGATTCTTCCTGATTGAGTTTTGGAATGTTGTATTTTTCTAGGAATTTGTCCATTTCCTCCAGGTTGTCTAGTTTGTTGGAGTAGAGCTGTCCATAGTATTTTTTAACAATCATTTGTATTTCTGTGGGGTCTGTTGTTATTTCGCCTCTATCGTTTCTGATTTTGTTTATTTGGGTCCTCTCTCTTTGCTTCTTGGTGAGTCTGGCTAGAGGTTTGTCAATCTTGTTTATCCTTTCAAAGAACCAGCTCTTGGTTTCATTGATTTTCTGTATTGTTTTTTTGGTCTCTATGTCATTTATTTCTGCTCTAATCTTTATTATCTCCTTCCTTCTGCTCACTCTGGGGTTTTCTTGTTGCTCTCTTTCTAATTCTTTGAGTTGTAGAGTTAGATGATTTACTACCATTTTTTCTTGTTTTTTGAGATAGGCCTGTAGAGCTATAAACTTCCCTCTCAGGACTGCTTTCATTGTGTCCCATAGGTTTTGGATTGTTGTGTTTTCATTGTCATTAGTTTCCAGGATATTTCGAATTTCTTCTTTGATTTCATTGGTAACCCAATCAATATTTAATAGCATGCTATTCAGCTTCCAGGTGTTTGAGTATTTTGGGTTGTTTTTATTGTAGTTTATTTCTAATATTATGCCATCGTGGTCTGCGAAGACGCTTTTTATGATTTCAATTTTCTTGAATTTGGGGATACTTTGCTTGTGACCCAATATATGGTCTATTTTTGAATATGTCCTATGAGCATTTGAGTAGAATGTATATTCCCTGGCTTTCGGGTGAAGTGTTCTGAAGATGTCTATTAAGTCCATCTGATCTAGTGAGTCATTTAGGATTGCTGTATCTTTGCTGATTATTTGTCTAGAGGACTTATCCAGTGCAATCAGTGGTGTATTAAAGTCCCCTACTATGATTGTATTGTTGTCGATCTCTCCTTTGATATCTTCCAGGAGTTTTTTTATGAATTTGGGTGCTCCTGCATTGGGTGCGTATATGTTTACCAGGGTTATATCTTCTTGTTGTATTGATCCCTTTAGTATTATGAAGTGGCCTTCCTTATCTCTTGTTATGGCCTTCACTTTGAGGTCTATTTTGTCCGATATAAGTATTGCTACCCCAGCTTTCTTTTCCTTTCCATTTGCCTGAAAGATATTTTTCCATCCTTTCACTTTCAGTCTGTGTGAGTCTCTTCTAATGAGGTGGGTTTCTTGTAGACAGCAGATGTATGGGTCATGTTTTTTTATCCATTCAGCCACTCGATGTCTTTTGTTTGGAGCATTTAGTCCGTTTACGTTTAAAGTTATTATTGAAAGGTACTTGTTTGTAGGCATTTCTGTTTTTGTGTGGCTGTTTTCTTTCTGAGCTTTTTATTTCTTATTTTTATACCAGTCCCTTTAGCATTCCTTGCATTGCTGGCTTGGTGGTGATAAACTCCCTTAGCCTTTTTTTGTCTGTGAAGCTTCTTATTTCCCCTTCAAGTTTGAATGATAGCCTTGCTGGATAGAGTATTCTTGGATTCAGTCCTTTGCTTTGCATCACTTTGTAAATTTCCGTCCATTCTTTTCTGGCCTGATGTGTTTCTGTTGAGAAATCATTTGACAATCTAATGGGAGATCCCTTGTATGTAACTTTCCGTCTCTCTCTTGCAGCCTGTAAGATTCTCTCTTTGTCCTGAACATTTGCCATGGTAATTATGATGTGTCTTGGTGTGGGTCTTTTTGGGTTCACCTTGTTTGGGACTCTCTGGGCTTGTGTGACTTTTTTCTTCCCCACCTCAGGGAAGTTTTCTGATATTATTTCTTCTAATAGGATTTCTAAACCTTGTTCATCCTTCTGTTGTTCTGGTACCCCTATTATTCGTATGTTGTTTCGTTTCATGTTGTCCCAAAGCTCCCTTAGGCTCTCCTCCTGTCTTTTCATTTTTTTCTCCAATTGCAGTACGTTTTGGGTGTGTTTTGCTTCCTTGTCTTCTAAATCACTAATTCGGTCCTCCGCTTCTCCTAGTCTACTGTTGATACTTTCAATGGAGTTTTTCATTGCAGCTATATCACTCTTCATTTCTTCTTGGGTCTTACTTAAGTTGTTGATTTTTTCATCTGTTTCTTCTAGCTTCTTGGAGAGGTTGTCGATTTTTTCCTCCATCCGGTTTATGCACTCTAGGACCCTTATTCTGAATTCTTTTTCTGTCATGTTGCATGCCTCTGTATTACTTAGCTGCTTTTCTGGAGAGTCCTCCTTCTCTTTCCTTTGGGGGTTTCTTTGTCTACCCATGTTTGATCTCGCTGACATATCTAGACGTTGAGTCGTTCAGTGGCTGCTCCCTTGGTGGCAGTGACTCCTTGGTCTGTGGTTGCTCTTCGGGCGGTTGCGGTAGCAGCTGCTCTTCAGTTGGCAGCAGCTCCTCTGGTGGGTGCTGTTCACAGCTGTGGTGGCTCTTCTGGCTGGTGGGGCAAGGTTTCACGTACAGCTGCTGTTCCTCAGCAGAGGGTGTGGTGCTCAGGAGGTTGCTGTTGCTTGGGTCTGCTGCGTTGTTTTAAAGGCACAAAATACAACACAACAAGGCACCACGTACCAGGCACTATACACAAATATATTCACGATATTAATAACCCCAAATAAAGGTGACCACCTGAATTAAGAGAATTAGGGAATAAGGAAGAAGGAAGAGAAAAAGAGAAAAGAGAAAAAAGAAAAGAAAATTAGGGACCAAAAAAAGGAGTGCAAAAATGAAATTGGGAAAAAGGAGGGGGGGAAATAAAAGCGAGAAAAGAAAAAAAAAGAAAAAAAAAGAGCGAAAAGAGAGAATGAAGTGGAAGAGGGGAAGAGACTTTTTTATATGAGGAGAATACTCCTATAGAACAGCCATTAATCCCAACAAATTCCAGCAACAGCTCCCTGGAGATGAATGCAAACTAGAAACAACCAATAATATAACGATGAAAATAGAATGGAGAACACTAATCCCAAAATAAAATAAAGAGAAAATAAAATGGCACTTTAAAAAAAAATGATAAAATGGTAGCAGTAATAATGCTGGTTAAAAATAAGAAGGTAGTAATTAAAAGGGTAAAATCAGGTGATGGAAAAAAGAAGAGGAAAAAAAAAAAAAGAAGAAGAAGAGAAAACAAAAAAGAAAAGAAAAAAAATTGGTTTCTTAGTTAAAAGGTGAAAAAAGAAAAAAGAAAAAAATATTGCAGTAGTGAAGGTCCTTTGGTTCTTCTATTCTTCAGTGTGGCTCGCCTTAGACCTGCCAGGTATTCAGGAGAGTGTTGAGTTTCCCTGCGATACCCTGTTCCTCTGTGTTGTAAACCACAGTCCTTATTTTAAAGCAAGCCGCATTTGTTTCCCAGACTGCCTTATTTTGTGTTTAGCAAAGAGTCAGTTTGTGGGTCAGCCTCTGGGTGGCAGTGTTCTGGGGTTGGCCTCTGAGGCTACAGGGCCTCTCTGTCCAGTGGAAGTTCACTGCCCAGAGCTGGCTGCGTAAGAGTTACCAGTGCTGTGTTGTTGCTGGGATTGAAAATCCCTCTATAGGCCAGACCCTGTTAACTCCCAGGGACTGATCAGGTTATTTTAATCCTTGATCTCCTACAGGGTGGAATCTGGGTGTGGCTGTGCTCCTTGCCTGGGGGCTGGGGGGAGGAGTCTCACTCTCCGGAGAGAATGGCTGCCTCAGTCCTGGGCTCAGGGGTGACTCAGCACTCAATTCGCTGCCACCTCTCCCGGCCCCCCTTCTCTCCTCAGTCTCTCCCCAGATTCCACTCCTCCGCACACTCTCCCTCTCTTCAGCACAGGTGAGTGTCTGTATCTGAAATGTCCCACGAACAGGATTCAGTGAGAACAAACAAACAAACGCCGGCCACGGAAACGGGGAAGGCTTGGTTTCTGTAAGCTTCTTCTCTTACCGGGACTGCATGGTCTGGTCAGCTCTTCAGGCTGCTCCCTTTAGGCTCAGTCCTCCGTGATCACAGAACCCAGCTCTCAATTCCCCCGGCAGCGCCAGGAATCCCGAGGTTCTCCTTTCCCCTGTTAGGGGCTGTGCCTGTCCCAAGGGACGCGGCTGTCTGCCACGCGGTCTCCCTCCGACTCTCTGGGCTCAGAGGTCTGGCAAACTTTCCTGCCCAAATCCCTGGTTTTTTTACCTTTCCAGGGGAGTTCTGCTCTTCCCGGCTGCAAACCGTCTCGCCAGCTGAGGAATTTCGCCAATTCGGGGTGGATGTTACTAGTTTCAGCTGCTCACTCCATTTGCTCAGGGACACGACCTGGGACGCGTCTGCCTATACCGCCGCCATCTTTCTTCTCCCGATTTTTTTCATTTAAGTTATACTTTTCAACTATGTGATTTCTATTTTGTTCTTTTTTAATAATTTTTATCTCTTTATTGATATTCTCTATTTGGTGACACATCATTCTCATACTTTCCTTTAATTTTTAAGACACAGTTTTCTTTTATTCTTAATATATTCATAGTCATTGACTTAAAACACTTGTTTTATAAACCCAATATATGGTCTTCCTCAGGGACACTTTTTAATTTATTTTACCTCTGCAAATGGGTTATACTTTCCTGTTTCTTTATATGTGCTCTAATTATGTGTTGAAAATTGGATTTCAAATAATATGGCAACTCCAGAAATCAGATTCCACCACCAACCACCAAAGGTTTAGTGTTGTTGCTGTTTTTTGTTGTTCTTCTTCCTAATGCGTTTGTCCATTTCCTAAAGTAATTATGTAAAATCTATTTTCTTTATCACGAGCAGCCACTTAAGTCTCTGCTCAATTTGCTTTAGTAGTCAGCTAATGATGGAACAGAAATTTCCTTAAATACTTGAAACAATATGTCTCACACCCTCTGCTGAGGGGCTCTGTGTGTATACTGACACAGGTTTTCTATGCTCTGATAGGCAGTTTATAACTCTACCTAAGCCTTTCTTCCTGCTTGTGTAAAGTTTCAATGTCAGCCAGAGGTGATAGATTAGGGCCTTTTCAAGTCTTTGTTGAGCATATACACAGACCTGCACATGAATGTGGGCTTTCTAGGTTCTAAAAAAATATGTCAAAGCTTTTCAAAACCCTCTTTGGATATCTCCTTTCTCAATTATTCCTTTTAAGTTTTTTAGTCAACCTCTTGTTAACCCCAATTCATGTATCCACTTCTGGCAACTGTGATGTTAAACAACTGCCACTGATTGTTTTTAACAAATGCCCTAATGCTATTTACCTGGATGAATTCTGAGTCATTAGAATTCATTAGGTGAAATAAAAACAAGCTCTGAGAATGGAGCTTTACAGAGAGCTGCCAGACAGTTCACACAGCACCATTTTCTGAGACAAGGGTATTTAAAGAGCTCTGAACTGGTCAGCTCTCTCCAACAGTTTTAGTTTTCCGAGGTCCTGCGGTGCTAGAAAGGAACAATGGGAATGAGTTTAAAGGCTACAAAGTTCACTGTTCTTACCAAGACTCCATTTTTTTCTTGAATAAACTCCTTGGATGGTTCTAAGTGGTTAATTTCCAGATTTCTAAAGTAGTTTGACAATTTTTGCCTCACTCAGTAAACTTTTGTTCATACTGATGTTTTAGAGAAGAGGGTTTACAGAATGTTCTCACTCCAACATTCCAGATGTGGTTCCAAAATAAGTAGTATTTTAAAAATTAATTAAAAAAACTAACGATGAACAAAATTATCATAATTTTAAATTAAGAAATGATCATCAAGTGTTATACGACTCCATATGGGAGTCTGACACAAGAAGAAAAATCAAATACTAACATCTTTTTATAATTTGATATTTTGTTCATCATGGGTTTTTCCACTAATTTTTTTTAAACCTCATTAAAATATTATTTCTTTTTATTGCTCAATTTTTTGGTGTCCCTTTAAATTTTGTGCTGAGGCAAGTGCCTGACAAGCCTCTCTCTAGTCTTAACCCTGGAAAAGGATGATTTCAAACCACATCTTTTGCCTTTTTTTTAACTCTCCAAACTGACATACTAGTTTTAACTCCCATTCATATTCCACTACAGTATTTTGAATTGTCAAAATGAGAATCTTAAAATCTAGCAGAAAAATTTTAGTGCACAGTTTGGGAGTAAAGAACTAAGTAGGCATATTAAACTAATCTCTTAAAACTGCTAGTAGAGGCAAATTAGCTCACTCAATATAAAACTCAATACCAGCTGCCAGTTAAACTAATATAACCTGGTGTAGGTGTGTTTTTTTAAGGAATATATGCCAAGTCTTTAGAAAATTAAATGTAATGGTTGGCATGTATTCCATACAAACTTCCTAAGATATTATACAACACAAATAGAAAATGCTTAGAAATAACAAGTTCAACCAAAATTATTCTGTTGTATGATTTCATTTCTTATATTGGCTTACCTTGAAAATTAACTTATCGGAAAAAAAGAAATAGAGACAAAAATGCTTGGCATAATATGTAGCAAAATTTCCAACCCAAGAAGACAATTGTGTGTAGAGAAAGATTGCCTGTCTTGAAAGTTATTTTGAGTAATTTCAAACAGCCTAGCACAAAGGCAATTAATTACAGTTGATTTAAGATTACTTCCCTATACTGTCATTTAAAAGAGATAGTGTTCATATTAAGTTTTTAGATTACTACTTTGCAATAACAGTCTGGTGAAGTGTGGGAATTTAACTTCCCTATTAAGTGTTCAGTATTTGCTTCTGCTATTTTAGTGCCTTTTCTTGTAATCCGAGGCTCCATATCCCATGCTCTTTTCCACTACACTTTTGAAAAGCATTTAAAAATCACTATATCAATGTTAGCCTATTTCTAGACAAATTTACTTGCCTTATCATAGTCTTTATAGAATAAAGCACTATGCTGGCTTTTCATTTCTGCAGGTGAGTCAAAGTTCCTAAAGTCTATATCAACTTGTCATTATTACTAACTTAGCCCTAATCACATACACTGCTGATGTAGCTTTAATGACTGTGTACACACTGTTTTGTTTTTCTAAGGGAATTGAACCTGTTGGTTCAATGGGTATGTAGGTGAACAAAGGGAGGCAAAACTAATAAGGAGAAGTCTTGAGGGGTCAGACAGTTTATCCTCTCTGGGAACAGGGAAGTACATCTGCCTGAAAGATAATAATCAAGCTCATTTTTAAAAGTCCCTCCACAGATTGGGTTAACAATCTCGTCTATCTAATCTACACTCTAGTAATAAAACATGAAATGGAAATAAGATAAGAAACCTAAATAATCATTTTCTACAGATGATATAATTGTCTACCTAGAAAATTCAAGGGAAATAACCACAGAAAAGTTAGAATTGATAACGTGAAAATTACCTGGTTATACAACTATATTTTAAAATTAGTAGCTTTCTATCTATTAATTATTGATTATGTATATGCTACAAACTGAATATCTGTTCCTCCCTAATATTCGTTGAATATTTAATGCCCAAAGTAATGGTATTAGGAGGTGGGGGCCTTTGGGAAGTGGTTAGGTCATGAGGTCAGAAGCCTCACAAATGGGATTACTGCCACAGCTTGCTTGCCCCTTCCATCAAATGAGGACACAGCAATGAGATGTCATCTATGAACCAGAAAGCAGGCCCTTACCAAACACCAAATCAGCTAATGCTGTGATCCTGGACTTCCCACGCTCCAGAACTATGAGAATAAATTTCAGTGTTTATAATCTATCCAGTCTGTCATATTTGTTATAGCAGCCTGAACAGACTAAGACAATACAACATAATCATTATGTATAATATAGATAACCAATTGACTATATAACAATAACCAAGGACTAAGACAATATAACCAATATGTATTACATATATGTGTGTGTGTGTGTGTGTATATATATATATATATATATATATATGAATAACCATTTAGAAAAGGACCCATTCACAAAAGCTAAAGAGTATAAAATACCCAGGAATAACCTTAAATCCCCCATTTTCTTCACATGTAGGGCATGTAAGAGAAGCTTGCAAAGTGAGAGACCACATAATACAATGACAAGCACAGAGAAGAGGCAAGACTATCCATTTCCTAATATGCTACATTCCTGATGCCACCTGCTTGTGTCTTACGGTATTTGGCTGCTATTAGGCTCCTATCCACCAGCAAACAATCCAAAGAAGCTTTGTCTACATGGAAGATTCCTTCTTTGACTTGCGTTGAATAAACAAATTAAATGTAATGGTTGGCATGTAGCATAATGGTTATACGCTAATGGCTTGGAAAAGTCAACAGCTATCCATCCATCCTGTCCCATACCCATGACCCCTACACATCGCAGAAGGTTAGGCCTTTCTACCATCAGACAAGTCCTGGCTGCTGCTCCCCCCTGGTTTCTCACCGTTGCCCTGAGGGATCAGTGACAGCCTGCTGCCAGGTCCACATGTGTGTTTTCTGATTGTTAAATGTAGGGCAGCCACCTGGGCAGAGAGGAGCCAATGAGCAATCCCCCTCCTCAAACCCTAACTAACCCCAGACACCTTCAGGCCATGGGGTTCTCTCTGCTTCAGTTTCACCTAAGGAGTTGCTATAGGTTCTTGACATTTTGACATTCTCCAAGAAAGAATAGTGTAGTTTCCACTGTCAACATCCTTTATTCTTCACAGTTCTATTTGCCCAAGGGGACTTCAGGGAATCCAAGCTGAAATGGAACTTTCCTGGTGGACCCTTTCCTATAAACCAAGGGAAACCATCAATGAAAACACACAACCTCCTCCTAGTTTATGTAGCAGCCTAGACTGAATTCCAGACGCCCTGAGAGGCCCTTGGTTGCACCTGGTCCAAGAGGCAACATTAGGCCTCCTAACGCCTCAAGAGCAGCATGACCATTCGCTGATACAGCCTCAGGTCACTGGAGAGCAGGGTCCACAGGCAGAATTACAAAGGTAGGCTGCTGTGGAAAGCACTGGTCACTAGCATGTGAATTCTCCACAAGTGCCTGCAGCACCAGGCCTCCCTACTCTCCTCTTGAGTGCCCGCAGAGCTCTGGTCTGAAATCCCTGCACTGGTTGACCCCTAATGAGTGAAATGCTCTTCCCCAGGTGTCCATATGGCTCACTCTTCAGTCCCCTTCAGGGTTCAGCTTAGCATCCCCTCAAGGAGGCCTTCCCTGGGCACCCTATATAACACAGCAATTCCCCGCCCTACACTCCTTCTCCCCAGCTCTGATTTACTTTTCTCCATAGCACTATCCTTACCTGATATATTAAAGATTTTACTCCAGTTTATCCATTAGATTGTAAGTTCCTCTATTTTGTCTGTTTTGTCCACTGCTCTAAAATATCTAATGCCTAGAACAGCGCCTGGTACACACACTTAACGTATTTGTTGGAAGTTGTTAAAAACAAAGCTGGATGTTAACTAAAAGCAGTAAAGACAGGTGGTATTCAGGATGTACTGCGGAAAGAACTAAAGTATAGAACTGAGCTCAACTTCAATCCATGCAGAGGTGAATGGGCACCTTAAAGGAAGAATGAGGGGATAAGGAGGTGACAGGTGGAGAGCTCAGAGTCAAGGAAATGGAGAATTACAAAGGACTGGTCGGGTAGTTGGTCACTGTCAGTGTGATTAGGCTCACTGAGTGTGCTAACTGGCATTTGTCAAAGTTAGGCTCCTAACCTCCCACAGAGATGGGAGACAGGCCCTCTCATTCCTAATGACTGTATTTCAAAGGAATGGCTGTCAGGTCCCTGAGAAAGACACTCCTGGGCTGTAGGAGACACGCAAACATGTTAAAAGGGAAGAGAAAGGGCTATAATTCTAAATTATTCTAATAAATGCTTAATAAAAGGAGGGGGGCCTATCATCAGGTATTGGCTGGAACAAAGGGTAAGTTCTTTTGGCAGTCTTGAGATTTTTCCAAACAGGAACTCAAGGGGTCCTGGGTCATCCCAGGGACATGGCCTTAGGCTGTTAGAAGCCCTGTTGGAGTTTTTGCAAGTCTCTTATTGTTGGGGTGGAAAGGGCTGTTATGAAAGTTGCCGTTCTTATAGGCCAAGGTTCAGCTCTAGTCAAGAAGAGAGCTCAGAGGAACCTGACTAAAGTGTGATCAAGGAGAGAGTCTCTATGGATGGATGGATGGATGGATGGATGGATGGATGGATGGTTGGTTGGATGGGGTATAAAGGTTGGCGGAACAGGGGTCAAGATAATAAGATCTGAAGACATCCAAATTCATATGTAAGTAGAAATCACTTCAGAGAAAAAGAGAAAATCCTCCACTCTTCAACAACTCCTTCTAAGCATGCCTGTGGTGAACAGAATATGGCTCTCATTTACTCATAAAAGCTGCTGATGGGAACAACCCCATTGTTTATCCTATTCCTGCCCAACCTGCGTTTGTTTTCTGCAGGATAATTTCCAGACCTGAGTTTGCTCACTGTTTAAAATTCTTATTAGAGACAGAGGCTAAGGAGGTTACAGAAAGATCTCCTGTGGAGCTAATACTACCTGTTCCTATTAACTTTTTATTAATGAAGCATCTTTGGGTAATTTTGTCTTCCTTTCCCCTCGGCAGCCCACCTCTAAGATGTGGAAGAGCTTTAACTCACTTTCCTCCCTTCCCCATTCCTGTCTCAGTTCTTCTCTACCTCCAGCTTTACACTCAGATCAAAAAAGTCCTGCTTCTGTGGAGTTGGTTCTCCAGGTAAATACCTGATCTCTGTATCTCCACACAGCCCTAGGATCAGTGGTCGGCAAACTCATTAGTCAACAGAGCCAAATATCAACAGTACAAAGATTGAAATTTCTTTTGAGAGCCAAATTTTTTAAACTTAAACTATATAGGTAGGTACATTGTTATTAACTTAATTAGGGTGCTCCTAAGGCTTAGGAAGAGCCACACGCAAGGGGCCAAAGAGCCACATGTGGCTCGCGAGCCGCAGTTTGCCGACCACGGCCCTAGGTGATAGCAATCTGCATTTTCTCCACAGGCCAGCTACAATACTGACTAGAATTATTTTTCTTTTCATAAGACTACAGACATTAAAATAAGAAAAAGCACTTTTATAAGTTAATATTTGAATGTAATTTGAAGGCAGGGTGGATTCAGGGTTCCAGGAGCCTTATGTTTATATAGTGGGTGGTGAGTGGAAGAGCTTTTTTAAATGAGTAGTACCCGCCTCATTTAAAAAAGAATCTAAAATTACAAACACAAACTTAGGTATGACCATGTGAGCATGTTGCCAGTGGCCTGCTCAGGGGCTTGGAAGTAGCCTGGGTGAGGGGTCCTGTAACTTAAGATTCATTAGCTTTCCAGTCAATTCACCTCGACTAGGCAATATAAAAGATTGGAGAGGTTTACACCGCAGCACTGAAATCTGTAGAAACCCGCTAAGTATAACAGTCTTATATCAGTCATCTAGATACTATTCTTATCTCTCTTTCACAAACCTCCATCCCTGCTGTTCCCTCTTACTTGATGGCAACACTCATTATGAATTTGTGGGCTGGGCTGGGTTTGTTTCCCCCTCCCCTATCGAGGCTCTCACAATCTAATACTGTGTCAATTATGTAACAGCCAAAAGAGAGAGTTTAATGGAATACAAAGCAGAGTTGGAGTTCTTACATAAGCCTCATAAACCATCCATAAGATCTGCTCCCAGACTGGGGTACATTGGATTACATAAGGTAGTTGGGAAACACTGATGCAGCAGCCAGGTTTATTTCCAACCTCAGAAACAATCGAAGCATTCTGCACTTAATTTAGCAGTATACATTAAGATGTAATAAGTTTTGAATTAGGTGAAAAAGATAATCTTTAATATGACTTGCTTATCTTTTCATGTTAACATAAAGGAATCTCCTGACACTGCTATTCAACTTCCCTGTAACCTCTGCACAAAGAAATGTCCCCTTAGGATGCCCCTCCATAGTCTACATGAAATTACAGGTCCCTAATAAACATCAACCATTCTTGGTTTTGTTTTGTTTTTTATAAAATCAAGAAAGATACTTAGACAAAATACAAAAGTGTACATGCTATAATTCTTCAACACATCTTTCCAATACCAGTTTTCTCTCCCCATATTTCTAACCACTTATTTTTTTACTTTCCTTAAACCACTGTAGCCACACCTGGGACTACAAAGTGACAAATTAAAAAAACAACAACAACAGTGCAATACAATGGGTCTCACCCCTGGCTGCACATTAGAATCACCAGCAGAGCTTTTAACATTACAAATGCCACAGCACCACCCAAAACCAATTAAAATGAAATACTGGGGTGGCGCACAAAAAGGGGATGCCTAGACATTAGTATACCTGGTGCTTTCTACTTTTCCTTCTTCGTACCTGAAAAAATAAGAGGAGAAATTTTTGCGGGGGAGATCTTTAATAACTGGCAGCTCATAATTAGTTTCCATCAGATATAAAATATCATTCTATAGTTTGAAAGCCATAAAGGATATCTGTGGGATCCTTTTTATTACTATCATAATAAAAAAAAATTCACCAACTTTCTTTAGCCTTTAAAAAAAACCCTATTTTATTGGTCAATGTTTTTGCAATTCTACCTAATCAGTTCAAAGCAAAGGCCCTATATTATCTTAATGGATGTCTCACGCTAAGACCCTGCTTATCCTCAAGTAAAGTTTTGGGTTAAAGCAGAAATGACGGTTCTCATTTATCGTCAACCTCTCACACCTATAACTTTACCAATGAGCAAAATATGTGTTAAAGCCCTTACATAACAGAGTACAGGCGCCTTTGGTGTCCTGCCAAGAGTACTTCTTTCCGTATTTGTATTTAAAATAGACTGGTAGTAACATCACTTGTGTGCCTGAAATTCCTTCTGTGCACGAGCTCCGAATGAAAAAGAAAAAAAAAGAAAAAAAAAAGGATGTAGCAACCCGCTTTGCTGTTTTGCCATTATAAACCTCAAAGGAAATAACACATTCTGACTAAATTAAGGCGAAGACACAGAACAAATTATCCAAAGCTGGGGGTAGGCGGTGACTCGGTTAACTAACCTACCATCCTTTCCAAGACGGAGCCTGTTTAACCTGGCAGCATGCGAGGTGCCTACTGAGCTGCAAACCTGGGCCCTGGCCGGCGGGGATGTGGCAGGCCAGCGTGAGCATCACGGTGAGAGAAAAGGCAGATCAACGCCCGCTGCCAGGCTGGGCTGCAATCCCGCCCCAACTCCGGCACCTGTCTTCCCGCAGGTCTAGGAGGCAGGACCAGAGCCCAGCCCGCTCTGCCCGACTGTGCGGAGGGATGCGCTCACCTGGGTGGGGCAAAGCCACGGAAAATGCCCAAGAAGCCACCACTGCCTCCATGAGAGTCTCACCCCGGACCGGCTCCGGCACGCTCCCTCCTCCTCTGCCTCCTCATCCAGCTCGTTTTCTATTTAACCACAGGTCTGGGCTCCGCTGGCCGGCCGAGGACGTCCGCAAAAGGGGGCGACAAAGTTGCCAAGAGAAGCCGGCAGAAGTGGCGCAGGTGGAGGCGCAAGAGACGCCCCCGCACCTGGGACCCGCTCGCCGCCGCCGCCCCCGCGCACGCCCGCCCGCTCCCGCGCTCCCAGCGCCGCCCGCCGGCCGCCGCCCGCTCCAGTACCGGGCAGCGGGACGCACGCGGGGGCGCCCACCGGACGTCGGGGTGCTGTCCGCCCGCCGCTCGCACTGCCCCTCCGCCTGCCTTGCGCGGACAAAAGGAAGCCGCGGGGCGGTGACGGCGAAGCCCGATCCCCGAGCGCGTCGCGCAGCCCGCGCTGCCAGCGAGGTGCGATCCGCGGTGACAGCCGCCGGGCGGCGAGCGGGGCCCCGCGAGAGGGTGACGCGGGCGGCAGTGTCGCGCGCCCCTCGGCGGCCGCCGGGAGGGAGATGCACACGCCGGGACCCGGCGCCTCCTGCTGGCTCCGGGGTCCGCAGCCCGCAGCCCCCGGCCGGGACCCGCAGCGCCCTCTGCCGCCTGCTCCAGCTCAGGGCGGGCCGGGGGCGCTGCGTGGGGCTGCCCATAGCGGTCCCAGAGCGTCCCCCCCCCACCCCCTCATCCCGAGGGAAGGAAGGAGGAAGACAGAGGGCGGCGGCGACAGGGTAGGGGTACGCGAGAGTGGATCTGCTGTTTTCCACTTAAAACAGAAGAGGGAGCCCCAAGTGAATTAAGAGCAGCTGGAGGAATTGGGGTTCATCCGTGGGAAGAATTTGAAGGACGGGAAGGTTCCGGATTCACAAGGAGCCTAGAGTTGATCTCTTGAAATATTTTCGGGAAAGGCTAGCGTTTCTTTCTAGAATCGGGTTTATGTAAGTGTGCCTGGCGCTGTCTGAGGGGTTCTGAGAGCCTTGATGTGATGCTGTGATGAATAAATAGATGAATGACCTCGCGAGGACCCTTGGGGACCCTTGGGCCTCCTGGGTGCACCGAGGAGGTTTCCCTTAAAGGCAAGCGAGTTCGGAGAGCGCTGTTCCCTCCACTCCCCACGGCGGTGGAATAAACATTTGTCTTTATGACAATGAAAGGGGACTGGTCCTTGCATTGTTTAGGTGGTGTTGTTTTTTAAGGGGAGTGTCTTTTTCCAAACTGCCATGGTAAGCAATATTTTATACTATTTAAAAAAATTTTAACAAGTTGGTCTACTTGGTGAAGGGAAGTCATGAAACAGCACCCTTTCCCCCCAACCACTGTCTTTTAAAATTATTCTATCAGTTCTCCCTTCTCTGCTGGAAGAATCTAGGGCAGATTTCATAGCTTTTTCTGTCACTTTCAGGTGTTAATCAACAGTCTGATTCTTTGGTATTAAAAAGTCCAGTCCACTCCAAATCAAAATGTCAGTCCCATCCCACTTAAGCCTCCCGGCTACCTCCCCTAACTCTTCCTAACCCCCTAAACCTTCCCCCTCACCCCTCCAGCCCCACCCCTGTCAGCTCCCAGCCTGACCCAGCTCAGAGCCTGCATGGGGAAGAGAAATGTCTGGTTTTTCTTCCTTGCTCTGTATCTTCCCAGCTAGCTCTGTGATGGTTGGTAGCTCCAGAGTGGCAGCATGGATATGTCCCCTGCACCAGGCCCTGTTCCTCAATTCCAAGTCAGCTTCTCCTCTGGTGGCCTGCCTCACAGAGACCCTCTGCGGGGTCACCATGCCCTGGCAGGCAGACCCTGCTACCTTCACCCACATCCCTGCAGGTCCCTGTCACAGCAGCATACCCTCCTCATTTTCTGCTCACAGGCAGCTCTGACCAGCCTCCCTCCTTGACGGTTGTTGTGTAGAAATCAAGCAGCCATCTTTGAACTCATGCATGTCCCCAATGCAGGTGATACATGCCAAGGTCTCGGAGCAGTTTTCCAGAAGCACCCCTTCCTTTGTGTGACGTGGCTGGACACTCCCTCCTGTTCCTCACGGCACCTCATAATCCTCACTACCCATCTTCTCCTTGGTCCCTCCCCCCTTTTCTTAAATTTGGGCAGAAAGCAGCCGACCCCTTACAAAGCAAATCATCCAATGCCTCTAATTAAAATATGGAGCCCTGGCTGATGTGAGTATCATCCAGTGCCCCAAAAGTTCGCTGTTTTGATTCCCCATCAGGGCACACGCCAGAGATGCGGGTCTGCATATGAAGGGTCAGGGTGCATATGGGAGGCAACCCATGGATATTTCTCTCTCACATTGATGTTTCTCTCCCCCCCCCCCCAGCTCTCTGAAAACATATTTTTAAATAAATTAAAAATAAAATGAGGAGACACCTCTCACTGTGGCCACTGAGGCATGCCACTCAAATCGTGAGGGAATAACTGACAGCCTCCTAAACAGTGCTCACACCAAGGCTGAGGTTCCCAGTTGTCCCCAGTCCAGGGCTTTGCATAGTGGGAATGCCAGAACTGGGCCATTTCCACCCGATGCAGGAACCCCATAATGGGCAGCATTTCTTCCAGAACTCCCCATCACCTGCCTAGGCTCTCAGCTCTGCCCTGCGGTCTGAGGCTCCTCCTACCCCACCTCCCTCCCTCCCCTCTCCTTTTACAGGTGTCAGCCCTGCATGGCAGTCCGAAGGCTCTCCTCGCCCACCTGCCAACCTCCTTTCTCCTCCTGCACCCTATACAGGTGTTTTCTCAGTGTATTTTCCCCGCATCTAATCCTTCTTGGCATCTGCCTCTCAGAGGTCCCAAACTAGCATAGTCATCCGCTGTTCCCAGCAGATATTCCAAGTTCCATTTTAACATTTGGTTATGTTTGCATTTAGAAAATAAAAGAAGAGTAGAGTGTTCTTTTGAGAAAATCAAAAAAGATCAGCAGGTATCTTCATATACGTTCCCCCAAAACAGAGCCTGATAGAAGGAGCTGGAGGTGGAGAGGTTATTTTGGGAGGTAATCCCAGGAAGCAGGAGTGATGAAGTTGAAATATTGAGACAGGAAAGTATGAAAAGGTGTGCTATAAAGGTCACTGCTATTCACAAGTACTCAATATAGCAGGGTCTCTGGGAAGCTTACAAAAATCCTCCCAGAATTGTCATTTCAAAGATGGGGCCTGAGAGGTGACCATCTGGCTCTTATTCTCTGTAGATGGGACTTATTTAACTCCTTTGCACTTC
This sequence comes from Myotis myotis, assembly GCF_014108235.1. NCBI lineage: Eukaryota > Metazoa > Chordata > Mammalia > Chiroptera > Vespertilionidae > Myotis > Myotis myotis. The sequence goes on from NW_023416335.1 coordinate 114,306,358, forward strand.
CCTTCACCAGGGCTTTAGAAAAGACACTGAGGCAGAAAAACAGTGCCCAGTGGCAGCATTTTGTTGGGGGAAGGGGCCACTGTTGACTTGAGTTCCACTCCCAAGGGAGGGCCATCAGAGCTATGATTCAAGGGCAGCCAAGGAGATGTGGTGCAGGCCATCAAAAGTGTCTGCCACAACAGGTCTCAGGAGTCTTTCCCCCTTGTCTCCCCAGACTGAGGGGCATGTAGGTGGCCAAAGGCATCTGCCCTGTGCAACTCCAAATTGCTAAAATGCCCAGGGTAAAAGAGGAAGAAAGGGTATAGCAATGTTGCGAGTCATGAATGACACTTGGCAGGAGACTAGTGTCTTGGTCCATCCACGCAGTGGTAACAAAACTACCTTAGACTGGGTGACTTATACACAGATGTTTATTTCTCCCAGTTCTGGAAGCTTGAAGTCCAGGATCAAAGTGCCAAGTGACTTGGTATCTGGTGAGAGCCAGCTTTCTAACCAGCTGTCTTTTCACTGTAACCACCTAGACAAAAATGGTAAGTGAGCTCTCCGGGCACCAATCCCATTGAGGAGGGCTCCAACTTCAGGACCTACTCACCTCCCAATGGCCCCACCTCCTGATACCTACCACCACATTGGGGGTTAGGTTTCAACAGCTGAATCTGGGGGGCACAGACAGTCAGAACATAGCAACTGACTGACACATAGCAGGATCTTATTAGGGATCAGTGCCTATGGGAAGGGAAGTAGACCAGGACTGGACAGTGGGAGTAACCGGATTGTGATTCAAGCCCAACCTGGCATCAGCCAGGCCCAGGTTACTCAGGGGCTCATACAGAGTGGTGTGCCGGGGCCTGCTTGTACTGGCTTGAGAATGTCAGTTGTTAGATATTTAGGCATTTTGTGAGCCAGTTGTTAAATACAGCTATCATTGAAGATTGATTAAACTTATAATTTTCTATATATTATATTAAAAACAAAGTTAACAAATCACTTCCATTATTTCGCTACATTTATATATGCTCTTGAGTCTTTTTACAACTCAAATATCTATATGGTAGCAATACTACAGTGTGGGGCAAAATAGGTTTACAGTTGTGAATACATGAAACACAGTTTATTCTTGTATTATTATTTATCAATTATTATATTACTAGAGGCCCGGTGCACAGATTCATGCACTGGTGTGGTCCTTCAGCCTGGCCTGCAGGGATGGGCCGAAACTGGCTCTCTGACATCCCCTGAGGGGTCCCGGATTGTGAGAGGGTGGTTCTCAGGTGATGCACCCCAAATCAGGCTCCCTCCTCTCTCTACCTCCAAGTCACCGCAGCTCGGCAGCTCCTGCATCTGCCCCCTAGTGGTCACTGTGCATCATAGCTACTGGCTGGACAGTCAAATGGGTGGACAGTTGCTTAGGCTTTTATATATAGAGATTTTACATACCAACAACTGTAAAGCTACTTTTCCCCACCCTGTATATGATAATGTACTATTGGGCATCTCTTTCCAACTTCACATTCATGGTATTGCTTTTGTAACTTTAAGTCACCCATGGGATGTGTATTTATACCACAGAAATTGGCAAACACTACAAATCAGGGTCCCCCCCCCCCCCCCCCCCGCCAAGGAACCAGGTGTTACCAGCAGTTCTCAACCTGCGGGTCACAACCCCTTTGGCGGTTGAACAACCCTTTCACAGGGGTCGCCTAAGACCACCTTGCATATCAGATATTTACATTATGATTCATAACAGTAGCAACATTACAGTTATGAAGTAGCAACAAAAATAATTTTATGGTTGGGTCACAATATGAGGAACTGTATTTAAAGGGCCAGAAGGTTGAGAACCACTGTGTTAAACATTTACAAGCACACCACTGCATATATGACATGGTCAGAGCTATTCCAAGGTGGGCTAAATGACTAGATTTTTATGTCCCCACCCACATCGGTCCCTGGATGTGAATTCTCTGGGGAAGGTGTGCTCTTGGGGGAGGGGGTATCTTCAGGTGAGGCTCACAGCACTCCCCCCAGCTGAGGCAACAAGTCCCTCCTTGCAGGGGAATCTGGGCTACAAATCTCTGGAGCCTCCACAACTGGCATAAGGTCAGTTAGAATATTTTCTTATTAATTCTAAATACTTCTTACTACCTCTACAGGTATAGTTACATTCATTTGTTTCTAATGTTGTTTAGATGTGCCATTTTTTCTTAATCTTTTTCTCTTATTTCATTCTTCCTAAGATTTGTCTGTATTTTGACTTTGTTGAGTCTACTGTTTTTTATTTACAATTTTACTAATTTCTGCTGTGATTATTATTTCCTCTCTTCTGTGTTCTTTGGGTTTATTTTATTGTTCTTTTTCAAACTTCTCAAGTTGAAAGCTTAGCTCATTAATTATCCATTTTTCCTTTTTTCAAATAAATTTTTCATACATTTTTCTGTGTGGTGCTTTCAATATCATTAAATTGTAAATTTCTATTAAAATTACTTTTTTGCCCTGACCAGTTTGGCTCAGTGGATAGAGCGTTGGCCTGCGGACTCAAGGGTCCCAGGTTCAATTCTGGTCAAGGGCATGTACCTTGGTTGCGGGCACATCCCCAGTGGGGAGTGTGCAGGAGGCAGCTGATCAATGTTTCTCTCTCATCAATGTTTCTAACTCTCTATTCCTCTCTGTAAAAAAATCAATAAAATATATTTTTTAAAATTACTTTTTTACCCATTTTTTTCTTTATTGATTAAGGTATTACATACGTGTCCTTAACTCCCCATTGTTCCTCCACCCCCTCACTCATGCCCTCACCGCCCCCCCCCCCCCCCAGTGTCTGTGTCCACTGGTTAGGCTTATATGCATGCATACAAGTCCTTTGGTTAATCTCTCCCCCTTACCCCCACCCTCCCCTACCTTCCACTGAGGTTTGACGGTTTAATTGATGGCTCTCTGTCTCTGGATCTGTTTTTGTTCATCAGTTTATGTTGTTCATTATATTCCACAAATGAGTGAGATCATGTGATATTTATCTTTCTCTGACTGGCTTATTTCGCTTAGCATAATGCTCTCCAGTTCCATCCATGCTGTTACAAATGGTAAGAATTCTTTCTTGACCCATGAGTTATTTGCAAGTGCCTTTAATTTTGAGATATCTTTTTACTGTTCATTTCTTATCATACTTACAGTGTGGCAAGAAGACATGGTCTGTTGGATACACTCTTTAAAATTGTTATAGACTGGCTTGGTGGTCTATTCATAAATACTCCATGTTCCTGAGAAGAATGTATATCTTCTAATTTTTAGATGTTGGGTTTTATGTATGTTCATTAGGCCAAGCTTTTTAATTTTTGGTCCAAATATTCTATATCCTTTCTAATATTTGTCTCCATGAGCTATCAGTTACTGAGAGAGGAATAGTAAAATCCCCCACTATGCTGCTGAATTTGTCCATTTCTCTTTGCAGTCCTCTCAACTACTGCTTGCATGTACTGGAGCTATGTTATCAGGGGCAAACGAGGTTTGAAATGTTATATATTTTTGGTAAATTATATATTTTTTCACTACATAGTGACTCACTATTACTTTTTATGTTAAAATATTTTTCTTCTGATATAAATATTGCTACAGAAGCTTCCTTTTGGTTAGTAATAGCCACATATCTTTTCTATCTTTTAACCTTTCCGTGTTTTCTTTAGTGTATGTTCCCCACAAATTTGCAATATCCACTTATTTTTATTCAATCTGACAACACCTATCTTTTCATTTGTAAATATACCTCATTTAATTGCTTATAGTATAAATATTATGTAATTATATCAATTACTTATATAATTGAACCTACTCTTGGCATATAATTGTGTACTTTTTTTGTCCTCACCCTAGGACAGTTGTCGGCAAACTCATTAGTCAACAGAACCAAATATCAACAGTACAATGATTGAAATTTCTTTTGAGAGCCAAATTTTTTAAACTTAAACTGTATAAGTCGGTACATTGTTATTAACTTAATTAGGGTACTCCTAAACTGGCCTTTGCTAAAATCGTCTCAATCTGATTGAGGTACGTTCGCTGAGGTCGACCCCTTCCAACTCTCCCATCCTCAACTCCTGCATGAATCCCGCGCCTCCCCCGCGCTGCCTATCCCGCAGCCCGCCTGCACCGCATCTCCTGTCGCCCAACCGACCGACACCCCCCACTTCTTCTAACGCCACTTCTTCAAAATAGACTCGCCCAGGCTGAAAACCCACTTCTGCGCATGGGCCACGAAGTTTCAATCGCACTGTACATGCGCGCCCGCACGTGGTATTTTGTGGAAGAGCCACACTCAAGGGGCCAAAGAGCCACATGTGGCTCGCGCGGTTTGCCGACCACTGCCCTAGGATATGCTTACCCATTGATTTTAGAGAGGGGGAGGGAGAGAGAGAGAGAAACATCAATGTGAGAGAAACATCGATTGGTTGCCTCCTGTACATACCACAACTGGGAATCAAACCCACAATCTAGGTATGTGCCCCAACCAGGAATCGAACCCACAACCTTTCGGTGTACGTGATGAACCTCCAACCAACTTAGCCACCTGGTTAGGGCTAATTGTGTACTTTCTATTTCTGCATTTTTGTTTGTTTGTTTCTTCTTTTCTGCTTCCCTTTGAGGGAAATTTTCCATTGTTGTATATTTCCTGTCATAGAAGTTATACACCCTATTTTTTTCTCAGTTGTTATCCTTAAACTTATAATGTGCACAAGTATCTGGAAATTCTCATTTTCTATACCTTTGTGCTCCTCCTGAACAATAAAGTACCTCTGAGTACTTAAGCTCTGATTATTCCCTGCACATCTACGTGATACTATATTGTATTTCAGTTGAGTTTTTTACTCTGCAAATTAAACAGTGTTGTTATTACTTTATGGCCAGTGTTTGCTCACCATGCCTTCTAGAATCACAGACCCTTTTTCTGGGGTCAGCGTCTTTCTTTCCGGAGTACATCCTCAAAACTTCCTTTGTGCGTGCTTGTCGGAGTGCAGCATTCTCCGGTTGTTTTTCCTAGCCACGCCTTAATGCCTCCCATCTTTGCACAGTAGTTACCCATCGGAGTGAGCAGGTACTCTCTCTTCAGGCTTCCATTGCTGCCACTGTCAGTCCAATTGTCATCCTGTAACACCCTCTCCCTCTGCCTTTAAAACCTATCTTCCTATTGATTTGGTTGCTTTGGAGTTCGCTTCCTGTGGAAATGGTTTTTAACTATAAATTTATTTCTTTAATATAAAAGATTATTCAGATGATCTATTTCTTCTTGAATTGTGGTAACATGTCTTTCCAGGAATTTGTCTATTTCATCTAAGTTGCTGAATTTATTGGCATAAGGGTGTTTATAATATTTCTTTAATATACTTTTAATATTTATAGGATTTAGAGTGATGTATGTTTCTCATTCCTGATATAAACAATTTGTATCTTTTAATTTTTTTATTTTAAATTTATTTTATTTTATTTTTCCATCATCATTTATCCTCTCTATGCCCTCTTCCACCTCCACCCCCCTCACCACTACTTCCACAATCACCACACTGCTGTCCATGTCCATGAGTTCTCTCTCTTTTTTTCTTTTTTGCTCAATCTCTCCACCTCCAACCACCCCACCCCCACCCACATACATACACCAGAGCTGTCTGCCTGCTCTTTATCAATGAGTCTCTCTCTATTTTGCTTGGTAGTTCAGTTTGTTCATTAAATTCCATAGATGAGTGAAATCATGCTACTTGTCTTTCTCTGACTGGCTTACTTCACTGAGCATAATGTTCTCAAGGTCCATACATGCTGTCGAAAAGGGTAAAATTTTCTTCCTTTTTACAGCAGAGTATTTCATTGTGTAAATGTACCACAGCGTTTTTGTTTTTATCCACTCATCTACTGATTTGCTTACAAATCTTGGCTGTTGTAAATAACACTACAATGAACAGAGGGGTGGACATATTCTTTTGAATTAGTGTTTTGGTTTTCTTCAGATATATTCACCGAAGTGGAATTGCTTGGTTAAAAGGCAGTTTCATTTTTAATTTTTTGAAGTAACTCCCTACTGCTTTCCACAGTGGCAACACCAATCTGCATTCCCACCAACAGGGCACTAGGATTCTCTTTTCTCCACATCCTTAACAGACACTTGTTTGTTAATTTATTGGTGATAACTATTCTGACAGGTGTGAGGTGATATCTCATTGTGGTTTTAATTTGCATCTCTCTGGTGATTAGTGACTTTGAGCATCTTTTCATATGTCTGTTGGCCACCTGTATGTCCTCTTTGGAGAAGTGTCTATTCAGGTCCTTTGCCCATTTCTTAAGTGAATTGTTGAGTTGTCTAAGTTCTTTATAAATTTTGGATATTAACCGCTTATCAGGTGTAACACTGGCGAATATGTTCTCCCATCAGTGGGCTGTCTTTTCATTTTGTTGATGGTTTCCTTTGCTGTGCAAAAACTCTTCAGTTTGATGTATCCCATTTGTTTATTCTTTCTTTTGTTTCCCTTGTCTGAGGAAATATATCTGAAAAAGTATTGCTATGACAAATGTCTGAGATTTTATTGCCTCTGTTTTCTTCTAGGATTTTTATGGTTTTGAGTCTAACATTTAAGTCTTTAATCCACTTCGAGTTTACTCTTGTGTGTGGTATAAGAAGGTGGTCTAGTTTCTCTTCTGCACACATCTGTCCAATTTTCCCAACACCATTTATTCAACAGACTATCTTTAGTTCACTGTATGTTTTTGCCTCCTTTGTCAAATACTAATTGACTCTAAAGGTGTGGATGTATTTCTGGGCTCTCTATTCTCTTTCATTGATCTATATGTCTGTTTTTCTGTGAGTAGCATGCTGTTTTAATTACTGTGGCCTTGTAGTATAGTTGATATTAGGTTGGGTGATTCCTCCAACTTTGTTCTTGTTTCTCAAGATCGCTGTTGAATCTGTAGATTGCTTTGGGTAGTCTGGACATTTTAATGATGTTAATTCTTCCTCTCTAAACACAGTGTGTGTTTCCACTTCTCTGTATCGTTCTCAATTTCTCTTTTCAGAGCCTTGTAATTTTCGGAGTGCAGGCAGGCAGGCTTTTTACGTCCTGCTTAAATTTACTCCTGAGCAGTTTATTCTTTTGAAGTAATTACGAATGAGATTGTCCATTTCTTAGCATTTTGTTTTCATTTCTTCAAATTCTCGTCATTCTTTTTCAAATGTGCGTGCTCATTTTATACTCCTTATTTTCTTCTCATATTTTTAATTTTCTCTTTAATGTCAGTAAACCTGTTAGGAGCACTTTCTAATTTTCACATTTGATTATTTCAACCTAAAGTTCTCAAGGTCCAACAATATTATTTGCTTTTTCTACTCACCTTCACTCAGCAGTTTCCTCCTATTTTGGTAATTTTTTATTTTGAAATCATATTTGCTCCTTTTATTGTTGGATGGGTCTTTTTATAATGATGTTGCCCTTAGAGCCTTGTACAAAGGTCTTAGTTCCCATATCTTACCCTGTGTGAGCCAAGACCTAATCTGCCACCCCCAGTCAACACCCCACATTAGCTGTGCATTAAATTGATGTTATTATGGCCTGGGTTCTTCTAAACGCAGGGCAAGACAGTCTCATGTGCAGGTAGTTTATTTGGAAAGTTATCGAAAGGACAGCAAAAAGCAACATTAATTGTGTTCATAACTTTTTTCTAATTTCAGGAGTTAATTAAATGTTTCTAATACCAGAAGTTGTTTTAATCCTTTATTTCCCCAAAACTATTCTTGTGTTAGAAAATATTACCAAGGCTATGAAAAAAGTATATATAAATATGGTCCCAAAAATATGTATACACACTTTAACAGCTGATAGCTCACTTAATTTTCACTGCTTTTCAGGTTTAACTGATTTGAAATAAAGGGTGAAGCCAGACTAAGCTCTGAACAAAGAAAATTTATCCATTAGACATTTTATGAGGATACATAAAAGATAAAGTTTACGGTACAGAACCAGCAACAGTTAACAAATTGAGGGTGCATAGATACTGAATGAAATGATTCTTGATGTTTGCAATTCCATTGCTTCAAGTTATCAGCAGTGCCTGGACCAGAACAGTAATGAGTTTAAAAATAGGCTTTGCAAAAAAAATTATTCATTTCTGTAGATTCTTTTAAATTTTGAAAATGAACTGTATGTTAATAAACACTGACTTAATAATCATTCAAAGTCTGAATACATTGTTTCGGGACATTCTATATGTATATCTGTGTGTGTATATGTATATCATATATATGTTGTGGCTTATATGTGATATACAGATCCAACTAAAAAGGCTGCACCAATTTAGACTCCTATCATCAATATACAAGAAAAGCTATTTCACCTTTCTTTTAATTTTCTTTAAATGGTTTGCATATTTGATACGTATAAATAGTAGCAAATTTATTTCCTTTTTCTTTATCATATTTTAAATATAACATTGAAAAGCACAAAAGAATATATGTAACATGTATGTTATTAAATAAAATAACACACATGAACCCATAACCCAACCAGTAACTTGTTATCCTTCAACAAGCAACTCCTCTACCCAGTTCCCCTTCCCTCCTCCTCACTCTACCCCCAAGGTAATTATGAGTTTTATGCCCATTTTCTCTTGTCTTTCTTTTAAAATAATGTCATATATATATATATATATATATATATATATATATATATATATATATTAGTGACTTAGGGTTAGCTTTATAACAATGATACCACATGTAAGGGAGTGCTGCAACTTGCTATTCGCTCAACACTATGTTTCTAAGGGTCATCTACATTATGGCACATAATTGAAATTCATTCCTTTTCACTGCTATATTATATTCCATCATTTTCCTGTTGGGTTGTTTTCAGCTTTTGTTATAATGAATCCATGTGAACATCTCATAAAAATCACTTCAAGTATAAGAAAGCACCCAAGATAAATATCAAATATTTTTCTAATGTACCAGTGGAAACATTGGATATACCAATATACATTTCCACCAGCAGTAAATACTAGTAAGATATCCCATTTATCATCATTCTCTCCAACACTTGATATGGTCAGACTTTTCATTGCTGGGAAGCTAGTGGGTATAGAATAATATCTAACTGTCGTGCTACTTAGTATTTCCCTGATTAGTAGTAAAACAAAGCATATCTTCTATCTTCTGAAAAATACCATTTAATGTATTTTGCCCAATTTTCAATTGTATTTAGTCATCTATCTTACAGATTTGTAATTCATTCCATACTTTGGATACTAATCCTTTGTTGGTTATATACATTACCAATATGTTCTCCTAGTGAGTTACTTGATTTTTATTTGCTTTAGGGTATTTTTTGAAGACATCTTAATTTTAAAGTAGTCAAATTTATCAACTCTTTCTTTCATGAGTTTCTGTGTCTTGTTTAAAAAATTCTAAAGTTGAAAAGCTATTCTCATATTTTGTTCTAAAAGTATTAAAGTTCTGCCTTTCATATTTTACATACTTAGTCAACTGGATGATGTTTGTGCTTTGTAGGAGACAGGAATCCTATTTCAATTCTATTCATGTAAATACTCAGATGTTCCAGAACCATATATGAAATACTTCCTTCTTCCCCCAATTATCTGCAATGCCACTTCTGTTATATATCAAAGTTCCATAAGGATGCGGGCTTCTTTCTGAATCCTTATTTGGTCCTACTAGTCAATCTGTTTATCCCTATACCAATATCCAATGCATAAAATCTACGCCTTTATAGTAAGTCATCATGTCAGCCAGAGCAAGTCCATCTACTTCATGTTTCTTAACTATTTTTTACCCTTTTCTCTTCTGTGTACATTTTAGAACCAATCTATCAGTTTCGATGACAATTCCATTTGGCTTTTATTTGGAATTTGGAAAGAATAAACAACTTTATGATATTGCATATTCCTCTCTGAAAATGTGAATACTACTCCATTTTCTTGGGTGTTGTTTAATGTCCTCCAATAAGATCTTATGATATTCTGTCTATAGATCTGGCACACATTTTGTTAGAGTTATTCGTAATGCAGCAGGTTGTTGATTATCTCTAAAAATTCTATCTTTCTCTTTCTGGGCACACAGCTCCCAGGAGTGATGGTGCAGCTTTCTAGGTAGCTCCTACTTAAATACTGCTTTCCCTGACCTCAGCTTTTCCTCACATTGCATTGCCCTCAGCATTGACATGGAGTGGCCCAGCTTTGATCGTTCAGATGAATACAGGACAAATTCAGGACAGTGATCGCCAACCTTTCGGACCTCACGGACCACCGGTTGGTGACTGCTGGTCTAGGGAATGATCTTGTAACAAAGTAGAAGGAACCTAGGTCTCCACATGATTTGTTGAAGCAGAGATGTCCCTCCAGCTTGGAAAAGCCAAGCTAACAACTTCTCTTTTATTTAATCCCTACTATTTGGGACTATTTTTTACGGTGTGCTATCTTTTTTTATACACTGTTAGATTCTGTTTAGTAATATTTTATTTAGGATTTTTACAGCTATGTGTAAAAATGAGATTGAACTGTAATTTTCCTTCACTCTACTATTATTTTCTTATTTTGATGCCATAAAATACATTAAAAATATTCCCAGTCATTTAGTCTTCTGGGAGAATTTACATAAGATGAAATGTTCTGTTTCTAAAAAGTCTAGTTTAGCTCATCTGTAAAACCCTCTGAATCTCATGCTGTTCTTGTTAGGAGGAATTTTTCCTATTGAGTAGTTTGATTTATTTAACATTAACTTGCTTTGTTAATAGTAATAAGTACTACCTCAATGCAGGTTTAATTTCCATTTGTTATATTACTAAAGAGGTTGATCATTTTCCATATGTCTATTAATTCTGGGTTTCCAATTTTGTGGGTTGCCAGTTAATTTCCTTGTATCATTTTGATCATTTAGATGACTAAATTCCACTTTTCCTCCCACTGTGTGTGGAATACCATTCCCTCCCCCAGTAATGTTGGCTTGGCCATATAATCAGCTTTGGCCAACAGAGTGGTAACAGACAAAGTTTCAACTATGTTTGCTTAGATTGGCTTATCTCTTGCACTTTTATCATCACCATGAGAACCACCCCGGGTGACCATTGATCTTAGAGCAGTGAGGCGCACTGGGAATAAACTTCATCTTCATCCTGGAGCCGGGCTGCAGCTGAAGCAGTCACCCAACCCAGTTCAACCTCAGTCATTCAAGTCAGAGTTGACCAGTAGATGCGGGAAAATAAATGCTGCTGTTGGAAGCCACTGGGTATGGGGGATTTGTTATGCAGTATTATTGTAGTGATATCTGACTAACACATCTATTTATCTATCAGGGTGTTAGAGAATTTCTTATCACTTTTTATGATTGTTATATAATTTTATATATAATTATATTTAATATATAATTAATTTTATATAATTATTTGCTGTAATTATTTCCCACTGTGATAGAGCTTGTCTTATACTTTGATTGTGTTCCCTTTTTTTTCCTTTTTTTTCTTTTGGTGTTTCTTAATTTTACTTCAGGAAACTCTTTTTTTTAAAATACATATTTTTATTGATTTTTCACAGAGAGGAAAGGAGAGGGATAGAGAGTTAGAAACATTGATGAGAGAGGAACATCAACCAGCTGCCTCCTGCACACCCCCTACTAGGGATGTGCCCGCAACCAACGTACATGCCCTTGACCAGAATCGAACCTGGGACCCTTCAGTCCACAGGCCAACGCTCTATCCACTGAGCCAAACCGGTTAGGGCCAGGAAACTCTTATTTTTAGTTAAATTTGTGCATTTTTTCCTCTCAATCTTATACTACCTTTTAACTTGGTGTATGGGACGATGCTCCAATCAACTGAGCCCCCTGGCCGGGGCGATCTTATACTATGTTAAACAGTCTTTCCCAATTCTGAGATGTAATAAATAATCAATTACATTTTTCTGTTCCTCTGAAACTTTAAAAATATGTAATTCCATAATCTATCAGGAATAACAGAGGAATATTAATCATTCCTAGATCTTAATTTTTTCCTGAGTTTAGTGTAATATATCTGAACCCTATAATTAACACTATTTCTAATTGGAAAAAATGTTTAAATTGAAATCTCTTTAAGATTATGTGTAACTGTCAATCTTTTAGCTAACATGTTTGCTTTGAAATTTTAATTAAATTAGCATACTAATTTAACTATTCCAATTACTTTGTGTTTAACCAAGCTAAAATAAGGCTTTCGTTTGCTGCTCAATTCCTCTAGAGAATTTAAATTCACCACAATCTTCTAGTAATCCACATCTCTGTTCCTTATTATCCAAAATGATGTAATTGTTTTCCAAAAAATTACTATTTCTGGTTTCTGGGTTATCTTATGATCCTCTTGTGTGTACAAGTTGGAATTTAGGAATGCCATTTCACTGTGAAAAGGACTAGAGGACAGCACAGGCAGCACTGCCCTGCTGAAGCCTGGCGGACGTGAGCGCCTGTCCTCAGTGGGGCCTCTCACGGTTCTCCCGGGTGGGATTTGTTGCTCTTCCTCCCGTGGACCCATAACAGCGTGCTTATAGGACTCGTGTTGTGATGTAGTGTTGTTTACGTGTCTGTGCCTTTCATTGGACTGTGAGTCCCCTATTGGCAATTACTTATTTCTGGTGTCTGGCAACTATCTTGGTACTTGGCTCATAGAAGATGCTCAGTGAATGTCGGCTAGTTGAAGGACTGATTGGAGGTTTGCACTGGGTGATATTAAAGTGACAGTGAGCAGCCGATGTGGTTAGCTTCCTTTCTCTTTCCTTTCTCAGTATGCGATTCATTTAAACTACTGTACCAGGTCATTCTTTCCTATTGCTCACTCTAGGTAGTTATTGGATGGCCCAAACACCACACAGAAGATAGGAAAGAGGGATAAAAAAGATTATCCCCAGTGTCTAAAACTGATTCATTCCATCAATGAGATGTGCTGGAAAGAGTGCTGAACTAGGGCAGTGGTCGGCAAACTCATTAGTCAACAGAGCCAAATATCAACAGTACAACGATTGAAATTTCTTTTGAGAGCCAAATTTTTTAAACTTAAACTATATAGGTAGGTACATTGTTATTAACTTAATTAGGGTGCTCCTAAGCTGGCCTTTGCTAAAAACATCCTCAATCTGATTGAGGTACGTTTGCTGAGGTCGACGCCTTCCAACTCTCCCATCCACACTCGTCTTGTATACTTGTTTCGTCTGTCTCCTTTCGTTCATCCTCTCTATATGTCCAAACCATCTCAACATACCTTTCTCAATCCTCGACACTACATCTTCTTTCACTCCACAACATTCCCTAAAATTAACTTAAGAAACTTTATTTAAAGTTTTAAGTCTTAGTTAAACTATAGGTACATTGAATAAAACTTGATATCATACTTAATAACGATATTATTTATTGATAAAATTAAATTCCTTACAATTTACCTTACAATATCCATAAAATTAAATCATGACAATGACTGACAAACACTAATGTGAACAATGGCCTACCATCTCCTTGGAAAGTTTGGGTAAGTCAGGTTTGTATGTTGTTGTTTTTAATTTTAGGCACAATTCCAGGTTCTCATCAATAAGACGACTTCTCAATTTCTCTTGATAAGGTTCATGCTTGAAAATGATTGTTCCCATAAATATATAGACCCGAATAAGGAAAGAACAGCAAGTGCTAGTTTTTTCAGTTGATTATATGAGTCAGGAATACTATTCCAGGTGTTAAAAATCAACGTATCTTCCTTCTCCAGGTCTTTCAAAGCAGACCACTTGTGCTGTGAACTAAGTTCACATTTGTTTTTCTCCAATATTTCTATATCAGCACAAAGACGTTCAAATTTCGAGCTCCACAGTTCTTTGTTTTTTAAATCCAGCAATTGCATATCAAAGTTGCCAATGTCAATATTAAAGGGAGAAAAATTTAATTCTGTTACAGTAACATTGAGAGGTTTTTTAACAAAGGCTAACGTTGCTTTGCTGTTTCTGAATTCCTGAAACCTGTTGAGAAAAGCTTCCCTCATATTTAAAAGTGTTGTTTTGAAATAGCAAATGTCAATATCAGAATTATTTTCTTGGCGATGTTTCAACAGGCTTGGAAAGTGAATCAAAGTTTCTCTTTCAAAATCTTGAGCAAAGAGAGATAATTTGTTTTCAAATGAAATAACTTCTAACATCAAAAAAACTGTGTTTCCTTTCCCCTGTAGTTTACGATTAAGCTGATTTAGATGAGACGTAACGTCTACCAGGAAATAAAATTTTGGATCCACTGATCGCTCATTAGTTCTGGATAGTGAACACCCTTCTCAAGGAGAAATGCTTTAATTTCTGTTAATAAGGAAGCGAAACTTTTTAAAACATTTCCTCTTGACAACCAACGTACCTTGTTATGCAGCAGCAGATCTGCGTACTCACTCTCCATTTCAACTAAAAATTCTTTAAATTGGCGATGATTAAGAGCTTTAGCTATAATGGAGTTGATAATCTTAATCACCAATTCCATAACTTTGCAAATTTCTTCTGGAAATGTCTGCCCACAAAGCGCTTCTTGATGAATGATGCAATGGTAAGTGAGTATCTCGTGATTAATTTTTTCTTTCAAAATAGCAACAAACCCGTTTCTTACGCCGGTCACTTTTCGACCCGTCTGTTGAAATTGAGACAATTTTATCGAGTGGAATATGATGTTTTTCAATGCACTCAGTTACAGCATTTGCTATATCCTCTCCACGTGTTTGACCTTTGAGTGGCAATAATCCTAAAAGTTCTTCTTTAGGACCTGTAGGTGAAATAAATCGTACAAAAAGTGAAATTTGTGCTGTATCATTTATGTCACAAGACTCGTCAACTGCTATTGATAAAGCTGAAACCAATTTACGATCTTCGACTTGCTGGTTGGTTATATTCGAAGACATTTTGACTATTCTATCTTTCACTGTTTTAGCAGACAATGGTAACTCTTTAATTTTTTAAAGAATATCTGCTTTGTTCTTAAAATCCCAAAATAGCTCTTCGGATGCATTTATAAAACAACTTTTTATGTATTCGCCGTCTGTATATGGTTTTCCTCTCTTAGCAATCTCTTGACTAACCACAAAACTTGCAATGTTAACATTGTTGGAAGATTGCATCCAGTAATTAAATACAGAACTTGATTTTTCTTGACTCTTCTGAAGTTCCTCAACTGCTTTCTTCCTTGCATCACCGACAGGATATTTAGTACTAAATGACACGTGTTTAGTTGTAAAGTGTCTCTCCAAATTTGATTTCTTTTTATGCGCCAATTTTTCCTAACAAATAGGACAGGTCAGGAGGCCACTTAAGTTTTGAATAAACACCAAAGTCTCGGTCCATTCAACTTTAAATTCATGGTTTTCGTCTTCCGTTTTTCTTTGCTTCTTCTTTGTAGCCATGTCAAACAGGGCACCTAAAAAAATGTTTCATTTTATAATAATAGAGCCACCAACACAAAAGAATTACAATTCTTAAATTGATGACAAAAATACCTGTAGGATTTGCAGCTGGTTGGAAAAATACAGGTAACTTTATGCTTCAAGTAGGTACTTTTGCCACCTGCACCGCGTCTCCCGTCGCCTGACCGACCGACACCCCCACTTCCGAACCACTTCTTCAAAATAGACTCGCCCAGGCCGAAAACCGACTTCTGCGCATGGCCCACGAAGTTTCAATCACACTGTACGTGCGCACCCGCACGTGGTATTTTGTGGAAGAGCCACACTCAAGGGGCCAAAGAGCCGCATGTGACTCGGGAGCCGCGGTTTGCCGACCACTGAACTAAGGTAAGAAGGCTTCGGTCTAAGTCCAGTTTTTCCCCTTAATAATCAGCTTAGGGCCAGTCATTTCAGTCCTCAGGGCTGCATTTTGCCCTCTGTAAATCGTAACATGTCACTGCATTACAAAGTCTGTTAAATCCTTGTAACTTAAGTTCTCTACAAAATGAAGCAGGACTAGTCAGCAGGCAGCCAGCCACACTCTGTAGTGAAGGGCGTGAGGCTCTGGAGTTCAGGCAGACCTGGCACTGAGTCCAGCTGCCAGTTCACTAAGATTACCAACCTTGGGAACATTATATGGCTTCATCGTTGCTCAGTTTTCTGTGGGAAGTATAATACCTCCCTTGCAAAGTCGCTGTGAAATTTAAATGAGACAAGGAGCGTGAAGTACATGCCGCCATTCTTAGCACACAGTAGAGTCTAGACAGGGACTTCTGGTGTGTTAATCACACCCCTGTCCTCACACACAGAGGCAGCTCATCTTACTATTCATTTATGTAAGGGAATAAATGAATAGGGAAAGACAATAGAAGTCCACCCATTTTAATGGCATTTTTCCTGTGGTTTTGGTACCAAACACCATTGCCAAAAAAAGGCTCTCTCAGAGACAGTGGTTAAGTGGTTAAATATTAAATACTTGAGGTCTCACAATCATTAAAGAAGTGTTCCCTAGGCCATTATCCCTATGTTCAAAGAAAGGAAAAATCTCCAGATGTATAGAACCTGAAAATTGGAGTGATTAGATTCTTTAAATCCCGGACAAAGGTACCATTAACTCAAATAATTTTTAATTATAAAGTATATTTCATACACAGTGAGCAATATTAAATTATAGCACAATCAACCAGTATCACCAACTGTTCAAAATCTATAACTTAGATCTGGATACTAAGGTTTTGTTTTGAAACAAAACTCACCTGCGTACAAGGTAATTCACTTTGGAATTTGCTATTCAAACCTGCAACAGCCCCAGAGAGAGAACATCAAGAATGAAGCCATCATCTCACATTGGGTTTTGACATTCTTGATTTGGGAGCATTTTCTGCACAAGCCTTGATGTAGAGCTAAAGCCTAGTCTGCCCAGCAGAGGGCAGCAGCACCCAGGAGAAAGTACCAATAGTGCTGATAGGGTTTTAGATAAGGCTCCACCAGATAAGCTTCGGGGAAGCCACTAGGGGGTGACACTCCATTCCAGGCCACGAGCAGCACCAGGGGCCACTGCAAAATGAAAATACTTGTCCCTTGTTCAAAAAGCAAGAAAAGAGAAGCTTTCCTTTCTTCTGCAGTTTCCCTTGACCTATGTTGTTTTATTTGCTATTTAATGTCAGCTCCCTCAGGCATAGGGCTGGGGTAGGGAGGGTATGCAGACCCTCAGGGACTCACCCTGTGACTGGATGTGCAGAGGGCACAGCCAAGCCTCCACTGGCCCTCTTTGCCACTATGCCCAGGCCACCCTAGGTAAGGGCAGCAGCAGTCCTAGGCAGGGGCTGGAGCTGGTGACCCAGACCCAGTGAGAGGGCAGAGGGAGGCAGGGCTGGGCCTGAACCCAGTTCCAAGCCCCTGGTACAGGCTCCACAGGCCCTTTGGACTTCACTTACAGACCACGAGTGCAAAAATAAAATTTTCAGAACTTCAAGATGGCTACCACAGAGCCTTAAAGCAAGTGGGGCCCCCTTCTGAGCGTGGGGACCTGTGGGACTGCACTGGTCACACACCCGTCCAGAGCACTCTTTTACTCTCTGAGTCCAGCCAACATTAACAACCTGGTACCTCTAAATCCAGACTGGGCTGGCCTCTGTGTGATTTCCTTCTACTGTCAGAACAGAAAACACCACCACTGTCCAGTCTTGTCCTTCCCTCCTCACTCCAGTCACATCAGTTTCAATGTTTCTTGAACACCAAAGCTTACACTACCCTCAGGACCTTTGCCCTTAACTGCTCACTTTCCTGGACTGCTTGTGCCCAGGGACTGTGGGGACACCCTCCTTCCCTTCATTCAGAATTCTGCTCAGATGTCACCTTATCTGGGAGGCCTTCCCCAGCTAAAATGGAAAGTATCTCCAATGGGGTCTGACCCTTTAACCAGCTTTGTTTTCCTCAAAGCATTATCCCCAACAGCTGATGTATTTAATACAGTTTAATTTGCCTGCCTTGGTGGGTATGCACTGAATAGAATGTCCAGAGGAGCAGGATTTGTGTGAGGTTTCTGGTCCAGGACAGTGTCTCCAGCTCCTAGACCAGTGCCTAGCAGGTGTACACACTGGAATGTTGCAATGTCTTGACAGCCCACTGTCTCATGGCGGTAGTGCCCACTGGTGAGACAAACTGAAGACCAAGGAACAACAGGGCAAGATCCTAACACTTTTAGGATCAGAGGATGGGATGGGAGAGAAGTTCCCTTTACCTGCATGCAGTTTGCTCTGAAAGAATGCTGAGTTGGCATGTGTCTTTATATTTTCCCATTGCCTAGTATTTTTTTTTTTTTTACAACATCTGATCACTTCATTCCTTTTACAGGATAAATAAATAAGGCTCAGAGGGGTAAAAACTCTGACTTAAGTCACACAGCTTGCAGTGGCAGAGTCAGATCTACAATATCAGCACCCAAGATTCTTGACTTTTCTCCTGTGCCCTTTCCCATGATCATATTGTTCTGAACACATGGTCTGCAAACTGAGCCTTTCATTTTAACCTGGGATGGGGGGCTTAGACCTACTGCCCCTACCAACTCTACTCAAAGGCCTACACCTTGGGAACTTACTCAGCTTGTATGCAGAGACCAGCCAGCTTCGCCTTGGATTCAGCACAGGCTCCACATATCAATAACTTATTAATAAGCCCACGCATATGATGCTTCTAAGCAATTACATATCAAATGTCAAGAAAAATTATAGGGGAGTGCATTCTGTGTTGTGAAATATTGCAGTAGACAGGCATAAGTTATGTGGTTCTGAGTATATGCTTCTTGAATGATCATTGATCTCTGGGCCCTGAGGAGTTCATTGTCTAGCCCCAAGCAAGGCACTTATTCCAGCCCATAGACCACAACTAATTAGCCACAACTACATCTCACTGGAGGGTCTCCTTTGTGGTGAACTTTAATATTCAGCAGGAGAATAGACCCTCTTGATTCCTTTAATTGTGTTTTCCTAATTAAATTGCAAATTGTAATTGCTTCTTGTTCTGGAAAGGAAGATCTTAGATTTCATCATTGAGTTCTTAGGCTCACATTTTACCATAACTATTTTTAAAATTTTGGCACAACTAAGTAACCAAATAGACCTTACATCATAGATAATGTTTGGATAAATATAAAATTTCCTGTTTGACAATAATCTTCACAAGATTATTGCCTAATAGTGTCTGGTGTATACTTATTACAAAAGGGACCAGGATAATACACTTCAGTGCAACTGGACCAAATGGGATGTATTGTCCCCTTCTCTGTGAACCATTGTGTTTCTCATTTCCTGATCTTTAAGATGGAAGAAATTTTATCTGACTCTTCTCTACTTAAAGGAAGATTATGCAGATTAAGTTAAGACTCTTGAGAAAAAATATTATAGAATAAATGTTGGCAAACAAAGGTACTATGTTAATATTATTTACAACTGTTAAAGCAACAAAATTTTCAACCAAGTAAATTTCATGATCTAATTGAAGGATGCATGAGTCAGGCAGCATCCCATCTAGTAAATAGAAAGCTGTCCAAAATGGAAGGCTTTTCTGGGCAGAACAAGAAAGGTAAACGATTATTTCAGGCAAGGTCACCTTCCTTCAGGGGAAGGCAGGGGGTTTTATCAGGCAGGGTACCTCACTAGTGCTGACCAGGAAATTCCAGACTGATGGGCTTACAATTCCACTCCTGTGAAAATTAGGTTAAGTATTAAGTCTTGGTGGGGCTAGCACAAGTGAATCTGTTTGGGGTCTGTTGTTTCATTGTAACACAATATAACTGTCTCATAACAGACTGGTAAAGATGATGAGATTTGCAGAACATAGAATTTTAAAACTGAGACCCCAAAGGTGATTTGGTTCAAATTCATTTTACAGAGGGATAAACAAAAATAACATTATCAGAGTTTAAGACACCTATTCTAAAGTTTTCCTTTGGAAGACTAAGATTATATAATAAATTATGTTTCAAGAGGGAATGAAATTTACTAATTAGCTCATTTGGAATAAATCATAATATTGAGACAACGAACACCCCCCCTTAAGGGCTCTAGACTGCAGCAGCTTCTCTGTAACTATTCTTCATGAATCAGGCTTTCCAGATCTCCCACCATCCTGACTACCCTCGATAAATTTTAAATTGTCAATGTCCTTCTCAAAATGGCTAAACTTAAACCCTCAATTCTGTTCTCACCACTATAGGGAGCTATGAGGTTGTTGCCTCCTTAAAACCCTGGTGAATCTAATTAACCCAAACCAAAATCATGTCCATTTTGGGAACACCTGCATAAGCCAAAACCCTAGGCCTCTCCTATGTAAATTCCTTTTAAAACCAAGGACATGTGTTCTTTTTGTCTGCTCAGTACTAATTTTCCCAACTTCTGCAACAGCATTCCAACTTTGCTTTGGGGAGTTACCACTCTCCATTGGAGAGAAGCTTAGAGGGAATGTCGATCCAGATGGTCTGCGTTCCCCTGGCCAAGAGGTGGGCATGTGACTCAAGCTAGACCAACCAGCTGCCCTCTCTCTGGAGGCCTGGCCCAGAAGGAGATAGCAGGGGAGCTGATTGATTCAAGTGATGCTTTTCAGGGACGCTGTCCGCCAGTCACTTCTAGTTTCCTAGATCCTCCAAGTTATTCTGATTTTGGAGCTTCCAAATCTTGGTTCTTCAGCTTTCACTTTGATTTTGGGCATACCCCTATATCCTCCCAGTAAAATCCTTCTTTTGCCTTTCGTTAAAACAAAGTTAGTTTCTGTTGCTGTTAACCAAAATCTCTACCTGACGCACCTGGCCTCCAGCTATTTTCTGGTTTATTAGTTCTTTTGTGTGCTTCCTGCCCCTCCTTCTCCACTATCAGAGAAGGGACCTTGTCTGGCCTGTTCATTGCTGGATCTCCAGACTAAGAACTCCATCTGTAACATAGGAGGCTCTCAAAAAATTTTATGTTGAAGAATGAGTAATACAAAATTCCCTAAATAATCCAGTTGTCAAATCCAAGTACCTTGAAATAATAAACTGAGGAAACGAGATATTTTAGTTAATCTATTTCTTTGTAAACATGAACTCATAAAAGAAATGGAAAATGGTCTGGAAGAGAGTATTTAAGACCTGAGCCTCACTCACTAAATGCAAGTCCTGTTTTCTGCCAAATTAGCCTCAGAATTGAGCAGCTGGGCAAAGGGTAGGAGGACCTTGTGACAGAGTGGATGGTTCGACTCACTCTGCCTCTGAGGAGCTGGCCACAGTCACACCCTCCCCTCCTCGGCTCAGCGAGCAGAGAGAGAGTCAGCTGACTGGAAGTGATCCATATGGAAATGGCTGCATTTTTGTACTTGCTATGTAACTGGCTGAATATAATGTGGGTCTAAAACTTGTTTTGTTTAAAAAGAATAAGGAGAAACAGTAAGAAGAGTTATGCTGATAGGATTATGGGGGCCAATGTTTGCTGACAAAGAATTGGATGAATACTGAAGATATAGGCACAATAAGACGATGCTCACAGTCCTAGCCTGTGTGGCTCAGTTGGTTGGAGTGTCATCCAGTACACCAAACGGTGGTGGGTTTGATTCCTGGTCATGGCACATAACCAGATTGGGGGTTCAATTTGGGAGGCAATTGACCACTGTTTCTCTCTCATATCCATATCTCTCTCTCTCTCTCTCTCTCTCTCTCTCTCTCTCTCTCTCTCTCTCTCTCTCCCACTCCCTTCTTGTCTCTAAAAAAAAAAAATCAATTAAAAAGTGAAGAATTATAATATCTTTTTAAAAAATACAGACTTCCCACCCCCAGGTCTGATATAAAAAACTTGAATTATTAGTACTTCAGAGGCCTTTAAAAACCTATAGAGAGAATGTAGAGGGAAAGCCCTATTCTATATAATAAAAAGCTAATATGCAAATAAACCTAAAAGGCGGAATAACCAGTCACTATAATACACACTGATCACCAGGGGGAAGACGCTCAATGCAGGAGCTGCCCCCTGGTGGTCAGTGCACTCCCACAGGGGGAACGCCACTCAGCCAGAAGCTGGGCTCATGGCTGGCAAGTGGTAGCAGTAGCCTCTCCCTCCTCCGCGGCAGTGCTAAGGATGTCTGACTACTGGCTTAGGGGCCTAACCCATCAGTTGGACATCCCCCAAGGACTCCTGGACTGTGAAAGGGCACAGGCCTGGCTGAGGTACCAGCTCCCCCCCTCCCCCCCCCCAGTGCACTAATGTCGTGCACCGGACCTCTAGTACTACAGAAGTGTCCATTGACTCTTACACCTCCTGAAGGCCTCACCAGAGATGCTAATGAATAATGGCTAAGGTAATGTGAACATCTGTTGTGTAGCAGACACTGGCTGTGCTGTAATTTGCATGCATTTTAATATGTGATGTCACAGTTTTCTGAGGTAGATACTACTATATTCTCCCATTTTACAGATTAGGAAAGTGAGGTTGAGAGAGGTTAAGTAACTTGCTCACTGCCATACAGCTAGTAAGATTTCAACAAACACCCCATATAGACAGCCTATGGAGAAGGCCATGTGGCAGGGCACTGGAGGCACTTCTAGGAACCGAAGGTGCCTTCCATCCAGAAGCAAGTGAGAAGCTAGGACCCTCAGTTCATACAGTAAGGAAGTGAATTATACCAACAGTCATGGAGCCTGGAAGAGGACTTGGAGGTCTAGATGAGAGCACAGCCTGTCTGATTCCATGATTATAGCCATGTGGAACAGAAGACCCTGCTAGGCCCTGCTGGACCCCTGACCTGCGGGAACAGTGAGATAAACAGTAGGTGTTTTAAGTGCTAAGCTTGTGATAATTGATTACATGGTATAGAAAAGAAATGCATACCTGATGATGAGGTTTCCACTTCCTGGTAGGGGAGAAGGGAGCAGTGATATCCATATGACTCCAAGTTAGGAATGCTCACTAGAAATTCAGGAATTACAATAAGCCTGAAAAAAAGAGGGACGAAATGAAAAAAATTATGCAATTCTCTACCACCCCTAACACCCAAACACATTTTTCTCTCAAGGCTTGACAGAGTAAACAACAACTAGGATAGTATAATTTCAGGAACACTATAAAACTGGCAGTTCAAAAATATTTACCTTCCTCTCCCCCACTCTTCACATGTAAGATATCCATCTGTGGGGGTGGGGTATCTTTATCTATAGAATGGGGCCTTGACTTACGAGTGTCCCGACTAACAAGTTTTTTGAGATACCAGCTGTCTCTCGGCCGATTTTTTGCATTGAGTTGATAGAGTAATTTGAGTTAACGAGCTCCTTAACGAGCTCCTTAACGAGCTCGGTCTCCGAACGAAGTAAACTCGTAAGTCAAAGCCCCACTGTATATATAAACTCTAATATGCAAATAGACCAAACGGCGGAACAACCAACCAATCAACCAACCAAACAATGGGTCGCTATGACGTACGTTGACCACCAGGGGGCGTGCGCAGAACATGGCAGGCATCAGCAGCAGGTGGCAGAGCATGGAACACCGTAGGTGTCAGCTGCTGCGGGATGGTGGATCAGGTGAGCGGGAGCACCAGACCAAGGCAGGGCGCCGGTCACTGTCATCTCTGGTGGTTACTGAAAATTCTTTGCTCCTGTGTGCTGTGGTCCCACCCGGTGCTCACACCCGCTGCCAGCACTGGAGCCGCTGCTCGCACCCACTGCCAGCAACAGCCCCGCTTGCACCCACTGCCAGCACCGGAGCCATGGCTCACTCTGCTGCTGGGGCCTGACACCGGTCCGATCGCTCAGTGCAATCAGCAGGTGAGAGCTGCAGCTGCCCGCCCCAGTCGCTCCTGAGGGCTTCTCCACCTCCCCCTGCTCCTGAGGGGCAATAGGGCAGCAGCTGCCCATTGATGGCGCTGGCCCCACTCACACCCACTGTTGGCCCCATTCGCTCCATGCAGTCAGCGGGGCCGGCACTGTCAGCACATGGGAGCAGCAGTGGGCGGGAGTGGGGCTGCCAGCAGAGAGGGGACCACAGTTCCTTTCAAGGTGTGCAGGAGGCCGCCCATTGTCTTCACTAGCAGAGAAGTGCAAACAAGGATCCCAGAATGCTGGTGACCCTTGAACTCATGGCAAGGGCCTGAGTTATGCACTGATTGTCTAATCCTGATAATGGGAGCTTAAGCTATTTCTTGATCAAATAGTCTCAGAGTAAATTCTCCTAATATTTACTGATCTTTTAAGATAGCCTGTCTGTTACTGCAATTAACTGCCTGACTAGGGGTTTTATGTTTAACCAAAGTTGAATAAAAGGCTGGCGAGGCCTGGACACCGGTGGAAGTCCTTCCCCTTGAATTGGACTTGCCCGCCTGGCCCCCCAATATTTCCAAATTATCTCTTGTCTCTTCTCTTTCATTTGTGTGCGGCTCCTCTTCCAGATCCTGAACCCTGAACCACGCAGGACGTGGGGGAACAAACATACACAAAGGTGCACAAATTCGTGCACTGGGCCCCTAGTGCAATAATAAGTGTTTGGAATCCTTGTTTAAGATGCACTTGCCTGAGCCCCAGCCCACATCCACCAATCCGAATCTACATTTTCATCACGGTTGCTTTTGGTATTTGCATCTGGGAACTATCCTTTGAGGAACATGCATCCTCACCTTCAGGAAAAATGAACAGGAAAACTGGAGCAATGGCTTGGAAAACTTGATTTCTATTTAGAAAGCCTCCTTCTCCCCTCTTAGTCCCAGAGCCCATCCAGGAACTACGCCTGGCTCCACATTCCCTGCCAGGACTTGTTGCCAAGCTTCAGGTTGCTGCCTGGCCAGCTGTAAACCTCTGCCCAGACCAGGGAGAGTGGACATGCAGTGCCCACTCTGGAACTCTCTCAGCCAATGCCTGGTCTTCTTGTAACTGAAACCAAGATTGAGCTGCCTGTCTCCACAAAATCCAACTGGTGCTGGTGAACAAAGGAAAGAGGTTTATTCAAGTGTTAGCCACGTGAGAAGATGGGGGACTCTTGTGCAAAGCCTATCTCAAATCTTAGTGCAAGCAAAGGTTCTATAAGGAGAGAGAGGGAGAGCAGAACAAAGAGATCAAGGGGAGGGGTTTGAGAAGTTCTCTACAGGCAGACCAGCACAGTCTGTTCCAATAAGGACTTTGAAACTAGTCAAGTGATGGTCTGGGGTGCATCATCCTGGTTTTCGTCATCCTGGTTTTACAGTTGAAGGTCAACAATTCTCCTAGAGCGGCAATGGCTGAAGGTTGGAATCTGTATCTTCTGAAGTTAGTTCCTAGGATTCTTATACAAACATGTGTTATCTACAAGTTATATATTAATCAGAGCCAGCATTTACAGAAACAATGTTAAAAGAATGGTGGGGGCCTGGAAGGTGTGCTCAGTGGTTAGAGTATTGGCCCACGCACCAAAGGGTCATGGGTTCGAATCCTAGTCAAGGACACATATCTGGGTTGCAGGTTCACTCCCCTCCCCCAATTGGGGCACATGCAGGAGGCAACCAGTCAATGTGTTTCACCTCAGTGTTTCCCTCTCTCTCTCTCTGTCTCTCTCTTCCTGTCACTTTAGCTCTCTCTCCCCTCCCTCCCTCCCACTCTCTCTGAAAAGCAATGGAAACAATACCCTCTGGTGAGGATTAACAATAACAACAAAAAAAGAATGATGGGGTGGGTTACAAATCCCCACTGCTTCCTCACTGCATTCCTTGTGCCTAGGAGCATTCCTGACACACAGATCCGTGTCTCCAGCTCTGTAAGCTGAATTTTGGGGCCCAGGCTGCAAATCTTCAGGTTCTAGAACAGGGGTGGGCAAACTTTTTGACTCGAGGGCCACAATGGGTTCTTAAACTGGACCAGAGGGCCGGAACAAAAGCATGGATGGAGTGTTTGTGTGAACTAATATAAATTCAAAGTAAACATCATTACATAAAAGGGTACGGTCTTTTTTTTTTTTTAGTTTTGTTCATTTCAAACAGGCCGGATCCGGCCCACGGGCCGTAGTTTGCCCACGGCTGTTCTAGAACCTGAGACATTGCCCCATAGAGGGCCTGGGCATCTAGGACAAGCATAGGGAGTCTGTGAGTGTCAGCACTGGGGTAAGCTCTCTGACTTCAGAGTTTGCCTCTGACAGCCCTGGCCCTGCAACAGCCGGCTTTTATCACAGCTCCTCCTACATATACATTATTTACAACATCACTCACTGGAGGGCCATCAGCAGCTGATGCCAACATGAAGGGGACACCCCAGGATGCTAAAGGATAGCAGAAGAGTGTTTAGTGACTCATTCCATCTAGACTCCACCTTATCCTGCCAGAACCTTCCATGTTGCACCTGTATTCTAGGTGTCTGACCAATGTTCCCTGGAGGGGTATTCGTTTCAAATGACAGCTGTCTTCAGTGCATCAAACTAATGCACTAAATACCAACAACCAGAAATTCCCTCAGAGAAATTGCACCAGACCGGGCTGAGGACTATCTGACACCTGCTCATGAGTTGTTCTACTTTCAACCAGAAGAGTTGAAAATGCACCCTCCAAATGTCCTGACTTCGGATTAATCAGCATTGTGGGGTAGAGTCCAAAATTCTAACTGAAAGATTTTTCCTTGAATAAAAAATACAAATGACATTGACTGATATTATTGCTCTCTTCAGACAAACTTTAAACGTTGGGCAGCTGTCAAGCTCATGGTGGCAAACAACATTCTAAATTCCTCTCGGAAGCTTTCGTTTTATCATACTGCATAACCCTGTCAGCTGCTTGCTCTGAAATGAGAGGCCTACTTCATTCCTTTTCAAAAATATGAAATATTCTGGTGTTTAAATACCAGGTCTGACAAACAATAATTTAACTATTAATCATTCTTTAAGCAAAACCTGTGTCTCATTTTTTAAAAAAAAAAAAAAGTAGTTAGTGGAGCTCTCATCTCAAACAATTGGACAAGTGCTTTTCCCTACATGCTTTAAATGTATTTCTATTCAGCACAGAAAATAGTAAAAAGACAAAGTACTCAAGGGCTGATATTTAATCAACTTAATTTTTACTGCTTCACCAAGGGCATTCTTAAGACACAGGTGTTTTTTGTCCTGGGCGCACATGGTAGTGAGAAACGTGACGGCTGTCAGCACAGCTTAATGCCAATGCCTCACTTCAGAGAGCGAGCTGGTTAGTCGCTGCTCTTCTACAATAGTGTAAAAATAGCCCTTTACAGTTTACATCGTCAGTTCTTCTATTAACCCCCTTAATGCTGACAATAACATTTGTCATCATCTCCAACTTACAGACCAGAAACTGGGGGACAGAGAGCATGGGAAATGTCCCCAAAACCTCAAGGTTATCAACTGGCAGTGCCAGCTCTCCCAACATAAAACCCCAGGCTATTTCACCAGGAGGCACTACCTCCCCACAGACTCTGAAGTGAGTCTGTGTCGGGCCTCCGCACTTCTTTTCCCACATTTCTTGACCCTGCGGCTGCTCAGCCTTCCAGGGGTTCACGTCTTCATTCTCCTGCTCTGCAGCCTTCTTTTCTCTGCCTCCATCAAATCCATAATTGCCGGAAGCCGGTCCATCCTTGCTGCTTGACACAGTCGCTGCAGGAAAGAAACATCTGCACAGCATATGTTTCAAGGGACCTGGCGTATATAGCATACTGTTCTTAATATGTTTGCTCCCCTTAGCGCTGTGTGTTTTAACCAAGGTCACCTCTCCGAGAAAGGTTGTTTCCCCAGGTAGGGATTTTTCCCTGAAGTCAGGGAGGGGATAAAACTCCTTAACTAAGTGCCAGGCAGGTAGTTAATCACTGTAACTACAAACAATCACGCTTAAGCTACATAATCTTTACTCCCTGGAGTGGAGATAAGAAACGCCCTAACCTTTGTAATAGAAATTGACAGGATTAAAATCAACTGGGATAAATACGGATGTAACAAGACAATAAACAGCAGAACCTCTCTGGAGATCCAGACCAGAACTTGGCTGGAGATCCTGGCTGGAGATCCTGGCTAGGCTGCTGATCAACTGAACACTATCTCCGTGTCCTTCCTTCTTCGCCGACTCCATCTATGCCTTTGGGAACCCCTGGACCCACTGAGGCTGGACCCCGGCACATAATAACATTCCACCTTTTCCTTGCACTTCAGTTCTATAAAGCACTTTTCCATTTATCTTCTCTAGACTTTGATCTTCAAACTACTTTGGGAAGTAATTTTTCTTCCCCACTTTCCACAAGGAAAATGAGGCTCTGCGAGGTGGCACTCTGCCCAGTTCGCAGAGCTTACCTTTCTTGCCTCTCCTTTCCTTAAGACCTTTCAATCTCTAATAGATACAATCTCTAATGTATAAGGATGTTTAAATGACGGCTAACTCCTTCCCATGCTCCTTCCAAGAACTATTATCTTTCTAAAAAGGAGCTTTGTTAAAAAGCAACACTTGTACCTAAGAAATGACTCCCCAGTCTTCACACTCTCACATCAGATCATTTATTTGTGCCTCTCCAGGAGAATACCTGCATGTAGAACAGAAGCTGGGCCATGGAGAAATGTACGTTATCACAATTTTGCAAGTGACAGTATCACCCACTGTGAGCCTTTCCCCTCACAATGACATCTGAACAAGGCACATGTCCTCTGAAGCCCAAACCATAGGAATAATGTGAGATATGTGTTCAGATTGGACACACACAAGAATATTAACAGAAATTAGCAGAACAGAATTTAGCAGTCATGTTCCTTTCCATACCCACACAACAGAAGTAGGACAACTCAATGCCCAATTAGAGGAAACTCATAAAGACAAAAAAACAAAACAAAACAAAACAAAAACCTTAGGAACCTAAACTTGAAAGTCTGGGGCCTTTGAAGTTCTTGTGCAAGGCTATGGCCAGGGAGAGGTTATTTTAAACTGAGGATAAAGGAAGTACCTAGATTAAAAGTTTGTTTCATTTCCAAAGGTGGGGGAGGGGAAAGGAGTGTCTTTCTAGAAGCATTCTTCCGGGAAACCAGCCCTTTCCCACCTGGATGTTGATGTTTCCTGAGAAAAAGTAAATAACTTCTCCCCATCACAGTGTAGAGCAGCGGTTCTCAACCTGTGGGTCGCGACCCCTTTGGCGGTCGAACGACCCTTTCACAGGGGTCGCCTAAGACCATCCTGCATATCAGGTATTTACATTACGATTCATAACAGTAACAACATTACAGTTATGAAGTAGCAACAAAAATAATTTTATGGGCCGAAACCGGTTTGGCTCAGTGGATGGAGCCGTCGGCCTGCAGACTGAAGGGTCCCAGGTTCGATTCCGGTCAAGGGCATGTACCTGGGTTGCAGGCACATACCCAGTGGGAGATGTGCAGGAGGCAGCTGATCGATGTTTCTTTCTCATCGATGTTTCTAACTCTCTCTCTCTCCCTTCCTCTCTGTAAAGAATCAATAAAATATATTTAAAAAAATAATAATTTTATGATTGGGTCACAACATGAGGAACTGTATTTAAAGGGCCAGAAGGTTGAGAACCACTGGTATAGAGGATCAGTTAGTCAGTAAAAGCTGGAGAAATTGAGTTTGCCCCCTCGATGGTATCAGCACAAAGAAAGGGAGGGAACGACTTTGAGGACAGGGCCTGGGGACAGGAGAAGCATGCGGGGAGGAGGCAAAGGGGAGAACACCTCCAATGCCAGCAAAGAGTGGTGGCTTCCCTTACACATGGAATTTATCCATCTTCCCAAATATCAAATGGTGTAGTTAACATATGCTAACTGTAGCCATGAAGCGCTGCGCTTCCTTTTCAAAATTACCACCGCCCCTCTCCCCTATGTTTAACCAAAGCGGACTTCCCATCACATGGAGCGTGCCCTGGATCCAGATCACTCAAATGGCCTTTTTTTTAATTTTACCTGCGTGCTCCTTAGTTACATACCCCTTCCCCAGCTTCTCTCCCCTCGAATCCCCAACACGCCTCTTCTGTTCTGACCCAAATGAACCCAGCTTCCCTGGGACGTCTTTCTCTCTGCTGGAGCCTGACAGGCAACGTGGCATGGGGAACCCACCAAACTCTCAGGGATTCTACTTGTCAAAAGCTTCAAAAATCTCTTTGAAACAAACCAGATGTTGCTGGTCTTGCAAAGGTTCCCTGCCCGTTCACAATGAAGCTGTGGCTGCACAGGGAACCACGCCGATCGTCCGCCAGCCCGTGGCCATACTGCAGGCGTGTCTGCACATGCGGGCCATGCTTCAGCACTTCCCTGCACCGGGAAATGCTGCGGAGAACAAGGGAGCAAGTGCGGGCCCACGAGGTGTGTGATCCTGAATGTCTGTGAGCCAACATTCTTCCGGAAAACACCGAGTGCCAGTATTTTGAGAGGAGTAAAATTAGTACTTGCCTTGAACCAAGAAAATTGATTATAGGTTTGTAATAGTTAAAAGATCAAAGCAGCTGCTGTTTCATAATGAATTTATTTCCATACCTACAGATATTTTGAGAGACCTTTTCCATACAGGAACTGAGATAAATGTAGAGTTTCTCAGAAGTGTGATGTAACAATTAATAATGTCTGCCTATTCTGAAATATGTGGGAATTTCACAAAAGAAGTATTGTAATGTTCTTTTAATAACTGTAAAATAAGTATATAGCATAGAAAAACAAGTCAGTGTGGTCTAAATGTATGATATAAGGCAATTCTTTTAAACTCTAGCATACTATAGACCTCAAGCTAAAAAGAACGTACTGAATGAATTAACCCAAACAATTCTCATCTCAGATGTCAGGAGCATGTATTGTCTGGCATTAGATCAGGGTGTGCAAGGAAATGCTAGCATCTGAGAGGTGAGTTATAACAGCTAGTGAAGCCTCAAATTTATTTTGCCCATAAAAACAAAACAAAACACTTCTTTTTATAGAATTTCTGAGAAGCTGCATTAGATGGTTGAAAAAAATAATTCCTGGGTGTTGCCCTGTTGAGAGCCAACATAAACACCGAATCTGCCCGGAGCAGAGACACTACCCCATCAAAGGAAAGTAAAACAACACCAGAAATTCTATATTTGGTGAGAGAAATATCACCAAAAGAAGAGGAAAGCATAGGATGTTTGGAAAGAGAGTGGTAGATATTTTTAAATATCTACATTGTCTGCTGTCTGGGCTAGTCGGGCTAACACTGCCTTCATGCTTGCTGTTTCTAAATATGCTTCTAAATACTTTACAGGTGTTAACTCATTTAATGCTCACAACAATAGTCAATGAAAGGTACATTGTTATAACCCCATTTTACAGATGAAGAAACCAGGGTCCAGAGAGGCTGAATAAGTTGCCTAACGCATCCATCTAGAGAGGGCCACATTGGAATTCAGACCCAGGCAGTCTGAGCTCAGAAGTCAAAATCCTAATAATTTCACAATATTACATCTCATATTGTTACTGGTGAGATGACAAGACCTCAGTTCTTGCCTTCTTGAAGGAAAGATTTCAATCAAGAGACAAAATGGAGCAAAGCAAGCAAGAATGTATTGGCTGCAGCAAAAACACACTCAGGACAGTGAAACAAGGAAGGCTGCTTAGCATAGAAGTCAGAGAAAGGGGGGCCTTGGAGACAGGTGCAGGGGTAAGCCCAGGACAGGCTGCTGCTCCCTGCCCATTGCTCCCCTGGTTGTAAGTATCATGAGGACCCTTCGAGTTTAGGAGATGCGTGCCTATGGGGGAAGGGAAAGTGGGAAGAGAATGGCAGGGGCATGCTCCCCAGAAGGAGAATGCCTGCTGGGTCCTTTGAATTGAGTGTATTTATCTCTCTCTTGCAGGTGGGGAATCTTAGGGGAGTTCTCAGGGGAGGGTCTCAATAGAATATTCATCAGCTTTCCAGGTGTGCTTTTTCAGGGTGGTGTTCTCCACTGATTGGTCAGAGCCAGAGCAGGCAGTCATTAGTCAATACAGCTGGTCCTGAGGCAGACACGGCTTCACTTGTCTGGTTTCACTACTTTTCTAGGCCTGGAGCTTAAACACAACTGAGGCCTAAATGCTATCCTTATGGAGGAAAAAGGGTGTGTAAACCACATGACCAGTGATATAAAAGGTTAGGGGAAGGACGGTTACCCTAAGGACCAAGGTCCTTGTTTTCCCAGTTTTGACCCTTTCTACCCATCAGGGCATTCTGCTCTGGTGACCTTCTGTAACTGACCCATCTTCTTTGCTCTGTTCATGTCTGTCTGCCTATTACAATGTAGCCAAAAAAAGTTCAATCTCACATCTTTGATTTCTGAATTACCTCCTATACAAATAATTTAATAATTTAAAATCACAGGTAAAATTAATATTTTCTTTATTCACATCAACTTCAAATCTAGGGAGGACTTAAGAAAAACATGGCAAGGAATGCCTGAAAGATGGCTCGGTTTTTCATTATCAAATACTGGTAACTCAGCAGAAATGAGATATGGTGAGTGTAAGATTTTGGGAGGAGGTTTTTTGTCGTGAAGTCAAAGAAGTGGCAGGCCATGAAATTAAAGACGCAAAGCAGCACCTGAGCCTCGACACTGGCAGGGCTCCAGAATTTTTTACTAAATGGAACAGAAATAATAAAATAACCAAGATTTTGAAGTACCTAATTCCTCCACCACCACCACCACCGTTCTACCCCCACACACATAAAGACTTTGGAAGAGAGGGGACCAAGATGGCAGTGTAGGTACACACCTATACTCACCACCTCCCACAACCACATCAAAATTACAACTAAAATACAGAGCTACCATCATTCAGACAAGCCTGAAAACTGGCTGAATGGAAGTCCTACAACTAGAAAAATAAAGAAGAAAGCACATTGAGACTGGTAGGAGAGATGGAAGCAAGGAACAGGCTGGTTTGACACCCAAATGTGGCATTTTTTTCATTAGGAGGGCCTCTCCCAGGCCTCTTGTGAGAAACAGGGGGTCCTAACCACACACCAGCCCCCCAGCCCAGGGCTCTACAGCTGGGAAGAGAAGTCCCTGTAACTCTGGGCTGTAAAAACCAGTGGGGATTGTGGCTGAGTGACACGGAGGCTGCTGTTGTCCCAGGTGTTCCTTTTAAAGGGCCATGCATAAACTTACATGGTCTCACTTCTTCTGAGCTCCAGCACTGAGCAGCGGCTTTGGGGGAATCCAGGAACATGCAAGGAGTGACTAGTCTGTCTGGCATCGGGGCAGAAACTCAGGGACAGCTTTCTCCAGACAGGGATGCTCACAAGGGGTCATTGTTCCTATGCTGAGGCCTCCCGCTTCATAGAGCTGACTGGCAGCCATATCTGAGATTCCATCAGCATGGCCCTCACTGTTCACTCCATGCTGGTGATTCCCTGAGACCTGGCCCCATCCAATTTGCAGCCCTACCAAAGCTGTTTGCAGCTGCTTTTCCATATGACTGGCCTGTCCTGGCTTAAGCTTCAGACTTCGCTAAAATCTCTTAAACAAGCAGCAGCCAGAGTCAGCATGCCCACACCTATCATTAAAAAACCCATGACCTAGCACTAGCACCAGCCTGTCTTGCTTCACAGCTGGGCCTTGCCTGGGCACTTCTAGCCCAGTACAAGTAGCAGCTATCTGAAGATCTCTCTATAGCTCCTGCTGGGTGGCCCCAGGCAGTGGCTGACTTTGTACCTTCCAGGAGGCCCCAGAGCCAGTGCACCCAGTGGACAGCTTCAGACCATACCAGATTACAACCCTACACATCCACAAACAACACACTCAAGGAACAGACTCAGTGAGTACCAAAACCCCACTAAAGCAAGTCCTGATCCATAGGGGTGTCTCCTGCACAGCAACTCTTCCATTGTAGACACAGCTGGTCCTCACAGACAATTGGCCTGGAGGTCAATCTCTCAGTGACACCAACAGCAATCAAGGCTCAACTACAATAAAACTGTACTCACGGTCCACACGGGGGCACACCTAGTGTGCCCAGCTCAGGTGACTAGAGAGGCTGAGCCACTGGGCCCTACAGAACACCTACTATACAAGGCCACTCTATCAATTACAGGAGCTATAAGAGCTCTACCTAATACATAGAAACAAATACAGGGAAGCAGCCAAAATGTGGAGACAAGCATATTACAAATGAAAAAAATGGAAGCAAGCAAACTACTGGATAGAGAGTTCAAAACAATGGTCATAAGGTTACTCAAGGATCTTAATGAGAGCTTCAAGGGACTTAGTGAGACTCTCAAGGATCTCAGTGAGGATGTCAACGACATGAAAAAGAACCAATCAAAAATTAAGCATACACTAACTGAAATAAAGAATAATTTACAGGGATTCAACAGTAGAGTAGAGGATTCTGAGAATCAAATCAATGATTTAGAATATGAGGAAGGAAAAAACACCCAAGCAGAAGAGCAAAAAAAAAAAAAAAAAAAAAAAAAAGAATCCAAAATATGAAGATATTGAAAGAAGCCTCTGGGACAACTTCAAGCATACCAACATTCATAGTGTATGGGGGTGCCAAAATGAGAAGAGAGAGAGCAAGATATTGAAAACCTATTTGAAGAAATAATGACAGAAAACTTCTCCTACCTGGTTAAATAAATAGACTTACAAGTCCAGGAAGTGCAGAGAACTCCAAACAAGAGGAATCCAAAGAGGACCACACCAAGACACATCATAATTAAAATGCCAAGAGCAAAAGACAAAGAGAGAATCTTAAAAGCTGCAAAAGAAAAGCAGTTAGTTACCTACAAGGGAGCACCCATATGACTGTCAGCTGATTTCTCAACAGAAACTTTGCAGGCCAAAAGAGAGTGGCAAAAAATATTCAAAGTGATGAGTGGCAAGGACCTACAATCAAGATTACTCTGCCCAGCAAATCTCTCGTTTACAATTGAAGGTCTGCTAAAGAGCTTCCCAGACAAGAAAAAGCTAAAGGAGTTCATCACCACCAAACCAGTATTACATGAAATGTTGAAGATTATTCTTTAAGAAAAGGAAGAAGAAGGAGGAAAAAAAAAAGAGATAAAAAATGAACAATAAAATGGCAATAAATATATATATCTATCAACAATTGAATCTAAAAATCAAAATAAACAAACAAGATATCTAATGAACAAAATAAACTGGTGAATAAAATAGAATCAGAGACATGGAAATGGAACAGACTGACAAATCTCAGAGAGAAGGGGATTTGGGGAGGGGCAGGAAGAGATTAACCAAAGGTCTTATATGCATTACCTATGCATACAGACAATGGAGTGGTGAAGGCCTGGGGCAGATGGGAACCATGTGGAGGGAGATAATGGGGGGGAGGGGTGAGGGGGGGAGGAAAGGGAGATATCTGTAATGCTCTCAACAATAAAATTTTAAAATAAAATAAAAAGACCTCAATGTACTTGAGTTCATCCTCCTTCTACAGAAGACTATTATCGGACTCTGGTTTACTATGTGTGCCTACCTTTTATCAGCTTTCATTGAAGACTGGATATATCTATATCCAATATGGATGTATCCTATTGAGAGTTGTTAGGAGAATGAACAGAAATGCATTGTGAACATTTAAACATTCATTTATTAATAAACAAATAGATATGGAGTTTTTTCAAGGTACAAAAACTAAAATTTTGGCTCTTGACTGAAGTATTAGCCAGCTGTTTGAGAAGATGAGGAAGTGATTCCTGTGGTGGTTATGATAACTGCTTCCCTAAATTTGAAGGAACTCCCCCCTCCTTGCCACTCCTCATCCTAAAATACAAAATGAAGCCTATACCAAAAGGTCGTTTCCTAGCAACTCTGTACTTACAAATGGTGAATGATACCACCAGCTGAATGCCAGTGGATCAGTCAGGACAGAATAGGTTAGGCTGCTGTAACAAACACCCTCCTCAATACACACACACACACACACACACACACACACACACACACACACACACATCTCAGTAGCTAAGCGCAACAAAGGTATATTTGTAGCTCATGCTGCGTGTGTACTGTGGATTGCAGGATGTGGTGATGGTGGTGCTCTTCTCATTGTAAACATCCAGGGGCCCAGACTATTGGGAAGGTTTCCAGGGGAAGGTTTTCATAATACTGGAAGAATAGGAACAGATTGTACACAGCCTTTAATGGTGCCTCCTGAAAGTAACATGTGACTTCCACTCACATTTTATTGACCAACACAAGTCACATGATATACCTAACTTTAAAAGAGACAACAAAATACAAACTTAGCATGAGCCCAGAAAGGAGGGCAATGGGACTGTTTATTTAGGGACAGCCCTAATGACTAGGATGTCAGAATCAGGAAGTTGTTGTGATAAATTTAAAAGTTCCCCTTTAACTTTGTGGATCTCAAGTTAAAAACCTTTATGGCTAACAATTCAAAAATGATGACAAGTCATGTTTCAGTAGGTGGCTGTGTATACAGGGGACAGGCTGGATGGAGCTGGTGGTGGCCATTGAATATCGAGACAGGACAAAAAACACCCACTGCTCCATTATCAGTTTAAGAACTTGCTACTGAATCCAGAGATTGACAGGTGCATGTGGGCTGTGAGGTCTCAGAGAGAGTAAGAGAGAGTGGCATGTACAGATTTTAGGAAGAGGAGAAATTTGAAACTATTTTGCCCACAACCCTGTAACTCTTATTTGAACCTGAGTCTAATGAAAACAATCGTGTTAAAGGTAAAAACAGCCCTGGCCAATTCCAGAATTTGGCTACAACCTCTCCACACAGGACTTATAACTTTGCCCTTGATCTTGACTTGTTGAATTTCCAAAGATCCCTGGTCTCTCTGCCAGAGCACTGGGGCTAAAAACACCTTTCATTCCTGATAAAATTTATCTAATGCTTTATGTGAAATAAAACTACAGGCACAATCAGGAATATGGGAAGAAAAATAGAGCTATCCTGAAAAGGAAATGTTCATGGCACCATCTCCCTCCCCGCGCCACCCCCCCCCCCCCCCAAAGGACTTCTCCCAAAAGGAAGATGTCTGGAGGGCCTGGATGTCTCTGTAGAATGGGGACACCCTTGTCTCTGGTGAAGCTATTGAATCATCCACCATCCATACCAATCTCATTTGCACTCCATAACCCACCAGAAAGTATAAAGTCCATTTTTAAATCTCAAATTAAGGACTCAGTTTTATTAATAATAGAGCCAAAGAGGTTGGCAGTGGACAGGGCTACTGTTTGTGGCTTGGGCGCCTCCCTGTCATTCGGGGCCTTCTGCGCTACAGCTGCGAAAGAATGCAAAGCTTCTCAGGCTGCCATACTGATGAGGTGCAAATCCAACCTGCTCCACAAATGCCAAGAGAGGGAACAGTCAGAGAGAGCCCAACAAAGTGCTCCAATCTCAGCATCTCAGGCCCAAGTACAGATGGAGGGTAGGTGGCAGTTTACATAACACGCATTTCTAGTTACGGGTTTGATGGAATGTTGTCTTTTTTTGTTTGTTTATTTTACTTAAGACTAGCTGGGCAGTCTGGGCTGTGTCCTGCTTTCTATATACTCATACATCTGTGTCTGAAGGCTTAAGTTAATTCCAAGAGATGCCACTGGGAAAAAGCTCAAGTGACCTATTCTGTATATTTTTTAAACGTTATTAACTGCCACACTTTACCTTAAAATATCAATGCTTAATATCTGAGCAGCTTAATTTAAAAACAATGTTTTATTGTGCTAAGGAAAGTACCATCAGGATATATGTATTAATTATATCTCCACCTGCTTTGGGAATTTAAATGAAGTAAGTAAATAGATATTGTGCTCAAACTCAAGGCCGGCCTGCACTGAAAAAGGTCTTTGGCTTTAATGCAAGACTCCACTTTCTGAGGAAACTCCATACCGTCAATCCTCAGAGGGAAGGTAGGGGAGGGTGGGGGTAAGGGGGAGAGATCAACCAAAGGACTTGTATACATGCATATAAGCCTAACCAATAGACACAGACAACAGGGGGGTGAGGACATGAGTGGGGTGGGGGGCAATGGGGGGATAAGGACACATATGTAATACTTTAATCCATAAAGAAAAGAAAAGAAAAAAAAGACTCCACTTTCTGCCGGCAAATATGAAGTTGGTCCAGTCAATGCAAATAACATTATTGGTGGCAACCCAGGAACTGTTATCTGGATGGTCTTTGTGACA
Source organism: Myotis myotis (assembly GCF_014108235.1). Taxonomy (NCBI): domain Eukaryota; kingdom Metazoa; phylum Chordata; class Mammalia; order Chiroptera; family Vespertilionidae; genus Myotis; species Myotis myotis. The sequence continues at coordinate 114,344,395 of NW_023416335.1, forward strand.
CACTGTTCTCAAAAAACCTTTAAATAATTTCTAGTAAACTGGCGGAGGGAATATTTCCAGGTGACAATGGAGCTGGAAGTGGTATGACGTTTGTATGTGATGGCTACTCATTTTTTTCTGAAATAAAGAACCTTGTGAAAAGAGGAATTATGACTGGTATTTACAGCAACTTTTCATAAACATCCCCAAATTCCAGGCACAAGACAAAAGGCATGACTCATCACAGTAGGGGATATAGCCAGGGAAGTGTCCCTTGTGAAGATTGCTTCCCTGATGCCTGAGAGTGGCTTTGAGGAGGTCTGTAGGAAGCTGATAATGGAGCATTTCATTCTTGAAGAGCACCAGTAAATATTTGTTTTTTATCAAGAGCATTTCCTCAGCTAAAAATGTCAAGTTTATAGACTGTGAATTGATTTTTATTAGATTGTTATTAAAAGGCTGAAAACTTGAAAAAACAATGTGAATAATTATAGTTATTTCATTTACGTTGCATTTGAATCCACAGAATGAGATTATCATGATGGATGTGGCTTGAGTTCTTCCACACGCTGTGGTTTTTAAGGGCCAGGGGAGGTCCTCTCCCCCTCAAATCTCCCTACCCCGTCCCCGTGGCTTGTGGGCAGGCCTAAAATCCCACATGTGGGAGGCATTCCTGTTAGTGACAGTGGCAATGCGCACAGGATCTTACTTAAAAGCTCACACTCAGAAGTCCCCCTTGGTTTGCAGTGGGGTTAGGAGTCTACAGTTTTACAAGCAATCCAGATGATCCTGAGGAGGTGATCTTTCTTCAGAATAACTTTAGAGAAGCACTGACTAAAACCTAGTTAAGGCCTCATCTTTTAAAAAACTCATAGCAAAAAAACCCAAAAAACCCAGAAAACAAACAGGAAATAACAGGTGTTGGAGAGGATGTGGAAAACCGGAACCCTTGTGCACTGTTAGTGGGATGTAAAATGGTACGCTATGGTTTCCAAAAAGTTAAATATAAAATTACCACATGATCCAGCAATCCCACTTCTAGGTATATCCCCCCCCAAAAATTGAAAACTGTGTCTCGAAGTGGTATTTGTACACCACATTCGTAGCCTCATTATTCACAACAGCCAAGAGTGGAAGCAACCAAGTGCTCATTGATGAATGAATGGATAAACAAAATGTGGTCTATACATACGTTGGAATATTATTCAGCCTTGAAAAGGAAGGCAATTCTGACACATGCTACAACATGGTTGAGCCTGAAGACATTATAATAAGGCAGACACAAATATAAGGTTCCACCTATATGAGGTACCTAGAGTTGTCAACTTCACAAAGAGAGAAAGTAGAATAATGGTTGCCAGGGACTGAGGGGAGAGGGCACTGAGGCGTTTCTGTTTTATGGGCACAGAGTTTCAGTTTTGCAAGATGAAAACGTTCTGGGAGATGGATGGTGGTGATGGTTGTATTACAATGTGAATGTACTTATTAGCACAGAATTGTACGCTTAAAAATGACTAAGATGGAGAAAACTTTGTTATGCATATTTTACACAAATAAAAATTATAATAAAAAATTCAACCCCAGAAAGGAAAAGGACATTATTCAAACAATAAATTATTGGTTCTGTGAGTTTGTATTTCAGGTAGAGGATGGAAGAACATGGGTCAAAACCCACCTGAGGAATCCAGGATTCATAGATGGTTAAGAAGCTTGCTCATGGTCAGGCTACTAGTGCAAGCTACAGCCAGGATCCAAAAGTCAGCTGACTCTGATTCCCCCTTGCCTACCCCTTTGCCCCCTCTGGCTCATTTCTGTTGGATGTGAGAGGGGGGGATGATAAAAAAGAGTCCAGATGCCTCTGAACTTCAAGTCTGAGTTACTGAAAGATTAGCAGAGGTTGCGAAAGTGGGAAATCCAGAAGAGGATGATTGGCGAGGGGAAGGAGAAAGATAAAAGGTTCGGTTTAGAATTAGTCACTTTTGAGCAGACAAGAGACAGCAGGCTGTTGGAAATGCTAGCCTGGCTTTGGAGAGGGTGGACTGGCAACTGTTGTTGAACTAATTAGTAAAAGTGAAAGCAGGAAGTAGATAAGCTCAGGGGAGAGAGAGAAGGCAAAAAAGGCAGAAATGAGGAGAATGAAAGAAGCCAAGAGTCAAAGCCAGACCGTGGAAAAATGCATGCACTGTGTTTAGGAAGCAGACACGGGAGCAGGGCCAGCAACAGACAGGAGAGGAGGAGGAGGAGGAGGAGGAGGAGGAGGAGGAGGAGGAGGAGGAGGGGGAGGAGGAGGAGGGAGGGAGGGAGGGCATCATGGCAGCCCAAAGCAGACCCTCATGGCCAACTCTTCCGTGGCAAACTGCAAGTGCAGGAGCTGGTCATGCAAGTTAATATTTGTGTAGACATCACGGGCCCCACATTAATGGACTCTATAACAGCAAGTTGAGGTCAGTAGAGAAATGCTGTCATTTTCATATTATAGATAAGCATAGTGAGCCCCAACAATTTTGGTCAATTTCTCAAGGTCATGGACCAACATTAAGTCCAAATCTTCTTAGTTCAGATTCCTTTTTCTTTCCGATATCGTGGGGAGGAGGGAGTGACAGCGAGTGCAGGCAATAAAGGCTACACCATTGGTAGGAAAAAAGGTTAAAAGTAAAACCAACTAAAAGTCAATCTGCTTTTTGTAACAGCATGCACCAGCCATCCTAAACAAAACTCACCTCCCTGAAAAACCTTCTAGGGGGTCTAGGTTCTCAACAGTTGCTGTAGTTATAGGTGAGTTTTACAAACGTATATCAAATGGGCACACTTGAATTACTTATCCTTCCACAATCATTGCATTCTATGTGGAAGTCAGTTAGGACAATCCCCAGTTATCCTGACTTATGTGCACTCAGGTACATGCGGACATTTGGGGAATAAATTGGTAACACTGTGGACGCGCTCAAGTTCATTTTGGGCCCATTTCTTGTCTCCAGCCCTGTGCTGTGGCCTGTTACTATGTCTCCAGAGCAGACCCAGAATGGACCACAATAGCACAGTGATGCTCAAGATGAAGAAACAGAACTTGTGTTACTTCAATTTTGTCATTTTATATGACCATTTGGAATTTTTCTTTGTGTTTGAAATGTAAAAAATTGAAACAGAGAAGTGCAATATTTTGTCTGATAAATGCAAGTTTCAGTTCACATCTGAAAAAATTTAATGACTTCAATAATATCTTTAGTGAAAGTGCATTTTTCTTTAATTGAAAGAATAATGGTGACTACTGATCAGTGGTCAGTAGTGGAAATAATTTTGTCTTGTAGAGGACAACAGTCTTAGTTACTCAGATCCACCATGGCACTGCCCAAGATAGACCAGAACTCTCCACCGCTCTCCCCACACACACACACACCCCACCACCCCCAATGGGGAAGTGAAAGGCAGGGCTGCCATCGGACTCCAGCTCCTCCCCCTCTGCTCTGTACTCCTCTGCAGGGATTCCCAGCAAGGAGGCTGGCGGTGGAGCTGTCAAGGCAGGCAGGCAGTCCCATTGTCTTTCTCTACCCTCTGCCTCAAGAGCAGAGTGCACAAGGCTTGGGAAGTGCAAAATAGCTTCTCCTCTCAAACAGGCCACAGACCCGTGCTCTGGGCTGGTTAAAAATAATCCCGAGGTCTCCGGGGAGAAGTGAGGAGAAGTGGATCTCAGAGAAGCGTTTGTCCCGGGGAGCTCTTGCAAATAGTGGTCCATTTCCTTAAATGCAGCTTAAAATAGCAATTGAGGAAGTTGATAGTTTTAAATTCAGTGTTAAAAAAGTTCCATATTCTGTCATGAACACATTTTTTGGTCTTGGATACAATTGGCATTAATGTTCCTATGCTATTCTGTACTTAAGCTTTATAATTACATATAAAACACACAAACACACACACCCTCATATTTACCCACCAACGTTCATATATATCTACATACACAATATTAATACTACAGATTTCATATACATGTAAACACCCATATTTAATAACTACATATTTAAATACGCCTAGTAATCTGGTTTTATATGTGTACCTATACACAGCTCCACTTATGTCAATAAAATCAGATGATGATGGCTGGGAATTTTGGAAGAAAATTCTGACATATGAATGCAGTGTATTTTCATTATGCATCACTGGTTGAATAGACTGCACTCAGTTCTTCTCACAGAACTTACTGCAAAAGGCAGAAAAAAGTCCACTTTCCCATAGAAATTAACCGGGGCCCACTTTCCAAAAATAAATAAAAGGAAGTAACTCCTAATAACAGAGGAATACGGACAAATGTAAGTCATGAAAAAGAACTGAACGCATTTTGACATTATCATCAGCTGAGTATTAAATAGTCAGTGGTCTAGAGTAAGTACATTGTGTTTTTTTGTTTGTTTGTTTTGTTAATTCTCATCCAAGGATATTTTTCCCATTGATTTTTAGAGAGAGTGGAGGCAGGGATGCAGGGGAGAGAGAGAGAAACATCCATGTGTGAGAGACACATTGATCAGTTGCCTCCTGTACACACCCCGACCCCAGCCAGGATAGGGCCTGCAACCCAGGTACATGCCCTTGACTGATCCTCAGGCCAACACTCTAACCACAGAAACAAACTGGCCAGGGCTAGGTAAGTACATTCTACACAAAGATCCAAACACAAGGTATAACTGCCTAGGGAATGCTCTGGACCAGGGGTCCTCAAACTTTTAAAACAGGGGGTCAGTTCACTGTCCCTCAGACCGTTGGAGGGCCGGACTATAGTTTAAAAAAAAACTAGTCGGCTACTAAGCAACAGGCAGCGGCGGCAAAAACACCCGACAGGCCGGATAAATGTTTTCAGCGGGCTGCATGTGGCCCGCAGGCCGTAGTTTGAGGACCCCTGCTCTGGACCAGTGGTCGGCAAACTGTGGCTCACAAGCCACATGCAGCTCTTTGGCCCCTTGAGTGTGGCTCTTCCACAAAATACCGACTTCTGCGCCTGGGCCACGAAGTTTCAATAGCACTGTACGTGCGTGCCCGCACGTGATATTTTGTGGAAGAGCCACACTCAAGGGGCCAAAGAGCCGCATGTGGCTTGTGAGCCACAGTTTGCCGACCACTGCTCTAGACCATTTGCACATGGGTTAAAAGGATCTAGATCAGTTCCATGTGCCCAAGGAGGGCCCTGAACCTGCTAATACTTGACAAATCAGCCAGTCTTGGGTTTGTGGGACAAATGTAGGTCAGACTTTGAATCCCAGGCTGGGATTGGAGTTGCTTTAGGAAATCCTGGAGAGAGGACCCCTCACAGTCTTTGTGGAATCTCTTTAAGTTTTAAGCTGACTTCAGAGCATAGAGTCCAACTCAGCCCAAATCTCTCCTGACCGCATATGAAACCCCCAGTGGACTTCCAGAACTTCCCCATGCCCCAGGGCCTAGAACACAATTCATGCCCAGGCTCCCTGTGGCCTTTCATTAGACTTAGTACCAAGTTCTGCAGGATGGCTAATTCTCCTATAACATTTTACTACAGTAGCACTCATGAGAAGAGTGGAGGCAGATGCACAGTGCCAAGCCCTGGCTCCACTGAGAGGGACAAAGGCAGGGAATGGACTCACTAGCTAAATCCTACTGCTTCTCCCCTATCTGATTCTGAGAAGGTTTTCTACATTGTGTAGAGTTTCCTGTGCTCACTATATAGGTTACATATTTGGCTCAATGTGATTTTTTTTTCTTAGGGAAATATAAAGGACTCCTAGAGGAAATAGTACAGACATAAATATACTAACTTTTTGTTGAGGCTATGGGTTCTGTGAACAATAGTAGTTGCCAGGATGAACAGAACAACTGAGAAATGTGTTACCCTTTTTGTGTTAATATTGCAAACAATCCTCATGGTTTACTCTATATCTGTTTCTAAAGAGCTCAAAGGCCTTTCAGATCATTTTTAAGAGGTTCCCAACCCACTGGCTACACCAAGATTAGTGTGGAAAAGCTTGGTTGAAGGTAGCTGGAGGGAGATCTAGTCGTCTACATCTACCCTAAAGTCACATCTTGCAAAATCAGGACAAATTACATAAATCCTTAACCGGATAAAGAGAGATAAAGAGATCCCCATGCTGGGGTTACCCTTGGTCACAGGCTCTAGATTTCACCCTGATTTCCAGAAGCAGGGCCTCTATCAGCAGGTCCTCCCTAGAGTGACCACTGGCTCCTCCTGTCTGAGTACCTCCCCCATGACAATGACACGTTTCAGACTGAATATAACTCACCTCTCCATCTGCTTTGTAATGACTTTAAAACAAGAGTTTTCGGTGTGTTTTTTTCTATTCCCCATGGTAGAGTGCCCTGTACAATATACTGGTAGATGCTCAATAAAGAGTGAATCTCAACTAAACTCACTCCATTGTAATTTTCATTTCTGCGATTTCTGTGACCTGCGATTCTATCTTAGTTTGTACAAGAAGGGTAGGCAGGGACTTGGGCAGGGAGCTATGCTTGGTCTAAGAACATCAGAATATATAATCCTCACCTTTCTTTGGGCCTCTGTGCCCTTTGACTATTTAAGGAAGAGCTATCAGCTGATGAAAATTTAGAACAGGGAAGTCTTATAAAAGAGATGTCGGAGAGCAGTCAGATCATTTACCTCCTTAAATCTGTCCAGTGGTGGTCACTCTTTATCATGGGGAACTATGCATTCTAAGAAAGCTATATTTATAAGGATAGCCTTCCTGATATGCTGCCAATGTCATACTCCCCAGAAGGAAAATAAAGGAAAAATGGGGGACACGTGTCTTAGGTCTGGCTCCCCAGAAAACAGGCTGTGTGACAGAGATGTGGACACGGGAAGTGTTTGAGGAGTGGAAGCCTGAGAGTGGGAGTGAAGGCAGCAGGACTGGGCAGAGTGAGAATCGGCAGAAGCAAAGGCCTTGCCTGGTCTCCAGGGAGCTCTGGAGCCCGGATGGCCCTTTAGAGTTGTTCCGACTTGAGGCAGAGGGTCTGGGGTGTGCCCTCCTTAATTTCCTATGCTGAAGTCCTAATCCTCAGTACCTCAGAATATGACTGTGTTTGGAGATAAGGTCTCTAAAGAGGTAATTAAGGTTAAATGAGGTTATATGGGCAGGCTCCAAGCCAATATAAGTGGTGTCCTTCTGAAAAGAGGAAGAGACACCAGGGGTGGGTGGTTAGAGAAAAGGCCTCTGAGGACATAGCAACAAGCATTTCATCTACAAGCCGAGGAGATAGGTCTCAGAAGCCAACCCTACTGGCACCAAACTGTGAGAAAATAAGAGTGTGTGTAAGCTGCCCAGCCTGTGGCACTTGGTTATGTCAGCCCTGGCAAGCTAATAATACACACCCCTTAGCCTGGGCTTGAATGTGAGTTGTCCCCAGGGAAGGGGGGAGGTGTCCCTTCACCTGAAGCATTTATTTTGCAGGCAGAGTCAGAGCCAGTGGCCCAGCAGCCAGGGTCAGGGCCTGCAGGCTGTGGGCTGCGGGCTGTGCAGTGTGGTATACAGCAAGGCCCCATGTCAGTGCAATGAGCCAGAAGAAGGACTGAGAAGATTGTGAGGAAAATATTGTAGGGATGAGGACACTATTTCAGAAACCATCTAAATGATTTGCCATCCAATTGAGCCTTTAAAATATTGAATAAATTTGCATTTATAGAGCAGCCCTTCAGAATGGGAAGGAATCCTAAATATCACCTGTCAAGCCCTTGTTTTCAAAGCTGGGGCAAAGAGGCTCAGGAAAGTTGAGATTCTGCCACGATCTAGAGCAGTGGTTCTCAACCTGTGGGTCGCGACCCCTTTGGGGGGGTCAAACGACCCTTTCACAGGGGTCGCCTAAATACATCCTGCATATCAGATATTTACATTACGATTCATAACATTAGCGAAATTACAGTTATGAAGTAGCAACGAAAATAATTTTATAGTTGGGGGTCACCACAGCATGAGGAACTGTATTAAAGGGTCACGGCATTAGGAAGGTTGAGAACCACTGATCTAGAGGCAACTTGAAAGCCAAGCTGGACCTAGGACCCTGGCTTCCAGTGCACTCTCCAAGATACCCTGTCTAGCTAAAAACGATTCTGCTGTCACCACAACTACAGAGCCTCTAAGTACGATTTTTAATTAAAGGTCCCAGCTTGTAAACAAAGCCAGATGTAAATTGCACTTTCAGTAAACTTGGCAGTGTTATTCAAAAGCTGTGACGAAAATCCACAAGGCCTCGTGATCATTGTGCAATGTGCTTAGACTGACCCTCCCCCTCCCCCACTCCCCAGCAGAAAACAGGGAGCAAACTCCTTTTTGTGAATTTCTTTCAGGGGGAACAGGACAGAACAGATCTCTCCCCCGCCCTCTTTCCTTATTTTCTCTTCTTTCCCCTTCTTCTCTCTCTATTCTATCACATTATCTGTCATCTTAAGTCATAGATCTCATTGTTTAGTGCAGCCATGGGCAAACGCGGCCGGATCCGGCCTGTTTGAAATGAATAAAACTAAAAAAAAAAAAAAGACTGTACCCTTTTATGTAATGATGTTTACTTTGAATTTATATTAGTTCACACAAACACTCCATCCATGCTTTTGTTCCGGCCCTCCGGTCCAGTTTAAGAACCCATTGTGGCCCTCGAGTCAAAAAGTTTGCCCACCCCTGGGTTAGTGGAAGGGACAAGAGTTTCATTCCCAAGATAATGAAGGCAATGTGCCAAGAAGCTACCAGCCCCTCAGTAAATGCTAATTTTCTTTTTAGTTGTAATTTGCACAACATCTCCTTTATAAACAATTTTTTTTCCTTTTGTAGATATTTGCCCAGAATAACTAAGAAATGCTGACTGAATCAGTGCACGCCAAATCCTAGTACTAGACACTGGCCAACTTGCAGGCGTCCTGACAGGGATTTCTCCAGAATGTGCTAGGGGTCAGGAGCAGGCCCAGTGGGCTGGAAGAAGCAGAAAGCTCTGACTCATGTGAAACGGACACAAATGTCTTTTCTCACATGACAATGACTCCGAGGGAGAGTAACCCTCCCCATGAAAAGAACATTTTCTAGATTAAATACAAGAGCATCACCTTGAAAATCAAAGAACTGATAAACTGGTAGCAAATGTCCAAAGCTGAGGAAAAGTCTGAACCCAGAGAGGTCGGGGGAGCAGCTGCTCAGCCTTTTTGCTCCAGGGCCTTTACTGCAACCAGCACAGGGCTTCTCGGGCTTGGGTCACCAGCCTCCTGAGACAGAGGGAGAAGTCAGTGCCCAGGCAGGGGCTCACTGCAGTCCCTTCTGGCGGTTGATACTCCAAAGGGTCGCTCTGCCAAGGTAAGGGTGAACTAGAAGTCAGCCTGCCTGTCCCCATGACACTAGGAGACCTAGAGGGAGGCTACTGGGCGCTGACTACAGCTGGAAGAAAAAAGCAGGAAGAAAAAAACTGTCTTGGAGGTATCCTGATCGTAGCTCCACCCTCATTTCCTTGAGCAGATTTGCATTCTGGAATGGCAAGCCAGGTGTGTGGTTTTAGGTGTCCCTGACCAGTGGAGCCCCAGGCACCTGGCAGAAGCAAATGCAAATCCTCTGTGGAGGAAACACCTCCAGCCCAGCCTCTGGGAAACTCCAATATCATTTATCTAGGGCAGTGATGGCGAACCTTTTGAGCTCGGTGTGTCAGCATTTTGAAAAACCCTAACTTAACTCTGGTGCCGTGTCACATATAGAAATTTTTTGATATTTGCAACCATAGTAAAACAAAGACTTATATTTTTGATATTTATTTTATATATTTAAATGCCATTAAACAAAGAAAAATCAACCAAAACAATGAGTTCACGTGTCACCTCTGACACATGTGTCATAGGTTCGCCATCACCGATCTAGGGCAATGGCCTCGGCACAAAGTTAAATGGCAAGTCAGGAAACTAGGTTCCATGAGAAAAAGCCAATGGAAATAAGAAACAGCAAAAATAGACCTACGCAAACTTTAAAAATCTTATCACATGCAAACTATAAACCAACTATGCTGCTATATTTCAAGAAATAATCAAAATGTCCAGAAGAAAAGTTGCCCCACTCTTGTACAGTTCAGCAACTCAACAATCCATTCAGAGTCTGAATTCTCCCCTAATCCTCAGCAGTTTGTCTGTCCTCCACTAGCTCTCTTCATGGTCATAAGGTGAATGCAGCAGCTCCAGGCTTCACAACACACAACTTCCAGAGGCAAAAAAGGGAGGTGTGTCTCCCTGTAGCCCCTGTAAAAGTGGAGCCTCCAAGCAGGCTTCTCTGCCCACTTCCCAGGCCAGGCTTACATCACACACCATGGCTGAAGTCAGCATCAGGGAGGAATGTGGCTGGATCAGACCAGTAATGATTCAGTCTCTATGTTACTGTTGTAACTAGCTAGTTATTAACAATAAGAAAAGAGCAAAGGGAAGGCATAAGCATGGCCATTTGGGCAGCTTCACCAGGAAGCTGCAACTTCACACTCTCCAGGGAGCCACCAGTCCATCCCTGCAGATTATAGGGGGAAGAGACTGGACAAAAGGGGAGATGGGCACATGTACAGTAAAGTCAGGGTATGTAGGGAAGGTGTCTATCAGTCTAACCTAGAGGGAATGGGGCCACTCCAAGCCCACAAAAATTTGGAAATACATAATCCCACAGACAAAGGCCAAGAATGATAAGTATAGGCCGGAACAAGGATCCCAGAGACTGTCTTAAGCCCATATCCAACACCCTGGCTTCCCCAGGGATGTGCCCACCACCTCTAGGGAAGCTGTGGGATAATTCACTAGTTGAGATGTGGGTAAGGAATAGAGTGTGCAAGCAGAGTTATAGAATGCAGAAGATGTTATGATTCTGAGGAGGGTGATTTTGTAATTTCTTTTTCAAACCTCGACACTTCTTAGAGTGAAAGGAATGCTATTAGTAATTATACCAAGAGAACAGGTTCACACTAGGAAACCAGGATGGGTGCTCACTCTAATATTACAGGGTTATTGCCAGGAAAGGCTCAGCGAATAAACATGGGGGAGGGGGGCATTGGGAATGTATACTTGTCCCTGACCTTTGAGAAGTCTCATTCTATAGGGAATTCCACAACCTTTCTCCTTGGTCAAGCTGGGCCAAGGGTGAAGAAATTCATGAGATACAACTTTGAAATGTCAGCCTCTATATTATTCTGGCACCCCTGGAAAGGTGACCACTGTCTGTTCCTCTCCATTGATTTTAATTCTGTTCTCCAAGCTTTCAGGTTTTCACCTTTCAATAGTCAAAATTCAGTACTTCTCAATACATCTTGTTACTGATTCATGCAGAACTGAAACTCATCACCAAACTCTGTGCCTTGGTATTTCCTTGTAAGATATAGCATAGAATCTGAAAACACAACTAGGAGCATATTATATTAGCAGGCCTATCAGCACAAGGATGACAAAAGGCAGGCCCTTATTCTCCATGTGCCTAAATACCCTCCTGGCAGGGAGAACAAAGGTAAAACTCTGCTAGGAGCTACTGTCAGATGACTGGGGGCCAAAAGTCATAGCAAACGTTATCAGCAAAAGGCACATTTTGAAAGCCTGGGCGAGGGAGGCTGCTGTAGATGGGTTCCCCCGTCTATCCCACATACAAATTTGTTGTTGTTGTTGTTTGTTTTTTTGACCTTGCTATTAGAGCTTGAGTTTCATTCAGATAGTTCTCCCCCTTCACAAGCCCTGGGCAGGTTCACTGCTACTCATCCCAGATGTTATCGGTGGGGAATCCTCCATGTACCCACCTGTTGCTGGGGGAAGTGGGCTTCTTGTGATGTCACCAGAAAAGGAATTTTCTGAGACTCCTACAGGAGAATGAGTGGCATTTATTTGTGTAGAATTATACCCCTGAGTTTACACTATATCCCTTTGTCCTGCCATGAAAAAAGTGTAGTTGTGTCCTTAGCAGAGCTAAGATTAAAGCCATTGCCCAAAGTTTCTGTCCCATATTTGCATAGTCCAACCCAGCATCAGGCTAGCTTAGCTTGTGTTCCCAGCTGTGGTCCATCAGTCCATTGTGTGTGGGTCTTATTGGTCCAAATAGCACTGTCCTGATAAGTAAGAATTATGCATTCTAATTGATCATTATGGAGCTCCTCTGTGCAGTTCCAATTGAACGGTGCAGGTCTCAACTCATTGGTTAAAAAAAAAAAAAAAAAAAAAAAGATAAAAGGATGCCATGGCCGGTGTTCTCAGTAGTTAGAGTGTCTGTCCATGTACTAAAAGGTCATGGGTTCAATTCCTGTCAAGGGCACATACCTCAGCTGCAAGCTCAATCCCCAGTCCATCAGTCCAGGCAACCAGCCGATGTGTCTCACTAATCTCTCTCTCTCTCTTTCTCTCTCTCTCTCTCTCTCTCTCTCTCTCTCTCTCTCTCTCCTCTCTTTCTCTCTCTCCCTCCCTCCCCATCCAGACCTCCCTTCCACTCTCTCTAAAAAAGAAATGAAAAAAATATCCTTGGGTGAGGATTTAAAAAAAAAAGATACAAGGAGCTTTTTTTATTTTTTAATATGTTTTCATTTATTTTAGAGAGAGGAAGGGAGAGAGAGAAACGTTGATCAATTGTCTCCTATACTCCAGCCAGGGACCAAACCATCAACCTGGGCAAGTGCCCTGACCAGGAATCCAACCTGCAATTTTTTGATACACAGGACATCGCTCAACCAACTGAGCCACATCAGCCAGAGGAGCGTTTTTATAAGGAACACTAGTGGCCTGGTGCGTGAAATTCATGCGGGGGGGGGGGGGGGGGCATTTCCCTCAGCCCAGCCTGCAACCTCTCCAATCGGGGACTGCTGGCTCCTAACCCCTGACCTGCCTACCTGCCTGATCGCCCCTAACTGCCTCTGCCTGCCTGCCTGATTGCCCCTAACTGCCCTCCCCTGCCGTCCTGATCTCACCTAGTCTCTGTCTCTGTTTGTTTTTCTCAGCAGTCCTCCAGGCCTCCCTGCCTCCCTGTGTCCCGCTTCCTCTTTCCTGGCTGGGAGGGGGCGGGCCAGTGGGGGCCACTCCACCCTCTGCTGGCCCTCCCTTCCATCCAAGCCTCTTCAGGCCCATTCTGTTTTGTTTCCTCATTCTGAAAGAGGCTCCGAGAGCGAGCTGGGAAGGAGGGAAAGAAAGGGAGAAAAGGCTGTGAGCTGGTGGGCGCTGTGTGTGTCTGTGCGTGTGTTCGGTTGTGAGTGAGTGTGAGAGTGTGAGTGCCGGCCCCGCCTCCCCATCCCCGTCTCCACTGCCACAAGTTCCCACCCACCAGAGCCTGCTGCATGCACAGCCAGGTTGTTAGGTCGAGTCTCCAGTCATTGTGGATGTGACGGACGCAGGGTTTTTATATATTAGGATAATGGGCAGCTCAGCCTGTGGTTTTTCTTTGAAATGCAGTGTGTATGAGAGATTTATTTCAACAATGGCTGTTAGACTTTAGTTAGGAACTTGGGCCCAATTAACCACAGGAAGTTCTTGGCAGATATCTTTCTTCTCGAGGTCCACAGAACTAACATACAGATTTGGGATGTTGATGTTGTATAGAACTGCCGGATCTAAACAAGTTGATGATAAAATGAAATTATCTTTAAATAATTTTTATTATGTCTTTTCATGCTTCACAGACATTGTGCCCATATTATCTGCATGTGAGGTGTACTACAAAATAGAAGGAAAACATACCAGAACAAGGTAGGGTGTTAAGAAATAATTCTGTCCAGCAGAGAGGTATGGTGGAGTTGTAACATGGTGTGTGAAGACACGGTTCCTCCATTAGAGAACCCACAGCCTAGCCCAGGGCAGGGTACTTATGATCAGAGTGGTAACTGCTCAGTTAGATAGAGAAGGCATCACTGGCACGTTGGGAAAGAAGGGAAGGCTTCCTCCGGCCACTGGTCCCTGAATTATGTCTTGGAGGATGAATTAGATGGCTAGGCAAGGCCAGAAAAGGAAGAGAAGGGACATTCCATTAAGAGGAGGGAACTTAGATCAGTAAGTTAAATTTCCGAACCAGAGTTCAGCATGTCTGTACATAAAAGTCCAGGTGGGGAGTTGTAAAAGTTGCAGGTATACAAGTAGGTAGAGGTCAATGCTGTATATCTTGCTTAGGAATTTGGAATTTATCCCAACAGCAACATGTACCCACTAAAGCAGAGAGAAAACAGCCAGTTTTATATTTGAGGTTTATTGATTTATTTATATTTTGATAGCAATGCAAAGAATCCATTGTCATGGGGCAGGATGGAAAGGTAAGAAGACCCAATGTGAACATTTTAGAGTAAGTGGGAGATTTCAAAAAGACCAAGGCCAGGACTGGGATGGTAATGGACAGCAATGATGCGGGGGACAGGACAGAGGCAGACTTGAGCTGAATGGATTGATTGAGGCAGCTCTTGGAGGACATAGGCCAGCCTGTCTTATTCACTAGCGCCCAACATAGTATCTGGCACACAGAAACACTCGATACATGTTTATCTGTCTTCAAGTGCACTGGTTCTCTTCTTGGCCTTGTCCAATCTACCTTGGAGCCCATTACAGACGTTCTTCATTTCTGTTGCAGCGTTTCTGATGTCTAACATTTCCTTCTAATACTTTCTTAGCATTTCTATCTCACCAATTATATTACCCATCTATTCCTGCAAATTGTCTGCTTTTTCCAAAAGAGCTCTTAAAATGTTAACCATAGCTGTTTTAAATTGCCTGCCCAATAACTCCAAAGTCTCCACCACATCCCCATGTGGTCCTGACACTCTTCACATTGTGTTTGTGCCTGCCTCTTAGCATGCTTTGTAATTTTTTGTTGAAAGCCAGACATGATTTATCGGGTACTAGGAGCTGGGGTCAATAGGCCACTAGTGTAAGCCTTTATGTTATCTTTGTTGTAGCTGCAGATACCAGAGGCTTCAACATGCATAGAGCCTGTGCCTCACAGCTTTTCCTGGTATGACCTACTGTTATTTCCCTGGAGCTCTGTAGGGGGTGGTCAGGTGTGGAGGATGGGAAGCATCCTATATACTAAAGAGGGAATATGCAAATTGACCATCACTCCACCACAAAGATGGCAGCGCCCACAGCCGAGGCTGAGTTCCCATAATGAGCCTTAACGAGCAATCAGCAGGGGCCTTAGGCTGGGCCTTCCCTAAGCCCTCCCACCATGGGGCTTGACAGGGGACCTCAGGCTGCTCCCTCAACCCGGTGGGACTTGACAGGGGATCTCAGACTGCACCCCCAGCCCGGTGGGGCTTAATAAGGGTGGGACCGGCCAGGTCTGAATCTAGCCCAATGGGGGTGGGGCCAGCTGGGTCTGGGTCTTGCACGATTTCGAGGTGCATGTGGGTGGGTGGGGACTTGACTCTGGGTCCTGTGGTGCGCCCCAGACTCTGACAGGAGGAAGATTTTCACATACATTTTACTAATTTTCTTTCATCTCCGACACTTCTATTATAGAGAAAGGGCAAATAGCAATATTAAAATATTTCCTCTAATTAATCCCCTTTTTAATGTGCACGAATTTCATGCACTAGGCCACTAGTTCTTATATAATCTTGTAATTAAATATCAGTCATTTAGTGGGCCTGTGTCTCTGAGCTGTGATCTTCACAAGCATTTGTTAGCTTATTTTTTCTCCCTCAGGTGAGACGGAATGCTAGACAGGCTGGAGCCAGTGGAACAGCCTTTTTCCTCAGACAGTAGGCCTTTGTTATGAGAACACTGTAGGCATATTTCAAAATAGTAAACATCTCCCTCCTCCGCCAGAGCCAAAAGAGAGTCATTCTTGGCTCTTCATCGTGAGAACCTAGTGAGGTTCCTGCAGACAAAACAAAGCAAGTGGAGAGGCCCCTGAGGCACAGACCCCAGGACTTTCTCATGCTCAGGCTGGTCTGCACTTGGCCTCCAGCAACTTATCAAAAGTGCCATCTCAGTGTCCCTGCCAGCACGTGGCTCTAGTTCCTTCAGTGCAGGTCAGGAGACCTTGGATTTGCCTGTCTCCAGATCACGGGGTAGAGCTGTGTCCTGTGACCTTGATCTCTGATGGGTACAAGATAAGAAAGGCACTGATTTTCAGCTCAGTCAGCTTTTTTTGCTCTGAGGATGGGAGTGATGACTTCCAAGCTCTTAGTCATCAGAGCTGAAACTGGAAGTCCCTCTGTACATTCTATTGAATTAATGAATCACAAGGAACAGGTCTGAACAAACACTTGTGGAGGGAACACACTGGAGGGAAGGGTCATGGATGAAACCACGTCTGGCTAGGTGACAGGTAGAACACTAGGGAATACAATGGGATAACAGATATTTGAAGAAGGGTAAAAAGTTTAATCTCATTAATAAAGAGATACTTGTAGATTATGTTCAGATTACCTGCAGGTTTTGTGCATATTACCAGAGACACGGGAATAAACATAAAGTAAACCACAGTCCAGCTGGTCAGGACTGGTGTGATTGCTGACAACACAAGGTAACCAAGGGCGTGGCTCCCCATCAGTGTCAGATCCCAGGTGGCATGACTGCACTGCTTTTGTAACCTGGGGGAGTACAGTGGCCTGGAGGACACAGTAGTAAAACTGAGTAATGGTGGTAGGACGTAGAGTGAAAAGATAAGAGGGTGCATTGTACCTTCCTGGGGCGTGTGCACAGATCAGAGCTTCTCCTCCAAAAACTCCTTAAACTTCTTAACTGCCTTCTTACACTCCTCCTTCGGGAAATGAACGAATGAAGTTGGATGGCAGCAGGGCCTGGATTCCAAGGAGGCTCCTTGTCTCTGTGACCGCAGGAATACAAGGTGGCAAATACGTTCTGTGAAGAAAAACAGTTATTCATTTTGGTTTCAGTTTCCTTGTGCGTAAAGTTAGGAGGATTTTTATGGTCTATGAGTCTCCACTATTTTGTGAGACTGGTTTTAAGTAGATTGGTCCCAGCAGCATGAAGATTCACCCAGATTCCTTCTTTCATTTCAGAACAGCTAGTTCTCCATTCTTGAGTAAATTTTGTAGATAAAGGTTCTTGATTGCCTGTTAGCAGTTGGCTTCCATCCTGTTATCTTGGGCCACCTGTGACCATTCAAAAATGAGGATTTTCCATGTGGTTACTGACTCAACTTTAAAGCTGGGGAAATAATCAATAATCTTTAAGAGTTCTGAGAGGGTTTTTCCCTAATGCTTTATAATAAATATGAATGATTTTCAATATAATTGTTCTATCATTTCCCTCTCTCATTTCTTCCTAAATGTACTGTTTTTCTGACTATAAATAATACATGTTAATTTTTGAAAATGTGGAGAGTACTGAAAATGATACTATGGTATTTAATACACAAATAAAAATTATTAGTAAACCCACCACTCAGAGCTAATTGCTATTAATATGTGATATATTACTTTGTGGGCTATTTTCTATACATTAATATGTATACTTATTTTTTTTTAACAAAGTTGGGATATATTATATACTTTTTATTTCCTTTTTTTCACTTAATATTGAAATGTGGGGTGTGGGAGCAGATCTCCCCCTTGCAGGTTCTTGCCTTATAAAGTTTAAAGGACAAGATTCGTAGACTAAAAGGACTTGTTAGTAAAAGGGTGAAAAATTATTGGAAGCAAATACAGACTCTCACATAGAGAGGGGTTCTCAAGGGGGTGACCTACTACACTTATTTATTTATTTATTTTAAATATATTTTATTGATTTTTTAAAGAGAGGAAGGGAGAGGAAGAGGGATAGAAAGTTAGAAACATCAATGAGAGAGAAACATTGATTCAGCTGCCTCCTGAACACTCCCCACTGGGGATGCACCCTCAACCAAGGTACATGCCCTTGACCGGAATCGAACCTGGAACCCCTCAGTCCGCAGGCCAACGCACTATCCACTGAGCCAAACCAGCCAGGGCCTAAATTTATTTTTTATAAGGTTTATAAAGGCTGTAGTTCTTTGTCTCTTCATGCTTCCTTCTAATTCAACCCTTTCTTAATTTATGACCCTGTCTTTTTCTAATTGGTCATTCTTTTTTGAAGAATATCAATTCCAAAGTCTAAAACTCATGTGATGTTCCCTTCTTTCTCTTCCTCTTATCTTACAACATTTCTCTATCTCTTGTGAACATATGTTTCTCATTTGTCAGCATCTGTTGACATTTTTTTATTCTCTGTGAAAATATGTTTTTTTCCCTCATACTCTGTGATTTCTCTTTATTCTCTGTGAATGTATGTCTTTCTCTTCCCTTATTTTGTGTCACTTTTCTATTCTTTGTGAATGTATGCCTTCTGGTGGCTTCAAGCCCTCACCTATGCATTCTTCCCCCATGGACCCTCTTTATTCCTAAGACTCCCTAAACCTGCCTATTTTGTCCCTAAAACTCCTTTCAATATCATAGCATAAAAACTTTTTCATGTAATTAAATATTCTGTGAAATATAGTACAATGGCCTTTCTAGATACCATGTGTGTATTCACACTTTGTTGTTTTATACATATAATTATACTAGTGGCCCAGTGCACAAAATTCGTGCACTTGGGGCGGGGGAGTGGAGTTCCCAGCCTCGCCCATGTGCCCTGTCACAGTGTGGAAGCCCCGTGATCCATGGCCCCGAAGAGGTAGGCCCCGCCCACCCATCCAGGGCTCCTCGATGGATTGCCCCAAAGAGGTAGGCTAGAGCTGGGGGAGGCCTGTGGACCCCCAGCTGGGCCTGTGGCAGAGGGGCCTCTCCAAATGCCTGTGGACCCCGGGGTCAGCACAGGGGAGTTGGGACATGAGCCTTACGTCCCGGGCCCATTGCCGGGGGTGGGGACATGAGCCTCATGTCTCCAGGCCGGCACAGGGGGCGGGGATGCAGCCTGCTGATCGGTTTGCATGATGGCGTCCTGACCAATTTGCATATTATCCTATTATTAGATAGATAGTTACAGAGTGTTACATATTCAGTGACATATATTCAAATTATAAACAACCTTATGTAAGTCCAAGTAGCTCAATTTCTATATCAATGCATTATTATTTCATCAGTGTGACTTGCTGGGTAGACAATATGTGCCAAAATCATTAATGACTTTATGCATGTTAAAGTATTACTCTGAATAAATTTTTTACCACTTGACTTTTGCAAGCAGTGTATGACTTTGTTCATTTCACCTCAGGGTGCCCAAATGGATTTTATCTTAAAAACAAAATCTTGGATAATTTTGAATGTGGAAAGTGATACTCTAATAGTTACTCTCATGTGAATTTATTTGATTACTAGTGAGACTGGACATTTTCCCTCTTTTTTTCTGGTACAGAATAAAACTTCAGATAGAATTACAATTAGTTGGAGAGTTACACATTTTAGACTGGCTTTATGAATAAAACTTTTCATTTCTCAGCTCAGAGTCTGAGGTCTAGGAGGCAGGGACATGGTGGTGGTACTGCCAGTGCTCACGGCCCTGGCACCCCCGCTCCCCTAGCTGGATTTCAGAGCCCGTGAGGACCACCACCTGCAGCACATCAGTGACTGGGAGATGCCCTAAGACTTAATTTTGGAATCAGACCCTTCTGACCATTCAAGGCCAGCACAAATTTTCCTGATCAAAGCTCAAACGGACGAGTGAGAAGAGAGGAAGAGCAATCATTTAAACGATGTATCTCCAGGGCCACTTACTAGAAAGTATAGCTCATGCTCAACAATATCTCTAGATCACAGCCACAGCCAGCCAACCTGACCTTAGAACCCCAATATATTGTGGGACCTTAGCAATGTATTACCACATAAAGAACAGAAATGCAAATAGATCCTTGGATAGTTTTGATGGCAATAACATCCACTCACAGGAGTAAAGGTTCCAGAGGAATATATTAAGCATGATCCTGAACACCAATTTATTTACTGATCTATTTGTATTATTTTAGTGCCCACAGCTAACAGCTGACTGTGCAATAGTAACTTTGATTTAGTTAGAAAGGCTTTTAACTTATGCTCAGAGCTACATTTGTCCCTCTAACTGGAAAAGAATAGCTTTGGGAGCCATTCTTTTGCCTCCAAGGTTTGGGACAATCCGGCTGTATGGAATGTGGACTACTGCCAGATCCTCAGGAATAAGATGGAAAGGCATTTTTTTGGAGCTACTTCAGTTTAATATTAAAGTTCCTGCCAGTGTACTTTGACTTTTGCTCCTTAGCAGATGACAACCTGAATTTTCTATTTGCTCCTCTTAGCAAAGAAAGAGCACAGAACTTAGAGGCCATTTCTAGATTGTGTGAAGACAAAATCAAAGACCGCGTAGAGCTGCTGTAAGAAGGTCTTTCAGTGCTGACAATTCCACTGGTATTCAGCGCTCTAATACCATCCTCTCCTGAGGGACAAATGAGGCTTTGTAGCATCCTGAGCCCCTCACCTATGAGGACTGAAGAAATAGCATCACTCCTGCTCAAAAACCAGAAAAATTAGCATTTTCATCTAAAAGTCAGACATTGAATTCAACAGACTCATGGGCAGCAAGGACTATGCTCATAGGAAAGAATGGGGCCTTGTCAATGAAACACACTCCTTACTCCTTGTCCTTTTAAATGTAAACAGAGTTACATTTTAAAGGCAAAAGCTCCCAACCCACACACAGATACCTACTTATGATGCAGGCTGATAGCTGTCAGCCATGTGAGGTTTTTTTTAATTGAAGTTAAAACTTTTAGACTTTAAAGACACTATATAACTTTCATGTCTTTCCTATTTTTCTGAAACCCCCCCTTTCCAACATTGCTGCATATTCCTTTAAAACCAATGCAATGTTACCATTAAAACATGGGACTCCTAACAACTCATAAAGCCACTTAGGAACAGACTGTAGCATGTTAGGTATTGAAGGGTTCTTCCTCCCTTCTACATCATTGAAGTTGCTAGTCACCATTGGCAATCAGTTTAAACCAAACAGCTGTGAATAACACTTGTCATTCGGCTTCTTTGCAAGCACTACTTATTAGCATATTAGCATATTTGGGATAATAAGAGAAAGTATCAATCATTGATTTTCTACTTCTGTGGGGTCCATGCTGCATATCTTAAGAACTATAATGGTGTTTCTCATTTTCTGATGATTTTCTTTGTTAAATAAATGCATCAAAAGATATTTTTTATAATTCCAACCAACATGGTAGTCCAGTGATAACAAGCAGGTAATGGATAGAAGGTGACCTGAGAGTCTTGGTGCAATTTCAAGCTTGGATGCACTTGGGCCCCTGAGGCCCTGCTCAGAAGTGTAGGTGCTGTGGACTTGCCGAGCATCATTTGAAAGTTTAACTAAACTTCTCTTGAACTTATTTAGTTTTGTAGATTTTGGATAGTGGGCTTCTTATATTGTTTTTTGTTTGTTTCAGCTCTTTAAAGATAGCAGAAATTGGCTGAAACAAACAAAAAAAAAGTTTAACTTAAAGTGGGGGCTGAGGCAAGAAATTAAAAGTAAAAGCTTAATATTTGAAATTTGCCGGACTGGATAAGTTTAAGAGAAATTTGGACTTTCAAATGATGTTTTATGAATTTGTAGCATTTTACTAGTACCAGAGCTTAAGTTGCACTAAGACTTTAGGGGGATACCTTGTATCTTCATAGAAATAATCTCCTCTTTTAAAAATAGTTTTGTGGGTTTTCTGTTTGTATGTTTGTTTCTTCAGGGCTGTGCTGTATACCTGCCTTGATCACCAAACTTCCTTTCTTCTAGATTTGATAAAGGAAGATTATAAGAAGCAGTGTTAATTCACATGTAATAAGTGGAAAGGCATTGGACTCTAATAGTCATATGAAAGTAGGTGAATGAACCAGCTTTTCTATCCCACATGTTTACCTGGGTGTAGGTGTCCCATTTAAGTCTTGCTACTTCAGAGGAAACATACATGTTAGGAACAAACCCTTACCTCAGGCTATAAAGGGCAGGAAGTTAAGTAATCAATCTTTTAGAAAATTGGTAAAATGTCACCTAAATTTCAAATACTTTTTTTTAAATTAATGTTCTCAACTATGTGAAATATTTCTCCTAGCTTCTCAAATGTATTCCTAGAAATTTTGTCTATAAACAAAGCATTTCAGGGCCAAGGAATACTTGCTCGCAATATAGCAAGGCTTCACACTGTATTAAATGCTGCAGGTTCCACCATTTTTAAAGGACAGAAGCATAAACAATAAATAATGGTACATAAAATATTATAGCCTACCACCATAAAAAACATTGTTTATAAAGTTCAGAGTTTGGAGATTCAAGTATTGATTGAAGTTTTATTTTGAAAAGAATGCTACAACTTACGTGTATTTTCTTTTTCATGTTTATATTAAAAGAAACGCTAATCAACTCTATTTTAATAAAAATAACTTTTTATTTCTGTCATCATTATATATCATAATTGAATATTAATTATAACCATCACTTACTTAGTATTCTGGTACATATTTCTTTTAAGTGATTCAGCATGACAAAGCATATAATCATAAACTCAGTCTCTTAGAAAAATATGTCAGATAGTATTCTCTGTGGTTCCCAAGGACAGATTTAGTGTACAATTCCATAATTCAGGGTCACTGAACAAAAACTTTTTATTCTTTTGACAAAGATTAACTGTTCCAACTACAGCTGTAGATGTGGTCATAGTCTCAAATGAGTCAGCCATGCTCCTGTGCGCAGGGGGCTCACAATTCTAGCCCAGGGAATAGATGACTAAAAAGTCAACATACAAATAAATAAAATCACACAGAATGTGAAGTGCTAACAGAAATCAAGCAAGAAGCTATTGAGCCGGAGAGTAGCAGAAAAGAACCCACTTTCCTAGTTTGGGTAGGATGCCCAGGAGACGCTTCTCTGAGGTGACATTTAAGTTAACACTGAAAGAAGTGTGGTGACCCTGATAGTGGGAGGGAGTTCAGGGGCACAGAGACAGGCAATGGCCAGATCACTGGGGCCTTACGGGCCCTGGCAAGAAGGTTTCATTTTATTCAGAATTTAGTGGGAAAGTCATTGAAGTGTTTTAGGGAAGAGACTGATATGATCCTAAGTCTGTGTACAGACAATCATGCTTTGCCACCCAGGTAACGAGCTGCTGCAGCTGCACAAATGAAAGACAATGGTGGCCTGGGGTAAGAAGCTGAAGATGGAAGGAGGGCTGACCCTCTCAAATCGGTCCACATAATGGAGTCACTTGCACATGAATGTAACTTACTCTGCTGATTTTAAACCCCTCCCTATTCACACACCCAACCCCATTAGAAATAGGACTATCTCCTTTTAAGAGAGCAATGTGAGAGCTGCTCTTTAGGGTCACAAAAGGAAACGCCAGTTTGAAGCAGTGGCCAGGCTCTATAATGTCTCCAACACTGTAGTGTGTGTCTGATCGAGCAGGATTGAGATCCAAATCCCAGCATTATTGAGTCCCCACCAAGTACCAGAGCCTGCTCTAGGAGCTTCACATATATCCTGCTTCACTTGCTGTGTTAGAAAATAAAGCCATACTTAAGTTGTTAAACAAGTAAATAAAATATGAGCTTTCATTTTTATTGTGAGAAGGCCATTGTCATCCTCTGAGCTCTCCTTTTCTTGAAAAGTGGACCCCTACTTCATCCAACTGCAGGCCTGTTTACTTCTGTTGTGCAGAAGAGAGACTGAGAAGTCTGATTTGACTGCCTAAGTGTCCAATCTCTGCTCTGGTGAGGGTGGTACGGAAAAGAGGAAGTTCAGCTCTCAGGTCAAGGGGTTGAAGACCTAACCACTATAGACAGCTGCACAGATTAGTGGGAGGTTGGTGAACTCTGGTTAGCACTGGTCACTCCACAATACAGGAGGCTGGGTTCCCAGTTACAACTCTAGTCACAGATATTTCCATTCACAGTTAATCAACTATTCATCTTATGAAACCTCAAACGTGGTGGGTCAGGGCAGAGTGCAACATCATGGCTCTGTTCCCAACTGGCCTTCCCCTAAGACAAGATTGGCCCTGGTCTTGGGTCTGGCTTACTGGCCCAGCATTTCACTCCATCACCAACACCACCATCCTGGTGAATTCCTTCTTGAGGGCCATCATTCATTGCCCATTTCTGACCACTCAGCTTAGCTAGGACCATCCCAGCACATCAGAAGAGTTATAATAACTTGAAAACCCAAAGGGAAGGAGTCCGGATTTCTGATTTACCAGGGAAATCCTTGGTGCCTTTGCATACTTGCCCACGTCCTCTCCAGCAGCCTTCACATTCCACCCCCAGTTTGCTGATGGCAAGACAGAGCCCCCTGCCTTAGCCAAACGAAAAAGGGCTGTTCAGCCCAACTGCTCCAGATTCGGGGGCCTACCTGCCTTACAGCCACACATCTAAAAGGGGTATAAATAATATCAGTTATATTTACGAAAATATTTATATTTATAAAAGTTACAGCGTGGTGACCAAAAAGCCAGGTATGATTCCCAGATCTCTAGCTTTGCTGACTGAAGGATGATAACATTGACTATAACAGGGATTTCTGGAAAGAATCAGATTTACAAGAAAGATATCTATTTTGGATATTTAAAAGTATGCAGTGGTTTTTAAAAATAGTCAGGTGGAAGCTCTGGATGTCAAGTTCAGAAAAGAGTTGAGGTTGAGATTTGGAAATGATTGGACTCTTTGTGGTAGTTGAGTCACAAGTGCGATGTGATTGGGAAGAAGAAGGGACTGAGATGGAACCTGGGGAGCAGGACCATTTGGGAATCAAGCCTTCCAAGGAAACTAAGTAGGAGCTCTCGGGGTAATAGGAAGAATGGTATTACAACCCAAAGGGAGAGAACATTCAAGAAGGAGGAATTTGTTCAACAATGTTCAAGGCAACAGAGATCAAAAAACACAAAGGTTGAAGTCAGGTTATGAATTTCTCAACTAAATAGAACCTATTCAGATCTGTTTGGCATATTATTGACCAAGGTCATGTGAGCAGATTACATTTCCTTTCAACAATTTGTACTTGGAGTTGTATCATTACACTCTTATCAACACAGTATTGACAATTACCTAATAAGCAGTAATTGGTGTAATTTAGGTCTTTTCATCACATCTTACTTTATCAGAACCCAAAAAAGTCACTTTCTTCTTGATACAAACAAAATCTAGTAGCAACTATATTCTTTTTTTTGCTTAAATTTTTCCACCACCATTTATACCCTCTTACACTTCCACCCACCACTCCCTGCCCCTGCAATCACCACACTGTTGTCTGTGTCAGTGAGTAGCTACTATATTCCCTTTCGGCTTTGCCACTTGACTATGGCATTGCCCAGTACAGCAGGGGTTCGTTTGAGTTCAGTATGTCTATTCATGGGTCAGGTGATGGCTCAATTCTCCCACTCTTTTTATTGGAATACTAGCAAAACTTATTTTGAACAATATGTTATGACAGTGTTTGGTCTCACTTAACTGGGCATAGAGTTTATATATTTAGTCCACTTCTTTTCTCTTTTCTGACATTATTAAAGTATTTCTACTTTGAGCAATGGGATCATAAGCAGAAATGCAAATACAGACAGTGAAATCAAGTGTCAGTACTTGATTAAAGGACAAGTCAGAAAATGCTTATGTTAACACTTCTAGGTCATTGAACTGAAAACATAAAATGTCACAATCCTCCTGTAGAGCTTGCCCTGGAGATTGCGCCTTGCTGACCCATGTTTCCAAAACACTGCCAGGAAGACTGTGCCCAGGGATGGCCACTCCTTCTTTCATGCCTAGATTTTATTTTCGATTTCAGAGTCTTTGAGAGAAGAAGGCTTAAGCGGTTAGCCTTCAGGGAGTAACAATAGTCAGTGATAGTTACTGGTCTGTGATGACTTCCACAGACCTGGTTTCAGAATCCTTTTTACTCCTTTCATATGTTCCCATCTTTTCTTATCATATAAATGGAAATTTCTTTGATAATTAACTATGGGGGTATTAACTTTTGCTTCATCTACATTGCCCAGTACAATGACAGATTCCAACTGACAGTTGGTTAAGTCTTCTTTTATTTACTACATACTCAAGCAGTTAATATGATGGGGGGGGGGGGGGAGTTTTGCATAACAATTGTTATCACCATGGAGATATGCATCGAAATAAATTAAGGAGGCCTGGCTTTCTTCTTGTGGAAGAGTAGGCATGGCAAAGCCTGGAAGTATATCAGATACTAATTCTTACTGCCCATAAGAAAGAACATCTTCTAAAGCAGTGGTTCTCAACCTTCTGGCCCTTTAAACCAGTTCCTCATGTTGTGACCCCCAACCATAAAATTATTTTCGTTGCTACTTCATAACTGTAATTTTGCTACTGTTATGAATCGTAATGTAAATATCTGATATGCGGGATGGTCTTAGGCGACCCCTGTGAAAGGGTTGTTCGACCGCCAAAGGGTCGCGACCTACAGGTTGAGAACCGCTGTTCTAAAGCCTAAAGCCCTTTTATTTCTATGGACTTTCATGAGAAGTCCTGGTCTGGGGACAAGGAGGTCATTAAAGCTATTTACTGATATTTTCTTCTCTGTCTGAGCAACTGATAGGACTGAGCTTCTCCACATGGTCCTGTGACTTGCTGTGTGGCCAATCAAATGCGAGCAGAAGTGGCATGTATCATTTCTAAGGAAAACTTTAAAAGCTCGTGTCAGATCCACCACATTCTCCTCTCTCTGCCCCCATGCCAGCAATAATATTCAGATGATGGCTCCATTAATCTGTGTTCATGAGTGAAAGTGATAGGCAATTAAGCCCCCATGACCATGGATAGACAGGTAGCTCAAGAAATAAATAAATCTTTGCTTTTTAGGGTATTGAGATTTGGGGGGCATGATGTTGATCTTCTTGATTTTATAGGGGTCAAGCACCTGAAGTGGTCATTGTACAGTGAAGAGAGTTGATAAAAGGGTCTAAGCCAGGCAAAACATTTAGAAAATGGGTTCAGCTAGCACTAACCCATGTTATTTTAGTGATACAGTGTCTTACAATTCTCAAAAACATTTTGGTATAGATTAAGTCATTTATTCTTCCTTGTGTTCTGGGGGCTAGTCAGACCTATACCTATTCCTTCCAGACCAAGTCTTCCTGGTTAGAGTCAGATGCTCTCATTGTCCCATCCTAATTTGAATATGTAGGAAACTGCACCTTGCTCATAATTGTATACCTTCTTTCCAATATCCATGCTCCATGGTTTCAGACTCATAGTAAGTACTTTATAAATGCTCATTTGCAGAAACTGAGAAGTGTGTTAAGTGACAATTCCAAAGTTACAAGCTGGTAAATAGTGATCAGGATTCAAATCTAAGACTTAGCTGTCATTTACTGGTTGCTGAGGAAGAGAAAGCAGCCCTAACATCCAGGTGCTGGCCTGGGTGTTGCTATGAGCTCTTCTGGACTATCACCACAGTGTTCTGTAGAATAAAAACAATTTCATAGAATACCAACATCAGATAAGGCCATTCTACGACCCTGATCCAGACAAAAGCAAGACCACTCCATAATCTTGTCTGAACATAGATAGAACCTGAACATTATCTAAACCACAAGATTGACCCAAAATGGCTATGGCTGCTGCTTCTTTATCAGTGATGGCTTTTGCCTTCGATGGGTCTTCACTCCTTCTACATAAGTTTTATTAAGGCACCCAGTCACAGAACTACCCCACGTCCTAATAGCATCCGATCCAGTGCAGGTTTTGCTTTCTTGAACTAGTCTCAAAATCACAAAACATAAACCCCATAATAAATTTTAAACATTTTACACTGTGATACTCCATGGTTCCCCGTGAATGTATTCCTTCACGCTACAAGCTACCAGACCGTAAGAAACCCAACTCGGTCAGGTGTGCTCCCGGTGGGCTCCAGGGCTGCGCGCATGCACTCGTGAGGGTTTCCTTACAACAATCCTGCAAGACCCCCACTCGACAGGTAGAGAAATGGAGGTTCACAGAGATGAAATAATTTACCCAAGTTCACACCCCGAGGAAGAGCCAGCCAACACATTTCAGATGAAGGCTGACCTGCCAGGAGCGCTCTCTCTCCGGCACCCGCGCCTCTCCCCCTCCTCTGCATTTCTTCTTGAAAGGTTCAGAGTAGGCCGGGTTGCGCACCTATGACATGAGGCCATAATGTATCAAAAGAGCTTTTTATTTCAGGCACCTGGGTGCAGGTGGGCTGAGTCGGACCAAAAGGAGTCAGTGGAGAGTGCAGGGAGGGAAAGGTTTTTATTAACTTTTGGCGGCTGCAAGCCATTCTGCTGAGGTAAGGGTCGGGTCTGTCCTTGGCTCCTCCGGATGCCAGGTGTCTAGTGGTTATCTAGGCTATGCAGGGTTCTAGGCTGCACGCTTTCTGCAAGATAACTGCTCAGCACGGTAAGTTTCCTCTGCCCCGTTTTGTTCTCTTTAACCCTTTCACTTCTTAAGGCCCTCGCCGGGCGACTGAATGTTACGGGGAGGTGCAGGGCAAACGTGTGATTTTTGCAACAGATCCCTCGTGTGCTTCTGTGAAAAATGACGCCAGACCCAGTCTTGCTCCGCGACCGCAGAGCCGGGAGTGCGCCCTCGGCGCCCCGAGCCCCCAGCCAAGTGGGCACAGCCCCAGGCCTCCCGGGCCAGCGCGCGAGCGACATCGGGGCGGACCAATCAGGGGGCCCAACCGCCGAGAGCCGGGCAGGACCGTGACGGCTCCGGGGCTCACTCCCCACTCTGGGCCCCGCCTCCCCGGCGGGCGGGGCTGAGTCCCCGCTGGGCCCAACCCGCGGGCCGCCAGCTGCCGCGCCGGGTCCGCTCGGCGCCTCCCGGAGTTCGCCCGCCGGGGCTGCCAGGGGACCGCCGCCGAGGTCACTGTGGACGCGGAAATGCGCTTCCCGTGCTTTGCTTGCCAGTGAGGGTGCCGTCCCCGCAGGTGCGCTGGGTCGAATTCCACGGCGATTGCCCTTCGCATCCTGCGGCCCCGCCTCCGGGCCCCGCTGAGCGGGAGGCGGGCCGAGCGCATATCCCCAGGGGAGACCGTTCCCGGACCGCTGGCCCTTAACCCGGCGAGAAGACTAACGGCGGGGTGAGTCAAAAAATAAAATAAAAACTCCCCTTGCGTTTGGGAGCTGTTTTTAAGTGTCCCTTCCAGCCCGCTGTCAACAAGCCGCCGGATGACAATAACAAAGAGTGGCGCAACTGTCTGGTCCGGGAGCAACCTCACTGTTTTCCACGGGAAAACCCGCCGGCGTGTACCAGGCGGGAGCGCGGTGTGGTCACTGAGTCACCAAAATGCTGACAACTTATTAAAGAATTGTCTTAAAGACCGTGTGAGCCCTGCAAGGTTCTGCTCCTTAAAATGACAAGTATGACCGTCTCAGGTTTACCAGGCACCCTATTCCAGAGTAACATTTATCCTTTGAAAGTGCTTAATGCTTTCTGTCCCGTCCCCTAGTTTGCTTGTTTAGGCAACAAAATTCCTCTAACTTTCCCATCAGTGAAAATCTAGCCTTTCCGAGAAAAATGCAACTCATTCATTGTCTCTCTCCTTTTTCTTTGTTATAGAAGTCAGCTACCGGCATAACCAATATGAAGGTTTTCCTTGTAGAGCCGGCCATTTGCCTCAGTGCCTTTGCCCTGACTTTGATCACCCCACTGACAACACAGTATGTGTACAGGAGAATATGGGAAGAAACAGGCAACTACAGCATTGCACCTGAGAGCAATATTTCTGAGTGTGAAAAAAACAAAAGCAGCCCGATTTTTGCATTCCAGGAGGTAAGAAATTAAAATACCCTGAAACATAAGAGGAAGCGTGTAATGGGGTTTTAAATGAAAGAGCACAAGGCACTCATCCGACACTGATCTCTCAAGGGTCAGCGTGAATCTCCTAAACCCCAAACCAAGCGCCTGTCTTCAGTTCTTATCCAGTTTGGGGTTCCCTGACACCTCTCACCGGCCTCTGCCACTTGAAATCCCCTTTTTCGATGACACTGACTCTTTGTCTTCCTCTCAGAAAGTTTCAGAGCAGTCTCACCTCCTCTGTGGCTCTCTCCTTCCTCCATCTCCCTGTCAGCCCCACGAAAGCCTGAGAGTTGGACCAAGGCCAGCACAGCTCGAATGAGGGTTCTGTGGTCAGACAGGGTGGGGGTGAATCATGGTGTTTCTGCCTTTCCCTTGCTCACTTCCTCCCATCCCCCTTCCATGACACATACATGACCCATCACTGAAGACTGTGGGGCCAGCCTCTGTCATGGGGGGGGGGGGGGCGGGGGGGGGGCCAGCACTGGTCATTCATTACTTGGTGATACCAAGTCAGCTTTGACTTTCATGTGTGGGGACACCTGGAGGGAAGAGCACTCATTTTTGCTCTGGACACTGAAAATATTCAGCCAGATATTACAGAGCCTTTCCTTCTTCCTCTCTTCCCCCCATGTTTTAATCATTTAAAGCAAGAGGTCCATCACCATTCTCCTGTCCCAGCCGTGGGCAAACTACGGCCCGCGGGCTGGATCCGGCCCGTTTGAAATGAATAAAACTAAAAAAAAAAAAAAAGACCGTACCCTTTTATGTAATGATGTTTACTTTGAATTTATATTAGTTCACACAAACACTCCATCCATGCTTTTGTTCCGGCCCTCCGGTCCAGTTAAGAACCCATTGTGGCCCTCGAGTCAAAAAGTTTGCCCACCCCTGTCCTGTCCCCTCAGGCAGTCTTTAACAAAGTCTACCAAGGTCCAAATGCAAAGGAGATAGTATCCAGAGTTGGCATTCGCCCACCCCCCCCCCCCCCCCCCCCCCCCCCCCCCCACACACACACACAATGCCTCACAAACAAACATTTATAAACTTTGAACTCTTCCTGTTGGGAATATTTTGTGATGGCAAAAGAGTGGTGCTGCCTCCCCAGTCAAAGGACAAGAAAAGTTTATGGGAATTCAAGTCACCTGCCTGCTGCCTCTAAGATTGTCTTCTTAGAAAAAGATAATTCCAGGGTGACGGGGAGAGGAGTTTGAGTGCTGGGGCAAATGGCAAAGCACCCTGAGAAGGCTCTAGCACTCCCCGAGGTACACATACGTAGACATGCATTGGAATAAAAATACTATGAATTTCAAGGTATAGCTATAAGAGTAAACTAAGCAATTTCACTTATATTTAAAAATCTGTATGGATGAGTTTTATTTTTCAACCTTTGTGGGGTTGAGAGATATATAATATTTATACTCTCTTATGAATAAATATTGATCTAACCTATTTTCCAAACCTCCAAGTTTTCTGAGCCCTGTGACAATGAGGTACACCTACACACGGCTCTCTGGCAATGAGAGTAGTCTCCAGAGGAGCTCTTAACAAAATGGCGAGGCTGTGGGAAGGACACTCTTGGCTTAAGGGTGAAGAGGTAGGGAATTCTAGATGTGTTTGTTGACTTTTGTGGAGGAATGAATCCATTTTTAATCCCTTGCCACTCCCTCTTTCCCTTGTTAAATGATTCATTTTGAAGTGTTCAATTGGCCATTGGGGTCTGTTTTCCTTTTTTTGGGGTGGGGGGATCTCTTCTCTTCAGATAACTTTCAAGATAGGGACTTTGCTATTGGAGGGGACAATTTAGGGTTACCAACAGATCACAAAGTTGTTCTTGCTCAACAATTTATATTTAAACCTTTTTTTAAGAAAAAGATGTTTTTATTTATTTTAGAAAGAGAGGGAGAGAGAAAATCATCGATGTGAGAGCAGGTGAAACATCAATTGGCTGTCTCCTGCACACCCCCTACCAGATATTGAGTCTGCAACCTGGACATGTGCCCTGACCAGGAATTGAACTTGCAACCCACTGTGGTGAAGACGTTACAGCTCTGGCCTTCCTGGAGTGTAGGTTAGAGTGGAGGAGGCACACAATGAGTAGATCAGTTAAAATATGTCCTGTCAGGGAGTGGTAAGTTTCTAAAGAAAAACGGATGGCAAGATAAGGGGATAGAGCACTTGATGGGGTTAGTGGAATATCTTTGAAGGGGAAGGCCATCATAGTAGGCCCTCTAAGGAGGTGACATTTGAATTGAGGAAGTGGGCTGTGTGACAGTCAGGTGGAGGGAACAGCAACTGCAAAAGCAAATTAGCATAGAGCGTTTGAGGAGTGAGGAAGTGGAGATGAAATCAGAGGAGTCATAGTTTCAGGCCACCCACACCACTGCAAGGAGCTGGATTTATTCCAGAGTAAGGACAGCCATTAGGGGATTTTGAGCAAAGGAGTGACGGGAGCTGATGTGTGTTTGTAAAGATCATTCTAATTGCTGTGAAGATCATTCTGTTGGGGTGGATATGAATCAGATTCATATTACCATCTGACACCAGAGTTCAATCTTAATCATTATGCCAAAAAGTACAACTGGAGAATGGTAATTGTTGCGAGAGAAGGTTCAGAGGAAGGAGAGGTTACATCTGTTTGGGACTTTCAGGGAAATCCAAGCTGGACTGTGCCTGGAACTGACCGAGTATCGGGGGAGTGAGTAGAGACAATGCTGAAAAGTTCAGTTGGACTTGGTAGCCTTAGTACCAGACTAAGGAGTGTCAACTTTCTCTAACAGGCACGGGGGAGACCCTGAAGCTTCTAGGCAGGTGAAAGACATGCTGATAGAGTGTCTATGATCTGCAGAGTGAGAAGACCAGCACTACTTACTGAATTGAATAAAGAGACCAGTCAGAGGACAGAGTGGTCCAGGCGGACACTAATGAGAGTTGTTGCTCCATTGGCAACTATGACTATAAAGAAGGATAAAGGCTTGAGAAACGGGGTGGGCAGAATAGATTGTGTCAGTGGGGCACAGGTAAAGGAAAGACTAGAACTAAATGACTGAGTTTTGAGTCTGAATGACAAGAACATTTCTTGCACACCTGGAATTGTTTGAATTACATGAATATGTAAAAATAGAAATAGGCTTACTATTTTTAAAAAATTAATTCAGGATTTGACAGTTTTGTGGTTCATCAGTTGTTTAGGGTGCTTTCTAAATATTACATGAATAAATATTTTAATGAGTTTGTAATCCCCCTTATAAAAATTACACATATTCTTTATATAAAATTTGGAAAATACAGAGAAGTGGCAAGCAGAAAATGCTTTTAAATCGCCCCAAATTCTTTCTGCCAAATAACTAGTGTAGCAGTTGTGACAGCTGCCAGTCTGTGTGTATACATAGTCGTTTGGGGTCTTGGAAGAGCTGAGTTTATCTCATTCCTCAGTTTACTGCATGCTTCCATGTTTAGTTAGTGCAAAGCTCCTCTTTGGGTTTTACCTTAATTTTTAGTAAAGAAAGGAATGTTTCTCACTAGTCTGTTTGTGGAGACACATGTAAAGAGGACATTGAAGCTCTTCCTAATGAAAGTCTATGAAATATCACATTTACACATGCTATTCATTCTCCCGTTAGAGCAGAGAGAAAGACATATCACGGAAAAGGATATTGCTCTGGTGTTAGAACAGAAATCTGATCTCTCAGTGCTAATTGTTCATACAAGAAGGAAAACTCATTACATGGCCAGTCCCCAAGGCCTTGGGGTCTAAGGATCCCCTATGTGAGACAAAGACACATTAATACACACATTTTTAATTTTATTGGTTAAAGTCCCCACCATGGAATTTGAATGTTATTGACTGAGCAATGATGATTATCACCTTTTGATGTGTGCTTTGTGAACTGGATGAAGATTTTAGCTGTGTAAGCCCACACACCAGATTCCCCATACCTGACCTTATGGCAATGTGTAGTATACACCATGCTATTTTTATATGCACTATACAAACCTCTGTAAACACACTGACTTCTTTTTATTTCTTTGCAGGAAGTTCAGAAAAAAGTGTCTCTTTTTAATCTGCAGATGGACTTAAGTGGGTTAATTCCTGGTCTAGTGTCCACGTTCATACTTCTGTCCCACAGTGATCATCATGGACGAAAATTCCCTTTGATTTTGACTTCTGCTGGCGCTCTTGTGACCAGTGCCTGGCTCTGTTTGCTTTCCTATTTCACCTTTCCATTCCAGCTTTTGATTGCATCTACCTTCATTGGGGCACTTTTCGGCAACTCTACCACATTTTTGGGTGCCAGTTTCGCCTACATAGTTGATCAATGTAAAGAAGAAAAACAAAGAACAATTCGAATAGCTATCATTGACTTCATGCTTGGACTTGTTACTGGATTAACAGGGCTGTCTTCTGGCTATTTTATTAGAGAGCTGGGTTTTGTGTGGTCCTTTTTCATTATTACTATGGCTCATACTGTTAACTTGATTTATATTTTATTTTTTCTTGGTGATTCACTGGAGGAGTCTTTATCTCAGAATGTTTCCATATCATGTAGTGAAAGCTTTAAAAACCTATTTTACCGAACTTACATGCTTTTTAAAAATGCTTACAGTGGGCAGTGGTCTTTGCTCTGTTTGTTACTTTTCACAATGATCACTTATTTTTTTGTGATAATTGGCATTGCCCCCATTTTTATCCTCTATGAATTGAATTCACCACTCTGCTGGAATGAAGTTCTTATAGGTTATGGGTCAGCTTTGGGTAGTATCTCTTTTTTGAGTAGTTTCCTAGGAATATGGTTTTTTTCTTACTGTATGGAAGATATCTACATGGCCTTCATTGGAATTTTTACCACCATGGTGGGAATGGCTATGACTGCTTTTGCCAAAACAACATTGATGATGCTTTTAGGTGAGTTAAAAATGTAGCCTTAGTACTAACTGTGAATTTGGAGTTTATGTCAAATGAATTTAGTCTATTGGGTGAGAAATAATATAAAATTCTCTGTTTAATGCATTCTACTTCAATTAATGGTAATTTGTTAAAAGCTAGTTTTCCAGAAGCTGAGCACCAATTTGCTTGAAAAGGTAATTCACATAATAACCACAGTTTTCCAAATTTGCATATTTTCCAAAATAATTGTTCTGAGGAACATTCTTCTTATGAATTACTTCTTCAATATAGCTTTCACCAAATTTAGTATTTCTTAAAATGCTGCTAACAAGGCTACTTTACCTTTAAAAAATGTTAAGACAATTATGTAAAGTATACAGATTTAGAAGAAAAATTCATGCTTACTAAATACATTCAAGAAAAACAATTCTCTATGACAAGGGTTTTCATATCGATCTTTTGACAAATTGATCATTTCATAACTTAGCTTTTGATGAACCAGTTTTGGCAAATTGGACTGCTTTCTAATAACCTATCTCTTAAGTGGTTTTTGTAGGGCGTGAGTGAGATACTGCATTCAAAAGGACTAAAGGACCTGCAAGTTGGGATCTGGGAAGATATAGTCTGTCTTCCTCTACAAAAGGCAGTGTCATCCTCTTGATACCTTGCAGGGAAGCAGGGTGACCAAACAGAATGGGGCTTAATTTCCATCTCCAGCACTAGGTGTTCTTGGGCAGGTTAATTAAATACTCTGAGCCCTCGTTTTTTCACCTGTAAAATGGGCATAGTACTACCTAATTCAAAGGATTATAATGAATATTAGAAGAGATTACAGTAAAGCACTTAGCACAATGCCTGGTATTCAATAAATCCTAGTTCTCCCTTAGAGTTGACAAGGACAAGTTAGTTCATCTATGTGGAAAATGTTGAAAACTTTAAAGTGATCTGCAAATGTAACATATTACTATTTTATATTCCTAAAAACACTACTGACTATTAAGGGTCATAATTTATGGCCAGATACAATGTGTGTCCATGAAGTTTTTCAGTCACAATGATGAACAAGCAAGAAGATAAAGAACCAACTTATCAATAAAAGAAACAATATAATAAAAGAATGCTAACACTAAAAATGCCAACTCTGAAAAATCTAAAACAAAAAGCAAACAGAAAAAACTAACAGTCTCAACTTGCTACACAAGAGATTACTACAATAATTAGGGAAATAGCAGATCAATCCCCATTGGCATATCTGGACCTAAGACTTCCATGAACTCTTGTTCTTAGCACTGGAATTAAAAATTTGAGAGTAAACTCACCTTAAACTGACCTGTCTATAGTCTATCTTAATTCACTAAGTAGACTTCTATAATTCATTCAGTCTTTAGATGCAATGACGTAGGATACTAATAGAAATAAAATACTTAGAGAGAAAGTGTTTTACACAAAATTGACCATTTGTTTTCTGATTTCTAACCATTTCTCTCACAGTCAGGCTGCTCTTCCTCTTCACTATTGTGCCGCTTTCTGTTCTACGGTCTATGATGTCAAAAGTGGTTCATTCTACTGAACAAGGTGAGTTTAATTTGGAATATAATGAATCAAAACCTATTTCAACTCAAATCTATGCAAATCAATGTTTGCTTCAGAGTATTCTATAGCTTTTTTTCTGCATAGACTCCCTTTTTTTTTTTCTAATCCTTACCCGAGGATATTTTTTTTTTCCCATTGATTGTTTTTTAGAGAGAGTGGAAGGGAAGGGGAAAGACAGAAACATCCATGTGAGAGAGACACATCGATTGGTTGCCTCCAGCATGTGCCCCAACTAGAGCTGGGGATCAAGCCTGCAACTGAGGTATGTGCTGGTGACCGGAATTGAACCCAGGATCCTTCAGTCCAGGGGCCCCGGCCAGGACTGTACAGACTCCTTTTGAATTAAGTGGTAAGTTCTGTGTTAGGGAGAGGCTTCTATTCAGACAAGGGAGCCCCTGCCAAGGGCCTCATACTTTAGAAGGTTTGCTCTTGCCAGGCCCCACCCCAAGAGGAGAAGAGACTTCAGGGCCAGGTGGATATGCCCTCTGAGCCCACATCATCTCTCCCCTCTAGACTACACTCTGGGTACCTAGGTCCCCATAATCATAGCCAAACAGCTCTGGGCTCATATCCAGGGATGCCTACATAATCCTCTTCCTGAGGCCATTTCCCCTGAAGTAGGACTGTGACCTCAGTGTACTCACCTCTAGACCAAAGAGTTAGCCAAGCAGTGACTCTTCATAGGAGACCTGGCCTGACCTTGGAATTGCAGAGCAGGGTGTATGCAGCCATGTGTAAAAGGCCCTTGCTGAGCAGGATGGAGCAAGAGATAGAACACATGGTGGGATGCAGCCTGCAGCTGGGGACGGAGGCCAAAGGCCAGCTCTCCCAGAGCTGTCAGGCCCCTACATGGAATCCTAAAAAGCCTGAGAATTTTGAATTTATGTCTGACCTTCCAAATTATTGCAAAGGTATAT
The DNA here is from genome assembly GCF_014108235.1 of Myotis myotis. NCBI lineage: Eukaryota > Metazoa > Chordata > Mammalia > Chiroptera > Vespertilionidae > Myotis > Myotis myotis. The sequence goes on from NW_023416335.1 coordinate 114,381,481, forward strand.
TTCTTAGAGTAGGAAGGCAGAACATATCTTAGTTAATAGTTTGTTAATCAGAATTATAACCTGTAAATATTTAAAATATAATATGTAGGCCTCTACTTGTATTCTTAGGCTGGGCCTGAATCAGAGTCCTAGCCAAAAACAGGACTCCACTCAGATGGTTCATTAAAGAGATGTTAATGCATACAGTGGAGAGAAGTGTGCGTGTGGAGGCACCCACACAGGGTGGCCCAAATAGAGAGGGAACAGAGAAGAAACACCACATCCTTTTTCTCCTCCTTCATCCCATTAACCAAGTGCAATAGGAAGTTGGGCCATCAAGGAAGTCCAAGTCATAGAATTTGTGGAATGAGCCTCCCAAGTACAAGGAAGGCAAGAAGAGCAAACAGTTGAAGGGGAGGACAGGTAATAACCAGTACAAAAGGAAAACAAAAATTACAGTTTCTAGTTAGAATTAGTTACTAGTAAAATGTCAGGTGTATGGAGTTGTCCCCCTTCCCCTTTGTATCATCTGGATATCATTGAACTTTGGAACTTTTCTTTTGTTTCATGTCTTAGCCTGATGCACATGTTCATATTAATTGTTTATAATTCATAATTACACTATTCTTTTTATGGCAGGTTAGTCAACACTGGGGAAGGCTTCATAATTCAATCAATTAAAAATATATTTATTGATTCTTTTTCACTCACAAGATGTAGCTGTATAGTGTATTCATACAGCTGTTTATAGAATATATGATAAGTAGAAAACTTAATAACAAATATTTCTTGTATGTAAAACTCTATTTGCTTCCTTGAATTATGCAGTGGTCATGACACCAAAAGCACAACAATAAAAGAAAAACAGATAAATTAGACTATTCAAATTAAAACCTTTTATCCACCATCAAGGAAGTGAAAAGACAACCCACAGAATGGGAGTATATATTTGCAAATCATATGTCAGACAAGGCACTTATATCCAGAATATATAAGAATTCATAAAACTCAACAGCAAAGAAGACAACCAATTGAAAAAATGGGCAAAGTATTTGAATAGACATGTTCCAAAGAAGATATATAAGTGGCCAATAAACACATGAAAAAATATTCAACATTAGGCATCAGGGAAATGCAAATCAAAACTATAAGATGGCCAAAATGAAAAAGACAGTGTTGGTGAGGATGTGGAAAAATTGGAATCCTCATACACAGCTGGTGGGAGTGTAAAATGATACAACCATTTTGCAGAACAGCCTGGTAGCTCCTCAGAAAGTTACAATTAGTTACCTTATGACTCAGCAGTTCTATTCCAAGGTATGTACGCAAGAGAAATAAAAACACATGTCCACATAAAATCCTGTACACAAATGTTCACAGCAGTATTATTTATAACTAGAGGCCTGATGCATGAAATTTGTGCAAAGGGCTCGGCCCCCGCCACCACGGCTTCATCCAGAAGGTCGTCAGGTCTAAGTAGCATATTATGCTTTTATTATTATAGATAGCTAAAAAGTAAAAACAATGCAGATGCCCATGAACTGATGAATGAATAAGCAAAATGTGGTATATCAGTACAATGGAATATTATTTGGCAATAAAAAGAAATAAAGTACTGACACATGCTACAACAGGGATGAGCCTTGAAATCATTATGCTAAATGAAAGAAGCTAGTCACAAAAGGCCACATTTTATATAAATATGATTGCATTTATATGAAATGTTCAGAAAAGGCAAATGTATAGAGATAGAACTTAGATTAGTACTTTCCAGTGGCTTGGGAGAAAGGGAGTGATTGTTAATGGGTACAGTTTCTTTTTGGGATGAGGAAAATGTTCTAAAATTAGGTAGTAGTGGTGGTCACTCAACTCCATGAACACACTAAAAGCCACTGAACTGTACCATTTAAAAGGGTGGGTTTATGGTACAAGCAGGGCAAGCAGAACATTATATCTCAAGCTGTTTGAGGGGGTAAAGAAAAGTCTACTGCTTGACTTAGAGCCAAAAGAGACTTATCAGGATGCATAGTTTATTTTTGTTTATATTTTATTTCATTTACTTATAAAGGCTTTTAAAAAGTCATTTCATATTGTTAAATGTAGTGACACTTGAAAATGGTTAGTTTACATTTTGCAATTTCCTGTTCTGAATTGTGATAACTTTTAGTTTTATCCTGTTGTCATTGGAACTACTCTGCATTGTTCTAGGCCACTCCATGTAAGGGACTTGAGCATCCATGGATTTTGGTATCTACAGTGGTCCTGGACCCAATGGTGTGCGGATACCAAGGGACAACTGTAGTTAAGTTTTTGACTGCAGGGGAAGGAGGGAGAGTGCCCTTAATCTCAGTGTTGTTCAAGGTCAACTGTATTGTGTTTTCAACATCTCTCACATCAAGTTCAAGGAGCACTGTTGACCTCAGTTTCTTCACCCACAAAATGGGTTACTGTCTTCTCAGGGATTTTGAGGGGATAGCTTTCACTCATGTTTGTTCTTATCAATGACTGACAGTTTTCTCCATTTGTTTTTGTTTGTTGTGTAACTCAGTCTTTTCTTTTTTCTCCCCCTGTACCCCACCCCCAAACAGGGACTCTGTTTGCTTGTATTGCTTTCTTTGAAACACTTGGTGGAGTCATTGCAGTTTCTACTTTTAATGGAATTTATTCAGCAACTGTTGCATGGTACACAGGCTTCACCTTTCTGCTGTCTGCTGGTCTATTACTAATTCCAGCGATCAGTCTATGGTATGTACTTATTTTTAATCATTTTATCAAAGGATAGCTGAATTAAATGAATTCCATAGCCTCACCAGTAAAAGTACATAGATCTATTGAAGTTTGGCCTCAAACTGTACATTTCTCACAAAATTTAGACATGAAAATAGCTGTCAATAATTTTGGAGACTTAGGAAAAAAGAGACAGTGACACATTGACCAGAACTAGGAGAAAGAAAGATTGGGTCAAATAGAGACTCTGAGAAGTTGGCCCTATCTCTTTAAATATGAACAATTGATTAAATTAGCATCTCAGACTAGGTATAGATATATATTCAGACTGTGATTTCCTAGAGTGTAATGTCCCCTGGTGGTCAAAGATTACTGTAAGATATATTTTAATCAGGATTCTTGGATAATGACGAGCAGATAGCAGACACTGAATGTTAGGAATTCTCTTTCCAGAGAGTTGGCTTGTTTAATGACTCCCTTTTTAATTGTCAGTATACAAATACATACAAAGTACAAAATGCTTTTGATGAATAGTACATAGAATGAAAAGATAGAGGCATAAACATATGCCTTTGCCTTTCAATTAACAAAAAAGTATAAGCTAATTAGGTAAGTGATTGCTGAAGTTCCCAAGCAGTTATATTTGACACATTCTTTGGGGCCAAAGCCTTGAGCTCCGAGCGCATTCACCTGTCTCTGCTGGGCTTGGCCCATTCCACGTGGTGATAGCATGGCCATGAGGCCTCAGGAGAAGAAGTTGGGGCCCAGCCTTCAGGCATCACTGCCTTCTCCTCTGCACTCTGGGAGGTGGCTGTGGGTATGGGAGGACAGCACCTATGTGCACAGGCTGTAGGCATTCTCCCGGGCCTTGATCTCCTTAGAGGGCTGGCTCATGTCTCATTCATCGTAGGACCACAGTGTATAGTGTTTCAATTAAGTTCTGATACCTGGGTCTGTGTAAGACAGAGTGCAGTAGTATTTACAGTTCCTCTGTGATTTTGATGAAAAGTGATTTTTACTAGGCATCTTTTTAAAAAAGAAATTATTCGCCTATTGGCAAAATTAAAAGTGCATGATGAAACAACCTTGTACACTGCTGGTAGTAATGTTATTCGGCACTCTCATTTTCAGAAAACAATTCATAAACATGTATCAAAAGCTTTCTTAAAAGTTCTTAATATCTGACCCAGTGATTCCTTTTAGAAACCTATCCCAAGGAAATGATTAGTAATGCCAAGACTTATATATAAAGAAGTTCATTATGGCAGAATTTTTTAAAATAAGTAAAATGTACAACAATGGTTAAAGATGGTGCATCCATATCATGAAAAATAGTATAAGAATTGCCTGCATGGAGAGTAGAATAGTGGGTACTTTTCATTTTAGTCTTCATATTCTCTTATGAACACATTACTTTTATAACAGGAAAAATCAGTGCAGCTGGATAAAAGGTAGTTATCCTCTTAATAATGCTTCTAATATTGTGGGTGGTCTTCTGAGATTTTTTTTTAACCTGGTACTGTTCAATAATTTTAAAATAAAAATTACATACTATTTTAATTATTTCTAGATGGCTTCTTGTCCTACTTCAGTTATAGCTACTGAACATGCACTTCAATCATAGTTTTGGTCATAATTATTTTTTGTGGACCACACAGAGTAGACAATGGGCCAAGTGCACATTTTATGGATCTGGAAGAGAAAGAACTCAGGTAGTTTTTTTTGTGTTTTGTTAATCCCTCACCTGAAGATACTTTTCCATTTATTTTTAGAGATAGTGGAAGGGAGAGAGACAGAGAGATCGAAACATCGATGTGAGAGAGACACATTGATTGGTTGCCTTTGCAAGCCTGCAACCGAGGTATGTGCCCTTGACCGAAATCGAACCTGGGACCCTTCAGTCTGCAGGCTGACCCTCTTTCCATTGAGCCAAACAAGCTAGGGCAGAACTCATGTAGTTTTTAAATTCTTTTCAGAATGCTATGGAAATGAGCCTGTAGGACTCAAAATACCAGTATGTTCTTTCTATGCATAATCTGCATAATTTCTGAGAAGCCGTGTAACCAGGAAAAAGGTGGAATACAGACTATTTGTGTTGCCTTAGTCTCAATTTTTAAATGTCCTGTTTGCTTGTACAGTATTGTCAAGTGTAGCAGCTGGAACGAGAGAAGCAATGAACTTCTTATCCAGGAAGATGCCAGTGAAGACACATCAGACCCATGATTCATTGTGATTTCAAAACAATGCTCATGCCATGCACTCTGACTCGTGAGGCGTACCGCCCAGCTCAGTCAGTGCTTCAGGAACAGTCAGTGGTTATGTCCTTGCTTCTGGCCCGGGCAAGGAGAGGAGCCACTACTCCAGCGCCTGGAGGACCGCGCACTTCGAGCACTTTATGAACATTGTGTGATGTGTTTCCGGTACAGAGAAAAAATCTCAAAACACTTGTCCTTTTGGGATTTACAAAAGAAACTGAAACTTAACGGTACCAGGAGGGATTAAGACACTTGATATGATCAAGTACAATAACCTCCCTGGCATACTCCAGTCTCTCACACTGAGACCTCCGTTTCTTTATAAAATGGCTTTCTGACCTCTCTAGGATTTTGAAGGACAACTGGCAAAAATTATGATGAATCATTCAATGGAAAAATAATAATAGAAGTTTTAAATATTTATAATTTTACCTCTACTTAGGTTGTGCTTTGTTTTATAGAGCCCATCAAGGTACTATTGATAGTAAAAGCTTTTAACAGGTGCAAAATCCTTAAAATAGAAGCTCTTGAAAGAATACATTGTTTTCATTTTTCCTAATATGTTTCATCCGTGACAGGTGTGATAATATTTCTATATGCAACAAAGGGTAATTAGAAAAATCAGATTATAAATAAAATTGTTTCTAAAGAAATGTAAAAACTGAATAAATAGTCAATCGGGAAGTAAAGTGATATTATAGCACCAGTCTTCATTCCTTATTTCTGTCAAAGGGTATCCATTTCCTACTGGCTCACACCCATCCCAGGCCTGGACCCTGAAAGCACCACATGCTTTCATCCTTTACACACTGTTCCATTTGCCCTCCCTCCCTGGTGACACTGAAACTTCTAAGTCTCAGCCAAAATGTTGCTTCCTTTGTGAAGCCTTGACATTTTCCCTGTATCTACCCTGGTCCGGCCCCACTGTCCCACAGAGCCCACAGCTCTTTGTGTCTCCTTCCATCCTAGCATTTTCCAGGGCTTTGTAATGTTTGTTTCCCCTACCAGACAAGGGGAGGTACAGTCTGATTCCTTATTATATCCTCAATAAATGTTTGAGGGGAGGTACAGTCTGATTCCTTATTATATCCTCAATAAATGTTTGAGGGGAGGTACAGTCTGATTCCTTATTATATCCTCAATAAATGTTTGAGGGGAGGTACAGTCTGATTCCTTATTATATCCTCAATAAATGTTTGTTGAACCAAATACAAAATTTTGTTTTTACTTGTAAAAATAATTTAAAGCCACATATTTAATGCATCAGGAGAGTAACCACTGATATGCTATACTTGTCAAGCCAGCTTGCAAATAAATTGAAAAATATAGTAGTCTGTATGCTTTTTAAATTAGTTGAGAGTATTTTCACAGGTCCTTCAATATCTCCCATTTTCTAAGTTACCATATGTAATAACACAAATGCCTTGAAGCACAACTAGTTGATTAACTTCTTTGTAATCTCTTGAAAGCAGATAGTCTTCTGTTTGATAGCACTGCTTATGGCTTTTCCTATAGGAAAATTAGTGATTGCTTAACCAGCAAACAGCACTCATCATTTAAAATACGAGGTGTTCTTGCCCTGGCCGGTGTGGCTCAGTTGGTTGGAACACCATCCCATGTGGGTTCCATTCCCACTCAGGGCACACACCTGGTTAAGGGAGCGTATGGGATATGTGTTCTCACATCAGTGTTTCTTTCTCTCTCATTCTCTCTCCTTTCCTCCCTCTCATACAAATAAAGTGCTAGGAGTTCTTATTTCCAAGACCATTTTAGGTTTGGGAGCTCATGTAAGAACTGAGTGATGCTCAGATTTATTTATTTTTGTTTTCCTTCCTGTGCATTGCTCTTCCCAAATCAAAAGTACAAGTACTTTCCTACTTACAAAGTGTCTTTCTATATCACCTAATTTTATCCTCTTAATAACCTATAGCATAGAGCAGCGGTTCTCAACCGGTGGGTCGCGACCCCTTTGGCGGTCGAACGACCCTTTCACAGGGGTCGCCTAAGACCATCCTGCACATCAGATATTTACATTACAATTCGTAACAGTAGCAACATTACAGTTATGAAGTAGCAACGAAAAATAATTTTATGGTTGGATCACAACATGAGGAACTGTATTTAAAGGGCCAGAAGGTTGAGAACCACTGGCATAGAGCAATTCATTTCTGCATTTTACAGACAAATAGGGTTAAGTCCCAGAGAGATGTGATTTGACAAGCAGTAGTCCTGCACAGGATGGACTTGCCCCTTTTCTCCACTCCTGTGCTCACTAAATAATCCTCTGGTTATGCAATCACAGCTAGGGGGACACCTGACAGGTTTTAAACCCAACATCAAGAATTGTGTCAGCTGGAGCATGAGGTGTCCCTCAAAGAACACACTAGCACGATCTGTACCCAATTAAAGTACCTACAGTATTGCCGTTTTGAGGTTAGACAAGATGGTCTGTAATAAACTCCCTTCCAGCTCAGCATTCCATGATTTTGCACATTTCATCTGAACTGAAGAGAGCACAGATGACACTGTTTTGAAGGATTGACAGATGATTCTCAGTTGAGCAAAAACTATTTGAGATGTAGTAAAGTACATCAGGGGACTGGATTGAGGTGGCCCAGGGTAAAAATATAGCCTGAGTGAGCTTAGCCATCTCCAAAGTGACTATCCTATGAGATGATTAGTGAAAATGATGCTGAAGAGACTGCAGTGATGGCGAACCTATGACGCACGTGTCAGGTGACACGCGAACTCATTTTTTTGGTTGATTTTTCTTTGTTAAATGGCATTTAAATATATAGAATAAATATCAAAAATATAAATCTTTGTTTTACTATGGTTGCAAATATCAAAAAATGTCTATATGTGACACGGCACCAGAGTTAAGTTAGGGTTTTTCAAAATGCTGACACGCCGAGCTCAAAAGGTTCGCCATCACTGGACTAGAGAAACACACCAGCTGATGGGGGTATACAGTCAAGACAGAACTGGGGAAAAGCTATCATCTAATCTCCCATAATGTAACCTGTGTATCTGATTAGCAGCAGAAAGAATATTAATGGATGACTTGTTCTTATCAAGTACATAAAAAGAGAAACAGAAAGGAAAAACATGCTCCTTTTTTAAGCAGCACTGTGCAAGGGGAGTTAGATATACCATAACTAATGGAAATGAATATTGTCATCACTAGAGAGGATATATTTCTATAAGGCTGGACTATTCAATAGGATCACTACAACCTGCATTACACTGCCTCAAAAAATCCCTTTTCTCCACTCCTGTGCTCATTAAATAATCCTCTAGTTATACAATCAATATCCAAAACTCTTGCTATTAAAGAACAGGGTGCCCTAGGTTCAGGCCTCTTTTAAAGAAATGCCTGCATATCAGAACCACCTGAGGAACTTAAAGAAGTCCCTGGTGATTCTAATTCAGTCAGTCTGGAGTGGGGTCTTGGAAACTAGTTTAAAAACTGCCCCAAGTGATGGATACATATCCAGATGCGGAAACTACTGCCCTAGATGAGTGCTTGTCAGCCTAATGCAAATGAGCATAATTAGAGTGGAGTGGAAAGTAAAACAAACACAAATACCAAGCCATGATTCTCAGTCTTGGCTGCCAGGTGGAATCACCTGGGGAACCTTTAACACCTCCTGTGCCCAGGTCCCAGTCCAGGCCGACTAGGTAAGAATTTCTGGGAGGGGGAGGCAGACATCACTACATTTTCAGATGTTCTCCAGGTGTTCCAGAATGTGGCCACGGTTGTGAATCACTACTTCAGATGAGGGACCAGAGGGTAAATGTTTTAGGCTTTGTGGGTCGGGTTACACAGTCTGGCATAATTACTTCCCCGTCTTCATGGCACAAGCAATCACAGACCATACAGAAAAGAACGTATTTGGCCTGTGCTCCAGCAAAGCAGCCAGCTAAGCTTGACTCATGGGCAGTAGTTTGCCCCAAACCTGCTCTACATGGAGGACACACATACTCTGATTCCTGGAGAGGTGTGCCTCTCAGTGTAAATACTGGCATTTTAGATTATAGACTGCATAAAACATGTCAATATAAAACTCTTGGTACGGTGCCTGGCTGAGTTGGGGCTTGAAAAATAGGTCTTATTTGTTTAGCTTGAGACAGTCCCCTGTACCAGGTCAGTTCTGGTTGCACTGACAGAATACATTCCTGAATCTACGTGGCCTCTGATCATTCTCTAGGGATGGCTTTCTTGGGAATATGTTCCTAGGATATGATCAAGATGGGACCTAGCCCAGTGGTTTCATTGCCAAAGGAACAAACAAGTCAATTCTACATAAGTGTTCCCAGAAAACAGAAGTAAGGAACATTTCTCAATTCATCTTATGAGGTCAGCATTAACCTGATGCAAAATGAGACAAGAAATTACCAAAACAAGTAAAGTACTGTTTAAAAAAATTAAAGAAGACAAGTCAGGGACGCAAACACACTTGAACGCTTCACGGACAGCCTCCACTTGGAGAACTGTAGAATGGGGTGGAAAAGGAAATTTCTGAGGATAAAGAATACCGAACAAGGAAGCATAGGGTTTGGCATTTGAGGTTTGGCTGACTGGATAACTGTGTTTCTGGTCAAGCAGAGCATTTATGGGGACGTGAAAGTTATCTAAGTTTCCGTTTGATGTGGCAACACGGGCAGGGGCAGCTCCATCTTGGGCTTAGACAGTGGTTCTCAACCTTCCTAATGCCGCGACTCCTTAATACAGTTCCTCATGTTGTGGTGACCCCAACCATAAAATTATTTTTGTTGCTACTTCATAACTGTAATTTTGCTACTGTTATGAATCATAATGTAAATATCTGATATGCAGGATGTATTTTCATTGTTACAAATTGAACATACTTAAAGCATAGTGATTAATCACAAAAACAATATGTAATTATATGTGTGTTTTCCGATGGTCTTAGGCGACCCCTGTGAAAGGGTCGTTTGATCCCCAAAGGGGTCGCAACCCACAGGTTGAGAACCACTGGCCTACAAAGTTATTTCAACACTACAAAGTAAAATCCCTCATGAACAGAAACAACAACAAAATACTAACAAGCAATCAATCTGTAAAAAAGGGAATGCACCTGATCAGTGGGGTTTATCCAGATAATGCAAGGCTGGCTCAGCATTTGAAAATCATTTAAGATAATGAAGCATATTAACAGACTAAAGAGAAAAAGAACACACACACGATTATATCAACAGGTGCAGAAAAAACAACAACATTTAACACAATTCAACATTCACTCATGATAAAAATTCTCAAGAAACAGGGATCAAACCAATAAACAACATGTACAAAAAGCAAAACAAACCCATACAACTAACAATATTTAATGATAAAAATACTAGATGCTTTTTCTCTAAAATTGGGAATAAGGCAAGGATATCCGCTCACTTTTTGTAAATTATACCTCAATAACCTTGAATTAAAAACACTATATTGGTGCTCTGAAACCAGCACATGTTTAAGGCCCTTCTTGATAAAGTTTATCTTGGGAAAGACACTTAGGTGGCAGTTAATAGGGATTTACATAGGCAAGCCCCCAAATCCAAAGTTCCTGTGTCTGAAAGTATTTTACTTCCTCTCTCTACACCAGCAGTTCTAAGTGTGGTCCTGGATTAGCAGCATCACCATCATGGAGGACTTTTTAGAAATGCAAATTTTCAGGTTTGACTCAAACCTCCTGAATCACAAACTGCAGGGGTGGGGCCTTGCAGTCAGTTTTCTAAAGCCCTCCTGTGATTCTGAAACACAAGAAAATCTGAGAACCAATGCACACTATACTAAGGACTTGTGTCATCTTGGCTTCATTTAGTGTGGGCCTGTGCTGATTCCAATTTTGCAAACTATTAAAGCCACAAGCAGCTTCTTGAGTTCAATGAATGTAGTTATCTTGTGGAAGAGCATCATTAAAGCACATTCAAAATCTATTCCTTCACATGTTCCTGAAATTCTTGGAGATATACATTGGAAAAATTCTCAAATTCCTTTTACCTGTTAGACTTATTTGGATGTGGTCTTCAGGGGAGGCATGCTGGGCTCTTAACTAACTGGGTTTGGAAATAAAAAAGTTGCAGAGGCAAAAGGGGAACTGGCTTTCTCTGATAAACTTGAGCCCCCTCAGGTGAAAGGTGAAAAAAGACTTTAGGAAGAAAGAAACAGCCCCCTCCCGCATGAAGAAACTGCCTTCTTTTGCAATCATATTCCTATTTAATTTAATTCTCAGGGTCCTGATTAGTGATCCAGTTTTAATACGTGGGATCTGGTAGGGCAGGGACTTCAACAGTGGCTCTAATTCTGGAGGCGCAGCTTTGTTTTTGCAGAGTACTATATCTGTAAGAAATGACATGCTTTAGGTTTCTGTAGGTTGGTTAGAGGATTTGAACTTGTTATTTACTTGCCTTAAGGCAGAAGCAGCCACCCCACCATTCTGACTTTTCATTTTCTGGTTGCTCAGAGCCTTGCTATAAAGTTGCACATGTGATTTCATGTGACCAGGTGGGAGAGTCGTTTTACAGGTTTTTGCCAAAGATAGCCAGCTTTCCTACCTGGTTTTACTGCCTAGCCTACCTCAGTCACATAACATCCTGGGTTCCCACAATTCTCTGGGAACCTGGTCCCTATAACACCAACTGTCAGATGCCAATTAGGATATCACTCAGAGATTCTGACTGCAAGCACCAATTCAAACAAAATAGCTGGGTGGGAAAATGACACTTATTGGACCATCAGAAAGCTGAACACTGACTGAAAATTTATAATAATAAAAGCATAATATGCTAATTAGACCGGACAGCTGAATGACCTTCCGGACATCCTTCTGGATGACCTTCCGGACAAAGCCAAGGCAGCCACTGGGGCTGCGAGGGCTTATCTCCTTGAACGAATTTTGTGCATTGGGCCTCCAGTTTAATTATAAGGAGTTATTGTTAAATTAGATATGATAATACTAGGATTATGTTAGCTTTATAAGCTGAAATATTTATACACAGAAATGATGTCTGGAATTCCTTTTAAAATAATGAGGGGAAAGTGGGTGAAAATGTAGATGAAATAAGGTTGGCTTAAGTAAATTTGGGGAGCTAAATGATGAGAACATGAGATTATATTGTATTTTTCTATCTACTTTTGGATGTTTGAAATTTTCTGCAATAAAAAGTTTAAACATAACAATATCTTGCTTCTTTGTGCCTTTTCAGTTCCCTTTGTCTTCTCTTAAATTTTGATAATATAGTGCCTGCTTGTAAGCCATGGTGAGGAATGGAGCAAGGTTATCACTGCCCGCGCTTTTCCTGATCTCTGACTTTCTCACACCATCGGGCAAAACATAATTAGTATTAAGATCAGCAGTGTTTCCCCTACGGCTAACATAGTATTTATTTGGTAATAACTGTATAGTAACTATGATTATGATAACTAAAGTACTGTGAGTATACTCAATATTCTGTGAAATACCATTAAAATCATTAATTTTTAGTATTAACACCATTAACACCAAAAATTAAATTTAGCAGTTTAACCCCAGTGTATTTTTATTTTCAAATTGAAGGTCTAAGTATTCATAAAAACAACTAGGTCTAGGGAATCAAAAAAAGTAATCACAGAAATGCATTGTAAGACATTAAGAATCTATGAGTCCATAGGATCCCTTGGAGAAAGACAAACGGGGGAAAACCTGGCTTTACAAAAATGTGTCAGCTATAAATGTAGATGAAATAATGTAATATCACATTTTTTCAGCCCTCTCCTGTCCCCAACGACCATGTTATAAATGACTGAAGCTAGGATTTTTCATGGATGCTAAAACCTCCGGGTGAAAGGTTCTTAGGGAAAAGGATATACACAAAGTCTCAAATTACTTACTTCACAGATTACTTACTAATTACAAAAGGAAAACTTCACTTTTACAATGGAAAGCTCTGGTGGCCACCACCTGTTGACCAAGTGATCACACTTAGCAACACTGATTAACGGGACACACCTGTGGCTTCTGATGTGATGCCTAAGAAGTCCATGTCACCACCTTTGCACACTTCATGCCAAAATGGGTATCCTGAATCTATCTACTTAGGAGGAAGTCAGAAAGATGTTGATAATTGATGAGTCTACATGAAGGTTATTTTGGGTGTTTTTGTATTGTTCTTTCAGTTTCCCTCTAAGTTTGAAGTTTTTCAAAATAAAAAGTTGGTGAAAATAGGATGTGGTTTATTGTTTTGCAAGATTTCTATGTGATACAAAAGGGTTTGGAAATAAAGTTTGGTTAAGTATCGAGTTAAAGTCAGTTACTCTTCAAAAGTAAACAAGCCTAGCCAGAGTTAAAGCAGAATTCCACCTGGTCCTTCAATGACCCAAAGCCATATCCTCTACGTGACCACTATGTCGTCAGAGAAGAACAATATAGCCTTCCCTGTCTCCACAAGGTCAAGACACTAAAAAGACAGAGTACAACTGACAAAGCACAGCTATTGGCTCCAGAAATAAATTCAAGATCTGGAAGCAAACTTTCCATTTTCAAAATTTGGGTTTTTTTGTTGGTTGTTTTTTTTTTGTCTTTAAAAGAAAAAGCATTTTAAAAATCCTTCCATTTTTTTTTCAGTTGGAAACAAAAAAACCCTGCTCAAATTTTATTAGAAAACCAACAGTATATTCTCATTCTTTAATGTGATTTAAGGATCAACAATAAGAAAAACTAAAAGTACAGGTTCTTAATTAAGCATTTGTTATATGTAAAGGAACCTGGATTTCAATTTTGAAATTAGCTAAACATGTCCATGAAGAGTCATGGCATTTTTGTTTTGTTTTATTGAAAATTAAAATATATACTTAGATTTCATTTTTTTTTTTTTAAAATAACCAATTGTAGATTCCAGTGGAAGATTACACACTACAAGGTGTTTCCATTTTTCAAAGTAATCTACTGGTTCAGACCATCTTGCACATTCTTGAATGTCAGCATTCCAAGGAATAACAAAATGCAGGAACATGGGATCATACTTATGTGTACTCTTAGAATAGGGTAACACCTACTGCAAAGGACAAAACTAAAAAAAAATGATAAGCCTATCATTTGTATTTTGCACAGAGGGTAGGAGTCAAGAGCCCAGTGGAAGAGCCACATGGTGTGCCAAATAGTACCAAATATTTTTTGCCACATCTCAAACACTTCTGGACAACAAAATCCACAAATTCTTTTATCCTCATACTAGGGGCCCAGTGCACATTGAAAGGAACTGTGGGCTGCGAGGCTGTGGTGGGCACAGGGGCGGGTCTCGGCCTGTCCTCTGTGCCCTCGCTCAGCCCCTCCCGCCGTGGCCCCCAGTACTCTCTGCCAGCAACCCCACTCCTGCTGCCACCGCTCTCACACCCACCATGTTCCACGCTCTGCCGCCCGCAGCCTATGCCTGCCATGTTCTGCATGCGCCCCCTGGTGGTCAGTGCACATCATAGAGACCAGTTGTTTGGCCATTTGGTCTATTTGCATATTAGGGTTTTATATATGTACTAGAGGCCCGGTGCACAAAAATTTGTGCACTGGTGGCGGGGGAGGGGGGAGAGTGTCCCTTAGCCCAACTTGTGCCCTCTCACAGTCTGGGACCCCTCGGGAGATAACGATCTGCTGGCTTAGGTCCGCTCCCGGGTGGCAGAGGGCAGGCCCAATCCCTAGGTGCAGCCCCTGGTCGGGCTCAGAGAAGGGCCGATTGGGGGGTTGGGGCACCGCCCCCTGTCACACTCAAGGAAGGGTCGATGGGGAGGTTGCGGTCCCGCCCCGTCACACACAGAGCCGCAGGGCGATCAGGGGGTTTGGGCGCTGCCCCTGTCACGCTGCTCCGGGGGCCAGGAGGCCTCACGGCTCCGCTGATCCCAGTGCTGGGAGGCCTTGCGGCTCCGCTTTACACAGGGGCAGTGAGGCCTCGCTGCTCCGCTGATCCCGGTGCCGGGAGGCCTCACTGCTCCGCTGATCCCGGGTTCAGGAGGCCTTGCGGCTCCGCTGATCCTGGTGCTGGGAGGCATATTACCCTTTTACTATATAGGATAGAGGCCTGGTGCACGTGTGGGGGCCGGCTAGTTTGCCCTGAAGGGTGTCCTGGATCAAGGTGGGGGTCCCGCTTGGGTGCCTGGCCAGCCTGGATGAGGGGATGATGGCTGTTTGCAGCTGGTCACACCTCCTTCAGGGTGGGGGTCCCCTCTGGGGTGCCTGGCCAGTCTGGGTGAGGGGCTAAGGGCCGTTTTCAGGCTGGCGGGTGACTGAAGCTCCCAACCTCTCCTTTTTTTCTTTTTTTTTATTCTGGGATTTATTTACCTTCTATGGCTGTCACTGGAACTAAGAGCCGGCTTTAGCTCTGATGCTTGGCTCCAGCTCTGAGACCTCGGCTGCTGAAAGCAGGTATCTGGTTTGTTTGGCTTCTATAATTAAAACACTGTTGCAACTCCAGCTCAGCCAGCTGGCTGAAAGCATGGGGTTTGTTTAGCTTCTATAATTGCAACATTGTTTCTTAGAGTGCAGCTCAGAGCCCAGCAGTGGCAGGCGGGGAACCTTGGCTTCCTCCTTCACTGGAGCAAGGAAGCCTCCTGTTCGCTTCAGCTGCCTGGCTGCGGCCGCCATCTTGGTTGGCAGTTAATTTGCATATCGCCCTAATTAGCCAATGGGAAGTGTGTCAGAGGTACAGTTAATTACCATGTTTGTCTACTATTAGATAGGATATAGATTAAAAGGCTTAATATCAAATTAGGTTGCACCATCTTTAGGTCTGTTTCTATTTTATTGTGAATTTTATCACTTTAGTGTTAACAAAATAAATTTTAACCAACCATCAACCTATAAAGTTCCTCTTGAATCCAAAAATTAGTATTTTACAAGCAAAACAAAGACAAGGAAAGTACTAAACTGATATATATATATGAGCCTAAGGACCAAACAACCGAAGGACCAGTCGCTATAACATGCATTGACCACCAGAGGGAAGATGCTCACTGCAGGAGCTGCCCCCTGGTGGTCAGTGCGCTCCCACAGAGGGAGCGGCACTCAGCTGACTGATGGGTGCCAGACGCTGGGCTCACTGCTGGCAAGCGCAGCTGCAGTGGCACAAGCCTTTCCCGCCTCCACAGCAGTGCTACAGAGTGGCAGCAGTGGCAGGTGGAGCCAGGATGAGTGAGAGTGGCATGGTACCTGGCCGGGCTCAGGCTCTTCCCCAGCCACCTGCCGCTTCGCACACTACTACATCCCCTGATGGGGTCCCGGATTGTGAGAGGGTGCAGGCCAGATTGAATGATCCCACCGGTGCACAAATCTGTGCACTCGGCCTCTAGTTTTCAATAAAATCATAAAATTTAAAAAGGAAAAAAAAATTAAGCCTAATTGAAGAGTTGGCACCTAGGCAAGTAACTCTAGAAATTTGCAACTGATTCTTTCAAAGGAACCTAAATAATTCAAAGGAACCCAACTCCTGTAGATCACAAATTTTTCAAAATAAAAAGTTGGTGAAAATATGTGGTTCATGTTTTGCAAGAGTTCTATGTAATACAGGCAACAACAAAAACAAATTATAAGGGTAGTCTAAGTCTTGAATTAAAATCAATCCATCTCTCTAAAAGTAAGCCTTGCCAAAATCAAAGCAAAAATCCACATGGGCTGAAACCAGTTTGGCTCAGTGGATAGAGCGTCAGCCTGCGGACTGAAAGGTCCCAGGTTCGATTCTGGTCAAGGGCATGTACCTGGGTTGCGGGCACATCCCCAGTAGGAGATGTGCAGGGGGCAGCTGATCGATGTTTCTCTCTCATCGATGTTTCTAGCTCTCTATCTCTCTCCCTCTCTGTAAAAAATCAATAAAATATATAAAAAAAAAAAATTCACATGGTTCCCCAATAACTCAAAACAAACACTGCAGATTGCAGACATTAAGAAACATCAGTAGCCCTAACCGGTTTGGCTCAGTGGATAGAGCGTCAGCCTGCGGACTCAAGGGTCCCAGGTTCGATTCCAGTCAAGGGCATGTACCTTAGTTGCGGGCACATCCCCAGTAGGGGATGCATAAGAGGCAGCTGATTGATGTTTCTCTCTCATCGATGTTTCTAACTCTCTATCCTTCTCCCTTCCTCTCTATAAAAATCAATAAAATATATTAAAAAAAAAGAAACATCAGTAAACTTTTCAACACTGAGGTACACCACAGCATTAACTGATGCTAAAGAATGTCACTAACATAAAGGCAAAAAGAAAGCAAGCATATAAATCAAACATTCTCAACCCTGGAGAGCTTTTCAAAAGTACACTTCCTGGGACCTACTTCAGAGTAGTCCTATTAGAATTTCTGACCATGACACCAACATTTCTTCACAAGATTCTCAGGTAATTTTACTTGCATCCAGGGATGAGGATCACTGGTAAGAAGGTGAAAAACTAAAGTAAAGACTAATCATGATTCTTCATCTCCGTGTTTAAAGGCATCAGCTTTTCCTTTTAAACAGTCATTAATTTCATAGTACCCCCTACTGGTCAGGAAAGTTACCTACTATTCCTAGAACTAAAGAACATCCAACTGAAAGCAAATACATCTAGAAACAATCAATTAGTAAACCCTCATTTCTTTTTCTATATTTTCTCATAATTAAGGGTAAAATGGGTTGGCAAATATTGTGTTGGCAAAGTTGGTTTTAAAATTAAACTCAACAATCAGTAATGTGTCATTTGGTTTATCTCAAAGTTTGTCAATCTTGACATTACTGACATTTGAACCAAATGATTCGTGGTTGCAGGGAGCAAACCCAGGATATAGTTATGTAATATTCAGTAATAACTTTTAAGACACAAAAGGCTGTTTCACTATAGTATTTTAAATCATCTTCCTTTAGTACTTTCAATTCTTTATATGACCATATGTTGTAGGATGTTTAGCAGCATCCCTGGCCCCTACCCACTAAATGCCAGTAGCAACCAAACTGTGACAACCAAAAAATATCTTCCATTTTCAAATGTCCCCTGCCCCTAGGGAAGGGGCAATATTGTCTTCAATTGCAAATCAATGACTTATTCAATAGATGTTTCTGAGGACACAAGAATGCATAAGAATGTGAGGAAGGTGAATACTCATTGTGGTTTTGATCTGCATTTCTCTAATAATTAGTAATGTTGAATGTTTTTTCATGTGCCTGTTGGCCCTCTGTATATTTTCCTTGGAAAAATTTCTATTTAGATCCTTTGCCCATTTTTCAATTGGTTCGTTTTTTTGTTGTTGTTGAGTTGCATGTTATATACTTTTGATATTAACCTATCAAATAAATGTTTTTTTAATTGCTGAAAGATGATCCATTACTAATTAAATCTCAAAATCTTAATCTAAATTGCAGGTTCACAGAGAATACCTTTAAGACCCATAGTGAAGATTTATTTTTAAATAAGTATAATGCAATATGTTCATAGAAACATAGTATGTATGTATACATGAATGTTCCACTCTTTTTAAGATCTTGTGACCTATAAATCTATGCAGTACAATACTTTGACATCTGCTGGTTGCTTTAATTTTTCATTTTAAAAACAAGACTAAGATCAAAACCACTGAACTTTTCAATCTGAAGAATCAAAGGATAGCTAGAATTCTAAAGTAGCTTCAATAAAGCAAATATTCCTTTTTAATGTTTTTATTGATGTTAGAGAAGGGAGAAACATCATTGACGAGAATCACTGATATGCTGCCTCCTGCATGCTCTACACTGGGGATGGAGCCTGCAACAGGGACATGTGCCCTGACCGGGAATTGATCAATGACATCTGGCTTCATAGGTCAACACTCAACCACTGAGCCATGCTGGTCAGGCACAGATGTTTTTCTTCATTTTTATAAAATATATTTTTATTGATTTCAGAGAGGGAAAGGGAGATATAGAAATATCAATGATGAGAGAATCACAGATTGGCTGCCTCATACAATCCCCCTACTGGGGATCGAGCCCAGAACCCGGGCATGTGCCCTTGACCGGAATGGAAACACAGACCGACTGAAGCCAAAGCAGCTAGGGCACAAATATTATTCTTATGGGTACTAATGGACTAAAGGGAAACAAGGTAAAATATAAATATCTGATTTTGTACTTAATTTGAAGTGTTATCATTGAAATCAATTACAGATGTTTATTCTCCAAGGGCTATGAAGACTATGGACTCAAATACTGATAATGGTTATTCAAAATTCAATTTATGGAATGCCTCGGAAATAGGTTAAACTGGAACCTGTTGTCAGTTTTATAATATTCATTAGCAACCATTTTTTAAAGACATAGAAGGCTATTGTTTCAATATAATTCAGGAGTTTTAAAATCATCTCGAGTGCCTTCAACTGTCACATGGATGTAAACCAAAGACACAAGTAATTTCCAATGATGATACTATGTAGGCAACAATTCTCATGTGTCAGTACTTTTAATGTTGTATACATAAAACTATAGTAAAAAGACGACTATAAACAAGATGTAGCCCCTCCATTTCCATGGTCAGCTCACTTCATTACAGTAAACCAAGTTTATATTCCACCATCAAGTGTGGTTCTCCCATTAGTTCACTTTGTGATGGGTCTGAAAACAAAAAGAAACACATATTAAAGATGCTCAAAACAAGATAAATTAAGTGATTACACTCACATGAAAATACAGAACAAGTGAAGCTAATCTCAAGGAACAGAAAACAGACCAGTGTTGCCTGGAACCAAAAGTGGGGAGGGACTGACTGCAAAGAAGCCAAGAACTCCTTTGGCTTTCCAGATGCCTCTAGGAACAAGCTCTAATTACGAGATGAGGCAATCTCTTAATCTAAATTGCAAAAACATTTTCTCTATTGTTTTGTGCTCCGTTGCATACACAAACATACACACAATCATAAATTAGAATTCTAGAGCAAGAAAATCTTAACAATCTTCACTCTTGTTTTTATGGATGAGTCAGACAAAAATTTTAATGGTCATAATGCACGTAAAAGAGCTGTTAAAATTAATACGAAGAGTAAGCTTCCCAGGAACAAATAAAGCCTATTTTTTTTAATCTCCTACTCAACATAGGAATAGAAACAGAAACAGAATAAAACCCCCAACACAGTAAAATCAGTTTGTAAATGAAAGTATCCATTTACATTAAAATAATGATAGCCAAGAGTTACTGATCAATTTGGATGTTCCTCACTGAGTCTCCTAAGACAGTTCTCGGCAAACTCATTAGTCAACAGAGCCAAATATCAACAGTACAACGACTGAAATTTCTTTTGAGCCAAATTTTTTTAACTTAAACTATATAGGTAGGTATATTGTTATTAACTTAATTAGGGTACTCCTAAGCTGGCCTTTGCTAAAAACATCCTCAATCTGATTGAGGTACGTTCGCTGAGGTCAACCCCTTCCAACTCTCCCATCGTCTTGTATACTTGTTTCAGATAGACGAGTGTGGATGGGAGAGTTGGAAGGGGTCGACCTCAGCGGACGTACTTCAAAACAATGTACCTCCCCCGCACTGCGGATCCTGCAGCCCGTCTGTGCCGCATCTCCCATCACCCTACCGCATCTCCCGTCACCCTACCGACCAAAACCCCCCACTTCTTCTAACGCCACTTCAAAATAGACTCGCCCAGGCTCAAAACCGACTTCTGCGCATGGGCCACGAAGTTTCAATCGCACTGTACGTGCACGCCTGCACGTGGTATTTTGTGGAAGAGCCACACTCAAGGGGCCAAAGAGCCGCATGTGGCTCGTGAGCCGCAGTTTGCCGACCACTGTCCTAAGAGGCTGGAGATTATGCAGACTGTATCAATTCAGCAATCTAACCTTGATTCTCCACACTTGTCACTCAACAAAATACCCTTAGCAACAACTAATACTACTACAATAACTAATAAACTGCTAGGTATATAACAGACATTCAAAATCTTTTTTTTTTTTTTTAATATATTTTATTGAGTTTTTACAGAGAGGAAAGGAGAGAGATAGAGAGTTAGAAACATCGATGAGAGAGAAACATCGACCAGCCGCCTCCTGCACACTCCCCACCGGGGATGTGCCCGCAACCAAGGTACATGCCCCTGACCGGAATTGAACCTGGGACCTTTCAGTCCGCAAGCCGACACTCTATCTACTGAGCCAAACCGGTTTTGGCCAAAATCTTAACTTAAATGTCTGCACATGAGTAGAAAGAATAAGCAAAGATGTTTGCTGTAGCCCTGCTTTGTGTTAATGAGAAAAAATGGAAGCACGCATCAATAAACACATACTGTAAGATACACAGTATTATGCCAATGTTAAAAATAAACAATGCCAAATATTTTCTGATGACATGTTTGTATGAAGATACGCAGGGGGACATGTACTAATAACAGCAGGTAACCAGAGAATGAGGGAGAGAAATGGGTCTCAGGGTAATTATGGAAGACCTGAGTTTGGGCTATATTGTTTTAAATTTATAAACAAACAATATATTCATTTAGATAACTACAATTTCCTTTAAACTCTGCTGTTTTAAGCTTTTGACTTTAATAAAATATGCACTTGTTAAATAAATCACTTGCCCCAGAAGACAGCATACCATGTGAGAAAGGCACTGGCCTGTGTTTCCGGTGCCTGCTATGCCATGAGCTCGCTGTGAGACTCTAGGCAGGACCGAGCCTCTGGCTCACTGTTACTTACCTTAAAGTGAGGGTCTGCACTGAATGGAAGGCCCCTTGCAGCATTAAAGAAGAGTCTATATTTGCCTTTACTCTTGCCCTCCTCACATGACATTCCCTTCCTTGTAAAATGTACAGATTGTTCTTGGCCAAGAACTTCACAGATGAGTGAGTAATGCCCTCATCGCCTCCAACACATTACAAAACGTAAACTGGAGAAATACACAGATTTTCACTGGGTTTAACAGTCCTCATAGAGTTCAGATTAACAAACCACTCCCTCATTATAGACATAAAATTCCTCCTGGGTCAGCTGATGAGGAGAATGTGATGAGCAAGAGCTTGCAACACTTACTAGGGATCAAGCACCTCAAAAATATTTTGTTAGCACTGCATTTTTAATGAGAGAGAGAGACAGAGCAGGAGAAAGGGAGAGAGCAGATAGCTCATTTTAAAATACACTAAAAGGCCCTGACCGGTTTGGCTCAGTGGATAGAGTGTCGGCCTGCGGACTCAAGGGTCCCAGGTTCGATTCCGGTCAAGGGCATGTATCTCGGTTGCGGGCACATCCCCAGTGGGGAGTGTGCAGGAGGCAGCTGATCGATGTTTCTCTCTCATCGATGTTTCTAACTTTCTATCCCTCTCCCTTCCTCTCTGTAAAAAATCAATAAAATATATTTTAAAAAAATAAATAAAACCAGTTAAAAAAGTTATTACCATTAAATTGTATCCTACTGGAGTGAATAACACATGAGTCCAATCAACAGCCAGCCTCATGAGGACAAGGATGCTGTGGGTTTTGTTTGCTGCTGCTGCCCTGCACATTATTGGGTTCTAGAAAAAGTTGCTTACCATTAAGAATATCTTCAAATCCAATAGTCTCATCATTGCCCCTCAAAATATCCAGTGAAAGGTTTGAGCTTGGAAGAAATGGAAGACGCTGAACCTTTGGGAAAAGTATGAAAGGGTAAGATCAGAGAAAAAAAAAGGTGGGGGAATAAATAATCTAATTTTATGTTTTTCATTCTTTATTTGTAAAATCCACAAAACCAAATGTTAATTTAACCAGTGTGGAGGAAAATAAACCACTCATATTTAGGCCCAAAAAATTCCTCAAAATATGTAAAGACACTGAAATTGTACTTTTATAACCCTGTCGTCAGGTTTACACGTATCTAGGGGTTTTGCTTCTGCTCACGACAAGCACAGCATATACCATTTGATGAAATGCCAAATCCCAGAACCTAACACTCTATCTAGTTCCTAATAAAGGTAGGATGATCAAATTCCTGAAGAAATTCCAACTCAGGGAGAGCATTATTCTACTTAGTAAACTGATTACTTCATTTTGTACATTCTGCATTGCTCACAGTACAAAGATAAGTTATGACCCTTTCAAACAGTAGTGATAATCAGAAAGGAAGATCAAGCTCATGTGTGGGGCCTTTAAAACACACAACACTATTTTGAATGAGTGTTATCTACTTTTTTAAGTGTTAAGTAAGTATACCACAGACGGGTACCTAAGTATAGTGGAGAAAGTCCAGGCATGGAGTCAGAGAGATCTGGATTCCAAATATGACTCTAACTACTCACCAATCCTAGGGCTTTGCGTAAGTTACCTCTTCTGTCTCAACCTCAGTTTCCTTATCTGTGAAATAGGATTATACCAACTCCCTCTCAAACTTGTAGTATGGTGGCACATAGCCAGTACTCAACAACCCTTAATATAACCAAAACAAATTTTCAATTTTTCTGTTTGTCAATTGCCTGGCAGTTATAATTTGAATCAATGCAGACAATTTTGAATATTGCCGAAAGAATACCAAAAGAGTAATAGATGGTCAGTGACTAAATAATACCAGTATTTTAAAGTAATAACTTCAGAATGTAAGGAGACAGTTAATATTTTTTTCCACCAAAGAAATATATGCAGGGTGCGGGTGGTGGGGATCAATGGGGGAAAAAATACAAAGGGGATATCAGTAATACTTTCAACAATAAAGATAAATTAAAAACAAAACAAAAAGAAATATATGAAGACTAAAAATCTTTTTAATTACTAATGGCCTATAGTTATTTTTTTGTGATATGGAATAATTTCTCTAGGTTATCAAAACTAGAAAAAAAAAGTGTGGTGAGGGATATAAAAAGAAGAGGAAAAAATAAAAATGAAGACTGTAAATTAAACCAGATAGTAAGGGGGATGGTAGGTAGAATTTGACGAGAGATAGAACCCTGAGAAAGCATCAAAAACAGGGATGAGCAAGCAGTGGTTATACATCCTGACAAGCAAGAACTGCAATAACATAGTGATCAGACCACAAGAGCCAAAATCTTGAACAAAGTTTTTTGGATTAAATGGTGTTAAGAGCTTAGGCCCAAAACCATGAGCAATATGTAGCTGGAATCTGAGTAGTAGAAGCATTAAAAAAAAAAAAAGCTAACAATTTTGTGCAAAAGCATGTATTTCATTTCATCTGCAGAATAATCCTAATAACTCCATACTGTTCTCACTGCTAACTCTACTTCACATTAAAAATCAAACACAACTTAAGGTTCAAAAAGGTCTCTAATGTATTTAAGTTCTTAAAACTAGTAGGTGGTGGAGCCAAGATTGACATCCAGGTTATTCTGATGTAAAGCCATACATGCTCTTTTAGAGCTTTATTCTTGAAAAAAATTCAAAAACAGCTTTCAAAATGACTTAGTGATGGCATTAATACAATCTATTGAAAAAGACACAATTATAGCCAGGTGAGAGAAAGGAATCCACAGTAGCAGAAAGAACATGTGCAAAAACCAAAAGGAGAACGAACAAAATTAGTCAGGATACTGCAAGTAGCTGAGGAGGCGATGGAGCATGGTGAAGAGCAAGCAGAAGGCAATTCATGACCAGAGCCACATTAAGGAAGGGGGTTTTACCCACTTTTAGGGCAAAGCGAGGGGAGTGGCATGATCAGAGTTATGTTTCACAAAGATTATTCTGGCTAGAGTGTGAGTGGTAAGCAGCAGGGGTGGGTGTTGCCATAATCCTGATGAAGCACAGTGAGGGTCAGATCCCACGCAGCTGCAACAGTAAAAAGAGCTAACTGATTGGATGTTGGAGGGTGGGGGTGGGGGATAAGGTGCTAGGTGAGATAATCAAGGCTAGTATTCCAATTTCTACCTTAGGAAAAACTCTGTTCATACATGACAAGTAGTATGTGAGAAACAATGAGTTATTCTGTACTTGAGTGAAATTTGAAGTGCCTGTGGGATTCCCAAATGGAGAGCCTACAGGTTTACAGCTCAATGATAACTAAAATCATAGAAATAGATGGGAAATAAGATGAGTAGAGGACCAGAAATGGGTACTAACAAAATTGGTATTTCAGGGAACCAAATAAATAAAAAGAATTTATACAGCAACAGCTAAGAATGAGGCTTCAGAGAGGAGGAGAACATCACGAAAGAGCAATGTGCTAAAGCCAAGGCAAGAAGGGAGGCGACATTAGTGTTGCATACCACAGGGAGATCAGCAAATGAGGGCATAACAATATCCACTGCTCACGAGCAGTTTCTGTGGTGTGTGATGAGAGCCAGAGAATCATGGATTGAGTGAACAGGAGCATATGTAGCAACGTAGGCAACTTTTAAAAAATATATCTTTATTGATTTCAGACAGGAAGAGAGAGGGAGAGATAGAAACATCAATGATGAGAGAGAAGCATTGATCAGCTGCTTTCTGCATGTCCCCACTGGGGATAGAGCCAGCAACCCAGGCATGTGTCCTGACCAGGAATCAAGCCAGCAATCTGGACATGCACCCTAACCAGGAATCAAACTGTGACCTCCTGGTTCATAGGACACTCAACCACTGAGCCACACCGGCCAGAACTACGTATGTAGACAACTTTTTAAAGCTCAAATTGCAAAAGCATACTTAGTGAGAGACAAGTTGCTATAAAGGAATTTGAGATCGATATAATTTGTGCTTTGTTTTAAAAGACAGAGGTTCAAATGTATGTAGAAGCTGCTGAGCTCCAGCAAGCAGAGAGAGGCTGAAGATAATCAGCTATGGAAAGGATCCACGAAAAAGGAAGTCCCTGAAGTAGTGTGACGTGACAATTCCAGAACGTGGGGGACAGTTCTTACATTCTTGGCCATTTCTAAAGCTCTTACTCCTGAGCCACAGGTTTACTCAGGTATCTACAAACTGCCTACTTGATACTCCACTTGGATAGTCCCACAGGCATCTCAACTTCAACCCTCCAAAGAAAAAACATGGAAGTGTATGCAGGTAAGTTTTCAGACACTGAGCCCATAATTTGAAGAAGTTTTCCATTTAGTGGTTTTTATTTTTCTTTTCTATATAAAATAGGAATCGAAGTCATGTCCTAAAAGGGGGAAAGTAGAATAGATGGTAGGGAGCAGGTTAGGTTTGTACAGCTGTTATTAGAATAGAAGAGTCATTCCAATCAGTGTCAACACACATGTGGGATGCATACATAACTGACACACATACACTCACCTGTTGCACTGCCTTGAATTCCATTTGCAATTTTAGTGGAGCAAATAGACCCTGGATGTTTCTCAGTGTGGAAAAATTCATTTTATCTTGGTTGAGCTGGAACTGCAAAAGACAGCAATACAATTGTATTTGTAGTTATTTTTAATACTAACCCATATTTTTATTGATTTAGAGAGAGAGAGAGAGAGAGAGAGAGAGAGAGAGAGAGAGAGAGAGAGAGAGAGAATCATTGATGGTAGCCTCCTGTACACTCCCAGACCAGGGATTAAACCCTCAACCTAGGTATGTGCCCCTGACTGGTAATCAAACCCATTATCTTTTAGTGCACAGGACGATTCTCCAACCAACTGAACCACCTGGTCAGGGCAGCAATATAATTTTAAATGGTACACTCAACATTCTCTATTCAAAACAGTTAGCACTGATACACATGCAACACAATATTTAGATGAAGAGTTTTAATACCCATAACTGAAATAAAAACAAAATACTTTTACTACTTTCTTGAACAAATATTCAGATATATATGTCTATATTTTATCCAGCATGCAGGTATACTTCACCAGTATAAAATTATCACTTAAAGTTTGGATTTACAAAACTAATAAATTAAGGAATATTATTTCACATTGCAAAAGTATATTCACAAAGCATAGTAACAGCTCAGTACTTTTGGTTTTAATTACCACAAAATTGGTAGAGCAAAGAAAGGGTATAATCTGAGATCCAAAAACAGTTACATACAGTGACAAAAATTAATAGTGAATTTCCAAGTACGAAAGTGTTTATCTCATAAGATTTCATAAAGAAATAATCAGATCCATTATACCTCCCTGTTAAACTACAATGTTTGAACTCCACTTTTGGAAATAACTGATTCTTTGGGGGAGAGGAGAGGAACCCAAATCTCTGAACAATTTGTATTGGGTATAACTAAGCAATTCTTTTTTTGAATCATGCTTTTATTATTTCTAAAAAACTTTTATCACAATTCAATGCATTTCAGGCAAAAGGAATCAACTTGACTCTTGGATTCTAAAACATAGTTTCCCAAAATGGGTCTTAAAAAGTGTTTATGATATGCAAACAGATGGCTGCACAGATCTGTCTGAGCTAATGAGGTAAAGCGACATCTATGACCTTTTTTTACTCTTTTAAAGATTTTTTTTTTAAGTCCTCAGTAAAAAAAGGTAACTAATCAAAAATCTATTAAGAGGTTAGTAATCACTTGGGGCATGATCTGGGGGCCATATATAAGAAGTTTGAAGGTAAGATATCTAGCAATATGGTTTTTAAATACTTTAGCTTAACAGCAAAATTGTGATGGATGGTCCAAATTTGGTCCACATTTAGGGAAAATCTGAAATACTTTATTATGAATATATGCCCTTTAATTCCACTTGAAGGGTCTCCTTTAAATATTGAGTTATGCGGCCCGACTGGTATGGCTCAGTGGTTGAATGTTGACCTATGAACCAGTAGGTTTGATTCTGGGCACATACCCGGGTTTCGGGCAGGGCAGGAAATGCACATGCAGGAGGCAACTGATCAATGATTCTCTTTCATCATTGATGTTTCGCTCCCTCTCCCTTCTGTCTGAAATCAATTAAAAAATGTTTTTAAAAAATATTGAGTTATCCTCATTACTAGATAGAATTTTATGTAGAAAAGTTAATTTATACACTTTGATAAATATACCCACCATGTAATGTGATATCGAACTGCAATTACCAATCAACATATATCTAATTATTTGCAACCATATGCAAAATTAGAATTAGGCTCTATGGTAATAAAGAATAAAACAGAAGAAATAGTTTACCCTGGAGAGAGACTATATATATATATGTTACATAACCTAGTTGAGAAGCCATAGATCAGGGCTTCTCAACCCTTGGCACTACTGACATATTGGGCCAATAATTCTTTGTTGCAGTGGCTGTAGACTGTCCTGTGCATTGTAGGATATTTAGCAGCATCTCTGATCTCTACCCAAGAGATGCTAGTACCAAAGAAACTTCCCCCAGACACCACTTGTGACAACCAGAAACTACCAAATGTCCCGTGGGGGGCAAAAACATTCCTAGTTGAGAACCCCTGGCACAGATGATGGTCATCTTCTTCACTTTCACCACTGCAGTTCCAATCATGGAGAGCTACTATAAGCCAGCATATACTGAGGGATTGGCTATATAACTCCACTTTACTAATGAGGAAGGAAACTAAGACTTAAAGAGAGATTAAGCTACTTGCCAAGTTTACTTAGCTAGTAAGAAGTATAATGCCAAGAATTTAAACTTCTATATAGTTCAATTACACAACCCATGCTAAAGGACTTACAATCCTATATAATAAAAGGCTAATATGCAAATAGACCGAACAGTGGAATGACCAGTCGCTATGATACGCACTGACCACCAGGGGGGCAGACGCTCAACACAGGAGCTGCCCCCTGGTAGTTAGTGTGCTCCCACAGGGGGCGCACTGCTCAGCCAGAAGCTGGGCTCATGACTAGTGAGCACAGCGGCAGTGGTGGGAGCCTCTCCTGCCTCCGCGGCAGTGCTAAGGATGTCCGATTGCCTGCTTAGGCCCACTCCCCGCTATCAGTCAAACATCCCCCAAGGATTACCAGACTGCAAAAAAGCACAGGCCAGGCTGAGAGACACCACCACCACCCACCGCCCCCCCCCCCCCCCCCCGCCCCGAATGCACACATTTTGTGCACCGGGCCTCTACTGGATAATAAATGCCATAGAATTTCAAGGTAGAAAATGCCATTAAGCTGATTACATTATTAAGACAAAATAGAGTCGATAGATATAAGCTAAGTCTCAAAAGACATAAAAACTTTTAGACTCTTCACCCTTTTGGCCAGTCTCACTCAGATTTGTCAAAGTTTCTCTTAACATATATTGCTCAAAACTGAACCAATATTCCACATCTAATAACCAAATTAATACTTAGGAAAATGAAGGGTATAATCTCCCTTGATTTGAGCTCCATTTTATTATTAATAAAGTCCAAGATTGCATTAACTGTTCTTTTCAGTGGCTAACATATTCTGCTGGCTTATAATAACCATACAGTCAAGTTTTATGTACCAAGTTGATTTACCCCATCTAAATGTGTATAATTCATCTTTTGAACCCAAATGAAAAACTTCACATTCCCCTGTGTAAGTGGTTTTTTGACTTTTGGCTTAGTCCTTTGATCTATTTTGTCATCAGATATAGTTCACTAATTCATTAAAATTAGCTATCCTTATCAGCTTTTTCTTCCATGGTTAATTTACATGCTTTCCATGGTTAGTCTCATCTCTGACACTTAATTTTCCTACAACTTCTAGCATGAAACCAGAATGTACTTAAACTAAGAGCCATTTTGTTTTATCATCTAATTGGAACCTCAATTTCACCATCGAATTACTTGTTCTACTGTCTCTTACACAAAGATCTTTTCCCTTGCTAAAGAGGAAGAAAAAATGGAATAGGTCAACTTTCTGGGTGACAGTGCACCTTGATCCCCAAGTAGTAACTCTTTCTTCCTGCTCTGAAAGTGTATTTAAAGACCCTCTATACCAACGGTCACCAACCTTTCGGACCTCATGGACCACCAGTTGGCAACCCCTGCTCCAAAGGTTTCCTTAAACCAGCAGTCACCTACCTTTTGGACCTCGTGGACCTGGTTGGCAACCGCTGCTCTATGCTGCCTAAAAAATATCTGTACAGGCTACATGCTCTTTGATAATTACCTTTCCCCATCTACTTAACTGGAGAATATTGGCCTAAAACTATTCAAATGTTCCCTCCTCAATAAAGCCTTCCACAATCGCTAAGCACAGGTGGGTGAGCCATCCTTGGACCTCTAAGCATCTTATGAAGTCTCAATCCACTGCTTGTCCTATTAAATTTTCAACCCTTTAAGGTTGGGGATTATGTCATATTCATCTGTGTACATACTGTGCCTAGTAAATGGATATGTCCCTCTGTAACTTAGAGAAGCAAGGTTTGAGAAAGAAGTCAAGGGTAGAGATAGGGACTTGGAAGTCTACATCAAAAAATGGCAGGAGAAAAATAGAAAACGAGATCATAAAAAGAAAAGAAAAAAAAAGAGGAATGGAGAGGTAGACTGACCTTTAGAAATATCCATGAAAAAGAGAAAAAATGTATAGAGGGAAACTTTAGTGGAGCAGTATAAAGATAATTAAAAGCCTACTCTACAAAAAATATTAAAAATAAGGTGCCATACTCTTCATGATCAAATGCTCCATCCAGAATTATCTTAATAAATGAAACCACAAATGTATTATTAAAAGCATTTTCTACCAGAGGATCAAAATAAATATATTGTTAACATACTTACATTTTTTTCTGATAATTCAAGAGGATGACTGGGCAAAAGTTCATTTTTCACACAAGAAAAACTGAAAATAAACATTTAAAAGAAAGATTACGTATCACTCAATACTTACAGCTTAAAATCACATCTATCAAAGGTATAACTACAATGGAATGGCACGAGGGATTTGGGGGGAGATAATGAAACTTCTGTCTCTTGACAGGAAATGATACATGTATTAAAATTCATATAACTACTCACCAAAAGGGGGGGGGGAAGGTCAAATTTTAAAAAGTCAAATTTACTGTATGCTAATTGTTTTAAAATACATCTATTATAGATAACTGGGGTCCACATTTCAATTCACTAGAGAAATCCCTCTAAAAAATGGTGTTAAATGATGCCTGGTATCTAGAAGAAATTGCATAAAGTATGTTTTTCACTATTACTCTTATGACATGCTTTTGTATTACATAAAATATCTAAGTCTCCTCTGCTCAGGTCCAATGTGTATTCAATATTTAATGTGTCTTTAATAACACATGTCAAGTAACATGTTTGACATTTACTGAACACCTCTATGTACAAAGTACTATGTTAGGTGATACACAGCTAGAACCAGGCCGCTGGTCTTTATTACACTAGATATATACAGATGACTATCTTATTGTCTAAAACAGGATTTGAGAACTGAAAGAAACCTTAGAAATCACAGAATAATTCACTGATGTTTTCTTTATACTAGCGGTCACCCATCTTTCAGACCTCACGGACCACCCACGCAGGGAGCGCCACTCAGCCAGAAGCCGGGCTCATGGCTGACAATCACAGTGGCGATGGCGAGAGTCTCTCCTGCCTCCGCAGCAGCGCTAAGGAACAGCGAGCCAAGTGGTAAGGAGCAGTGAGCAGGTGGGCAGTAAGGCAGTGATGGTGAACCTATGACACGCCATGTCAGAGGTGACACGCGACCTCATTTTTTGGGTTGATTTTTCTTTGTTAAATGGCATTTAAATATATATAATAAATATCAAAAATATAAGTCTTTGTTTTACTATGGTTGCAAATATCAAAAAATTTCTATATGTGACACGGCACCAGAGTTAAGTTAGGGTTTTTCAAAATGCTGACACACCGAGCTCAAAAGGTTCGCCATCACTGCAGTAAGGAATCATCAGTAAGGAGCGAGGCGTCCCAGACTGCAAGAGGACGCAGGCCAGGCTGAGAGGACAGACACACACACACACACACACACACACACTCACCCCCTATCCCCCACCCCCACACACACCTCGAGCGCAACAGTGCACAAATTTCGTGCACTGGGCCACTAGTAAATACATAACGAATCATCAGGACTTGGTTACTGGCTACCTTATGAATTTGATTATATTATAAATGAAATTGTGCCTCCAATTCCAAAGGCTATATACTGCACCTTTCACTACAAAATGGTAAGATAACAATGAGGCATTCTGTCTGTCCCCAGACACCATTAGAATGCCATTCCATTACAGTACAACCTAAATACCTTAAAATTAGATATAAAATTCAAAACACAGAATGTGGTGGGGAGGCATTATTATTTAAGCAGAAAAGCAACCTGCCAAGAAAAAGAACTAAACATAGAAACCTAAACATAGAAACATAAAGGAAACAGAGAGAAGGACCACAACTGTATGCTAAAAGCTATAAAGTGAAATACTCCAATAGTTAATAAGATGGTTCTCCAAGTTATCAAAAGCAAAGTGAAGAACCCTACTAAATCATGTTATTGAGTAACGACTCCTAGGAGGATGCCCTAACCTAATACTCTGATAAGGCACTTCTTCGGCTACAGAAAACATCTAAGCCTCCACTCCCCTCCACCCCCAAGTAAATATATATTTAGGGCCTAGCAAAATATTTAAAGAATATCATGAAAAATAATTTTCAGAAATAGTTTATTATAACAAAGTCAAAGTCACTATTCCCCCATATACCCTTTTCGAAGAAGATCATGACTTTCAAAAGGTCCACTTGCTGATAGCTCAGTAACTGGAATACTGTCCTTTAGCTGAGATCCAAGTCCTCTGGTATTCTATAACACAAAAGAAAAACAGTATTAAATACAAAAAATTCAAAAAGCCCATACTGAACATCAAAGGAAAAATCATGGTTTAAGCACTAGAGAGAAAAAAATAAGGTCTCTGCTCTCAAAGAGCCCAGTCTAGATCATCACAATGAGCATTATACTAGAGCAGTGGTTCTCAACCTGGGGGTCACGACCCCTTTGGGGGTCGAACGACCCTTTCACAGGAGTTGCCTAAGACCATCAGAAAACACATACATAATTACATATTGTTTTTGTGATTAATCACTATGCTTTAATTATGTTCAATTTGTAACAATGAAATTGGGGGTCACCACAACATGAGGAACTGTATTAAAGGGTCGCGGCATTAGGAAGGTTGAGAATCACTGTACTAGAGTGACACACATGGTACAAAAATATGAAATTTATGGGTAGGAAGAATTCCTGAGTTATTTCTGAATGCTGTCAGATCAAAAGGCATTCCAGGAAAAAAAAAGAACACGGGAATAGGTATAAAAATATAAATATAAATGACGAAGCAAGTAAGGTAGGCGTAAAGGTTCAGTTTTATTCTGCAACCAAGGTGCATGCCCTTGACCGGAATCGAACCTGACTCTTCAGTCCGCAGGCCCACGCTCTATCCCCTGAGCCAAACCGGTTAGGGCCAGAGGCTGACTTTAAATCACTAGTTGCTCAAGTTCAATATCCCTGCAATTCTGCATAAAGATGTAAAAAAGCTACAGGTAGTTTGGTATCAGTCTTATACTGTTCTAGGAGAAACTATTCTGAGAAACCAGCTTTTTAACTAGTTTCTAAAATCATTCGTATATTTTATTTGGTCAGGTCCTCTATTCTGTCCAGGGTTTCTCCGACCTACCCCCCTAGTCCAGGCTCTCACACTTGGATAACTTACACAGCACTCTATTGGGTCTTCCTGCCTACACCCTCTCCCATTTTCCAATACTGCCTACCAAGGCTTTCCTAAAACACAATCTCCCCGAAAAACACTGTTTAAAAACCTTTCACTGGTTCATCAGTCTTGTCTGAAGAACGAAGTCCAAAGTCCTTAGCCTGGAACTCAAGAATGTGCACAACAGGTTTCAACTCCCTCACACAGAAAGCATGGGGTCAATCAGGAAAAGGATCTGGAATCCAGTGTGGACTGTCGTTAACCTACTAGGTGACTGTCATCGCCCCACACAACTCCCTGGCCCTGTTTACCCATCTTCCCAGGTACCTTCCCAAACACGCGTCCCCTGGCTTTTCTGCACAAACATTCTCCTCCTCCCAGACTGCTTCGCTGCAGTGACAGAAGGAAAGTTTCTTTTCTGCACAAAGAAACAGGGAATTGTGATCTCTGTATTCTACTGAAAGCTTCTCAATTACCTTCTGTAAAAATATCAGGATTGGTACTTGATACTTCTAATGAAGTAGCAGAGGAAAACCAATCTATGAAAAATTAACTATCACTAGATATACTGAGTGTTTTTAGAACCTCTTTACAATGATCAGCAATTTTCTAAATCTAGCCGTGGTAGTGGTATCAGAGGCTGGTGAGGCAGGGGCTTTCCCAAACACCACAGCTTTTAAGTTAAAAAGAGAGAAAGAGAAAGGGGGAGAGGGGCGGAGGAGATGCACAACAGTGCTGACTAACGGGAAGTAGCAACTGCTTGCCTTTTCCCCCTCCAACACCGGGCATAACACATGCTCCCAGAAACGTTTGCAGAGTAAAGCTGAGCGATAGGAATGCGCGCTAGAGCTGTGGGTTTGTTATGAAGTCGGTCCCCGGGGTCCGGGTGGGAGAGGAGTGTCCGGGCTCCCAAAGGTTCCCCCCTCGGGGAAGGGCGGCCGGCAACGCCACACACAGAGGTTGCACCTTCGATATGTCCTTTCCAGCTCCGCGCCAACCACCAGGAAGGGGTCGGGGTCTGCTGGGGGGCAGGACACAAACCGAAAGAACAGAAGGAGCTGGAAAAGGGATGAAGCCGAAGCACTGGCCGCGGGGCCTGCACCGTAGCTCGGCCCGCGCGACGGCCGCGAACGCCCAACCCTATGACTCAACAGATCCCGGCGGCCGAGGCCAGTCTCCTCCATCCTCCCGCCACAGCCGCCGCACCGGGACCGGCTGGGAGGCGGCGGCCTGGTCCCGCCGGGCCACGGCCCCGAGCTCGCCGGGAACTCGGGTCACCCGGGGGTCCACTCACCATCTTTAGCTCACGCCGCAAACAGCCTCTCCAGCCCGGTCGCGTCAGCCAGCCCCGCCGCTCACTTCCGTTTCCGGGGTTGCCCCCCCTCATCCGCCGGAAGTGCGTCCGTCCTGGCGAGGAAGGAAGGAGGGCGCGGGGCGCCGGGAGGGAGCCGCGCGGGGCCGGGGCTCCCACGCCCGCCGTCCCCGGGGACCGGCACTCAGCGCCGTGAGGGTGTGGCTGCGAGGAGGGCGGCCCGGGACGCGCTGTGCCCCGAGGGAACCCGCACCTCCGCTCCGGGGTCATAAACACCGAACGTTCGTGCAGCTGACGTTGTGCGCCGGCTCCCAGGACGCAGCGTCTTGCTGATACCAGACCTCTCGGATAGATACTGCACTGTTTCCCATGAGGGTAAAGCAGGCGTAGGTGGCATGAGTGAGTGGCCTGCAGGCGTTCAGCAAGTAAGGCCATCCTGGAACGTAGGCTTTTTCAGTTGCTGGTTTTTTTAATCATATCTTGAAGGCCTGCCGTGTCCAGGACCCTGTGCTGAGGCTAAGAAAACAAACGACCCGGGCTGATGTGGTTCCTGGGCTGGAGGAGCAGAGGAACTGTTGGGGGTGGGAAGGGTGAAAACGAATTAAGTATGATAATTACTGGCATATATTGGACTCTTACTGTATAGTAACACAGTTGTAAGTGCTTTACATGAACTACTTTAAACCTTTAATCTTTTGAAGTGGGGAGAAGAGTTTATAAAAATAAGCCCAAGGAGCCTGGCTGGCATGGCTCCGTTGGTAGGAGTGTAGTTCCCTCCCAGGCAGGTTCAATTCCCAGTCAGGGCACAAACCTAGGTTGTGGGTTCCATCCCTGGCCCCAGTGGGGGCCTATGCAGGAGGCAACTATCCATGTTTCTCACATCAGTATTTCTCCCCACCCCACCCCTTCTCTAAAATCCAAAGAAAATTCCCTCAGGTGAGGATGGATGGAGATTTTATATATATATATATATGTATATATATATGTATATATGTATACATATATATATGTATATATATATGTGTGTGTATATATGTGTGTATATATATATGTGTGTGTGTGTGTGTGTGTATATATATATATATATATATATATATATATATGTAAAATCTTAAAGGACCCATAATCCTGTATTGGTATTGCCTAACAAATATACTATGACATGATGGACTCGTGCTCTGTCACCAAATGACGGAGCTAACTTAAGGAAGGAATCCTCAGGCTGAAAGCCAAAGAATAAGAGTGAACTAGCTTGAAGTAGCAAAGTGTATGAAAGAATATTACTGGCAGATTTGCTTATGCAAAAACTGAAGTGGGAAAGAAGGTCTATGTGGCTGAAGTAAGGGAGGGAGTAGTGTGAGCTGAGGCTGTAAGATGGAGCCAAGTTTATTATGGAGGCCCTTGTGCACCAGATTAAAGATGAGGCTTTATCTTTAAAAAGCCATTGAAGGATTTTAAGGAGGGAGGTGATGAAGTTTCATACGTTATGTACATCCAGTGCCATAGTCCGACAACCTTGAAGTTCTGCGGTAATCTAAATTTTAAGTTTTGTGCACTGCTGTCCTTGTATGTCTGTTCAGAGTATCCATGTTTACCTTGAGATTTGAGTTGAGTGTTTCATTTGCATCTTTTCCTTTCACTCAGTTTTATCTAAGGAGCAATTTTTTGTAAATCATTTTAATATTTGTTGATTGCTTGCAACTCAGTCATTAAATATTTGTTGAGCATTTGCTTGGTACTAGAATATAGAGCTACAGACAAGAGAAATGCATTTCCCTATTCTTGAGAGGTTTTGGCTTTCCCAGGGGAATAGACATGGGAAATAAACAGACATTTAAAATGCAGTGTAGTAAATACTTAATAGAGAAAGGAGCTGGGCCAGGAAGTGGTTGGGAACAGGGGGGAAATGGCATTTGAGGAAGAGGAAATGTGGAAAGGCAGATTTGCAAAAGGGCATGTTATAATCTGAATAATGAAGGGCCTTTGTGTGGTGTGCTGAGATTTGGGGCTTTTTCTTGAAGGAAACAGGATAATGAAGGTCTTCACAATCACTTGACCTTAAAAAAAAATTATCCTGGTGGCAGCATGAGGGATACACTAGAATTGGGAGAAACTAGGAGCCAGGATACCATTTAGAGCAGTGGTCACCAAGCTTTCGGATCTCACGGGCCACCAGTGGTCCATGGACCACCAGTTAGCGACCCTGATTTAGAGTGTTGGAATAGTCCAAGCCAGAGATGATAAAAGTGTAAATTAAGGTAGCACAGCATATTGAAAGATTTTTGAGAAGCAGTGAAAAGTAGGGGTGAACCTGAGAAATACGACAATTAAAGAGTAAGACAGAAGAAGGGGAGCCTGCCGTGGAGACAGAAAATAAACGGTCAGAAACAGAATGAAAACCAGATCCATGCTCTGTTAGAATCCAAAGGGGAAGAAAGTGTTCAGAGGTTGACAAGTAGTTCAAAAGAGAGGTTAGGAAGTACTTTTAAAGTAGCTTCAAGCCCTGGCCAGTGTCTCTCAATGGTTAGAGCTTCCACCTGCACATCAAAATGTCACTGGTTTGATTCCTAGTCAAAGGCACGTAGCTGGGTTGCAGGTGCAAGCCTGTCTGGTTCAGGTGCATGTGAGAAGCAACCAATTAACATGTCTCACATTGATGTTTCTATCCCCCTTCCCCTCCTTTCCACTCTAAAAAAAAGAGCAATGGAAAAAATATCCTTGGGTTAGGATTAACAAAAATAAGTAAATAAAGTAGATTCAAAATGGTCTTGAAGTTTTGAAAATAGGCCTTTGGTGGCCATTGTGAAGACAGTTTTAGTAGCGCAGCAATGGGAAAATCACTTTATTTTGAGCAGTACACACACACACACACACACACACATACACATATATGTATATTCATTTAAAAGTGGTTGTTACAGTATTAACTAATACAAGGCAGTGTTGAATATGATGAAAGTTTAAAAATTAGATTTCATACCAGAATGGTTCATGTTTGCTTAAGCTGTATCTGTTATATACTTTGGAGAATATTAATAACAATTAATACCTTCTATATTTCAAGCCTGTTCTTAGTTCTTTACATACATTGATACATTGTTCCAGTTAATTCGCAATTACTCTATGAAGTAGATATGACTATTATCCATCCACATTTTACTTAAGAAACAGGCTGTGTGCATTGTAGGAGAACAAGAACCCTATATTTTATTTATTTATTTTTTACTTTTTATTGTCTTCCTTGATTTTACTCTTATGCCTGTGGTGCAGATATCTGTTGAATGCATGTAGTTGAACACAGAGGAAATGCCCATGTAGGTGCAGGCTGGTAATGAAACATGGGTGAGAAGCAGTTGAATGACCACAGCCAGTTTGATCATCAGGAGATGTAAAAGCATTCTGAGCTTAAAAATTCTCCAAAAGTTGCCCAGCCAGTGTGTCTCAGTGGTTGAGCATCAACCTATGAACCAGGAAGTCAATTCCAGGTCAGGAATATGCCCCAGTTGTGGGCTTGATCTTCAGTGTGGGGCATGCAGGAGGCAGCCAATCAATGATTCTCATCATCGATGTTTCTATCTCTTCCTCTCCCTCTCTGAAATTAATAAAAATATATTTTAAAAAAATTATCCACAAGTGGAGAAAGGGTGGTGTAAAGCAGAGGCATGCACTTCCAAGAGGACGTGGTTGAGTGATAATAATCAAGCAGTAGTAGTGGGAAGCAAGAGGCTGTGTTGACATTTTCTTGCCCTGTGAGTCAGGGCAAGTGGGAGAGAGTCGACACCACTACACAGGCTTTGAGAAAAGCTGATTCAATTAGGGCTAAGATGTGGGAAGAACTTGTGGCAAAGTTTAAATACTGGAAAGGCTCATTGCAATCAACTAGGGAAGTTAATTGCATGTTTCTAAGGATATAGTGGCAGGGATTTGTGAAGAGAAGACAAGTGAGTATCAGGTTCAGGGGCTGAGCAGATAACCATAGCAGAGGAGTGCACGGGTAGAGAAATGTGGGAAAGAATGGATGAATGGATAATTATGCATAAGAGGCAAGACCTAATATGGTTGAGAAATAGGCTGGAGATAGACAGGAGCAATCCAAGGTAACTTATTATGGAAGTTTCAGAACTTCTACAATGCCCTGACTAGCAATTAAACCATGACTTCCTGGTTCATAGGTTGATGCTCAACCACGCCTGGGTCTGGATCCCAACCCTAAAGCTTAGCACTTAAGCCTAGGGCCTAATTCCTTGTTTGGTTCCAATGATCCCTTTCCTCCATGGTTAGACATAAAAAAAACAAAACAAAAAAAACTGGCATCCCACCACAGTCTACAATTCTGATACCCACTAACATCAAGAGTGACAGGTGTATGGGCAGGTGTGTGTGTGTGTGTGTGTGTGTGTGATGTGCCCAGCCTTCCCTTCCCCCTGCCAGCTATAAATTCTTGCCAGGCCTGCTTGGTCTTTTTCTTCCCAGTCTGAGGACAGTTCTCAGCCAGATGGATTATTTTTTTTTAAATATCTTTTTATTGATTTCAGAGAGAAAAGGAGAGAGAGAAAGAGAAAGAAACATCAATGATGAGAATCATTGCTTGGCTGCCTCATGCATGCCCCCTACTAGGGATGGTGCCTGAAACCTGGGCATGTGCCCTTAACCAGAATTGAACCCGGGACCCTTCAGTCTACAGACCGATGCTCTATCCACTGAGCCAAACCAGCTAGGGCCAGATGGATTCTTTTGAACTTAGAAAGCAGAACTGGAGAGGAACTGTTGGCAAGGGTTGGTGGTGATGGTTTTCCTTCCCAGTTTAGGACAGGAGAAGCATGAGAGCCCCATTGCCTGAGAGACATGGGAGGTAAAAATGATGTAATTAGTGTAAAATGTTTGTAAAACATTCTCCCCAAGACCTAATAATTTGAATGTTTATGGTAGTATAGGTTTCAGAAATTGTGTTCACCTGCAAGGTTGAGGAAAAGAGTTCATGTGAGAGGGTAGTACAAGTCTCAACTAGTAAGAAGTTACTGTTTCAAAAAAGAATCTATACATTATTATAAATATAATACATCCAACTCATTCATATATATATATATCTTTATTTCAGAGAGAAAGTGAGAGGGAGGGAGAGAGAGAGAGAGAGATAGAAACATCAATGGTGAGAGAGAATCATTGATTGGCTGTCTCCTGCATGACCCCTACTGGGGATTGAACCTGCAACCCGGGCATGTGCCACTGATTGGAATCAAACCTGGGACCCTTCAGTCTGCAGGCTGATGCTCCACCCACTGAACCAAACCAGCTAGGGCCAGCTCTTCTTTAAATCATCTAAATTCTTGTAATGCTGGGAAAGTTGCAATGTGCTTGATTTAAGATAAATTATATTTACACATCTTTCTTTGCAAGTCCCTTCATAAGTGTTAGGGATGGAGAAATACTTTACACCAAGTTTATTTGACAGACCCTTTCTTTAACCCTAAGAGATGAGTGTTTCATATTTCTTTTGAAATTCTTTGCTGACTGCGATTTCAGATGGAGCTGCTTTTAAAAGAGTGTCCTCTGATTATGAAAAGCTGGATTTTCAGAATAACTGCTGGAGTGGACTCTTGATCCAGGTGTTTTGTTTTACTATTACATCTGCATTGCATCACACACAGCAGAGGTTAGCATTCGGTGTTTATGCTTTCATCACCCTACTTCAGCTGTCTGTTTTTAAAAACTGGCTTATCTTTTTCAGCATGGAGTCTTTACCCATTTGCCTGTGGAAGATACAGTTTGTAGATTACATGCAATGAATTTTAAATTATAGTCCTGTTTCTTTTACCATAACCTTCATTTGCCAGGCCACATGTAGGAACATAGAGTCATTTTAATGTTAGCTAAAGAAAAATTTAATTCAGAAGGCATGCCCAAAACATTGTACAAAGCCTACTATAATATGCATGTATGTCTGATATTTTCAATTCCCTTCTGTTTTCAGATACTGTTGTCAGTATTCCCCTCCACTGGCTTGAATAAATGAGAGAGGGAATTTTTGTGTTTTTGAAAATTCAAAAATTTATTCCCAGTAGATAAAGACTTGAGGAGAGAAAATTTGCCTGTATTCCAAACACACTCAAAAGCAGTTTATATTAATTTTATTCAGAATCAGAAAGCTGGTTTAGAATCTAAAAGTTGAAAAAGACAGCCTAAGTCATCTGATTGTGCAGTTTGCTCTATTGACTTGTTTTTTCTTCCAGAAGCAATGCATGCTCTTGTAGAAAATTAGAAAACACCAAAAGGCAGAAAGAAAGGACTAGAAAGCAGAGATCAGCACTGTGAATGTGTCAGCTCAGATATTCTTCTGTGTGAGAGAATATATCTATTTAAAAAAGTAAAGATTGACTCCAGTTTCTAAGTGAGCTGGGAGGTTTTCTCTTGGCTTTTTTCATGACCATGATATTATTTAATAAAAGCCTTAGAAAACATCCTTTACTTCTTCAAGAATGGTGAATTACACGTAGGCTATTTATTCAACATTTTTCATTCTGTCAACATGGTTGGATGCCAAATGGCTGTTTTGAATAATTTTCAAAGGTATGTTTTTTTGGTATTTTGCCAGGGAAGTCATAACTCTTAAAATGCTCCATAACCCTAGCCATACAATTAGATTTATGGACGACAGATATCATGTTCCATTTTTGTTGTTTTCTCACTGTTTCAGTATCTGGGATTGATGCCAAAGACTATGCAGCCTTGTTCTATTTATTAAATTAGAAGGGGGAAAATGCCTTGGTTGTTCATCATTCTAGTTAGATGTCTTTTACATGATTGGGAAAGGAAAGTGTTATTTCTTATACACCTCAGTTAAATAATCACCTCACTGAGAAATCTGTATCACTTAATGGAACTAATCAACTGATGCCTGAGCCACAAGAAGAGCACCTTGCCTTATTCCAAACCTTCTTCCATATTGCTGCCAAAGATGTTTTGTCCCTTAAAATCCAAACCTGTTACTTCCCTTCTTAAAGTCCTTTAATATCTCCTTGTTGCCTGCCCTACAGGATGAATTCCAGACTCTTTCGAATGGTAAACAGGCCTTCTGTGATCTGACTGCCAACCTCATTCTTAATTCCTTTACTCTAGTCATATTATATTACTTAGAATTCTTCAAAAATGTCATTGGTTTCATGCCCTTGTACTTTTATTCCTATTTACTCCCCTTTCTGGAATGTTCTATTGTACCATCTCAGGTCAAGTGTCACTTCCTCTATGAAGCCTTTCCTGGCATCACTTCCTCTATGAAGCCTTGCTTGCCCCCTTCCAGGGAGAATAGACCTTTGTACCCCATTGCATATGCATATATAATTGTATCAGCATCTGCAACACATTGCTGCAGATCTTATTTTTACCTGTAAATCCCATTCATCATCTTTTTGAAGATAATTGTATCCTTTTGTAGCTCTTACTGTTTTTTTTTATTGTTGATGGTATTACAGACTTCTCCCATTTTCTCCTTTGTCCCCCTCCACCCAGTCCCTGCCCCACCTCAGGCCTTCACCACTCTATTGTCTGTGTCTATGGGTTATGCCTTTATGCATATATGTTCTTTGCATCTCTTCCTATCTCCTATTATGACTGTATTGCTGTTGATTTCTCCCTGAAAGTCCATTAAGAATTTTTAAAAATATGTTTAGGTGTTCCTATATTGGGTACATACATGTTTACAAGAGTTACATTTTTTTGTTGGATCAATCCCTTTAGTATTATGTAGTGACCTTCTTTGTCTCTTGTTGTGGCCTTTGTTTTGAAATCTGTTTTGTCAGATATGACTATTGCTATCCCAGCTTTTTTATTTTATTTCCATTTGACTTGAATATATTTTTTCCCATCCCTTTACTTTTGTTCTGTGTGTATCTTTTGTTCTGAGGTGGATCTCTTGTAGACAGCATATATATGGGTAATGTTTTCTTATCCATTCAGCTACCCTATATTTTTTTATTGGAGCATTTAATCCATATACATTTATAGTTATTATTGATAGGTACTTATTTATTGTCATATTTTTCCAGAATTAAAGAAGAAAAGTAAAATATACAGATTAAAATGTCAGATATTGAAGTTCTCTGCTGTTTCATTACTGTTGATTGCAGTAAGCATTATAAATCTCAGATTTATCAAGTAGAAGAATGTCATGTAATTTGTCAAATCCAGTTTAGCTAAAATGAGGTTTGTTGCTTACACAATCAACTTGTTGGCACTATTCTACTGCTATT
This sequence comes from Myotis myotis, assembly GCF_014108235.1. Classification (NCBI taxonomy): domain Eukaryota; kingdom Metazoa; phylum Chordata; class Mammalia; order Chiroptera; family Vespertilionidae; genus Myotis; species Myotis myotis. The sequence continues at coordinate 114,424,490 of NW_023416335.1, forward strand.
GCATAAATACTCAACTATAAGCTTCAACATACATTTTAATTTGCTGACCAACAGATTCAACAAAGTAATGTATTCATTCAAGTTGTGTTGTAGTTACAATGATTATTGCCATCCAATTTTCCGCAAGACTGTTTTTTTTTCAAGTTTTGATTCAAAGTAAAGTCTGACTATACCACATTTCCTCTAATAATCTTGACGTCTATTATCCTGTATAGTATACATAATCATAATTCTTGAGAAAGTGCAATATTTCAGGTGAATAATTTTCCCTAAATTGTATCTAATGCTGTACTTTTTGAAATCATTGTAATAAATCTTTGAAAACATATTAAAACTTTCTCTTCAATTAGAATGTAAGCAACCAAAAACTCAAGAGTCAGTATTAATTTTACATATTATTTTTATGATAAGAAAAAATATATATATATGGACTACTTAAGATTTAAATTTAAAAAATCTATTTTAGACATCAGTATGCATGTCAGCTCAATTGCATGTCATAGAATGTTAAACTTGAGACTACCCTTAAATCACTCATTTTCAAAACAGGAAACAGGTAGAGCCCTAAATTAACTTACTCAATGAATCTTACAGTGTTAGATACAAAACCAAAATAAGAACCTGGATCTACTCATGACCATTGTTCATTCCACCATATCTTAAGTGTAACAGTTCAGCTCTCTAAGCCTCATGGGACATTTACATTGTACATAGTGCTAAGTATAAGTTAGCCGAAGAGCTTAATATCTGCTCTCAACCACTCAGGGATTTATAGTTTGATTTAATTTTTGTGAGTTAAGTCAGACACTTTCAGCAGTTAGTACCCGCTACCCCCTAAATCTAACTCAAACTGCACTTTAAAAATAAGTTAATGCATACATATACAGCAAGGACAGAGGAATAAGATAAGCTCAGAATTGCTTTGTTCAGCACACTCCCGTGCTAACTCTTTCCACTTTTAGGATAAATTAACTTTTATCCTAAAGTTAATTCACTCAGTGGCTGCTAGAAGCAATCACTTATATTGTCTAGCTCTTATCCAATGAAAAAGAGTCCAAAACTCATTTTTTTAGAATAAAACTAGCCAGCCTTGTCTTCCAAATACCTTCTAGCTCATTGGTCTAAAGTGACTTAGCTTGCCTATTCCTGAACCAGTCACATATACTAGTAAGCAGAATAGAGTATTTTGGCTTAGGTAGCCAATGGAAAGTGGACATTAGATACTTAAATGTGCATTATCAATATTCTAACTTAATATTGATCACAATATATGATTACCTATATATGTATACATGCTTTGCCTATATATGTATACATTATCCAAGGATTTATTTTTTAAGAAGACAGCTTGTCATTTCTTAATTATGGCTCTGCCATTTTTACCTATATGACTATTGGCAAAATACTTCTTTGTGCCTCACTTTACTCATCTCTTTAGTGAAAATTATAGTTATCTCATATGTTTTTTTAAAATATATTTTATTGATTTTTTTACAGAGAGGGAGAGGGATAGAAAGTTAGAAACATCGATCAGCTGCCTCCTGCACACCCCTTACTGGGGATGTGCCACAACCAAGGTACATGCCCTTGATCAGAATTGAACCTGGGACCCTTCAGTCTGCAGGCCAATGCTCTACCCACTGAGCCAAACCGGTTAGGGCTCTTATGTTTGTTTGTTTTTTATTGTTTAAAGTATTACAAATGTGTCATTTTCCCCCAATTGACTCCCCCTGCCACTCCCACCCCTGAGGGCAGGCCCCCACCACCCCAGTGTCTGTGTCCATTGGTTATGCTAATATGCATGCATACAAGTCTTTTGGTTGATCCCAAACCCCCCCCCCCTCCCCTGCCCCTTGTCTCTGGATCTATTTTTGTTTATCGGGTTATGTTGATCATTATATCCCACATAAGAGTGAGATCATGTGATATTCATCTTTCTCCCAACTGGCTTATTTTGCTTAGCATAATTCTCTCCATTTCCATCCATGCTGTTGCAAATGGTAAAAGTTCCTTCTTTTTTATAGCAGCATAGTATTCCATTGTGTAGATGTACTACAGGTTTTTAATCCACTCATCTGCTGGTGGGGATTTAGGCTGTTTTCAAATCTTAGCTATGGTAAATTGTGCTGCTATGAACATGATTGGTGGTTCTGTTTTCTTGGGATATAGTCCTAGAAGTGGGATTACTGGGTAAAATGGGAGTTCCATTTTTAACTTTTTGAGGAAACTTCATACTGTTCTCCACAGTGGCTGCGCTAGTCTGCATTCCCACCAACAGTACAGGAAGGCTCCTTTTTCTCCACATCCTCACCAGCACTTGTTCTTTGATTTGTTGATTATAGCCATTCTGACAGGTGTAAGATGGTACCTCGTTGTTTTGAGTTGTATCTCTCAGATGATTAGTGACTTTGAGCATGTTTTCATATGTCTCTTGGCCTTCTGTATGTCCTCTTTCAAAAAGTGTCTGTTTAGGTCTTTTGCCCATTTTTTAATTGGATTATTTATCTTCCTTTTGTTAAGATATATGAGTTCCCTATAAATTTTGGAGATTTGACCCTTATTGGAGATAACATTGGCAAATATGTTCTTCCATGCAGTGGGCTTTCTTGTTGTTTTGTTGATGGTTTCTTTTGCTGTGCAGAAGCTTTTTATTTTGATGCAGTCCCATTTGTTTATATTCTCCTTAGTTTCCATTGCCGTAGGAGCTGTATTGGTAAAGATATTGCTATGACATATGTCTGATATTTTGCTGCCTATGGATTCTTCTAAGATGTTTATGGTTTCCTGTCTTACGTTTAATTCCTTTATCCATTTTGAGTTTATTTTTGTGTATGATGTAAGTTGGTGTCTAGTTTCATTTTTTGGCATGTATCTGTCCAATTTTCCCAACACTATTTATTGAAGAGACTGTCTTGACTCCATTGTATGCTCTTTGCCTCCTTTGTCAAATATTAATTGTGTATGATTAATTGTAATACAAAATAAGTTCCTCTACCAATATATTTATGAAAGAATTGTTTTTGAAACATCTTTTTAAAAAACAAATGTAAAAAGTTATTCAGATTGCATAATTGTTGACATTTCTGTTAACAGCTAACATTTTTGTTGATCTGATGAGTGAGAGGTGATAGCTCATTGTTACTTTAGTTTACATCTTCCTGATTGCTGGTAAGATTAAGCTTTTTTCAAATTGATTTACCATTGAGATTTGCTTTTATGAATATGCCTATTAACACATTATTTGCTCATTTTTCTATGCAGTTTTTCATCTTTCTATAAATTTGATAGCAAGTGTCATATAGTATAGATGTTAACCTTCTTTATGCATTACAAATATATCCCACAATCTGTTGTAATAATTTTTTTATGTATGGTGTTTTTCTTTGACCTGCCTATTTTAAACGTCTCTATTCTGTCATAACTACCTAGTTTACTGTTTTAGTTGAAAATGTTTTTCTAGCCCCTAATATATAAATTTATCCTCTTCAACTTTGTTCTAAAATATTTTTATTATTTTCCACATATTTATTTTAATACATATGGAATTTTTTAATATGGATTAAGATAATCTAATTGTATTTTCCTCTAGATGGCTATAGTAAAATTCCGTTTGTACTAAGATACATTCTGAGACTCTATTATAATGATCTAATTATTTTTCCAAATAACAGAACTACCTAATGTTGTGCAAATATGTGCCAAATAATGTCCTAAGCACTTTACATATTTTAGCCCATTTAATTAATCTTGGCAGCAACAATGTAGGTCAATTCTGTTTTTCCACATGAGCATTAAAATGCTTTTATCAAATTAAAAAGAAACCATTGAGATTATGTTTGGAAGTACACTAAATTTGTACATTGATTTTGGGAGAATAAACATGTTTTATATCTTTCAATAACAATTTATAATTTTCTTCATATGTCTTAAACTTGTCTTATCAAAGTTAACCTTAAGTATTCCATACACTATACTTTTAGTATACTTCTATCACTAATCCAAGTGGAATATATGTTTTTCCATTTATTCTGGCTATTCCTATAAGCATTCTTACTGATTCATTAAGTGTGGTATACGCATATCAATCAGCTTAGAGTAAGTTATGTTGCAGCGGCAACCAGAAATTCTCAGTGATTTATAACTTACTGCTCATACTGCATGTCCATCACAAGCTGGCAGCAGCTCTGCTTCACATCTTCACTCTGGGACCCCGGCTAACAGAGTCCCTGCTGTCAAGCACACTGCAGTGCAGCCTGTAATAGAGGGAAAGGAAACAAGCTACAGCACCTTGTGGTTTGTAAAGCTTCTACAAAGCAAAGCCCCACAGTACCTCCCGCCTCACATTTTATAAACCAAAGCAAGAGACGTGCCATATCTGACAGTGAAGTGTCAGGGATGCATATCTGATATGGGAATTTTGGACTGGAATGCGCAGTGTTCCCTGGGAAGGATGGTTTTCCCTGGGCTCTTTGTCCCTTGGAGTGAAAGAATGAAACCACAGATGGAAAATGGTATAGCAAAGATGGAAATTTATTGAAGAACAAGTATAGACTCCCACGAAGGGAAAGAATCTCACAGCACAGACTGTCATGTGGGGAGGGGGAAAGAGTCCCACTGAGTCCTTTTTTTCTACGGTTTATAAAGGCTGCAGGTCTTTGTGCCTCTGATTGGTTACCAGCCCTTTCTGATTTGGTCACTATAGTAACTCCTGAGCTCAAAGGTCTAACCCAGTGTTCCGACAAACCTCGGCTCACGAGCCACATGCGGCTCTTTGGCTCCATGAATGTGGCTCTTCCACAAAATACCACGTGCGGGCGCGCACATACAGTGCGACTGAAACTTCGTGGCCCATGCACAGAAGTTGGTTTTCGGCCTGGGTGAGTCTATTTTGAAGAAGTGGTGTTATAAGAAGGAGGGTGGGGCGATGGGAGACGCGGTGCAGGGAGGCCGCAGGGTACGCAGCGCAGGGGAGGCTGCTCGATTCATACAGGAGTTGAGTGAGCCAGTCTAACCTCGCAGGGGAAGTGTGAGGCTCTCCTCCCCTCCCCTCCTTACTTATTGTTTCTCTATTCCCTCTGGGCTTTCTTCCTCCTTCCCTTTATTGTGTAAATGTGTGCCTTTTGCTACTCCCAGCTCCCTTGTCTTATGGAAATGTACCCTTTTGCAACTCTGTACCCGGTGTGTTTTCCATGGACCCCTTAATTTTTAAAAATTTCCTAAACCTGCCTATTTCATCCCCCAAAATTCCTATTATACCCAAAAAACTCCTTTTATATTCTCCCACAGGAAGGGCCATTCATGTCACCATGCCACACCTGGCATCAATGAGCTGGAAATGAGTAATATTCCAACAAGAAGGACAGAAAATATTTTAATCAGTAATACAGTTTTCACAGAGCTTTGTTTTTAAGTTGGCAAGATTGAGAAATCCTAGTAAATGATGCATGTATGATACACATTTATCACTGTTTAACAATATCCTGTTCCTCTTTACTTCAAAGCACAGTAGAACCTCGGTTCTCAAACTTAATTAGTTCCAGAAGGCTGTTTGAGAAGCAATTTGTTAGAAAACTGAATCATTTTTTCTATTAGAAATAACATAAATTGAATTCATTCCAGACCCCCAAATGATTCTGTTTTAACTTTTCTTATATACAATACATGTTAATCTATAAACTAGCACTTCTTTTCTTAAATTTATCAAACCACGTCCTACTAGCCTTTAATCACTTTCAGTACTTGTTCCAGGGGTGTCTTTCAGGTCAGCATGCAGCATCTTTGCTTTTCACACATCACTGCCTCCAAAATGTTGTCACCACTAACTGCTTTTTGTTTATCCAAATCAACAACAGTTTTTCTGCCTCTTCAATTGCCTGTGATCACTGTTTCTTTCACACCTTAGCAACATTAGCACTCTTGATGGCCTCTTTATGTTTTTAAATTGTGCTAATTTTCCATTTCACCAGTAACAAAAGAAAACAAAAAAGCCCACAAAAATATTCACAGCACAATTTCCTGAGATGTTAACAATGTGAGGTTTAGGGGTAAATTGATTCGAATTCTCTCCTTTGTTTGTGGCCAGAGAGATTTTGCCACGCTGATGTATCAGCATGAAAAGGTTGTCAGGTTGAGAACTGAAATTTTGTTCAATAACCGAGACATTTTTTTCTGTAGAACAATTTAATGGAGAACCAAATTATTCGAGATGGGAGACGTTCAAGAACCAAGGTTTTACCATAAGCAAAAGATTATACTTTCTTGTGTCTTAAAATTAGGCATCGCTATGTGACTAATTCTGGCCAATGAAAATGTGAGTGGAAGTGATGTATTCCATTCCTGCATGGAAGCATAGAGGAACTGGAACATCCCTGCAGTAGTGATTATGGAAGTATGTGTGGATGTGGAAGTACCCAAAGACCAAAGTAGCTAGATTGCTGAGCCATCGTGTAGAAGGCAGTTGTCCTGGTTGCCACCCAGGTGAAGAATTTTTGTGGTTTTAAGTCACTGAGATTTAAGGTTGTTTTGTTTGCTGTAGTATAACCTAGCCAACCCTAATGAATACAGTATGTGTGTGTGCATCCATATTGTTACGTAGGACAAAGTCTTTTTTTTTAATGTATGGGTACACTGATTTGGAATGCCATGACTTCTTTCTTGCATAAATCACACTTGTAATGCATCCTATACAATTTCCAGTTTAGATTTCTCTACCATGGATCAAGAACTTAAAAATACTTATAGAAAAATAAAAATACAGAGTCTTACAATTTTCCCATCATCCTATATATTAAAAGGCTAATATGCAAATAGACCGAATGGCAGAACAACTGAACAACCAGTCGCTATGATGTGTGCTGACCACCAGGGGGCGTGTGCAGAACATGGCAGGCGTTGGCCACAGCTGGATGGTGGAGCAGGTGAGCAGGGGTGCCAGACCAAGGGGGGGTGCCGGTCACTGTCATCGGGGCAAGCCTCTGGTGGTTACTGAAAATTCTTTGCTCCCACATGCCGCGGTCCTGCCCAGCGCTCACACCTGCTGCCAGCGCCGGCCCCGCTTGCACCCATTGCCAGGCCAGTTCCACTCGCACCCACTGCCAGTGCTGGCCCTGGAGCCGATGCTCACACCTGCTGCCAGTGCCCAGCGCTGGTCCTAATCACTTGATGCCATCAGCTGGTGTGAGCGGTAGCTGCCGGCCCTGACTGCCCTGAGGGCTTCTCCACCTCCCCCTGCTCCTGAGGAGCAATTGGGGCAGCAGCTGCCGCTAGCACCCACTGCTGGCGCTGGCCTCAATCGCTCTGCACTATCAGCAGGTGCAAGTGGGGCCAGTGCCGTCAGCACCATTGAATGGAGGTGGTGGGAGTGGGACTGCCGGCAGACGGGACTGGGGGCCGCAGTGGGAGGGTCTGGGCGGGGGCGTGGAGGATGGGCCGAGACCTTCCCCTGTGCCTACCACAGCCTCACAGCCCACAGTTTCCTTCAAGGTGCACAAATTCATGCACTGGGCCCCTAATTGTCACACCCAAATCAACAGCATTATGTGTAAATTGCCCTTATTAAATCTAAAGCAGATGACCTAGTTTTTATAAAAACAACAATTTGTTCTTTTCACATTATTTATTGGATTCAGTAATATTTATTTAAATTATTTGGTTATAATAATAGTCTTAACTGTCATAAAAATGTTTAGGAGCAAGCACTTGATACTTGTAAGCATACAACTCAACAGGTGAAAATGAAATATATGGTTATGGCACAAGGTAAGAGAATTTATTCTGCCGTATAAGTAATAGTCTATAAGTTTTACAGATATAATTGAGAGCTTGTATAAATCCCAAGTCATTTAGATAGAAGTGAATTAAGAGAGCTTCTACATAGAGAACAATTTGCACACACACATATGCATACATTTGTATGTGAGTATATATGTATGTGTTTGTGTGTGTTATACTTATCATGTGTCCAGCCATATTACTTAATGATCTTATTAATTCTAGTAGGTTCTTTTTTAAAGTATATTTTGGAGTTTCTAAATATGTAATATCAGTAAAAAGATAATCTCTTCTTTCCCAAATTTATATTAATTCCTTTTCTTAGTCCACTTGCTACATCCTTCAAAGTAATGTTAAATAAATAATGGTGATAGTGAATATCCCCCTGTCTTTTTCTAAATTTCATGGGAAGTGTATTCAGTATTCTCTTCAGGATAATGTGTGCTAGCAGCTTTTTAGTAAAGATCTTTAATATTTTAGGTAGTTACTTTCTCTGTCAAAAACTGGCTACAGACTCACCACAGCAAAACTGTTTTCCAGTCCCGCTTGTGATTAAGTAAGCCCCATCTAATTGAATTTTACTTGTAATTAAGGAAGCTCAGTCTCACTGAATTTTGGTCAAAAGAATGTGGGTGGCAATGATCTATTCTTCCAGTCCTAATTGAGCCTCTGACATGATTTTTCAGTTTTTCCTTCTCTGCCAGTCAGATGCAAAGGACTTGGTGAATAATTCTGAGATCCTAGAACATGGCAGAGCTAGTGATAGAAGGAGCCTAAGTCTCTGAAAAACTGTGTAGGAGAGCTCCATTGCTGGGCCACATCCTATATAATAAAAGCCTAATATGCTAAGTGTCCAACCATTCATTCGATTGTTTGACCAGTCGCTATGATGTGCACTGACCACCAGGGGGCAGATGCTCCGACTGGTAGGTTAGCTTGCTGCTGGGGTCTGGCCAATTGGGACTGGGCGAGACAGGCTGGACATGCCCTAGAGCCCTCCCGCGGACCCTCCCCAGCGCCAATTGTGTACCAATGGGGTCCCTTGGCGTGGCCTGCATCCTCTCACAATCCAGACCCCTCGGGGGATGTTGGAGAGCCGGTTTCGGCCCAATCCCCGCAGGCCAGGCCAAGGGACCCCACCGGTGCACAAATCCGTGCACCAGGCCTCTAGTCCTATATAATAAAAGCCTAATATGCTAAATGTCCAACCGTTTGACTGTTTGACCAGTCACCTCGCTATGACATGCACTGGCCACCAGGAGCAGGTGCTCCAACTGGTAGGTTAGCTTGCTGCTGGGGTCTGGCCAATTGGGACTGGGCGAGACAGGCTGGACACACCCTGGAACCCTCCCACAGTCTCTCCCCAGCTGACTGGGCGAGATTGGCCAGACACACCCTGGAGCCCTCCCGTGGCCCCTCCCCAGACCCAATCATGCACCAGTGGGGTCCCTCAGCCTGGCCTTTGGGGATTGGGCCGAAACCAGCTCTCTGGCATCCCCCAAGAGGTCCCGAATTGCAAGAGGGTACAGGTCAGGCTGAGGGACTCTACCGGTGCACGAACCTGTGCGCCAGGCCTCTAGTTGAATTATAATGTGACTAGAGGCCTGGTGCATGAAATTTGTGCACAGGGGTGGGCGGTGTCCCTCAGCCCGGCCTGTACCCTCTCCAATCTAGGACCCCTTGGGGGATGTTCAACTGCCAGTTTAGGTCCGATCCCACAGGGATGTCTGGCAGTCAGACATCCCTCTCACAATCTGGGACTGCTGGCTCCTAACCGCTTGCCTGCCTCCCTGCCTGATTGCCCCTAACCACTTCTGCCTGCCAGCCTGATCGCCCCTAACCGCTCCCCAGCCTGATTGATGCCCGATTGGCCTGATTGATGCCTAATTGCTCCCCTGCCGGCCCGATCGCCCTCAACTTCCCTCCCCTGCCAGCCCGATTGCCCCCAACTGCCCTCCCCTGCTGGCCCAATCACCCTCAACTGCTCTCCTCTGTAGGCCTGGTTGCTCCCAAGTGCCCTCCCCTGCCAGCCTGATTGCCCACAACTGCCCTGCCCTGCTGGTCTGTTAGCCCGCAACTTCCCCCTGCCAGTCTGGTCACCCCAACTGCCCCCCGCCCCCGGCCGGCCTTGTCTCCCCAAGCAACCTGCTGTTTGGTCGTTGCTGTTACTGTGACGGCATCCTGGACAATTTGCATATTCCTCTATTTTTAGTATAGATGAGGAATAATTTGTGGGAAGCTACTGAGCTACATAGCTAGCTTATCCTATGATAATAAATCTTCTAATCAGACTTATATAGAGAGTTTTTATTTGGAATGACTACCCACTTTTTCAAATACTTTTTCATCATTTATATAATCTCTATTTTCTCTATTAATTTGCTGGTATAATGAATTATATTGACAGGTTTTTAATAACAAACCACCTCTGTATTCCTGGAATAAACCTACTTGATTATAATAAACTTTTATTCTAAAATACTTTACTTCCTAAAATTGTATTCAGAAGCTTTGCAATAATCATAAATGATGTCATTCTATGTTTTCTTTAATTATCTTTTTTTTTTTTTTTTTTTTTTTTTTTTTTTTTTTTACAGAGAGGAAGGGAGAGGGAGAGAGAGTTAGAAACATCGATGAGAGAGAAACATTGATCAGCTCCCTCCTGCACACCCCCTACTGGGGATGTGCCCACAACCAAGGTACATGCCCTTGACTGGAATCAAACCTGGGACCCTTCAGTACATAGGCCGACTCTCTATCCACTAAGCCAAACCAGTTAGGGCATAATTATACTATTTTTTAAGTCAGATATTCAGATTAAGATTTTGCTGGCTTTATAAAATTAAATGTGCAACTTTCAGCTTTTTTTCCTATGGTTTGGAATAATTTTTAAAACATTTGCCGAACCGGTTTGGCTCAGTGGATAGAGCGTCGGCCTGCGGACTCAAGGGTCCCGGGTTCGATTCCGGTCAAGGGCATGTACCGTGGTTGCGGGCACGTCCCCACTGGGGGGCATGCAGGAGGCAGCTGATCGATCTCTCTCATTGATGTTTCTGACTTTCTATCCCTCTCCCTTCTTCTCTGTAAAAAAATCAATAAAATATATTTTTAAAAAAACAAAACAAACAAAAAAAAAACACACAAAAAAAACATTGAACTATCTGGTTCTGATGTATAAAAAAGAATTAAAATTATCCCCTTGCTTTTATTTATAGTTGTACTCAATTTCGCTGTAACATAAATATATATTATTTAGTTTTGCCTGTTTATAACTTTTATAAAAATGAAATCATAAGATATATTAATTCATAACGTCTAATATTTACTCGCCAGTGTTTCTGCAATTCATCCATGTTGATAAACAGTGGATTTATTTTTACTGTTGTATAATATTCTATTGTATAAACACACCATCACTTAAAAAAATTCATTCTACTGGGTTCATTGGATTGTTTCTAGTTTTTGCTAGTATAATTATATTTTGTACATCTGCCAAGAATTTATCTGCCAAGAGTGGAATTGCTGTATTCACAGCTATTAGTAATACCCAAATGTTAACCAAACTGGTGAAAGCAATTTACACTTCAACTAATAGACTTTCCATTTCTCCACATCCTTGAAAATACTTGGTCTTAACCAATTTTACGTTTTTCTCATTCTATTGGGTACAAAATTGCATCTCATTGTGGTTTTAATTTTCATCTGTACTATTGAAACTGAGTAAATTTTCACAACCTGTGAAGTGGATGTTCATATAATCTCATTTGTCTATTAGTTTGTCTTTATTATTGATCTGTGGGTAAAATACAGGTTGTTTATAAAGAAAAAAAGCCTTCTTAAATTTAATATAGTCAAATTTACCAATATTTTTCTTCAGAGATTTTCAAAGATTTCACTTTTATGTCCCTAATGTAACTGTAGTTGTACACACACACACACACACACACACACACACACGCACACACAAATATACACACATATTAGATGAGGAAAGGATCCATTTCCTTTTATTTTCCTGATATGGATTATCCCAGCTCTTTTTATATTGAGAAATTTATCATTTCCCCCACTCATCTGTAATGCCAGCTTTGCCAAATATCTGGTTCTGGGCTTTCTGTTCCATTGTTCAATTTGTCTATCTTTTTGTAAATTCTGTTTTAATAATTATAGTTTATAATATCTTTTAATATCTGATAGGACAAGACTTCCTGCTTCTTTCTTTAGAAATACCTTTAAAAAAAGAAGAAGAAGTACCATATCTTTGGCATTTTGCTCTTTCCTATAAATTTGAGTTAGTTAAGGAGGTTATTTGGATTTCTATTGAATCTATAACATTTGGGGGAAATTGATAACTTTAAGATGGAACTTCTCCATTCATATGGTATAGTCTTCATTTACTTAAGTGTTTTTGCACATATTTTAGTAAATTTTTGTAGTATTCTACATGAAATTCCTTAAATATTTTTTAGATTTATTCCTAGATATCTTATTTTTTGGACTATTGTAAATGGTATCCTTTTAGAATGAAAATTTGCAGCTGCTTGTTGTTTTTAGTTTTTGTTTGTTTGTTTTGCTGGCATACAGAAATGCAATTAACTTTTGCCTCTTGATCTTACATCTAAAAATCTTGACGCATTTTATTTTTCTTATAACTTGTGGCAGATTCTGAGTTTCTACATAGACCATCACTTAATTTATAAATAATGATAATTTGGTTTTTTCCTCTCTAGTCCTTATACTTCTTTTGTTATTTTTCTTGATAGTCATCAATGACTGGAACTCCAGCACAAAGTTGTTAGGAATGGTAATAATTTATCTTCTTGTCTTAGTCCTTATTTTTAACTTTTTCACTATAGAGTATTATATTTGCCATAGATGTTTTTACAGATACTTCTTATTAGGTAAGCTAAGGATGTTCTTTATTCCTTTTTGGCTTATGAGTGTTCTTGTTTGTTTTTGTTATAAATGGTTTGTGAAATTTTTTGAGTACTTTTCCTACTTCTTTTGAAATGACCATCTGTTTTTTCTCCTCTAACCTGTTAATGTGGTAAATTATATTAATAAATTCTCTACTGGTTCAACAACCTTCCATTTGTGGAATCAATCCAATTGATCATTAACCTCATATATATTTTGCTCAGTATAGTTGCTAATATTTAAAGATTTTTACATCCATGACCAAGAATGAAGCTGGACTATATTTTTTTTCTTGTCTAGCTTTTGTATAAAGTTATATGAGCCTCATAAAATTAGTTAGGGGATGTTCCTCCTTTTATACTCTCTTAATCTTAAGAGATTAAGATTAGAATGATCTGTTCCTCGAATCTTGGTAAACTTGCCTATAAAACTTCCTGGACCTGGTGTTTTCTTTGTGGGAACAATTTTAAGTACTGATAAAATTTTAATGATTATAGGCTGGGTGGTAATCAAATTATTTAAAACCCAATTAGAATTGTTGCACAAATCAATCAGAACTGACCCTGTCCCTAAATGAACAGTATGGCTATACAAGCTAAATAGCTCTGATATTTAATTTCAGATTTTAAATTTCTTCTCAAGTAAGTTTTGCACATTTAGGTTTTCATGAATTTGTCCATTTTACTTAAGTTTTTAAATGTATTGATAAATTGCTTGCAATATTTTATCTGTGTAATTGCTGTGGTATTTATGATTTCCTTTTCTATTTTTAAAATTTATATCTACTCTCTTTCATTCTTGATCACTTTGCTAAAGATCTGTCAGTTTTATTTTTTCTTCAGTGAACCAACATTTTGCTTTGTTGATCTTTTCTATTGACTATTGTGTTGTTTCATTAAATTTTGGCCTTATTTTTATTATTATTTTCTTTATTCTATTGTATTTAGACTTTTTGTTCTTATTTCAACTCTTCTTTTTTTTTATTAATGTAAGTATTATAAGGCTACTCACTTCCTCTATCATTTTATTTATTATTTTTAGAAAAGCAAGCAAGAACTTATTGACTGCAGCAAAAATATACTTAGGAGAGTGAAGCAAGGAAGGGCATAGAAGAAGCAACAGGAGAGCCTAGGCTGGGCTGCTTTGGCTCACTGACAAACCAGAGAAAAGTGGACCTTGGAGACAGGTTCAGGAGGTTAGCCTAAGACAAGCTGTGCTGTCCATTGTTCCCCTGGTTGCAAATCTCATGGGGTCCCTGGAGGGAGAGCACACTGGGACCTTCATTTTTAGGGGTTTTAAAGGATGGGCATTTAGGGGAGGTTGTAGGGGTAGATCAATAGACTATTCATCAGCTTTATGCTGATGTACCAAAATGAGATTTAGTCTCTTAATTTGTTTGTTCTGGGGTATGGTTGGCAAATTTCACTTCATTGGATTTCTGTTATCTGTCTTCCTGAGTAGGTTGATTTAAACTATTTATCCTCTGTTTGGGGAGGAGAAGTGCAAATCATTTACTATTAAGTGTCCTTGGTTTGGGGAAAATAGAATTTACTAGGTGGCTGAAACTGCTGTTTATCTATATGTTTCCCTATTCTACTTGTCCTAGAATTTTCCTAGCTTTTTACTATTCTACTAGAGGCCCGGTGCACAATTCGTGCACAGGTGGGGTCCCTCAGCTTGGCTGGCAATGGAGGCCGATCGGGGTTGGCCAGCCAGCAGTGGGGAGGGACCACAGGAGGTTGGCCGGCTGGGGAGGTTGGCTGTGGGAGAGCACTGAACACCAGGGGCAGCTCCTGCATTGGGTGTCTGTCCCTGGTGGTCAGTGTGCATCATAGCTACCGTCTGGTTGTAACAGTCGCTTAGGCTTTTATATATATTCACATACATACATACACACACAACCCCTAGCCACTCACCTGCCTGCCTGATTGCCCCTAACTGCTTCTGCCTGCCAGCCTGATCACCCCCTAACCACTGCCCTGCCGGCCTGATTGATGCTTAATTGCTTCCCTGACAGCTCGATTGCTCCAACTGCCCTCCCCTGCCGGCCTGATCACCCCCAACTGCCCTCCCCTGCCGGCCTGATCACCCCCAACTGCCCTCCCCTCCTGGCCTGATCGCCCACAACTGCCCTCCCCTTCCGCAACCTGCCTCCTCCACTGGGACCTGCCTCCTCCGTGTGAGGTGGCAGAGATGCTGGGACTGGCCACCTCCATGCTGCATGGAGCCATGGGACTCCCAAGCCTCACAGTGCGGAGCAGCTGCTGGGCTTTGCTTCTGCTGTGCATGCGGCCATCTTGTGGCAGCCATCTTGTGATGACATCACACGTGAGGGTGCAAGGACCACCTAGGCTTTTATTAGTATAGATCAGTGATGGCGAACCTATGACACGTGTGTCAGAGGTGACACGCGAACTCATTTTTTTGGTTGATTTTTCTTTGTTAAATGGCATTTAAATATATAAAATAAATATCAAAAATATGTCTTTGTTTTACTATGGTTGCAAATATCAAGAAATTTCTATATGTGACACGGCAGCAGAGTTAAGTTAGGGCTTTTCAAAATGCTGACACGCTGAGCTCAAAGGGTTCGCCATCACTGGTATAGATAGATATTATTCTTCTCAGAGATTTGCATCCCTAAAATCTTTTAGGGTTGATGAGGGAGGATCGTCTGTCTTCAGTAACTGCTTCCTACTGATAATAGTTGTAGTCCCTGCCTATGTTATGGTATGGAAGTCTTTTTCCCTGCCTGATCTAAGGGAGACATGGGAATAGGATTTGAGACTGGACTAAAGAGGCCATTGATTCTTCTAAAGTAGGGGTGAACTAGAATTCCCAAAGTGTCATCATTTTGCCATGTTGTCTCATGTTAGGTGGTGATGTAGATGGACCTCTATTGTATAAACAAGCAGGTAATAAGGAATATGCCTATGAAAACAGAAGAAAAAGCAAAGGTTAATGATCATAGCAAATTATAAAACCAGTTTCTGAGTCTGTAAGACTGTCAATCGAGAGGATATACAGTTTCTTTTGTTGGAATGAAAGCAAGCAGTGACAATTCATCAGCATCAGATGCTCAAGTAAATTCTTTTTAATCGACATTGTATCAGGAGTTCTTAATAATTCCCGAGTCATAGCATGGGAGAAAAAAAATGAAACATTAACAAATGGAGAGTTGAAGACAACTAGAAGAATTCAAGAATCAGTTCAGTTTATTGGTAAAAATAAAATTTTAGAGACAATCAACTGCACTAGAGTCCAATATCATATTTGGGCATTGTGATTTCCTCCTAAAATCACCCTCATTTTTATCAGGAACTGCATTATATCTGGTTTTAATTTAACCTGATTATTTCTATAGACACAATAAGGAGGATAGCAATTAATTACATAGGCTCTTTAAAATCTGCTTTGCTGGAATTTCATTCACAAAAAATCTTCAGATTGAGTTTTAGTCAGCCCCTTGGGGTACAGAAGCCAAGCCAACAGTTGCAATCCAGTTTTGCCTGTAATGCCTATAGGTTTGGATGGATTCCTCAAGTTCTTGAGTTTCTTTCTTTGCCATCTCCCGGGAAAACAACCTTCATTCCTTACCTGGAAAGATTGCCATGAACCATGTGAATAAGCAAGGTACTTTGCCATTTTTTTCCAAGGGGCATTTACTAGTATTGGCTTCAAAGTCAATCTCAATTTCTTCAGTCTTTCTGGTGACATTTAGAGTTCCAGCATGTCTCTCTTGATCATGACATTCTAGTCAAAGACTTAGTTAATAAAATCACAATTGGAACCTGGTTTTATGTGCCCTATTAGAAAGATAATAGGTTCTTATTGAATTCATGCTAACAAATAATATTCACTTATTAAGAGTTGCCAAATTCTGGAGGGATTAGGTAGGGAGAAAAATATAAATGACTCAATGTTGCTTATGAGGGTATGACTTACTAAATTGTTTTAGGGAAAAAACAAGCTTAACCAAAAAGTAAGTAACCAACATTCCTTAGATTGACATTAATGAACACATTTCATGACCTTTATTGGCTAATACCTCACTTTCAAGAAACAGTCTTCAACAAGTCAGAAGACATATCAACAGTTCTAAATCCACTCACAGCTAGCAATCAATGTTTCAGTATTTCATGTTATTTTAAAATAGCTAGACATTCAATTACTTTAATTAAAATTCACTAATTTCGAAAGTAATAGTTGAAATAAGTTAAAGTGATTTGCTTAGGTGGCTAAGGTTACTTTTTTAAAAACCTATTTTGATAAGATTTACCTTCCAGAGATTTGTATTTTTAAAAATGGCCAAGGTTTTATTGTGAAGTCTAGATATTTAGATTTCAAAGGTCCTGGGCCTTTGTTTTATAAAGTCTATTTACTATAAGCCTCTTGAGATAAATAGGGGAAGTTTGGGGAAGGGAAAAGGACTTGGTGGGCTTTGAATTGTTTCTGGAGCCATACCTCTTGCCCTATGAAGACTTAATTTGTAAAACAAGCAGTTTTTTAATACCTTAACAATTGGTTTGCCACCCAAATATTGGCAATGGGCTGACAAATTCATCTATCCAATTTTAGAATGTTTCTTTTCATTTGGGTACATTTTTCTAGTTTACAGATAGTACATAGCTTAGGGTTGCCTCTGAGAGCCATAAAGAATTAGATATATGGAACCTCTGTCCAATTCCCTTAGGAACAGCAAAACAGGTCCTAGCCTAGCCAGTGTTGCTCAGTGGTTGAGTGTCAATCTATGAACCAGGAGGTCACGATTCAATTCCTGGTCAGAGCACATGCCCGGGTTGCGGGCTTGATCCTCAGTGGGAAACGTGCAGATTAATGATTCTCTCTCATCATTGATGTTTCTACCTCCCTCTCTGAAATCAATAAAAATATATTTAAAGGAAAGCAGGTCCTATCTAGTATTGTCCCATACATTTCCTAGTTGGAAGGGAATAGGTTCTGATGTAAAGTCAGACATTGATTAAATATCTTTGCCATTTATATAGAAGCTTTACTCTGAAGGAGGAGACAACTTAAATTGGATGTGGTTAGGAACAGATAAAGTAGCCCCAGTATGTATAAGGGCCTTAGTGGCTTGCCTTTCTATGATAATTTTAACTTCTCCCAAACTGTTGAGAAGGGGAAACACCCTTGGAGCAACACTATACTTGCTTCTGGTTTCGTTTCTTTTTCTAAGTCCCATATTAGTTTTTTGCAGTTCTTTTTATGGTAATCTGGTTTTCTATAATAGGAGCAAATTTATCTAGTTTCCTAGCAGACCACATTTAGCAATTCTGTTGCCTTGCTCTTACAAACCAATAGGTAGTGGAGGAGATAGAAGTGGAAGGAAGAAGGGAGGGCAAGGGCAAGTCCAGACAAAGAAGCTCAGAGAACAGTGATATAGTAGAGGAGCTATAGAAAGTGGAGGAATGGGGTATAGGCATTTATTAGCTTCAAAACAGTTCAGTATCTGACTAAGTTTGGCCCAAAATTATTATTATTACATCCTTCCACAGTAATTCTTAGGTTAAAGATACTAGTATATGTTGGAAAATGTCAACGAAGTCATTGGGGTTATCAAAGTAACTCCTGATCTCTGCCTTAATTTGTTTTAATTCTATAAGTGAGAAGGGTTTATGGACAAGCTGTGGGCCACATTATCCTCCTGGCACCTCCACCAATGGTCTAACCCTGGCAGGGAAAGGTAGGAGTGGTTTTGGCCTTTTTGGTTCAGGTGACTGAGTTGTTTTTTTCTAGATATGGAGCAGGGCCAGATAGAAGAGAAAGTTTAGGTAATGAAATGGGGCTACAGCAGAGGGAATATTGTGGGCCATTAGTGTAGAGTTGTGAGATAGGGTCTTTGTTTGGCTGTAATACAGCCAGGGCAGTCAATTTACATTTCTGGAGGAGATCCTCCCATTCTCCTAATAGGAAAAATGTCTGGACATAAGAAGTTTCTGACCATTTGCCCTGTCGCTTGCAGAAAATATTTAATTGAAGGATTCTGTTGTGATTAATGCTCCCATTTGAGGTCATGAATCCCCATCAGGGAGTTTATATTGTGGCCAGACCTTTTTCAAGGTCTGGAGGTTGAATTGTGCTCAGTTAGCTAAAATACAGGCCAGAGAACTCTCATCCTGCAGAGAAGGTTGCTTTCCCATATGGAGGCTAGGAATTAGAGAGCCCTATGTCCCAGGGTCAATTCTGGTTCTGGGCTCCCAGCACTCGAGGGCTAGAGTCTGACTTCTCAGGGATCTAGTGGGGATGAGACCATGTAATCTCACCATAATTTCAGAAGATGGGACGTCAAACATTACCAGGCGATGGGTGTCTCTGCAGACCTAGTTGAGGTGGAATATGCCTAGGAATCTGAGAGCAGGTGAGGGCAAAGGAGCAGAAAAGAAAAATAGAGCTAGTGTGTTCAGAAGAGATAAGGGGGTTTTATAGACAGAGGAGGGCTTTGCTAAAAGGCTCCTAATGTAAATAAGGTAGTAGCCAGTAAATAGAAGGACTAATGGTTTGAGGTAAATTTAGGGTTCCTTTTACCTTTTAGTTATTTTGTATCTTAGATTTCTGCATGATATCTTATAGTCTGTGAGGAAGCATGGGACTTGGTTGGAAAGTTTGTAAGGAGGAAGTTCTGAAAAGGGGAGTTGGCTGATGGCAGCCCATCCCTATTTCTCAGAATTCCGACATAGGGAAGTTGGCTGAAGGCAGTTGCCCCTAATTGTTCCTTGACCTTTCCAAATAAGTCTGTGCATGTGCAGACCCTCGGGTGTTTATTGGAATCTTTATGCTTAATCTTTAGATGTTCTTGCTTAAAGGACACTACAGACACACATGTCCTCCCAAGATTACTTACCCTACTGATTATATCTAAAAGGTAAACTTTATCTCAAACTGCTGTTACAATAAAAGCTTAAAGAGGCAGGCAATTGAGGCTCTCTGGTTTCTTTAGCCAGGCAGTCCCTTAGCCCTCTCTTTCACAGCAAACCTGTGTCAGATTAATCATCTGTCCCTCAGGATCTGCTCATCAGCCCCGGCAATAGTCTGTGTATCTCCTATTCCTTTGATGATATCTATGCCATTTCTGCTGAACCCCTCTAGGATCAATTCTGACAGCTCTACTCTGAGAGCTTTTACATTGTCCTGATTGTGGGAATGCTGTGCCTGCCATAACCCATGATACTGTAGAAATTCTACCAAGGTGCTATAGAGATTTGACCCTGTTAAACCCTGAGAGATTTTATAGATGACTAGAGGCCCAGTGCATGGAATTTGGGCATGGGTAGGGTCACTGCACCCAGTGCCAGGGAGGGACCACAGGAGGGCTCCAGGGCGTGTCTGACCCCATCTCCGCCAGTCCCAAGGCTGACTCTTAAGTTTATAACTTGTGTAACTTAATGGATGTAGTGGCATTTACTCAGACATGAACATTGGAAAGATACTAGGTTGTGGGGTAGGCGCTTATAAGTCCTGCTTTAGACCTGTTGAGTTTGCACCTCTGAGATATCTAAAAGGAAACCCCAAGCAAGCAAAACAGGCTTTTGGTGCCCAGAGGAGATATATAAATAAGTGAGATATCTTCATAAAGGTGGTAAGTGGAGCCTGGGCATAGGGGAGATCCCTCAGAAATAGCACTTTAAGAATAAGAAAGAAACATAAGCTAAAAGGGAGAGTGCCTGTCACCTAACAGTACTTCTTATTCTCCCCTTAAGAACTTCAAAAAGCAGAGAGAAGTGAATATTAACAGGAGGTGTGGGTGGAGGGGCAATCTGTGGTCTTGGCTGCAGGTATAAAACGCGTGCACACTTTACATATCAGTAGTACCTAATATATCTTTGTTTGGTAACTACAGAAAACAGAACTCTCAGGTTATTTAACCTCGAGTGAAATTAAACTCTAGGAAGGTATTTCCCTTCTGGCTATGTACATCCTCTGATACAGTCCTGAACTCTTTTATCTAGGGGTATGAATACCATATTTCAAGAATCGTGAAAGTACAATTCCTTTTTAGAAAGCCAGGACATTTTTAGAGAGACCAGGAAATTGTCAAAAGTTGCACATGAAATTAGTAGAACGCTGACAAAGCCTGGCTCTCATGATTCCTAACCAGTGTTCAACCCACCAGCAAACATCTAATGTCAAACAAAAGTGATATTTATCGACTGCCTACTAAGGTAGCAGGTAGTGTCTCTCCTACTATACCATATGTGTGTCATACTTAGCAGGAGTTTTAGGACCCAGTAATGCAGTCTAACACATGAACACACAGCTCTGCACTCACTGAGACAACTCATTCATTCTTAGCGAGAAGGAGGCAAAACAGAAATAAATCAAGATTAATTGGATGATCCAGCTTGAGGGTGTTGCAGATGTAAGTGGGGAGAAGGAAGAAGAAGAAATGGTAAGGTGAGAGAGAATATAGAACAGGAAAGACATTAAAACAGGGGTCCTCAAACTTTTTAAACAGGGGGGCCAGTTCACTGTCCCTCAGACCGTTGGAGGGCCGGACTATAGTTTAAAAAAAAAACTATGGGCAAATTCCTATGCATACTGCACATATCTTATTTTGAAGTAAAAAAAACAAAACGGGAACAAATACAGTATTTGTATTTGCATGTGGCCCGCGGGCCGTAGTTTGAGGACCCCTGCATTAAAATAACCGGTTGCTGTTACTCTTCTCTCTCCCCATCAGCTTAGTTGTCTTTTAAGAAGTAGACATGTCTTTTAAGAAGAAGCCAGGCTGCAAGTGGGCATGGAGGTAGTTGTGCCATTGACCCACCTTTGGAAAGCTGTATTCTGGGAACAGCAAATGCATTTTTAAGGTGTAGTTTGCTGAGATGGGATGTGATCGTTCCCCTCCGTAGAACGCATAGTGCCAGCTTGCCAGAGAAGCTCTAAAAACTTGCAACCACTTCCTGCCCCCCTCCCTCCCACCCCCCCCCCCCCATCACAAGGATGCATTTTCCACAGAACTTAAAGAGCTGGGCTATTGCAGGGACATGCAAAAGCCCAAATATGCTTGAAACGTATCTTCCTAGGTGAACACTGCAGGGTTTCCCCTCTCATTCATTGTAGGAAATCTCATTTTAAGTTTTGCACAGAAGGAGAAGTTCTAATGGCCAGGGGAGTCAATATGTTTCCATAATGAAGATGTGGAAATACAGAAGCCTGACCTGGGTGTGAGAGCTGGTTCTGCAGTTGACCAGATTTCCCAGTCCCCACCCTGTCAATCTACCTCATGACCCCTGGTTGACAGAGCTCAGCCTTCTTACTGGGTCCAAATGTTACCATGTTTTTAAACAATTAAAATAAACATATTTTAAAATAGGAGAAAGAGAAGCCCAGCTGAACGTCCCCCTAGCAGCCCACTGCTGTCATCAAAGCTGACAGGGGGTATAGCTTGACCTGCTGGTGAGGAGAGTGGGGTGTTTGGATTTCTTTCTGTTTCTATTATGTCCCTGGTCATTAAAATGGGGCATCTCCACAGAGTTAAAGGTTATTTTACACAGGAAGCACATTCAGTATTAGTACAACAAATGTTTTCCTTTCTCTAGCCATGGAAGAACCCCACTCACAGGGAGTCATGATAAATCAGAGCATCAGCCCTTTCCGCTCGGATACCAATAAGTCTTGCACTTCAAAATTGCTGACCTAAAAAGGATACTTGAGGAGCATGTTTTTTCTTCTTCTTTTAAAGAAAGCAACACCAGAAGCAGTCTGACCTCCTTGTGCACTTAGATGCATACAAAAAAATAAAAATAAAGTGAGTCACTCTGTGTTTCTAACTTTAGTTTATAGAAGCGAAGCACTGAATCATAAAACTTGTCAGGGAAGACCTAGACATAGTTTATCCAGATAATATTTATTTAAAAGTAACTAAAATTCTATTTTGGTGATAGAATTATGGGATTATGGGATTGGAGCTACAATTGTCTACTCGCTAGTCATTCCGCAGATCAGGGTGTGATTTGCCAACAGAAATAAGGTCGTACCGTTTCAAACAGTCTACCCTCATTATGATTAGCCACACGCAGGTCAAAGGTTCTCCACTCTCAGCACTGAAAGGGAACTATGAAATTAACATTGGGAAAAGCATTGCAGACTCAGTC
The DNA here is from genome assembly GCF_014108235.1 of Myotis myotis. Classification (NCBI taxonomy): domain Eukaryota; kingdom Metazoa; phylum Chordata; class Mammalia; order Chiroptera; family Vespertilionidae; genus Myotis; species Myotis myotis. Next base: position 114,447,292 of record NW_023416335.1, read on the forward strand.
CAAATACTAATATTAAATGTGCAGTGGATGAAATGAAGGATTTTTAAAAATCATCTATACAGTCAATTGGAAACTAAATAAAAACCTATGTAACCCAGCTGGCATAGCTCAGTGGTTGAGCATCGACTCATGAGTCAGGAGGTCACTGATTTCCAGTCAGGGCACATGCCTGAGTTTCAGGCTCCATCCCCAGTATGGGGCATGCAGGAGGCAGCCAATCAATGATTCTGTCTCATCATTGATGTTTCTATCTTTCTCCTTCTCCCTCCCTCTCTGAAATCAATAAAAAATAATACTAAAAAAACCCCAAACTTATATGTAAAACATACTGAATAGATACAATACGAATTCAAGTCTTTCTGCAAACCAAAACAATTCTTTTAGGAGTCTGATATAACAGAATTAATCTAATAAAAAAATTACTCATATTTTTGAGTCCTCCCTTATAAAAGTAGTCCCCTACCCTATCTTCAATACTTTTAAAACTACCTTTATTATCTCTATTCCTACCTGTGAACTACCTTTCCTGCTGTTCTGATTGGTATGTAATTATACAATGTCAATCAATATCAGAAGCAATTATTTTTAACAATACTATGAAATGATTTTTAAAACAATACCAATTGAGCTATCTTATTTCATCATTGCCATACTGCCTCCCATTAAAGTAAATTAAGCAAAAAAGTAATTTGCTGACTCAGTTTGTTCCAACGCCATGATTTGGGGAGCACCTGGTGTTTGGAATATCTGCATACTGCTCCCCTAACCCTGAGAAGTTTTGTTGTCGTTCGTTTGTTTTTTGTAAGATTTCCTGAAGTTGTGGATATCATTTATTACACATTGCAATTAACTTCAGTCCCATGTGGAGTGTTAAAGGGTGACTAGTTCAACAAAACCCTCTTCAGCATGAGCATTCTGGCATATCTATATTTAGCAGGAGCACTCTTCACTTCATGCCCTTCCTCCTTCTTTCACCCCTCACAGCATGAGCTGTTGGAAGCTTTCATAAAAAATAGCATACATATTTTGAAGCTGTTTGGAGGGGCACGTGCATGATAAAGAACTATTATTTGTGTTTGAATGGTATTCTTGAAGGACTTGATGGGGCCCGTGCTATAGCTGCTGGTTGGAAATAACCAGCTATTACCCCATCCAGAGTTGCTTTGGCTGATAACAATGGCCCCATAACAAAAAGAACCATCATTATACAAACCCATCTCTTACAGGGCCCCACAAATTGAACTGAGACTATATATTTCCATCTTATTCTGATCTATCAATCCATAACGGAATTAAGAGGACCCAGATCTATAGGTACTCACTGGACAAGGGTTTTCATTCCCTAAAAGCCCATTTCTTCCCTATTTTATCAAAGGTAGCATGAAAATCAGAGGTGGATGGAATTAGGAAGCATTTGCATTGACGGATGTAGCAGCCCACACAATTCATTCCTACTCGGTGCTGCACTGAGAACTTACTGCCCATTCACCAAATAAAGCAAAGCCCAAGGAAAGTATTGTCTCAATAATTTTAAATAAGACTGAAAGGCATGCTCAAAAAATGCCATTGTCTTGATTCATATGCTGCCTTAAAACAAATCTCAGCATTTCACTCTTCTAAATACACTGTGTGTCTTTTTAGCATCAATAAGTAAGTTTTCCAGTTCTGAATGGGAAGGGTAGGCAGCCTTTATCTTGGTGGAGGTGGGACCTCCTTGAATCACCATCAGAATCCTGGAGTGAAAGTACTTGTTATTTGTCTTCAGCAAATCAAACAAACAACAACCCCTTGATCTTTAGGAAGCTCTTTCTTGTTAAGTAACATTCTGTCTGACTTTTATGTTTCAGCATTCATTGTATATTTAATTATTTTTGAAAGTTTTGTTTTAAACGATTGCACTTTTTCATAACTTAAGATAAACATGAGCATGCTTTGTTAATGATTAAAAATAAATTTCACAGAAAACTGTAAAATGTGGCAAAGATAATACCACATGGGGTCGGTATGTTCCCAAACACAATTCTCAGGGGGCCCGTCTAAACACATAGCTTCATTCGAATTCTTGTTCTGAAAAGTTTCAGGAAGCCCCTGACTCTAACCCACCCTTTCCTGAAACTGGGGAAAGCATGGGAAAAAAATTACCCCTGAAGTAAAAAAAAGAAGAATCTCAACACATCAGAGAGGCATGTTCTGTCTTTTTTTAGACTGCGTTCCAAAAAAAATGAATGCTACTGCTTTTAAATAGAATGCACTGGGATAGCAATTATAAAAACAAATATATTCACATCTCCCAACAGATATGTTATCAAATGACTGCTTTTAATTCAACTTGAGAATGATTAGATCTTATCACATGAAAAACATAATCTCACTTGAACCTATTCTACTTTAGTTGTAATATTTTATAAATAGAGGTAGGAACAGGTTTTTCTGGGTGACTCAATTTTCAGGCTATTACTCGAAATCTTGGAATGTTCATTCTTCCATTTTATTCTTTCTATTTCAATACTTTTCCTCTTGGGTAGAGTCATAGATTTGGGACTAGGATGTCGGAAGTATTGCAGTTCTTAAAGAAGACGGTAGGTGGAGTTGAAAAGCCATGCCTCTCAGCCAACCCTCATTTCTGGAAGCTCCAAGTGGGAAGTGTGAGAAGTCTGATGTAATGGGATAGGTAGGGGAGAGAATGCTGCCTGGGGAGACAGGCTGGAACCAGAGAACACGAGTGTCTATTCCTCCCCAGACACCCAAGTTTATGACTAGGACCCAGCTTCCTTACTTTAAAATGGCAAATTATTCTGTTCCAATTTAGGAATTCTAGCCCAATTAAAGAAATTAAATATTTGGACCCAATTGACACTTTGCAGGAGGGTTTTACATACTCAGTGCCAATGATGTTAGAGCCTCTAATTTGCCAGGGTTATTTGCTAAAACTAAATAATAATACACACTTTTGAATTCAAGAAAGTATAAAAAGCGTGGGTTGTTTTTTGTTTTTTCTTAAGTTTAGAATCACAAAAGTCCTTCTATAGATCTCTCCTAGCCCCTGTCTGACTTTTATGTTATGAATAACTTCTATATCATTCCTGGAAGAAAGTATTTTCTTGGGAATAGTGAAATAGAAAGGTTTTCTAGGGTTTCGCTAAGAGAACAGTTAGAAACTGGGTCACCCAATGATGTATAACGGAGCTGTAACTGTGGTGCTTAGCTTGGAGTGGAATGTGATAGGCCATCACAAAGGAATGCTATCTGGATTCGCTGGAATGAAGTGGAGTTTATTCGTTATTCTTTCCCAGGACCAAAAAATTGACAATTGGTTGGCCTAAGTAAAATTGCTGTATTTGGACAGGGTTGTGGGAATAAGAAAAAAGACTTTAGAAAGCTACAAGCTTAAGCACATTTTTGTTCTGGCATCAGGCCACTGCAGTCTGTGAAAACTAGAGCTGAAAGCAAATTAATTTAGGGTTAAATCTTCATAAAAACTGAAATCATATAATCTTGGAATTAGAGATCATGTGTTCTGACCTCCCTCCAAAAGCAAAAATCCCCAGAAGAACATCTTTGAAAGATGACCTTGCAGACATTTTCTGGAACACTTTGAGGAAAGCTCTCACAGCTTCTCAGAACACCCCATTCCTTTCCTGAAACCTGATTTTAGCATTTCCTAAACTATGGTGGGGAACCTGAGATACACAAACATATTCTTGGAGGTCTAAGACTTCTATACAAGGTCATTAAATTTTTATCTTCTCATTGGGATGAAAATCTAAAAGTAACTAATGTTAAGTTGACCACTTCTTGAAAATTAGTAGACTTTTTCTTTGAGTAATTTTAGGTTTACAGAGAAATTGAGAGAAAAGTACAGAGTACCCTTATATCTCTTGAGCCTTCCACCTCCCATTTTCCCTATTATTAACATCCTACATTAGTGTAGTGATTTTGCTGCAGTTGGTGGGCCAATATCAATATAATATTATTAATTAAAGTCCATACTTAATGTTAACGTTCACTGTTCATGTTGTACAGTCTCTGAGTTTTGACAGATGTAGTGACCACTTTTTATGTGAGGACCACCAGAAGATACTTTTTGGTGCTTGCTTTTGTTTATGTTGAGAGTAGGCCTACTCTAATTGTCTGGGATAATAGAAAGAAAAGAGCAGAGTTGGACTAAATAGGCAAGAAGATTTTAGGGAATGTCAACTTAGTGAAGGAAAGTGATAGCAGATACTGTACATGGAAAACCCCAAAGACTCCATCAAAAAACTACTAGACTTAATAAATGAATTTGGCAATGTAGCAGGATACAAAATTAACACCCAGAAATCTATGGCTTTTTTTATACACCAATAATGAACTCACAGAAAGAGAAACTAAAAAAACAATCCCATTTACCACTGCACTAAAAAAATTAAGATACCTAGGAATAAACTTAACTAAGGAGGTAAAAGACCTGTATTTGAAAAACTACAGGACACTGAAAAAAGAGATAGAAGAAGACATAAACAGATGGAAGAACATACCATGTTCATGGATTGGTAGAATCAACATCATTAAAATGTCCATACTACCCAAAGCAATCTACAGATTCAATGCACTTTCCATTAAAATACCAAAGGCATATTTCACAGGTCTAGAACGAACTCTCCAAAAATTCATCTGGAATAAAAAAAGACCCCGAATAGCTGCAGCAATCCTGAGAAAAAAGAACAAAGTTGGAGGGATCACAGTACCAGATATCAAGCTGTATTACAAAGCTACGGTTCTCAAAACTGCCTGGTACTGGCACAAGAACAGACATATAGATCAATGGAACAGAACAAGAACCCAGAAATCGACCCAAGCCATTATGCTCAATTAATATTTGACAAAGGAGGCAAGAGCATACAATGGAGTCAAGACAGTCTCTTCAATAAATGGTGCTGGGAAATTTGGTCAGATACATGCACAAAAATGAAACTAGAACACCAGCTTACACCATACACAAAAACAAACTCAAAATGGATAAAGGACTTAAATGTAAGACAGGAAACCATAAAAATCTTAGAAGACTCCATAGGCAGCAAAATATCAGACATATGTTGTAGCAATATCCTTATCAATACAACTCCTAGGGCAATGGAAACTAAGGAGAAAATAAATGGGACTACATCAAAATAAAAAGCTTCTGCACAGCAAAAGAAACCATCAACAACAAAAAAACAAGAAAGCCCACTGGATGGGAGAACATATTTGCCAATGCTATTTTAGATAAGGGTTTAATCTCCAACATTTACAGGGGACTCATACGACTTCACAAAAGGAAAATAAACAATCCAATCAAAAAATTGGCAATGGACCTAAATAGACACTTTTCGAAAGAGGACATACAGAAGGCCAAGAGACATATGAAAACATGCTCAAAGTCACTAATCATCCAAGGGATGCAGATCAAAACGACAATGAGGTACCATCTCACACCTGTCAAGTGCTGGCGAGGATGCGGAGAAAAAGGAACACTCATACCCTACTGGTGGGAATGCAGACTGGTGCAGCCACTGTGGAGAACAGTATGGAGTTTCCTCAAAAAGTTAAAAATGGAACTCCCATTTGACCCAGTAATCCCACTTCTAGGAATATATCCCAAGAAAGTAGAAACACCAATCAGAAAGGATATATGCACCTCTATGTTCATAGCGGCACAATTTACAATAGCTAAGATTTGGAAACAGCCTAAGTGCCCATCAGCAGATGAGTGGATTAAAAAACTGTGGTACATCTACACAATGTATGCTGCAGTAAAAAAGGATTCTTACCATTTGCATGGATGGAACTGGAAAACATTATGCTAAGCGAAATAATCCAGTTGGAGAAAGATAAATATTACATGATCTCACTCATATATGGGATATAATGATCAACATAAACTGATGAACAAAAATAGATCCAGAGATAAGGCAGCACACTGAACAGACCATCCAACCTCAGAGAGAAGGCGGGTGGTGAGGGGGGAGGGTGGTTAGAGAGCAACCAAAGGACTTGTATGCATGCATATTAGCATAGCATAACCAATGGACACAGACACTGGGGCAGTGGGGGCTTGCTGGGGGGGTGTGGTGGCGGGGGATGTCAATGGGGGAAAAAAGGAGACATATGTAATACTTTAAACAGTAAAGAAAGATTCGCTAACAATAAATAAATAAATAAATAAATAAATAAATAAATAAATAAATAAAGTGACATCATAGCCTGTCTCATAAATGAAGGTTTCTCTGTGGTTCAGAAAAATAAAATAGTTTGGTTTGGGTTATCACAGTTTATGCAGTGGTCTATGCCTGCCGAAGACAAATGCCATCATACCTTACTATGCTCTGACTGATGGTTTTATTTTAGGGAAACAACATCATACCTCATTAAAATATGGTTATCTAAATATTGTTGACTTTGTAGCTTTGCTTGCATTTAATTTATACATTTGTAAATGTAGTTTGTATAATGGTAAGCATAAGGACTTTATAATAGTTGTAAACCCATAATTAGGAAATGTTATAGAAAAATATTTGTAAACCCCTGGAGAGTTGCAGAAATATTTTTTCTCTATCAGGGGGTCTGTATATGACTCAGGTTTAAGAAACTCAGTTCTAGCCCTGGCCAGTGTGGCTCAGTTGGTTGAATGTTGTCCCCTGAACTTAGTGGTCTTGGGTTCGATTCCCAGTCAGGGCACATGCCTGGGTTGTGGGCTCGATCCCCAGTAGAGGACATGCAGGAGGCAGCCGATCAATGTTTCTCTCCCATCTATGTATGTCTCTCTCCTTCTCTCTTCCCCTCTCTCTAAAATCATTAAAAACTTAAAAAAAAAGAAAGAAAAGAAATGTTCTAAGCATTAGGTAGTTTTTTCCTACATGTAGTGCCGAAGTGCCTCCCTATGATTTGCACACTTATACTAGCTCTGCCCTGTGAAATCTAATTTTCTTTCTACACAATAGCCCTCTACATTTTTACATATAACATTTGCTCAGTTGGAAGCTTTCTCTTTTATATTTTAAGAGAATGAAACAGGTTGACTCTATGTATGATTCCCGGAGGGCAAGTTATAACTCTACACACCCCCATCCACTGTTGTGACACATGAGGGGATTAAAAGGGGAGGTATGATTTGCCCACTTTCTCCAAATAAAAACAAGGTCAGCATGGCCTGATTTGTTCTTAGTGAATTCCTGATGACTCTATGGTTTCTTCTTGGATTTCTTTTCTGAATGCTCAAGGTCATGTCCAGGTGGATTAGCTGAAGGGTTATTGTTTCTGTAATATAGTCTTCTCCTATTTAAAAACCAGAACATTGTTTTCCTATAATCAATGTTCTGGAAAGTCTATCATTCTGTATGATTTCTCAGTGAGGCAAAACCTCACTGGCAAAACCTCAAGTTGTTTTTCCCAGCTCTGTAGTCACAATCACCTAAGCCTCCTATGAAGCATGAGCAGCGCCTGCTGGGAAGCACTACCTGAGAGCTGGGAAGTTACCGCCTGGAGGCTTTACAACTCCAGGTGCGCGCGCTGCGCAGCACGTACACTAACATTGGAACGACACAGAGATCAGCATGGCCCCTGCGCAAGGATGACACGCAAATTCAGGAAGCGTTCCGCACTAAAAAAAATTAAGTAAGTAAATAAATAAAACTTGAGTTGAAGTTGCCACTTTGGTGGTTGGGGTCAAGGTTGGCAGAACCTGAAGGCCCCGAGGAGTTGGGAGAAGTGTTAGCCAGTTGCTAAGACAGAAAATAAGGACTCTTTGTGAAACAAGCCCATCCTTCTAGCACAAGAGATTACAGCAGCGGTTCTCAACCTGTGGGTCGTGACCCCTTTGGCGGTCAAACGACCCTTTCACAGGGGTCGCCTAAGACCATCCTGCATATCAGATATTTACATTACGATTCATAACAGTAGCAACATTACAGTGATGAAGTAGCAACGAAAATAATTTTATGGTTGGGGTCACAACATGAGGAACTGTATTTAAAGGGCCAGAAGGTTGAGAACTACTGGATTACAGTGTCTTACGCCAAAAAGTGAGTCAACAGAAAAACTAAAGACAAGGCAGAAGCAAGTGACAAGAGTTGAGAGAAGGTTGGGATGAGGCTTGAGGAAAAGTTTCTTCAAATAAGAAGCTAAGGAATGAGCACAGGGAAAGAGAGCTTGTCCAGAAGCACCATTTATATGGGTGCCCAGTGTGTGTGTGTGTGTGTGTGTGTGTGTGTGTGTGTGTGTGTGACAGGATGGAACTGGAGGAAAAACAACCTTGCAAGCACAACCTAACCTGAAAAGGGTAGGAAAAGAGTAAATTAAACATTCTTACCTGTTACCTTTCAGTAATGTGATTTTGACTCATGTTTATAATTAACTGTGAGGCCTTAAAGAGAAACTACAACGAGGAAGTAACGCCCGTGGGAGTCAGTGCTGATGAGTAAGGCTGTATACTAGGAAAGCCATATCTCCCAATACCAACATTTGCTTCTGCAGGCATGATGCTTAGATATACTTCCAGATGCATAGAGACATTCTGCATACGACAAAGGAGCATAGATCTTGATGACACATAGCCTGGGTAGGAGTCCTTGCTCCAACATTTACCAGCCATGTGACCTTGGGAAATTGACTTACATTTTCTATTGCACAGTTTCTTCCTCAATAAAGTAGAATGATAACAGAATACCTAGTTCATAGGGTTGTTCTAAGAATTAAATGAGTTAATATATACATAAATAGTTAGAGTGGCCTATGCAGCATATTGTATTGTGTAAGAATTATTATTCTTACTTGGCCTCCCCTAACTTCAAAGGAAGCTGGGAAAGTGAATGTATGGCTGAGGAGACAGTAATGACTGCAAGTGATTCAAACCAATTATGACTCTCCCCTGAGGTTGTCTCAGGACTGATTTTCCTGAGAACAGGGACTCTTCACCTGGTATCTTTATAAAATCAGATTTGTGTTAGCAAAGAAGACAGGAGGGTGGTCGTGACTGTTGGGGAGACTGCAGACTGCCTGTCACACACCCTGATTTACAGGTCAAGTGCAGAGATGCATGAGGCCTCCCCAACCTGACACATCTACTTGGTAACTGATCGTAGCCAAAACTAGGTCTCTTCAATACTCCTTTTTTGCACAAAAATGATTTGGTAGTTTTGTGCTTCCTCACTACAGTGGCCCTGGTTTTGAGATACAAAATCTATAGACCTTAGAAGTTCTGAAAAACAAAGTATAGCTATCACAGGAACACATGTCAGCAATTCAAGTGTCGCTCTAAGTAACAGCAGGCTCAGAGCCCGTGCTGCATAGACCACCTGGTCATGATCCTCAAGGTTGTCTTCACCTGAAGTGCTTTGCTTGCTCATTTGAACGGAGAACTTCCAGTGTCTTTAAGAACACGTTTCCATTCCCTGGAATCCAGCTCCTACTTTTAGGGTTTGGACAGAAATGAGTTAGCTCTTTGTTGCCAACCCACTTATTCCATCTTGAAGTAATGTAGAGATCCAGTATCCAAGGGATAGTTAAATTATGGTTCCATTATGAAATATTATGAGGAAATTAATTTCACAGGTATAAATACTGTGTAGCAACAAGGAAGTGTTGGTGTTGTAATTAGTGTTAGGTGAACAAAGCAGGATGGGAGACACTCCGGGTCCACCCATGTCACTCAAGTACCTCAGTTGTTCCAGCCAAATTCCAGCTGCATCTTTGAAGTTGGGGCTCTTTCCTGACTGCCCCCTCACGGTGGACACACTCACAGCTGAGGAATTAGCCTCCCCCCGCCCCCAGCAGTTCTCCAAACAATGGCCGTGGGTCCACTACAGTAGGATCATTTTGAGGTGTGTGTTTTGTACCATGGGGATTAAGCTTCTATCATTTAGTAAACATGTTCTTTATTGGCTGCTTTCCTTTCCTGGTATTGCTTCCTCATGACCTAAGCATTGCTGCACTTCCCTAATCATGACCCTTGGGTGAATCCTGTCTCAGGGTCTGCTTCTGGGAAAATCCAACCTAACGCATGCAGGACAGGGAAGTGTAGAAACAGCCCTGTTTGCCCCTATAAACGATGTGTCTACACATAGGCCAGGATGAAAAGGAGATACACAGCAATGGTAAGAGTTGAATGAGAATGGAGAGAGACTATGTTAGACTTTCCTCCACTATTTTCTAAACTTTCTGTAAAGTTGTTATATAAGTTTTTAATATTTTGTTTTATATTTTAAACAACAATCGAAACATCTGTATGCCCAAGTACACATGCCCAAAAGGCTGGAAATGAAAGTGAGAATAGCTGTTGAAGAAATGGTTGACCTCAGAATAGTCTGTTATAAGGAAAACAGAGATGAGAGCACAGGGAGTGGTGAGGTTTCTGAAGCCAATCAGAGGCGGGAGGTCATCACCTTGTAGTAACCAGACCTCAATCTGGTCTATAATTAAAATCTACATAAATTCAAAGTTTACATTATTTAGTGCCCCAAAGTATAGAGATGTCTATTTTTCAAAGATCAAACTGTTTAAATTCAAAAATTGTGTTCTATTTTTTTTTAATACCAAATAACTAAGCATTTTTTAGGAAAATTTCTTCATAGATAATTGAAATAATTTCTGTTTTAAGATTGTGATCTACAGTTTATATGATCAGAGCTTACTTTATTTTACTGAGCTATTTTCCATGTAAAAACCATTTTTTTCACCTGAAGAGGTGAGTTTAGTTATGTTATCTTGCTTCTAAGAACATTATAGCAAACTGTAGAAACTAGCATATTACTTTATTTTTCCATCATTTGCACCCCAAACCAAGAACTAAGCAGATTATAGGTGTAAAGTCGAATTTTTTGGATGTGTGGTCTCTGAGATAATATTGTACCCAACAATATCACTTTTTGAAGTGGGGAGGAGTGGATAGCACTGCATCTAAGAGGTAAGTGATTTTATTTGAAAGGCTAATTAACTCAACTTACAGGTTTTTCTTCTCCTATAGCCAAAGAGAGGATGGGGTAACTTTGTACAAGCAAAATGAGAAAAGAAAATGTGCCTTTATCTCCTATTATCTTTCCCTCATAGGGAGATTGATAGAAACTATATAGTCTTGTGGTGAACAGGGATCAGGCCTAAACCGGCAGTTGGACATCCCCCGAGGGGTCCCAGATTGGAGAGCGTGCAGGCCAGGCTGAGGGACACTCCCCCCACCCGAGCATGAATTTTGTGCACTGGGCCACTACTGTATATATATATTGATTTCAGAGAGAGAGGGAGGGAGAGGGATATAGAAACATTGATGATGAGAGAGAATCATTGATTGGCTGCCTTCTCCATGCCCACACTGGGGATCGAGCCTGCAACCTGGGCATGTGCCCTGACCAGGAATCGAACCATGACCTCCTGGTTCATAGGTTGATGCTCAACACTGAGCCACAATGGCTGGGTGCCACTCTTTTTATAAAGTTCAAAAATAACTAAAACTAAACAATAAAGTGTTTAGCCATACAACAGGGAAAACAACCAGGAAATGCAAAATCTGGATAGTGATTGTATGTGGAGAGACCAAGAGAATGGGATGGGAGGATATTTTTTCCATTGATTTTGGAGAGAATGGAAGGGAGGGCAAGAGACAGTGTGAGAAACATTGATGTAAAAGAGACATTGATTGGTTGCCTCTTACAATCACCCCAACCAACTGGGGCAGGGATCAAGCCTGCAACCGAGATATGTACCCTTGACCAGAATCAAAACCGGCACCCTTCAGTTTGAGGGCTGACACTCCAACCATTGAACCAAACCAGCCAGAACTGAATGTAAGTTGTTGTTAATGCTCTAGTTTGGGAGTTGAGCAGTAAGTTCATTGGCAAAGTTGTTTGTTGTGCCTGAAGCAATGACAGTGTGCCCTGAACCCTTTCCCTATGTGGCCCTGTCATTTCTCCTGGCTTAGACTCAAACCTAAATGTAGCTACCAAACACGATATCCCCAGACTTATCAGGGATCTTTAGCAGGACTTGCTTTGCTGAAAGACCCCTGCACCTCCTCAGGAGCTCATCGGCATTGGGACCCCAGTTCTCCTCGAGCATCACTGACCCCATAACACTCATCTTGGCTGGAAAAACTCTTCTCTTGAATCCTTTCTTCCCTGATTTCTATATGGTATAAGGGAGCCATCTGAGAAATATGAAGAGCAGGGCTAGTTCATTTTCAAAGGAACTTATGTATGTAAAAAGAAAGATAAATCAATATACTTTACAAAAATATTTATAAAGAAACAGATTAATTATATTACAGTCTGGGAAAGTTCAGAAATGTCATACAAGACAATGGGGTGGAGTTCATCTGATTGACTGCAAATTGCCATCCAAAGAAGGGGGGGGGCGAAGAGAGGGGGTCCACCTCAGCAGTGGAGCCAGAGGAGCCCCGGGTCAGGAGGTGGTTTAGGTGAATGTCCACAGGTTGCAAGGGACTGTGACGTACGTGGATTGGGGGTGGAGGGTGGAGGCAGAAAATACTCTGGACCAGGACAAGGCTGCCCAAGGAGCATGTGGGTGGGTGAAGATACAGGAAGTGGTGCACAGCTGGGGAAAGATTCGAGCAGGACAGTGTTGAGTCTGACTTGTTAGATGATTCTGAGGGAGCTGTGTGGTAGACCAACTGGCCCAGAAGGAACAAATGGTTCAAGGCCACTCTTCAGGGGAGGAGTGAGTGGTGGGGTGGGAGGGTGGCAGGTGGCGGGGGTGAGTATGAAGAGCAATGCTGCACTTGCAAAGCCATCAGGCCTGGTCAAGGGACTTGGATGGGATTCTGGCGAAGGGGAAGATTGAGATAGGCTGTAGAGAAGGAAGCTGCTGTCCTTGGCAGCTGACAGTGAGTGATGAAAGCCAGAGAGGCAGCAAGATTATCGAGGCTTTAGACATGCAGTCTCAACAGGACACTGGCCCAGCCCACAAGGACAGAGAAGTTGGGCAACAGGGAAGGCTGGGTGAGGAAGGGTGGGGAGTTTGAAGTCTCAGGGCTATTTATATTCAGCTGGGGATGTCCTGGAGCCCTTGGTACGTGACTTACAGAAGAGGAAAGGCCGGGGTGTGTGCTGGGGTAGGAAGATGGTGGGAGGCAGTAATGGGTGTGTGGGCGAATGGAGGAATGAAGAGCTGGGCTCTTTTCTGAGGAGAAAGACGAGTGCCCCACTTAGATGGTAAGGGGTTTGTCGGCCCCCTGTCACTTCATCTCAGGACACAACTATATCATTTCACTTCTGTTCTATGTGTAATGTGAAGTTTATCATTCTCTTTAAAGCACTGACAAAGTAACACAATTTACTCACAAGAAAAAACCATGGGATTTGGAGACTTAAAAGCTTGTATTGAAATCCTAAATCTATAAGGAAGATGTGATACACACACACACACACACACACACACACACACACACACAATGGAATGATATTGAGCCTTAAAAAGGAAGGAAATGCTAAGTGAAATAAGCCAGTCACAAAAAGACAACTATTGTATGATTCCATTTATATGAGATCCCTAGATAAGTCAAATTCATAGAGACAGAAAGCAGAATGGTGGTTGCCAGAGGCTGGGAGAGGGGAATGGGGAATTGTTGTTCAATGGGTGTAGAGTTTCAGTTTTGTAAGATGAAAAAATCTAGATATCTGTTGCATCATATGTGAATATAGTTAACAGTCCTGAATTGTACCCTGAAAAATGGTTATGATGATAAACATTATGTTGTGTGTTTTACCACTGCCATTACCCCCCAAAAATCTTAGATCTGGTGTTAGTGGCTGTGTGACCTTCACCTTGTACAAACCAACTAATGTCTTGGAGTCTCAGTTTCTTCATCTGTAAGATGGGAATAGAACAGCCACCTCATAGAGATGTTCTGAGAATTAAATGAAGGCGTGACCAAATGATGCTCCTTACATACAACCTTGCATAAAAAAGTGTTCACATTTTTATTAAATACACTAAATTTAGTTCTTCCATCATCAAAATCTGAACAGTTTTCTTTTAAGGACCTAGACCAGTGGTTCTCAACCTTCTGGCCCTTTAAATACAGTTTCTCATGTTGTGACCCAACCATAAAATTATTTTCGTTGCTACTTCATAACTGTAATGTTGCTACTGTTATGAATCATAATGTAAATATCTGATATGCAGGATGGTCTTAGGCGACCCCTGTGAAAGAGTCATTGGACCACCAAAGGGGTCGCGACCCATAGGTTGAGAACCGCTGACCTAGACTTACTTGAGCATGTCACTATGCAGCCCACACAGTACCGAAGGTGAAATAGTTAAGAGTCACACCCTGAGCTGCTATACCCAAAGGCTTTGTAATTAGACTATATACGAAGTGTCCCGGCATCCATGGTTTTGATTGGAGGAGGGTCCTAAATAAAGAGGTCACTCTTCCCATCAAAAGAAGCTGAATCTAATCCCTCTGACCACACAAACTGGGCAGAATTCAAATGCCACTGGACCGAATGCTGGGCTTACAGATTTGTCTGACCTCAAGACCAGAGAGAAGCCCTTTGCATAGTAGCAGTCACGAGCAGCAGGCATTTGGGGAGCCTATGGGAGAAAGCAAACCACCTTAGGAATATTATTAATAAATATTTGGTGTTTAAAGTGAAATTTGAATAAGTACCAATGTAGAGACATTGACCTTACTGGAGATATATGACAGGTCAGCATGGAGTGTGCTTAGGTGAATCACCAGAACTTGGAAACCCAAGATATAAAGGAATTCAGTCTAGACCAAAGCACGCTCTTAGCCATCCATGGCCAAGAGCTTTTCTTACTCCTTAGTGAGAAGAATTTGGGAATTTATGCCAAAATGTCTTTCTATATTATGTCCAGTTTGTTGCATAAACTTATAAGTCACCTGGAAGTAACTGGATCAGTCTGATTCCATAGCATGGGTCCCAGCACCCTCCAGACTTTATTTTGTTACCTTCATAGAATCCTGGGTTACCAACAGCCACTGCTGTTATTGGAGCAACATACCTGCACATGGTGGACTCTATCTGACCCTTTCAGTTAAAATCCTGGTGCCCAGAGTCTCCAGGTAAGCAGCAACCCTTATACAAGATTGTCTTGGTATTCGGCCTGTAACAATAGTGCACCACACCCAGAAAGACAATATGCCAAAATATTAAGATATCCTACTCAGGCAGTATGTCATGTAGAACACACATAGCCCAGCACAAGTCAGTCCCTCTTAGGATGAGAGGGTCAATCAGACTCATTGGATACATTCATATTACTCTCAACATTCTTGGGCTGTTTTTTAAAGATATTCCATGGTCTGAGTGACACACGGAAGAGGGGACAGTGCTAAGGGCTTTGGCATCAGGCAGAACTTAGTTGAAATTTCATCTCTACATCCTTTAATGCTGTGCAAGCTGATTATATTACTTAATCTTTCTGAGCCTCCGAATTCCTTCTCCATGGAGGGAATCCTAGAAGCAGCCTCAGGTTTATGGAGAAAAGAGAGATGGCTGTTGAAGGGTCCTATACACAGACTGGTCCACACAAGCTGCTCCCTAAATGTCATTGCTGGCCCTCCCCTCTCCCTATATGGCCCTGTCATTTCCCCTGATTCTGTTCTTGCTTTATCCTCTCTCATCCCTGGAACCTGCTTTTGGGTCTTGACCTTTTTCTGTGATGAGCATGTTCATTGCGGACACTCCCGTTCTCACACAGACTCTCTGATAAACAACCTCTTGTGTGCATGAAATTTTCATCTTCTTTTCTCCCTTACAAATTGTCCTTCCTTTAAAAGAAGACTGGCCCCTTAATTTCATGGTTGTCTCAAATGACTTAAGTGTCCAAATGCAACTGGTTGCTGACTTTCTAGCACTTTCTAACCTCTTGGGACAGAGATCTTTTCCACTGAATGTTCCCATCCCCTGTGTGTGAGAGGGAAAGCACGTGTGTGTTCTCAAATGTGCCTGTTTTTCCCTCCGAAATGCCAGCACCACTTTTAAACTTAGACCCCGCATCCCATCTGTCGCCGGAGGCCCAGCAGGACAGCTCAGCTGGGACGTGCGCTCTAGCGAGCCTCGCCTTCCACCTCGGCATCCTGCTTGGGAACTTTCTCCTTCACAGAACTGCTCATTAACTCGGACTCAACCCCGCGTCCCAGCTACGTGTTCAAATGAAAGGGCTGTGAGAGCCGGAGGATCCCCTGCTTCCTGCAGAGGCCAGTCTGTCCTTTCCCTGTAACGTGCAGTCGACTTCCTCCAGGGAAGTGGGTGTTCTTTATTTTCTAACATGTCAGAGGGACCAGTTAAATGTTGCATTTTTAATGAAAAATTAAGGGGTTTTAACACGTGTTCAAAAGCAGGTCCTTTTTCCTTTATAATTATGCCCATGTAATTCTGTCACGTTTCTGTGGTTTACAATGTTTTCCCTTCACCCAAACCATTGAGAGAGAAGAGAAAGCCGTCTGCAAAGCTTATTTGTTCTCTTTTTCGTGCTAAAAACAAATCCAGGAGCCGTTTTGACTGAGGCCTGCCCTGACATTGAGAAGCCCCAGGATGGGCTGTGGGTCCCCTGCAATGAGCGGAGGTAGAACCAAAGGGCTAGATGGCGGAGGGTTTTAGAAATAACATTTGATAAAACCGGGGTTGGGCGCCCTGCAGCTTTTAGAGAGTGAATTGAGGCAAACTGCTGTCAGGATACACAGGAAAGGCTGCTTGTTTATCTTGAGTTTCTCCACAGACATCTCTGGACACATATGGTCACTGTTTTTGTTTTGACTAATTTTGATTTTTTAAATGCCCTAATGCTTCAAAGAAAACACAAGCTTTAAAAATGACCTAATCGTTGTCCGCTATTGCTTCATGGGGCATCACGAGCCTCCAGGAAGCGCGGAGCGGAGCAGGGCTGATGCGAAGAGAGCAGATTTGGAATTTGAACCGTCCCAGGCGGTGTTGACTAGCCAGTCAAGTATCCTGTGATTTGAACCTCGGTTCCCCATCCCCCAAACTGGGAGTTACCATATGTTGGTTGCCAGGCTTAACTAAAGACAATTCAGTCTAAAGAATGACATAGATTATTCTGATGATAATGATTGTAGGTACTATCCTTAGTGAGAATCCTCACAAAACCCTGAGGTCTGCACGATTATCACCCTTGGTTGACAGAGGAGGGGATGAAGGTTTGGGGAAGTGAGATCAGACAGAACGTGGGAACCCTGTCCCCTTGGCCCTGTCCCACCTGGTGATTGTTGCCTAAGTATTGGCATTTATAAATTATAAATTACAAATATAACTCAAGTTCACTGTGAAAAATCCAAACAGCAGAAATATTTAAAGTTTTTAAAACAAAAAGTGATAGGACTGCTTCCTCAGAAAGGCGTTGGCAGTTTGATAAACATCCCCTCAGACTTTTTCCAGGCGGGCACGCCTCGGACTGTTTCAGCAAAAGTTAGATCATGCTCTGTGTGTTGTTCTTTATTTCTGAGTGGAAGTAATGTGGCGGTAGATGGTGGTGGCTTCAGCATCAGAGCTGTGTTCAAGCCCCCAGCCCCTTCCACTGTTGGCCGTGTCTTTTTGGGCAAACTGCGTAACTTCTTTGCATTTCACTTTTAAAATGAGTATCACACTATTTATCTTTTAGAGCTCTTAGGAAGATTAGAGGAGGCATGTAGAATGCAAGGCACCCCTAAGAAGTGGGGATCATTATTATTTCTAATACACAATTTAAATTCTAGGGTAGTTTTCATTATTGAACTGTAAAAATACTATACTTTTCTCTGGATTTGAACAATATTGGTTATAGTTTATAAAGACACTGTCTTGGGCGCTTTATTTCGATAAATGCTCAGCAGGGTTCATTCCTGTTGAAAATCAGTGGTTTTCAACCTTGGGGGCACATTAGAATTTCTTGGAAAGTTTGTGAAAACCCCAAACCAGGCCACACCTCAGCCCAATTACTATATTAGAACCTTGGTGGTTGAGACCCAAGTATCAGTATTTTTCTGAAGATTCCCATGTGATCCCAAGACAGAATAACTACTTTATATGAAAGGAGTAGACTTCACTTGCTCAACGTATTTGTATTCATGGAAGAGTTTATTACCTTTCCTCTCTTAATGCAGTATCACAAATATTTAAATATGCATGTGGAGTGAGTGCCAGATAAATATGATTAAATCAAATAAAGGATTGTACATTGTAAAGCATATTTTACAAATTGTTATGTAAATATATTTTTATTTTAGAAGTACATTAAAGAATATGTAGAGAATAGGAAAAAAGAAAATAATTCATGAATAGTCCCACCATATATATATACTAGAGGCCCGGTGCACAAAAATTTGTGCACTCGGGAGGGTCCCTCAGCCCGGCCTATGCCCTCTTGCAGTCTGGGACCCCTCGGAGGATGTCCACCTGCTGGCTTAGGCCCGCTCCCTGGGGGATCAGGCCCAAGCTGGCAGTCAAACATCCCTCTGGCAGCCCGGCAGCCCTTGGGGGATGTCCACTTACCAGCAGGGAGCAAACCTAAGCTGCAGTCGGACATCCTTAGTGCTGCTGAGGAGGCGGGAGAGGATTCACCCTATGCCCTTTAGAGAAGTATTACTTCTTCAAAATAGTAAAACAGCCTATTCTTTATTACCAATAACTACTTTCTAGCGTCCCTTCTCGGGGGCAGGTACCGTGATGGGTGTGTTTATAGGCTTTGCTCACAGATTTACCTTGTAAAAATAATTGTGCAAATAATAGATAATTCTTGACCTCTGGAAGCTTATGCTAAGTCTGCCCACAGGTTTGCGGTGGAACCCAAGGGCAAACAGTAGATAAGTCTCTCCATGTCAGCCACAGGGCAGGTGAATTGGCGCGAACAGGTCGTGGGAGGAACATACTTAAACAGGGTGGAGCGGGAGGGAAATAACCTTTCTTACAGCACAGGTTCCAGGGAAGGAAGGGAGATTTCAAAGGTTGTTTCCATGATTGGAGAGGCATTTGTACCGTGTGGGGGAGGAAGCAGGTTCCAGACACAGGTGCAGGCCGAGAGGTCCCGTCCAGAGCCGCCCCAGGGCTGATGATGGCCACTGAGATGGAGCTCCTGACCGAAAACTCCAGATGGATAAAGCAAGGCCCTGCTTTGACCCCACATCTGAATTAAGCACCCTTCACATGGGCTCCTATAACATCCAATTTCAGGCTTAGCTCATTAGCCGGTAATGTTTAAATATTTGTTTTCATGTATCATTTATCAATAATGAGCATTCATGATTCTTAGGTACTGCTCTAGGTACAGGGGACACAGTAGTGAACAAACTAGACAAAATCCCTTGCCCTCTGGAATTACATTTCAAGGAAGCAGACGAACAACTAACTAATAGAGACACAGCTTTATAATGTGCATTCACGTGTGATATAAAGGAAAATGAAACAGGGAAGGCAGAGAGAGAGGAGTAGGGGTATGAAGGCGATTTTAGATAAAGTGGTCTGGAAAAGCATCCTGACAATGGACACATTTATCACCTGCTCTAAGGAATTGCTGGAACAAGTCATAAAGATGTTTGGGGACACAGTATTCCAAGTGGCAAAAACTGCCAGTGCAAAGGCCCTGAGGCAGGATTTGCTGACATACAGGATGTTGAAGGAGCAGAAGCTGCTATGGCTAGAGCAGAGGTGACTAGGCCACCCTCTAATCCAAGCTGCAAGTTTCATGAGGTTAGAGATCATGTCTACCTGGCTCAAGGTCATGTCACCCGATTTTTAGCACTGGGGCTGGCACGTGCTCTAAATGTACTGCATGAACTCACATCTTGGAACAGCTTCCCCATTTCTCTAGTTTTATCGATCAGGTCCCTGAATGGGATAGACAGGAAGGAAGACACTGAGCCTTTGGGCAATAGAGGAACTGGGTAAATACAACAGAAAAGCAAAGAGTTGAGGGACTGAGAATAAACCTGAGAGGTCCTACATGATGCTCCAGTAACTGTAGCTGACCATGGAAGAGGGCTCTGGAAATGATGTCTTATAACCATATCACATTGTTAGAGCTGCGCTAAGTCACTAATGATTTCATACAGATAAATCCAGTATCCTCTATTTACTGTGTGACACTGCACCAAGTGATTTACATGGCTTAGCTTGCCATGATTATTATGAAATTTGATGATATCTCTATTTTACAGATGAGCAAACTGACATTTTGAGAGGTTACATAACTTGTTAAGATCACACAATTAGTGGTAGAAACAAGCAGTCAATCCAGGCAGTAGGATTCTGAAGACTTTACTCTGAAATCTTGTCCCATGAAAGTCTCTCTGCCCCATGTCCTGCCTTATCATGGTGGGATGACCTTGTTATTATAGTATAGGATGAAGAGTCCTAACCGGTTTGGCTCAGTGGATAGAGTGTCGGCCTGCGGAATGAAAGGTCCCAGGTTCGATTCCAGTCAAGGGCATGTACCTTGGTTGTGGGCACATTCCCAGTAGGGAGTGTGCAGGAGGCAGCTGATCGATGTTTCTCTCTCATTGATGTTTCCAACTCTCTATCCATCTCTCTTTCTCTCTGTAAAAAATCAATAAAATATTTTTTTAAAAAAAGAAATTGGATGAAGAGATTTGAGTTAGATTTGACACCGATTAGTATATTTTCAAATCAATTGCTAACAACTACTCCATGTTTTTCTTCTGGTTTTGGGGTCTAGCCTACATAAATGAGTGCTAGAGTCAACTACCGTGAGATCTATTTTACAGAATATCCACGACCCGTGAGGCTTGAAATTGACTGAGGACAATACACCCCACTAGGAGGGAGCTCCGTGATGAAAGGAACTTGTGCCTAACAAGGGAACGTGTGGAGTTTTTCATGGAAAAATAGCAGCACCATCCTGGAAAAACCCCGTCATGCTCTATCTCTCCAGGACAGATGAGATGTGTGGTGAGCCTCCTGG
This sequence comes from Myotis myotis, assembly GCF_014108235.1. Taxonomy (NCBI): domain Eukaryota; kingdom Metazoa; phylum Chordata; class Mammalia; order Chiroptera; family Vespertilionidae; genus Myotis; species Myotis myotis. The sequence goes on from NW_023416335.1 coordinate 114,468,199, forward strand.
GACAAGTACTGACAGGAATTCTGGTGACAGGGAGGACGGCAGCACCCACCACAGGGATCAAGATATGCCTCCCAAAACAACAGCTAATGATTCATTCACTGATGAAGTAAAGGACACAGTGGAGATGTTTTGGCTGCTAACCCATGGCCTCACCATCCAGGTCCTACAATGTTAATTAGGAAGGAAATGGTCGAGTGGAAGTTCATTAAATTGCTCTATGTGACCTCTAACACTAGCATAACTCTATTCACAGGGTATATGAAACTTCTTATAATGACTAACTCAAGCCCTGCTCAGAGTGGCAAGTCCCCGAGAAGACCATTAAAAGGAGTAATGTGGGCTTTCCTATCTCTATTTACTTTCCTCTTGAGATTTTCTAAGAAAGAACTCAAAGAGACAAGGCAGGAAGTGGCCTTTATCCTGTGATCTCACTACATCCCACTTGGTGCTTTAGTGCCCAAAGAGAAGCCTTTTTCCTGAAGTGATAAGAAGAGATGCTTTCTTGAAGATCTCAGTGGTCATTGAAACTTAGGGCAGTCTTGTCAGCAGGACATTGGCTGCTTGATTGGGAGCCTAAGTCATAATCTCTAAGAGACTCTGTGGCTAAAACTGTGAAGAGTTGACATGAGGGCAAAACGATTGATGACTCCATCCCCCAGATTGGAGGAAGATGAGAAGAAGCATGGAAGATGCTCAGGCCAGCCCCTTACTGCATCATAAAAGACTTCAACACCAGACTAGGTGTCCTTCCTGCCCTTTTATTCACTTTCTGGATTTTCTGTGAGAACACTGACATCTTTCTGAGGAAAGGGATTCATAAGCATCCACCTCTCAGAGGAGGCAGAGCCCATTCAGACAAATCAGGTGAAAACAAAACACATCAGGATGAGCTATAATGGGGAAATGACAAGGCTCCCTGTGTCTAAAGGCACAGCACATGGCACCACAGTTAAAGCTCTGTATGAACAAGAATAGAGCGGACTTTTTGGACACTCTTGACAATCCCATATGAAGTCACTGTCAGCCATGATACTTATGCCAAGTGCTATGTCAAGACTGAGGTAATGGTGTGTGATGGGAATGCCTTTAGGAGGGGCCTGGTACACCCAAAACCACAAGTCTGGACATTTGGATAGGGCTTCATCTGGACACCATTATGAGTGAGACCTCCACCTCTGGTGGGCTATAGTAACTCAGAGCTCCAACCATCCAGTGCTCAAGCTTGGCTGTATCATGGGTCATGCTTGGAGACCTGCCAGATACATGGATGCATGCTGCCACTGCAGCCGCCTGATTTGAGACTGACAACTGCCTCTACCTATGGAGATCACCATTGACTGAGACTTTGAGCTGGACACACTCATTCTGCTCAGTTCTATCATGTAAGCTCCCCCTTTCAGTGTGTAACTTGCATGTGACTCTATTGGTTGATTGGGGAGGTCTCCTTTAATAAACCTGGCATTGTGAAAAGACACAAACTTGTGTGAGTGACTCTCTCAGGAACGCTCCTTGCTCATGGCAAGCTCATTGCCAGAAATCCACTCACTGGTCTTCATGAACTCTGAGAGCACAGTGTTGATTTTTTATTGTGAATACTAGAGGCCCGGTGCACGAATGTGTGCATGGGTGGTGTCCATGCACCGGCCGGGGGGAGGAGCTGGTCAAAACTCCAGGTGAGGGGACAATTTGCATATTAGCCTTTTATTATATAGTGTGTTAAGTAAGAAATTGAGAGGCAGTAGTTATTGTCAAGAAGCCAGATCTCATTTCTAAATACAACACAATATTTTCATTGTTGTGATGTGTGTGTGTGTGTGTGTGTGTGTGTGTGTGTGTGTGTGAGTGATATGGTTCCAGTGTCTCTCAGCAGCAGAAAACATTAGGAAACCTGGGCCAGGAAACTGGATGACCACTAGCATTTCAAGTTATTCAGGATTTTAGAGCATACAACCCAATTCCTTAGGCCAGTGGTCAGCAACCTGCAGCTCGCGAGCCACGTGCGGCTCTTTGGCCCCTTGAGTGTGGCTCTTCCACAAAATAACATGAAGTTTCAATCACACTGTACATGCGCACCTGCATGTGGTATTTTGTGGAAGAGCCACACTCAAGGGGCCAAAGAGCCATGTGTGGCTCTCGAGCCGCAGTTTGCCGACCACTGCCTTAGGCTAAAACAATGGGAGACACAAAGATGAACAATCCAAGACATTGGTTCTCAAGGAACTTGCATCCAAATTCAGGAGACAGGCGGATAAAACACCCAAGAGCATAAGTGGCGGGGGGCGGGGAGGAATGATGGGTGCTAAAAGAAAAGTACAGAGTGTTAACATAATACCAAGGAGGAGGTGATTAATTTAACTGGGCAAGATATTTCCTAGGCTTTAAAGAGCACCTGGGAAGGCACATGGGCATTTCTTTAATTATTGTCAGCTGAAGCCAGTGGCTCCACGTCCTGGAAACATGTCCTTTGCCAAAAGGCAGGAGTGTTGTCAGCTTGACCTTCAGCCCAGGTGCCAGGGGGTGGGTTTTGTTATTTAAATCCAGCCAAGCACCAGGAATGAATACGACTCCCACCCAAGAATGCAAATAATCTCCTTCTTGACTTTTAGTAAAACTTCCTGTTTTTTTTTTTCTGTAAAAAATAAATACACTGTATCGGCTCTGGGTCACTATCTCTGTCCCTGTCCGGATCAGAGGACAGTGGTCCCACCCGGCCCCAGCTTTTTCCTTCCACCTCTGTGTCTTGTCTTTTTCTTTCATTTTCTCAATCCCCAGCCACCCCTACTCAGGTACTGGACCACTCTCTAGCCACACTGGACGTGGAGAAGAGAGACATATTTACACTAGGCATATAGGGAAGGTATTCTAGGGGAGAAAATGGCATAAAAACCACAATTAGATACCACCTCACACCCATTAGGATGTCTATATAATTAAAAAACAGAACAAAACTGGAAAATAACAAATGTTGGTGAAGAGGTGGAGAAATTGAAACCTTTGTGCACTGTTGGTAGGAATGTAAATTGGTGCAGTCATTTTGGAAAACAGTATGGAGGGTCCTCAAAAAATTAAAAATAGAACTACCAAGTGATCCAGCAATTTTACTTCTGTGTATATACCCAAAAGAACTAAAAGCAGGGACTCAAACATATATGTATACATCCTTGTTCACAGTAGCATTATTCACAGTTGATAAAAGATAGAAGTAACTCAAGTCTCCATTTATGTATGAATAGATAAACAAAGTGTGGTCTGTCCATACAATGCAATGTTATTCAGCCTAAGAAAGGAAGGAAAAGATAATACATGCTATAATACGAATGAATGTTGAGGACATTATGCTAAATGAAATAAGCCCGTCACTAAAAGAAAAATACTGTATGATTTCAGTTATATGAAATAGAGTAGGTGTATTCACAGATACATAAAGTAGATTGGTAATTGCCAGGGGTTAGGGGACAGGGATGGGAAATTATTGTTTAATGGGCATGGAATTTCAATTTTTCAAGATAAAAAGTTCTGTGGATAAATGCTTATGATGGTTGCACAACAGTGTGAATGTTCTTAATGCTACTGAACTGTACACTTAAAAATGGTTTCAGATGGTCAGTTCTATATTATGAGTGTTTGCCACAAAAAAACAAGAAGAGTCTGTGAGTAATGGGCTTGGGAGATGCATCAGCAGATGAAGGCAGATCCCTTTGAGCCAGCCCAAGCTAAATCTTTTGCTATATGAAAATATAGCAATTCACTGTATGATAATGAGAAGGGAGAGGATAAAATGAAAAAATTCAAGATGGGAAATCTATGGGGAGAAATAAACTTTGTTTTGAAAATGACACAATAAACATCATTACCATGTTTGGCATAAATGAATTTTATGGTCATTTGCTCTAAATATCTCAAAGTCATTTGGAACTATCTCAGAGTCATTCCTGCTATTGGGGTTGGAGAGCAGATAGATTCTCATCCCCTGTTAGAAAATCCCATAAAGCCATGTTGTGCTCCTTACCCATCACCTAGACAGCATGTCTCTATCTGGGTGTGTATTAGGGGAGTATCCCAGGAGGCACATCTAAATTAGGCTAATCAGAGGACGGAACCCTTCACAGAGATGTGGGTGGGATATAGGAGAACCACAAGGAATAGAAAAGTATTTTGGAACCAGTCAAAAGGAGGCTGTTACCATCCCTAGACCTGTAGAGTGAGGGGAGGGAGTGATTACTGGCACAAGAAGGAATGAATTTTATGACCCAGAGGCTGCCTTAAGCGGCATGTGACCTTTGGTGCCTGGATGCATGTGAATCTGAAAAAAGTTAAACATTACCTTGAAATCACTGTCTGGAATCTTCTGCAGCGTTTTCCATTGGCCAAGGCTACGGAACCCGTCTGACACTATCCAGCGTCTCTTTAACTTGAACTAATGTTAGCCCTGGTAAAACACAGGGCGCTGTCCACACCCCAACCTTTCTGATTCAGTAGGTCAAGGTGGGCCTGAGAATTTCCATTTTTAACAAGTTCCCAGGGGGTGCTGATGCTGCTGGCCTGGAGATGACATTTTGAGACATAGCCCAGGCAGGCCACCTCCCCACAACCCCTTCAGACAAGGAGAGGAAAACAGATGGATAGTAGATCTGGAAAGGCAAACCTAATGTTTAACTTAATGAAACATGTTACTGGACCCCGTATTAGTGTCACACCTTTTGTAGGTCTCAGTTTCCCCTCCTATGAAATGAAAGAGATGTTAGAACCCTTCCAGCTCATTCTGTGATCCCATGGACCTCAGGCTGCAGCATCTAAAGCCACATTCTTTGAGTAACCATGAAGATTACACTTCTTACAGGTGAAGCAGTTTCTATAGTAGACTGGCTAGTAGCAGACAGCAGTTCATTGAATTGTGCTATGAGTTATGTGGAAGGAATTTTATGTGTTTTCTAATGGTTTTTCCTGTTTCACAAATGGGAAAGGGCATAAACAGTTGGCTTTTCCACATCATTTCTCTATAGATGAAAGGAGATATTCACTCTGTCAGATAAACTATGTCCTTAAATAGGAAGGCCCCTTTGATTTGTGTAAAATGAGACATTTGGGAGATTATTAAAGATGTTACAGGAGAGGACACCTAACTAGAAAAAGCCCAGTGGGTTTATAGCAATTAAGCCTATAGAACTGCTGTGCTGTGTAACTGAGGAAATCCTTTTCTCTTTTCAAGTGCTCACTTGTTAAAATCCAAAGATACCAGTTGTCCTCCTGGTTGATGGAGGTGCACACGTGTGAGCACAGCATGTGTACCAAACGTTTATGCATCTCTTCGTGGAGCTCTGTTGGTGTGTCCTGTGTACTTACGGTGACACAGATGTTGTACAGACATGGCTGGTAGGGTTTGAAAAATTTCCATTTGCTCCTTGGTTCCTCTTTTGTCTTCATTTAATTAAAAAAAAAAAATCTTAGGCAATAGCTGGTTAAAAATAGACTTCCTCACAGCAGTCATACAACTGCAACTTCCAGGAATTTTAAAGCATCTTTTGAGCAACCATTTTGCTTTCTCTGCAGGGCATCTCTGACCCAGAGATTTAAGCTGCTCTTAAGTTGCTGATTCATGCAGTTGTGCACCCATGTGTGGCTATGAAGTCAAGCCATGGCTGAAGGATACATTAGGAGGCCACGGGGAGACTGCAGTAGGGAAAGTTGTGTCCCTGTTTTGAGAGGTGGAGAGTTTCCCATTTCTTTAGGGTAGATTTCCATTAGCAGCTTTCAGAGACCTGGGCCCATGGAATATTCTGCCTCTACAGACTAGTTTCATTCATTCTACAAGCTTTACTGAGTTCCTGGAAGCCTGCCTTGGTGAGCTGAGTGGGCTCCTTGTGCAGCAGACAGACATGAGTATGTGGAGCTGTCATACAAGGCAATGAGTTCTCCCAACAAACTTCTACGGCCCCTGGACACAGACTGGGATGGTCATCTCATGACTCCATCTCCAGTTGCTTAGCACATACTGGGTGCTCAATAAATATTTGCTGACTGGGTACAGTAATAGAAAAATACACAAAGAGCTGTGGTTGCTCAGGGGAGGGGCTGATTAATCCTTCTGGGGGTCCAGGACGAACACCAGCTCACTGGGAGAAGAAAGGGAAAGAACACCCTCACCCCTGCCTTCCCGGGAGGCCCAAGAGCAGCTCACACTCTATTTTCAAAGGGGCTCTATTTGTTTTAATAAATAAATAAAAGAGACAAACCAAACAAGCCGGATTCTATTCTAATTATATTACCTCAAGCTGGCAGGGCCAAGAGCCTGAAAATGTCTCCAGATTTTTTCCACATGAATTCCACTCTTTGATGCACTTCCCTCTACTCCACGGTAGCTGATAGACTCAAGCCAAATGTCTTCCAACTTCACTCATTGTGAACTGAGGGACCCGAGAGCCACCTTCCTAAAGAGCACGGAGAAGGTATTAACCCAGCTGCCGTCCCTGCTCACCCCCTTCTTATTCACTTGTTACTGCTCCTTGGGCATGGGCTGGGGGTCAGGCAGAATGTTAGGGGCTGCAGGTGAATATGGTGACTAGAAACAGAAAGCCAGACATTTTATTGAAATAGGGAGAAAGAGAAAACTCCCAATTGCTCTACAGTCTTCCAGGAATGCCTGGTTCTGGATTAGAGAGGCAGAGTGCTCTGTTCATTAATTTGGGGCAGGGTGGGGATGGCAGTGATAAGAGGGGACGCTGTCCATTTGTCTCTTCTCTTCCTCTGACCAGCCACAGACTGAAGGTGGTTGCTGGAGCCAGCTTATACCAGCTCTCAAGGGCCAATTGTTAAATTTTTAGGAATTTTTAAATCGGCTGATAAACACATCCATTATTAAGGATTAACTATGCAAACTTTCAGTTAAGTAGATTATATTAAAAGCAAAGACATTAAATGCTCAAAAATCATAACTTTCTAATTTAACTACATTTTGCTATTTGTTATGTTTTTGTGGTTATTTACATCTATTATATATGTATGGTAGAAATACTATATTATGGTACAGTATCACCTGTCTTTTCTCCATCTCTACATTCAGTGATACCCTGTCGATAGCTTGAAATTGTCCATTGTGAGAATATTTATACCAGGGAAAGTAGCAAGTGCTACAAATCAGGGTGTTTTTTTCCCACCAGAGAGTCAGTTGTTAAACATTTACTAGCACATGGCTGCAAGGGACCCTCTGAAGTTTCTTAGGAATAGACTCACTTAAGTTTCTGTAGGCCTTAGGGTGTTGTGAATGGTCCAACTGGGTGATCTCTGAGGATAGGACAGGTATCCTGAGTCATGTTTGCAGGCCATAGTACTGAGTCTATGCACTTGCCACCAATTGTTCTGTATTGGGCACAATATCATTCTGTAGTTGGACATATGTAATTGTATCATTAACTAGAATATAATTCAGAATTTTTTTTTTAACTCCTCACCCATGGCTTTTTAGAGAAAATGGGAGGGAAGGAGAAGGGAGTAGAGAGAGAAAGAGAGAAAGAAAAAGAGAGAGAACCATCAATGTGAGAGAGACACATCAATTGGTTGTCTCCCCCACACACTCAGACTGGGCTAGGGATTGAACCTACAACCCAGGTACATGTTCTTAACCAGGAATCAAACTCACAACCCTTAGGTCTGTGGGCTGATGCTCTAACCACTGAGAACACCAGCCAGGGCAGAATGGATTTTTAATGGCTTTATTGAGATACTAGAGGCCCAGTGCATGAAATTCATGCATGGGTGGGGTCCCTAGGTCTGGCTGGCGATCAGGGCCAATTGGGGCAGGGCCAATTAGGGCCTGGCTGATTGGGGCCTGCTGGCCGGGGGGGAAAAAGGGGGGAGGGACTACAGGAGGTTGGCCGCCAGCCCCAGGAGGGAGCCAGCCCTCAGCCCCCCTGGGAAAGGGGCCATGTCTGCTGCCACCCACCCCTGGTTCCCCATCCCAGCCCAGGGCCTGGCCTGATCAAGCTATCAGGGCCTGCGGGCCGGGAGGATGGACCGCGGGAGGTTGGCAGGCCAGGGGAGGTTGGCTGTGGGAGCACACTGACTATCAGGGGGCAGCTCCTGCGTTGAGCGTCTGCTCCCTGGTGGTCAGTGCATGTCATAGCGACCAGTCATTCCTGTCACTCTGGTCATTTTGGTCATTCGGTCATATAGGTCACTTAGGCTTTTATATATAGAGATAATTCACATCCCATACAATTCACCCATTTAAAGGGTTCTGTTCAGTGATTTTCAGTATATTCATAGCATAGTGCAACCATCAATCAACACAATCAATTTTAAAACATTATCATCACCCCCAAGAGAAACCCTGTACCCATTAAAAGTCAGTTTCCATTTTTCCCAATCGTTTTCCCTTTCAAGTCCCAGGCAACCTCTAATTTACACATTATCTCTATGGATTTGTCTATCTGAACATTTCATACAAATGGCACCAATAGGTGGCCTTTTGTTACTGGCTGTTTCTACATAACACAATGTTTTCAAAGTTTATCTGTGCTGCACCATGTATCAGCATTTCATTCCATTTTATTACTGAACCAGAGGCCCGGTGCATGAAATTCGTGCACTGGGGGGGGGGGGGTCCGTCAGCCTGGCCTGCACCCTCTTGCAGTCTGGGAGCCCTCGGGGGATGTCCGACTGATGGCTTAGACCCACTCCCCATAGTCAGACATCCTTAGCACTGCTGTGGAAGTGGGAGAGGCTCCCGCCACCACAGCTGCGCTCGCCAGCCGTGAGCCCAGCTTCTGACTGAGCAGTGCTCTCCCTGTAGGAGTGCACTGACCACCAGGGGGCAGCTCCTGTGTTGAGTGTCTGCTCCCTTGTGGTCAGTGTGCATCATAGTGACTGGTCGTTCCACTGTTTGGTAGATTTGCATATTCGGCTCTTATCCTATATAATAAAAGCCGAATATGCAAATTGTCCCCTCGACTGGGAGTTCAACGGTTCGCTATGACATGCACTGACCATCAGGGGGCAGTGCAGAACATGGTGGGCATCGGTGATGCGGTGCTGGCAGCAGGCGGCAGTGTAGGTGCGCCGGCCCTGATGGGCCCTGACAGAGCGGGGCAAGGGCCCAATGACTCAGGTAGAGGGGGACGTGTGGGAGCCCAGGGGCCTAGGTGCTGCCCAGGGCCCAGAGGTCAGCTGGGACTGCCCTTCCATGCCAGACGCTCACGCTTCAATCGCCTGCCAGGCCTAGGGACCACACCCATGTACGAATTTTGTGCACTAGGCCTCTAGTATAGGATAACATTCCACTGTGTGGCTATCCTACATTTATTTATCCTTTCAGGAGTTGGTGAATACTTGGGTTGTTTCCACTTTTTGGCTGCCATAAATAATACTGCTATGAGCATACACATACAAGATTTTGTGTGGACATAAGTTTTAATTTTAAGAAAAGAGGGAGGAGCTCGTGGAAGTGGCACACATCACTCCTGCTCACTGTTCATTTCCCCAAATTCAGCCATATCACCCCAAATGGTTGCAAGAGAAACCGAGAAATTAGACATACTATTTGCTGGGAAGAAAAGGAGATAGAATTTGGTGAACACACAGTAGCCTCTGCATAAATCTGTTTTAAGAATTGTGTGTATGAGTGTGTGTGTGCACATGCACGCGCATGTGTTGAAGCATGGTGGCAGCCATGCTTGGTGGGAATTGCTGTTTAATATTTTAACCTTGCTGACTTGGCTTCTGTCATTATTTGCTTGCTAAAATAATAGAAAAGCTATTTTGATTTTCTGAATTATATAAATCATCCCATTCGGTTGAATACCCTATTGATTGTAATTTGAATACCTCATTGGTTGTGGTCATACTGGTTTTAGAAAACACATTTCTCTGTACGTGGAGGCCAGCACTTTACAATTACTCTAAATTGCCTCAGTGGCTCCAAATAATGTGTTTCCGTTGACTCAGTGGTCCCAAGACCCGATGGCTCCAGATAATGTGTTTCTGTCGACTCAGTGGTCCCAAGACCTGAAACTATAATTAATCTTTGTAGATAACTAATCAGCTCAATCTAGCTTCTGTAACAAACTGTTTTTTTGCAAACCAGGTTCCTCATTCCAAACCCCAAGATGTAATCAATACCTTTGTGATTTTTGCCTATATAAATCTGGTGTTGCGGCCATCTTATCACTACGAGATTTGGAGAGCAAAATGTCCCCTTGTAGTCCCGGATTTAAAATAAATGTGACTCCTTAATTCAACTTCTTGAGGTATCCTTGTGTTATTCGCGGGGTACATTACAACAGTGTGTGTGTGTGTGTGTGTGTGTGTGTGTGTGTGTGTGTGTGTGTATACTTCTAACTCCTGCACAGAATCCTCCACTTGCAACCTCCTTGCTCTACATTCTGTGATGGGGGACACCTCTCCTCTCTGGTAACTCATACTCCATTTGTGCGCCTACATGGAAGGAAGTTGCTGAGTGAAGAAAGTTGGAGTTCTGTGTGAGGGGAGGAGAGAAGCAAAAGCGCAGTGAAGTCCAGGGGAAATGCAGGCGAACACACTAGTCAAGGGGGAGTTGATTGGTTTTCTGAAACTTGAGGTAAGGGAGGACCAAAAGCTATATAATGTCAATCTTTGGGTATTGGTTATGCTAAGTTTTTGTTCTACATTATGAGTTTGGATCTAGAAAATGTCATAAAGTTAGAGATCATGACCACATGTAGCATGAAGACAAATAAGGTTTCACCCCTTCAGAAAGAGCTCCTGGGAGTTAAATTTCCTAGTCCTCTGGACTAAGTGTTCTTTTGTCTCATAATCAATCATGTGACTCCCTCATTTTTCTTACTACATTTAGCTGAATAGTTTCCTCCTACTTTGCTACTAAATGGGAACGCGGGAGAGGCAGCCACACTATCCCATAGAGAAAATGAAGCCACTTGAAGTCTCTTCCGAACCACCTGCTGTCCATGTTACCAGCCCAGTGCCTCTGGCTGCTCTTCGGGAGGGCGTAACAGCTAGGTCCCTTCGGAATGGCTCCAAGTCTCCCCCGCACTCGAACTTTGGGCCCTAAATTGAACCAATTGCTCACATTAGAAGAAACATTTGTGTGCATTTCTGTTAGACTCACATTGCCCCCAACTTTCTAGAAGCCTCACCCCCTGGTCCCATATGCACTCCCTTTCAATAATGTTGGTGGTGGTTGGGTGTCTCCTCTCCCCTCCAGCAAGATCCTCTCTGTATGTCCGTTGATCTCCCTCAGGCCACACCGTGTTCCTAAAGCACCTCTTCATGCCTAGTTCAAAACATCTTCCCACCAATATTCAAATAATTCTAAAATCAGACTCCACCCTCACCACCCACCAAAAACCATGTTGTCTGGACATGCCATTCACATAACCATACCAAAAAGTCTTGCACCATCTTTTATTCATTTCACTATTGAACACATTTGTTCTCTGGCTGGTTTGCCCAGTCATAGCTGTTAGTCTGAATCAGTGAGTTCCCTCTTAACACTGCAAACTTCAAGAGAGAACCTTTTCATCCTTGATTACAGCGAGGAAAAACAGTGTTCTGCTTTCAGAGCAGAGATATTTCATTCAGGCTCTATGGGCCTGTAAAACATTAGAACTGAAGTGATGCCGTTAGCCCCCATAGCACATATGTTAAGTAAAGGAAGAGGAAGGAAAGCTGAGTGAACCAGTATTTATTAAGACCCCTGATCATGTGCCCTGCCTGTGTTTGGTGCTCTAGCCATAGCATATTAGGGATTCTCACCTGAATCCAATGAAGAAAGTACCATTGTCCTCATTTTCTAAAAGTTCAGAGAAGCTAAGTAGTTCACCTAGAATCAAACCACTAGTTCTGGAACTAATATGCAAATCCACGTCTGTCTGAATGTCTGTGTTCCTTGCGGCCTCTCTCAGCGTGTACGGCAGGTATTATTATTATTCATTGTACTTGTTTAGAATAGAAAAACCTCAGATCTTTCTTTAAATGCATATGTTTAAACCAACCAAAGTGTCCTTAGCTAGAGGACCAGATAAAGAAGATGTGGTACATACACACAATGTAATACTTCTCAGCCATAGGAAAAGATGTTGTGACAACACGGATGAACCTTATACTAAGTGAAGTAAGTCAGTCAGAAAAAGCTAAGAACTATATGATTTCACTCATTGTGGGATATAAAACTGAAATTCATAAACACAGACAACAGTATAGTGATTATCAGAGGGAAAGGGGGCGGAGGTAGTAAAGGGTAAAGAGAGCCAAATATATGGTGACAGAAATGATTTGACTTCGGGTGGGGGGCACGCAATGCAATATGCAGATGATGTATCATAGAAATGTACACTTGAAACCTATCTAATCTTATTAACCCATATCTGAAAGATCAGACAGAGGCCAAAAACCAGGACTACAGGCTTTATTAGAGGAGAAGGACCTGCCGGGCTGTCTCGCAAGGGGAGGACAGCAGCACGTGCAGGGGTGGGCATGCCTTTTGAGGGGCGGAATGGGAAGGGGTGGGGGCTTAGTGTACTCGGTTCACACTGATTGGTGGCTTACTGCATGGTCCATATAGGAACAAGGGCTTAGGGTATTGGCAGGTGTGGATTGGTGGTCCAATGTATAGTCCATATAAGGTACATGGTTAGTCACTCAGGTATTTCCAGGCTGTAGGTTACCTCATACTCTGCCCACCAGTTGGGGGAAGGGAGGATCTATCAATATCAGCCCAACAAATTTAATTTAAAAATTAAATTAAAAAATTTAAAATGCATATGTTGATCACAAGGAAAGGAGGATGGCAGTGAAAATTCATCTTTCCTGCTGGAAAATTAATTCAATATATATACCCTACTGATGAGAGGTGAGTAGGATCATTTAGGTACAAGAAGGACAGAGAGTACAGTGAAGTGTCTATACACATTTCCATTCTTCCCTGTACTCCGCCACCCCCTCCCCCCAACCATGATGGTCCTATGTGGTATTTTTCATCGAGAAAAGCCACATGGATCATAGGACAAATTTAGGACCCAATTTTTTTTTTTTTTTTTTTTTATTATTAGTTAAGGTATTACAAATGTGTCCTCATCCCCCCCAGACCCAATTCTTTCCTACACGATGGTAAGAATGGATTGCTCTGGAGAAAGGTAACAGCATACTATGTGTGGACTAGGAAAACTTGAAAGGGCCCCTTTCTCTGCTGGGCTTGTCAAGTCCTATTGCAGCCACCGCAGGGGACCCAGGCAGTGTACAGGTGAGTGAAAAGTGTTTTAGGAAAGATTCTATTAAGGCCACAGTGAAAGATCTTTTGCTTCCTGATCATTAGCAGCTGGGAGTGAGGCAGGATAGAAAGAAGTTAGGGAAGGCTACTGACAAGTGGAGTGAGGAAGTAGGAGCAGACATCACTGGCTGATAAGCTGCTAGGTTCTCTCATCGAGCCCCCACCCCCACCAGGATCAAAGGGAAAGCAGGAAACCCCTGCAGTGGTCACAGAAGTCAACAACAAGGACTGGCTCAAACCAGATTATTCCAAGATGCAGGAAAAATAGCCAGAGAACAACCCCAAAGCTCATTGTATCACCATTCTAAGGAAAACTGGCATCACAAGTAAAAGCGCCCCTCCCCGCAGGGGGATGAACGCCATGGTACTCCCAGAACAGACCGTATTAGGTACCAGAAGGCAGAGCCAGAATTTGACGCCACAAAGTTCAGAAACCACCAACCTTGGAAACACATAAAATCCCAAGAACTGAGGGACCCACTTGTAACTCACTGAAGAGTTCACTCGCATCTGCTTTCTCTTCTTTCACACTCTGTGCGACTTGCAACCGGTGGGCGACTCAGCCCCCGGCTCTGTCTCCAGGAACCGGCATCCTAGTCTCTTGTTTTCTACCTGAATAAAACTTGCTTTTTCTCTCACTTGGACTCATTCTTGAACTCTTTCCTGTGTGAGTTAAGAGCCTGGACCATGCTGGGCTGGGGCCACCCTCAGCACAGAACCAATCCTGCGATGAGAGCAATCAGGACATGCAGACAGAGTGTAGTTTGTCAGTTGAGGCTATTTCTATCATCTTCAAGTCTTTTTCTCCCAGTCCCACTTCCCTCTCTACCACTACCTGGGGAGTGAGGGGGGGGAGGGGGGCGGTTAGGAGGTGGAGGGGAAAAGAATAATAACTCTTTTGATCTACTCCTAATGATTTATCCTTTCAGTTTTCAAATTTTTAAAAATATGCATTTTAGTTTAAAATGAAGATGATGGCCACTAAATTTTACATGCAGTGTGAATAAATTTAGACTTTTCCTTGGCCGCATGTTTTGACCAGAACACAGCAGGATGTTGGCCAGGACAGGATTGCACGATGTGTGTACTTGGGTGGGGAGGGCTGGTGGTGGCGGTGGGATTTAAGAAGTAGCCTTGAGGTCTGGAGCTTCAGTTTCCCTTGATTCTTGGAGACAAAACTTGGCACAGAACAATGGCAGTGGCTGACAGTTTTCTCAGTAACCAGAAAGGACACAATCCAATAGAAATGTAATGTGAGCATAAACATGAGCCATACATATAATGTTAAGTTTTCTAGGAACCGATTTTTTAAAATAAAATAAACAGGTAAGGCTAAATTTAATAATAAACTTTATTTAACCTGCTATACCCCAAATAGTATCAGTTCAATGTGTAATCAGTTTTTTTTTAAATTAATGGGAAATTTTATATTCCTTTTTTAAAATGTGAAGTCTTTGAAACTCACTGTGTGTTTTACATGTACACACATCTCAGTTTGGATTAGCCACATTCCAGTGTTCACTAGCCACATGTGACTAGTGGTGACCATATTAGATCTGAAGAGTTATTTCTTCTGTGACTCCATGAATTCTTCTGTGATTTCGCCCAAGCCAAATTGGAAAGACCATTGCATTCAAATATATCAGATGTATATTGCTGCCTAATAAACTACCTCAAAATTTAGTGGCTTTAAAAACAACTATTTATTTGCTCACTAATTTATGAGTCAGTAATTTGGGCTGTGCTCAACAGAGATGGCTAGTCTACGTTCCAATGCTGTTGTCAGAGTTCATTTATGACATGGGCCTTGACTACCATGGCTGGGCAGGCTGGGCGTCTCTCCATGTGTTCCTTTACCCTCCAGGGGGCTTATTCACACGGTAAAGAAAGATTCTCCAGCAACATGAAAGGGCAAGTCCCAAAGTGCACCTGCTTCTCAAACCATTGCTTGCATCACATGGCCAATACCCCATGGGCTAAAACAAGTTGCATGGCCAAACCCAGAGTCCATATGAGAGGGAACTATGCAAGAATATGGCTTTAGGGAGATGTGATTCTTTGGGAGTCATTTCTGCGACAATCTACCATACCATACTTTATAGAATACAGGGTGCCCCTCCAAAATGTATACACACACTTTGAATAATTATAAAGGCAGTGTTTAGTAAAATACATTTCATTTCCAAAATTGAGCTATCAGCTGTTAAAGTGTGTATACATTCCCCATATGAACAACCTTTTATTTTGGAAATGTGGGTTCTTACTGTGACTTGATTATATGGTAGCCAGCTCTGAAAGTGTTATCCAGTGATTCTTGTGATATGGTTTTTATGTCCCTGTAACTTCCCTTTCCACATTAAAAAGGGTGACCTGTGTGAAAATGACAGTGTGTGACTTTGGAAGCAAGGTCATAAAAGGCATTACAGCTCTGCCTTGCTTGGATCACTTGCTTTGGGGAAGTGTTGTGAGGACACCAAATCAGCCCTATAAAGAGGTCCACTTGATGAGGAATTGAGACATCCTATCAATAGCCAATACTGACTTGCCAGTGATGTGCATGAGTCATCTTAGAGGCAGATCCTCCAGCCCCCTCAAACCTTCAGGTGGGACTTCAGGCCCAGCAAACACCTTTACGAAAGAGAACCTGAGCAATTCCCAAATACCTGTTCCACAGTAAGTTTGAGAGAATAAATGCCACTGTTGCTTTAAGCCACTAAGCTTTAGGATAATTTGTGATGCTGCAATAGGTAACTACCTAGTACAATTAGCTTTATTTTGAAAAGAGATCAAAGGTCTGAATTTAAAAAATTTAAATTGTCTAGAAGAAACTAAGATGGCGGCATAGGTAAACACCGGGAAATTGCTGCCTCCCACAACAACTTCAAAAATACAACGAAAAGACAAAACGGGCATCATCCAGAACTACAGGAAGGCTGGCTGAGTGTAAATTCTACAACTAGAAGAAAAGAGAAAAGCACACTGAGACTCAGAGGAGCTGCGGAAGTAAAGTGCAAAGGTACGGAGGCTCGAGAGTGCGCGGAAAGGGGCTGGTACCTGAGGACGTGGCTGTCTTTTTGAATCAGGAGGGAGTCACAAGCTCCCGACTGCTCTGAACTACGGTTCCGGGAAGTCTCTGGGGACCCAGGACTCATATGGGGAGAAACTGGACTGTCTGGCAGCAGGCAGAACTCTGAACTTGAGGGCGGCTTTCCCTCAGAGGTGCTTGCAGCAATTATCGGGACACTGAGACGCGTGGCCCCTTAGGGCAGGGCTGAGGACCAGCCATAGCTGCTTCTCCGCCCTTTGATTCCCTGAGACCCCGCCCCACCCAGGCTGCTTCAGAGGCTTTTGCATATGAATACCCTGGCCCTTTGCAACCTGAAAATTACCTAACAAATTGCAGCTGGGCCAGACAGACCCAGAACTTCCAAGAGAAGGCCAAGGCCCCACAGCAGCTTGCATTGCTTCACAGCTGGGCCTCATCAGGGCACCTCCAAACTCCAAAAAAGGAAGGGGAATCTGCAGTTCTCTTCGTAGCTCCTGCTGGGTAACCTCAGGCGGAGGCTAAATTAGCACCTCCTTAGATCCAGGAGCCAGTGTACCCAGTGGTCAGAGTGGGACCATCCAGATTACAACTCCTCAGATCCATAAGGGACACACTCAGGGCACAGACTCAGTGAGCACCAAAGCCCCACTGAAGCAAGTCTTGCCCCAGAAGGGTGTCCTCAGCACAGAAGTTCTCCCACTGCAGACACAGCTGATTCTCACTGCCAATTGGCCTGGAGGTCAATTCCTCCCAGTGATCCTACAACAATCAAGGCATAACTACAACAAGACTGTGCACAAAGCCCACAAGGGGGTGCACCAAGAGTGTCCACCTCAGGCAACTGGGGAGGCTGAGCCAGTGGGCCCTACAGGACACCTAGCACACAAAACCACTCTACCAACACAGGGAAGCATAAAAAATGCAGCGACAAAGAAACAGGTCACAAATGACAGAAATGGAGGAAAGCAAACGACTGGATATAGAGTTCAAAACCACGTTTATAAGGTTTTTCAAGAATTTTATGGAAACCGCCGATAAATTTAGTGAGACCCTGGAGGATATGAAAAAAGACCAACTAGAAATTAAGCATACACTGACTGAAATAAAGAATAATATACAGAGATCCAACAGCAGACAGGGGATCCCAAGAATCAAGTCAAAGATTTGAAATACGAAGAAACAAAAAATACCCAACCAAAAAAGAAAAAAGAAAAAAGATTCCAAAAATATGAAGATAGTGTAAGGAGCCTCTGGGACAACTTCAAGCATACCAACATCAGAATTATAGGGGTACCAGAAGAAGAGAGAGGGCAAGATATTGAAAACCTATTTGAAGAAATAATGACAGAAAACTTCCCCTACCTGGTGAGAGAAATAGACTTACAAGTCCAGGAAGCGCAGAGAACCCCAAACAAAAGGAACCCAAAGAGGACCACACCAAGACACATCATAATTAAAGTGCCAAGAGCAAAAGACAAAGAGAGAATCTTAAAAGCAGCAAGAGAAAGACAGTCAGTTACCTACAAGGGAGTACCCATACGACTGTCAGCTGATTTCTCAACAGAAACCATGCAGGCCAGAAGAGAGTGGCAAGAAATATTCAAAGTGATGAATAGCAAGAACCTACAACCAAGATTACTTTATCCAGCAAAGCTATCATTCAGAATAGAAGGTCAGATAATGAGCTTCACAGATTAGAAAAAGATAAAGGAGTTCATCACCACCAAACCAGCATTATATGAAATGCTGAAAGGTATTCTTTAAGAAGAGGAAGAAGAGAAAGTAACTCTTACCATTTGCCACAGCATGGATGGAACTGGAGAGCAGATAAATACCACATGATCTCACTCATTTGTGGAATATAATGAACAACATAAACTGATGAACAAGGACTGATCCAGAGACGGAGAGGCTTTGATTGGACTGTTGGGCCTTGGAGGGAAGGTAGGGGAGGGTGGGGGTAAGGGGGAAAGATCAACCAAAGGACTTATATGCAAGCATATAGGCCTAACCAATGGACACAGGCAACGGGGGGCGGGGGGGAGGGGAAGGGGCGAGGGCATGAGCGGGGGTGGGGGGGTAGGGGGCAACGTGGGGATAAGGACACATATGTAATATCTTAATCAATAAAAAATGTATTAAGAAAAGAAATTGATAGGATTAAAATCAACTGGTATAAATACAGATGTAACAAGACAATAAAAGACAGAACTTGGCTGGAGATCCTGGCTAGAGATCCTGGCTAGGCTGCTGATCAACTGAAAAAAAAAAAAAATGTCTTACATACCAAATATAAATGTTTTCCCTGAAGTTGAAATGAAATTTGCCGTTTATATAAAAACTAGAGGCTCAGTGCACAAATTCGTGCATGGTGGGGTCCCTCAGCCTGGCCAGCAATCGGGGCCGATCAGGGCTGTCTTGCAGGAGGTTGGCCGGCTGCAGGGAGGGACTGCAGGAAGTTGGCTGGCTGGGGGAGGTTGGTTTGGAAACACACTGACCACCAGGGGGCAGCTCCTTCATTGAGCGTCTGCCCCCTGGTGGTCAGTGAGCATCATAGCGACCGGTTGGCGAGTCATTTGGTTGTTCCGTCACTTAGGCTTTTATATATATAGAGATGTTTAAAATAAAAAATTAATATCACCAAATGTTACATCTTGTGACAAACATATAAAGCATTATAAAATGTATAGTTCCTTCTAGCAAATGAAAATAACTACCCTTGGGTTTTTATGTAAAAGAGATATAGTTTTAAATATTTTTGAATATAGGGAGCTAAGGAGTTTGACTGAATTGCATGTATTTAGGGACTTCTAAATTTTCTTCAAACAAATTCTAGGTTAAAAATGGCTCATGGGGAATCCCCAAGCCATTCTACATTCTACTTTCCTGCTTGGTACATGATGTGCTCTCAGCAAGTAGCACTGAGGCATTTGAGATTTAGGCAATAAGGATGTGTGTTGCTTTCCTTCAACCTCCATCTCCACCTTCTTCTATAATGTCAGGAAATACATATACCAATGCAAATGATCTTCAGGATTATAAAATCTGCCCATATATTAAAAACTTAGGCTTTCAAATATCTGAAACCATATAGTTTCATCTTCTTTACCTACAACAAGTTGTAGGTAAAGCTATTAAATAGCTATTTAATAGCTATTAAAATACAGCTTAACTTGGACTGTGTATCAATTGCCAACAATTCAATTTACTTACTTTGATAGTCCTTCTAATGCTATAACTTCTTCTCCCATTCTATGTCTCTTTTTCTGCTTTTTCTTATGCTACCTTTTGCTTCAAAGAGGGATCCACCTTTTATATCTCCAGTATCCTATTTCCTCTTTAGTAGAGACTTATAAATCTGGAGAAATTAAAAGTCCAGTTAAACATTCATAGCTATGCAAAGAATGAAATCTTATTTATCTAATCCTAACCTTAAAGTAGTCACATCTTTGTTTTCTTTGGAAACTTCTGAAGCTCCTTTTCAATGTTGTTTATCTGAGCCATTGTCTTTACTTTTGGTCCAGAAACTAGGCTTTCTGCATCTTCAGAGTATTTGTCTTTCTCTTTCCCCGTTCTGACTTCAGGTAAGCTGGATACTTAAACTCTTCCCCGTTTATGTTGTATTTTTCTTTGAGAATTCCTTTTGGGGTTCAGCACTGTCTATTTCAGAGCCCTTAGGTGTGGTCTTGGATATTTTTGTTTTACAGGGGCTCTTGCTATTTGTGTCCATATTTGACCCTGGCTCTGGACATATTCTTCCCCCTTCATTTCTTACTTTTCTTTTTCCTTTCTCCTTAAGTGCTATCATGAGTTTCATTTTATTTCAACTCCATCTGCTAAAATGTTAAATAAATAACTCATCAGCTACTCTTAGGCAGGAATGGATTTATTTTTACTGTCTTAGGGAATGTACCAGGTTTTCCTGGTGCTTCCTCTGGTGGATGTTAAGAAACAGAAATGGTTGCCAAAAAGTTTGTTGCTATTTATAACATTTGCTTTTTTTTTTTTTTTAAATCTGAGCTTACTCAATCTGAGCTGTTGCTGCATTCTCTTGTTTCAAATTCCACAAAGGCAAATCCCATTCACTCTTCAGTAGACTTATAATGTTCAAAACTTACATAAACAACACTGCATGTTTCCCAAATTCTCTGCATCCAGCTATGATTAACATTTTTTGGAAAGTAGTTCCTATGATAAATTGGAAGCAGTGTTAAATATCTAAGAATTTAATGACTATATAGACTAAGCTTTTCACAAATCCTGTATCTCAGAAGGTCAATAAATTTTAATTTCAATGTTAAATATGTAATCTATATCTATCTATCATATGTATGTCTACCTCCCAACCAGGTAAATATTCTTAGTGTCTTATTATAGATAACACATAAAAATTAAGAACTCAACTTTTGGAGTCAAATGGAGCTGGAGTTAAATCCTGGCTCTTTCATTTACCAACGTAACGTCTCTGGGCTTTGGTTGCCTCATCTCTCATTGGAGATAATAATGCATACCATAGAGCAGCGGTTCTCAACCTGTGGGTCGCGACGCCTTTGGCGGTCAAACGACCCTTTCACAGGGGTCGCCTAAGACCATCCTGCATATCAGATATTTACATTATGATTCATAACAGTAGCAACATTACAGTTATGAAGTAGCAACGAAAATAATTTTATGGTTGGGTCACAACATGAGGAACTGTATTTAAAGGGCCAGAAGGTTGAGAACCACTGCCATAGAGGGTTGCTGTGGGGACTATATGAGGTGCCACATATAAGTACTTAGCATTGCACCTGTGCTAATCTGTGGCATCTGCCATTATCTCCTTACTTGGGCTCTGCTATCTGTGTTTCTTGACTCTTCCATGCTGTGTCTTTGTTTTGTGCTAGAAAAACACTTTCAGAATGGGAAATTTATTTAAGTATTTCATTGATGGTCTAACATTAACTTTATGTTCCTAGGCATAATTACAGCTCTTTCTAGATGTAAAATAAACCCCAAAGAAGTTGAAATACTTAATTATTACAGAGTCTTTTATGAAACACAGAATCATTTAAAGAAAATAAACAAGCTCACTCCAGTTGCCAATTCCATATACCACATGAAATCCAGACTTGGGCTAAAAGAACTTACTGGCAGGCTCAGTGTGGCCATATTTTATATGGAGATTTTTTTTTTTTAATCATTCAATTACTCATTCAGTAAATGAAAGAGAGAGATGCCAAGATAATCAACTGTAAACAGTGGACGTGCCCAACCCCAACCCCAGTTCTGTCTTTTGTCTACAAGTTGCCCAGCCATCGTCTGATGCCTCCCTGATGTGGACAAAGGGGTGGGAGAGGCAGCCAAGAGAGGGTGTGACAACGGGGCAGCCTTCAGTTCCTCCATTTGACACCAAAAGGACATGTGAATTTCCTATGGGTTTTGTAGACAGCTCAGTAGATGGCTACACTTAATCTATATTCAAATCCCCTATCCAAGGTTGCTGTCCTCCAGGCAGGGGCAACCCTAGGAGCTGTGGAGGGGACTGACCTCCATGCCTGGGAAGACCATCTGAAGGTTCATCTGGACAACCCATCGGTGTGTTCCACATGTGAGTCCTGCACAGAAAAGTGCCGGGGCTGACCAGCAGACTCTGAGCGACGGATGAGCAGATTACTCCGACACAGGTTTCTGTGAAAGAGAGGTTTAAGGGACTTACTTCAGTAATAAAAGCAGTCCTGTTCGCCTGCCTCATTGGCTTTTTATTGTAACAGCTTGAACTCAAATTAACCTCTAGAAACAATCAGCAGGGCAAGTATCCTCGAGAAAGCACATGCTTCTATAAGGTCAGGTCTTTAAAGACTAAACATAGAGATTCTAGCAAAACACCCCAGGGGATCAGACTTGTTTGGAAAAGTCAAGGTAGGGGCTGCACCTTCGGCAAGGTCCCCTCAGAGGCCCCCAACCTTTTAGAGAATCCTCCTTACAGACAATCCAACCAAGTCCCCTGCTTCCCCACAGAAATGGTCAAACTGTATGAAGAGGCTACAGCAATCCAGAGAGAGGAAATTGCCTCTCACCCTGGGCATCCCAGCAAGGATGTGCTGCCCACCCTGCTCCACCTCCCGCCCCAACCCAGGGGGCCAGGTACAAGACGGGGAGAGTGAAAGTGTTTGCAGACCATGACCCATCCTCTATCCTGAATTGCTGGGGGAAGAAGAGAATGGATTTGAGTGGAATATAGGTTCATATTTTAAAAGGAAAACTTTTAATTATGGAAAGTATCTAGCATAAAACAGAAAGAATAGTGCAGTGCTTCCTTCAATCAGCTTCAATTATTATGTACCCACAGCCAATCTTGTTTCACCTACACACTCCAACTTTCCCATCCCTAATAACTTTGAAGCAAGTGCCAGATATTATACTATTTCATCCATAAATATTTTAGTGTATATCTCCAGAAGATAAAGACTTAAAAAAATAACTATTAGATTCCTGCATAATATAAAATATCTCCTGATTGTGTCATGCTTTTTTATGGTTTATTTAAATAAAGATCCAAATAATTCCATACATTGCATTGGGTTTTATGTCTTTTCAGACTTTTTTAAAAAATATATTTTTATTGATTTCAGAAAGAAAGGAAGAGGGAGAGATAGAAATATCAATGATGAGGGAGAATCATTGATTGGCTGCCTCCTGCACACCCCCTACTGGGGATTAAGCCCATAACCCAGGCATGTGCCCTTTACCAGAATTGAACCTGGGACTCTTCAGTCCACAGGCTGACGCTCTACCCATTGAGCCAAACCAGGTAGGGCTCTTTTAAGACTTTTAATCTATGGCTTCTCCTGCAACTACCTTTTATTCTTATAATTTATTTGTTGAAGAAATGTGTGTTTTTTTCCTATAGACTTTCCCACAGTCTGGATTTTGCTGATTGCTTCCATGTGATGTTGTTTAACATGTTCCTCTGTCTCTGTGTTTTCTCTAAATTGATAGTTAGATCCAGAGATTTTATCAGATTTAAATTGGTTTAATTTTTTGGCAAAACTATTCCATAGGTGATGATATGTTCCTCCTCAGAAGAAATTCTTTCTCCTCACTCTTTCTGTCTTTAATTGTAGCAAATACACAGGGTATCCCCACAAATGTATACACACTTTTTTTCGATAACTCAATTGATGTTTCTTTCTTTTCAGATTTAACCCATTTGAATCAATAATTACTCAAAGTGTGTATAAAATTTTTGGGACAGCATATACATAATAAAATTTACTATTTTAACTATTTTTAAGTGCACATTTTAGCAGTGCTAAGTACATTCACAGTATTTTGTAGACAATCTCTAAAACTTTTTAATCTTTTTTGGGGGGTGGGGTGCTGATTTATTTATTTATTAGAATCAAGTGCAGAACAGTAGAGAGATAATACATGTTTGTGCTTCAATACTTTCAAACACTGAGATTCTGAAATTTCAAGGTAAACAAGTTTTAAGACAGACTGGATTTTAAAAATATTCTTTTGATAACTTATTTTTATATAAATAACAGGGAAAGGAAAACCAACATGTTCGACAAACAAGGTCCTAAAGAATGAGCATTGGTCACAGGGAGGGGACAAAACAAGTAGTAACAGTAAGAAACCAACCAATTCAAGTACCTACAGTTCTGTCCTTAGGATATAAGATATCTTAAGGAAAGAGGGGGGACAGACCTGAAAACTAACCTGAGTGCAAAGGGGAGAGAGATTTCCAAGCCTTGAGGAAGGAACACTGCAATGCATCTACCGGGAGGATGAGGAACATGTTCTGAAAGGAAACAGGGGCCGAGTTAAACTAGCACATACCACATTTGCAACGACATCATGAGACAGTAACATACAAGAGGTTCTCAGGAGTAAAAGGAGTAATATACACGGGGCGGGGGGAGGGGGGAAGGGGTCTGGACAGGGGACATTTTCGTGACTTCCACCGTCATTGTATTTCAATGACAACAGCAGCAGAACAGTGTGTTCACTCCCAGAGAATGAGAACTGCTGAGTCTTAAGGATGATGAGACATTCTCCCTACATTTGTTTCTTTAATTTTTGCATTAGAGCTAAGTTTTATACAGCTAGGCTTCTATACAGAGAATAAAAAGATCATTTTCTCTTACAAGTACAATGAAGTATGACCCCACACTACAAAAAGTAAAATATATATTAGGAAGTATCTTCCATTGAGGATAACCTGTGTGTGAAAAGGTTTGTATAAATCCAATGGGCTATTATGACCATTAAACAACAACTCTCCATTTCCCCTCCCCGCAGCCCCTGGCAACCAATACCCTACTCTCTGTCTCTATGAATTTGACTGCTCTAGGTACCTCATACAAATGGGATTATATACTACTAGAGGCCTGGTGCACGATTTTGTGCACCAGTGGAGTCTCTCGGCCTGGCCTCCTATATTCCCCAAGGGGTCCTGGGTTGTGAGAGGGCACAGGCCAGGCCAAGGGACCCCACCAGTGCATGACTGGGGCCGGGGAGGGACACAGGAGGTTGGTCAACTGGGGAGGGATGGCAGGAGGGCTCCAGGGAGTGTCTGGTCCATCTCACTCAGTTCTGATTGTTGGGACCCCAGCAGCAAGCTAACCTATCGGTCAGAGAATCTGCCCCTTGGTGGTCAGTGCACGTCATGGTGAGCGGTTGAGCGGCCTTAGCATATCATTAGCATATTATGCTTTGATTGGTAGACCAGCCAACCGGACGACTGGACACTTAGCATATTAGGCTTTATTATATAGGATTTGTCTTTTTGTGACTGCCTTATTTCATTTAGCATAATTTCTTCAAGGTTCATCCATGTTGTAACATGTGTCAGAATTTCCTCCTTCTTTAGGCTGAATAATATTCCTTTGTATGCACATACCACATTTTCTCTGTTTATCTGTCACTTCTAGTTTTTAAATAATGCTACTATAAAATTATGGGTATACAAATATAATTTTGAGACCCTGCTTTTAATTATTTTAGTTATATGCTTAGAAGTAGAATTGTTGGATCATATGGGAAGTCTATTTTTAAAACTGGGAACTGCCATACTGTTTTCCACAGTGGCTGCACCATTTCCACAGTGGCTACACCACCAACAGTGTACAGTGTTCCAATTTCTCCACATCTCTTGCCAACACTTGTTATTTTCTGGTGAATTTTTTTTTTTATAACAGCCATCCCAATGGCTATTCAGTGATAACTCATTGCGGTTTTGATTTGCATATTCCTAATGATGAGTGATATTGAGCATCTTTTCATGTGTTTCTTGACATTTGTGTATCATCTTTGGATGTCTTATCAGATTATGATTTTAAACCTTATCAAATATATGATTTTCAAATATTTGCTCCCATTCCATAGGTTGTGTTTTCACTGTTTATGTTCTTTGATGCACAGAAGTTTTTAGTTTTGCTGTAGTCCAATTTGTATATTTTTACCTTTGTTGCCTGTGCATTTTGTCTTATGCAAGAAATCCTTGCCAAATCCAATGTCATGGAACCCTTCTTCTATGTTTTCTTCAATAGGTGTCTCTCTTTGGGCCGCCATTGATGGTCATTGCCAAGAACAATTATTTCATTAGAGGTTCCAATATTCCAATTTAGTCCTTCATTTATTACTAGAGTATTTCTATGAAGAGAAATTTCTCTTCATCAATTACTTGGTTACCCCAAAGCTCATTTTAAACATGGAAAATTTATTCATTATTTACAATTTGTTAAAATATTGGGTTGGTTTCCTAGTATTCTCTTAATACAACAAATGAGTTGAGAGGTGTTTTTTTTTGTCTCATTTAAATTTACAGATTTAATAATTTTGATATTTAATCCACTGACATTTTTACTTTTTATTGCTGTTCAAATGTTTCTATGCTTAGACAGAGGGAAACTCTTCAAGTTGGTCCTGAATTCTTTTGGAATGGCCCCCAAATTCTTTGATCAATTTCTTGCTTTTTGGCATTTTAAGATGTTTTAGGCCTATCTTACACATTTCCTGTCCCAGACAGAGAATTGGGCATTGAGAGCATATTTAAATAGAAACAGTACTGAGATTTTGAAATCTAGAATGAGATTAAACTATCCCAAGATTCTTGACTATCCAGACAGCATAATTGGGCAGCCATGGGAAAACATGAAGTGATTTCATGTTTACATGCCTCCGATGAATTGAAAAGTCTCAATAAACTGATAATAAACATCCAAGTGGAGAGGTTGAGGAGGCAGTTGGAGGCATATTGTTAGTGGGAAAGTCAAGATTGAAGGTACAAATTTGGGAGTTATCCCAATAGACTCATGTGTAAATCTAAGGCAGTGGTTGGCAAACTCATTAGTCAACAGAGCCAAATATCAACAGTACAATGATTGAAATTTCTTTTGAGAGCCAAATTTTTTAAACTTACACTATATAGGTAGGTACATTGTTATTAACTTAATTAGGGTACTCCTAAGGCTTAGGAAGAGCCACACTCAAGGGGCCAAAGAGCCGCATGTGGCTCGTGAGCCGCAGTTTGCCAACCACGGATAAGGGATGAGATTATCTAGGGAGAATATGCTGAGAAGAGAGAAAGCCAAGGACAAACCTCAAGGGTACACTGACATTTAACCACTAAGAAAAGGCAGAGGCAGCAAAGGGATGTAGCTATTTGGTGAATTAGGAAGAAACCAGGATATTAAGGCGGTCTTGAAACCAAGTGAAGAGTGTATTTTAAGAAGGAAGTCTATGTCAGAGAGAAAGTTTGACAGAGAAAGACAAAAAGTGACCCTTAGATTTGGCAAAGTGGAAGTATTGAGACTTTGACGAGAGGGTTGCTGAGGGTTGGTGGGGACGAGCATCAGTGGAGGGGGTTGAGGAGATGGACTGTGTTCTCATGGAGACTGCAGAGTAGGGGGCTCTCAGTTTGCCCCTGCACCAAAGGAGAGGCCAAGCCGCCACACAAGGAAGCAGAGCTCCATGTTTGAGTGGACAGCCTGGAAGAGCAGGGAATGGCAGACTATGGGCAGACCAGGCTCACCACTTAACTGTGGATTTTTAAATTGTGGTTTAAAAAAAAGACATAGTATAAAAGTTACTAGCTTAATTATTTTTAAACATACAGTTCATCAGTGTTAAGTATATTCACATTGTTATGCAACAGATCTCCAGAATTTTCATCTTGCAAAACTGAAACTCTGTCCCCATTAAATAACAGCTCCCCCCACTCCCCCTCTGCCCAGCCTCTGGAACTACCATTCTACGTTCTGTCTCTATGAATTTTACACTACTCTAGATACCTCATATCAGTTGCCTGCTTATTTAAGAAGGCTGAACTCAGATCCCTGAGAGCTATGTGTAGGAAGGTCCCTACAGAAGAGTATATGACTGCACCAAGGATATGGAAGTGTAGGATGGCCAGGGAAAGTCTAGCAAACCAAGAACAGCATTTGGGGAACTCAGAGATGAAACAGAGACCACTGAATGAGAACAGGCTGCTTCCCCAGCTTGCAGCTGCCCAAGTGACGAGCCAAGGAGAGCTGAGGATGGACTGGGAGAGGAGAAAGATTCCAGTGCCCCACACGGAGAGAAGCACCAGCGAGTGGCTGTTGTAACACCAGTTACGGAGCAGAGAGATGCAGCGTGGCTTCAGCAGCAGCTGGGAAAGGCTCCGCTGCTAGGCCTCAGCTTAATCAAACAAAGACCGAATGGTAAAGAGCAGATGACATCCAAAACCAGTGTTTCTGCCCAGGCTGACAGGACATTGCTGGGCCCAACGGCCGGTCTTGAGGCAGTCTCTCTGTTTTGGAATAAGTGCGCAGTCCTCTTACAGCTGTGTACCCAGGGAGGTGGGCTGAGTGGCTCTTTCAAAAGAGAGGCTTAGGCCCATCTTCAAAAAGGGATCTGAAGTGAAAGTGCCCAGAGTTACAACCAAAGTCCCACCTTTTCCAGTCCTGGTGCAATCCCATGGAGTGACATAGACCAAGGTCCGTAGTTACTTCCTTAAAAGCCCGTATTAGGGGGAAGTGATGACAGGATAGTTAATTTCTTCATTCAATTGACTCATATGGTAAGGGTAACACATCCATTTCAGCACCATACCCACTAACTAACGTTCAGCATTGTAGACTATTTTTTATTTTCATTCCTAGTAATTTACCTGGGACGCTGGAGCCCCAGGTTCTTGTTTCAGTCATGCCACCCACTAGCTGGATGGCCGTGGCCAAGTCCCTCAACTTCCCTGAGCGTCTGTAGCGGATCTATGATGAGAATAAATAATACCTACTCCAAAAAGTTGTGTTTTTTTTTAATGAAATCACATATGTGAGGTTAACTTATTAACTGTATATTGCCAAAAGTTTAGTTTTTATTTTTTATCCTTAAAAAAAAAATCCATTTTATCAAATTATCAATAAAGTTCTCCAATGGCTGCCCATTGCCCCAGGATAAAATTCAACCTGGCCTAAAAGTGTTTTGGCCTCTGCCTGTCGTAAATGTTTCCCTCCACCTCCCGCGTGGCTCAGGGTTCAGGATCTGGAAGAGGAGCCGCACACAAATGAAAGAGAAAAGACACGAGATAATTTGGGAATATCGGGGGGCCAGGCTGGTAAGTCCAACTCAAGAGAAAAGACTTCCACTGGTGCTCAGGCCGCATCAACCTTTTATAATCAGAAGTAAACAAGGTAGTGGTTACCATAGTTACACAGTTCTTGTGAATTTCACTTGTTTTGACCATAGTTACACTTCCTGGAAGTATTAGCCATTGCAATTAGACAAGAAGAAGAAATAAAAGGCATCCAAATTGGAAAAAAGGAAGTAAAACTGTCCTTATTTGCAGACGACATGATATTATACATACAAAACCCTAAAGACTCCATCAAAAAACTACTAGACTTAATACATGAATTTGGCAATGTAGCAGGATACAAAATTAACCCCAAGAAATCTGACGCATTTCTATACACCAATAGTGAACTTTCAGAAAGAGAGATTATAAAAACAATCCCATTTACCATCGCACCAAAAAAAATTAAGATACCTAGGAATAAACTTAACTAAAGAGGTAAAAGACCACTACTCAGAAAACTACAGGACGTTGAAAAAAGAGATAGAGGAAGACATAAACAGATGGAAGAACATACCGTGTTCATGGATTGGTAGACTCAACATCATTAAAATGTCCATACTACCCAAAGCAATCTATAAATTCAACACACTTCCCATTAAAATACCAACAGCATACTTCACAGATCTAGAACGAGCTATCCAAAAATTCATCTGGAATAAAAAAAGACTCCGAATAGCTGCAGCGATCCTGAGAAAGAACAAAGTAAGTGGGATCTCAATACCAGATATCAAGCTGTATTACAAAGCCACTGTTCTCAAAACTGCCTGGTACTGGCACAAGAATAGGCATATAGATCAATGGAATAGAATAGAGAGCCCAGAAATCGGCCTGAACCAATATGCTCAATTAATATTTGACAAAGGAGGCAAGAACATACAATGGAGCCAAGATAGTCTCTTCAATAAATGGAGTTGGGAAAATTGGACAGATATATGCAAGAAAATGAAACTAGACCACCAACTTACACCATACACAAAAATAAACTCAAAATGGATAAAGGACTTAAATGTACGACGGGAAATCATAAAAATTCTAGAAGAATCCAAAGGCAACAAAATCTCAGGCATATGCCGAAGCAATTTCTTCACTGATACAGCTCCTAGGGCACTTGAAACTAAAGAGAAAATGAACAAATGGGACTACATCAAAATAAAAAGCTTCTGCACAGCAAAAAAAACCATCAACAAAACAACAAGAAAGCCCACTGCGTGGGAAAACATATTTGCCAATGTCATATCTGATAAGGGCCTAATCTCCAAAATTTATAGGGAGCTCATACAACTTCACAAAAAGAAGATAAACAATCCAATCAAAAAATGGGCAAAGGATCTAAATAGACACCTTTCAAAAGAGGACATTCAGAAAGCCAAGAGACATATGAAAACATGCTCAAAGTCACTAATCATCCGAGAGATGCAAATCAAAACAACAATGAGGTACCATCTCACACCTGTCAGAATGGCTATCATCAACAAATCAACAAACGACAAGTGCTGGAGAGGATGTGGTGAAAAAGGAACACTCATGCACTGATGGTGGGAATGCAGACTGGTGCAGCCACTATGGAAGACAGTATGGAGTTTCCTCAAAAAACTGAAAATGGAACTCCCATTTGACCCTGTGATCCCACTTCTAGGAATATATCCTAAGAAACCAGAAACACCAATCAGAAAGGATATGTGCACCCGTATGTTCATAGCAGCACAATTCACCATAGCTAAGATCTGGAAACAGCCTAAGTGCCCATCAGTAGATGAATGGACTAGAAAACTGTGGTACATCTACACGATGGAATACTATGCTGCTGTAAAAAAGAAGGAACTCTTACCATTTGCAACGGCATGGATGGAACTGGAGAGCATTATGCTAAGTGAAATAAGCCAGTCAATGAAGGAAAAATACCGCATGATCTCACTCATTCATGGATAATAAAGACCATTATAAACTTATGAACAATAATAGATACAGAGGCAGAGCTGCCTCAAACTGATTGTCAAACTGCAGCGGGAAGGCCAAAGGAGGGTTGGGGGGCAGAAGGGAGGGGGATAAGAGATCAACCAAAGGACTTGTATGCATGCATATAAGCATAACCAATGGACATAAGACACTGGGGGCTAGGGGAGGCCAGGGGATTGTCAAGGGCGGGAAAAAAAAAGGACACATATGTAATACCCTTTGTAGTACTTTAAGCAATAAAACAATAAAAAAAAGAGAAAGGCGTAGCTAGCTTTTTTAATTAACAAAGGGCCATTTTTTTTTTTTACAGGGCTACTTAGATTTTTATAATTAATATATCTCAATAATTCTTGAGATTCAAATCCAATTATTATTTTAAGGCATTTACTTTGGCAAATTTTTGTAACAGAGACAATCTTACTGAATTTTCTTTTGGAGGTCTTAAAGTTAACTTTGGAACAGGCTTCATTAACATTTCAAAAATCACTTTATTATGGAAAAATACCAATCTTGTTGCTAGAACCAGCCTGCATTTCTTCCCTGGGTCAAATTCGTCATTTTTCTTAGGAAATAACCAGTCTTAGGTTTTATTTTGTACATTTGCAAAGAGATTCCAGCTCAAAACTCTATCTAAATGTCCAAAAACAGGACAGTTGCACGCATTAGTTTTAAGCCAGCTTTTCTCTTTAGACGTGCACAGAAATCCCAGATGCATTTTTAAATTTTGTAAAACTTTTCAATTACGAGAAGGAGACTTTAAATTAGAATACTTGGGGAGGGGGCGTCCATATTGGATCACCATGTGCTCCCTTCTTCTCTTCCCCCACATCCTACTTTGGGGGAAGTTTCAGCAAATGACTCAGATGGCGTATTTTTCCCAAAGTCATGCTTAATAGAAAAAGACATTTTAAATTTTTTCCCATTTCGCTTTCCAAAGTTATGGCTAGCTCCCAAGGTTATCTTAGCCAAAATTTGGTTATCATAAGATGTTCTCCGGTAATTTTTAAACAAAACATTAAGTAATCTCATTGAGGGAGAGCTTACAGCTCTGCCCTCTCCTACCACCTTTGAACCTCTCCACACCAGAGGCGGATTCGGCAGCGGGGTTTCATTTCTTATTACAGATTTTAGATTCCAAATATAAATTAAGATTTTAATTTGGACAAGAAACCACATTAAGATGACTATGGCACTCTTGTTTCAACCTGATTTAAAAGAGTACCTTTTAATATTCCAATTTCTTTATAATTTGGCCCTTTTGCACAGGTGATTCTATTAACAGAGAATTAAACATTTCAGGATTAGGACATGGAAGTGGAGGGAGCCATGAAGGCCATTCCTCCCATTTTTTCTTTTCTTTCTGCTCCTCTTAAGGAGCAGAGGGTGCAAGGGGAGGAGATTTATCCTCCTTGGCCTCTCTTAAAGGCTCTAGCAAATGAAACACCATGTTTCACAAGGAAAACAGTTTTTGGAGACAAGTTTTTTCCCTGCAGCTGACTTTTTTTTTTTTTTTTTTAAAGTTCTGACTAACTTTTTGGCAAACATTCAAGATCTAATGTACCTTTTTCAAGAAAACAAGGGTTATGTTCTATAACATCAAGCAAAAATTATAAGAGATTACCTTCTGAAACTTTAACTCCTTAAGCATGCAAATCAAAAGTCTATAATAAAGTTTCTTACTTTTTTAAAGCCGAATTACTTTTTTAAAGCCAAATCCTGCCCCATTAGCCTGGTTAAGAAAAACGTTCCCACCCTGCTTACAGATCCGGACTTCTGCAGCTAATTGTGGGCTTTTGTGTGTGGTGAAATAACCCCCCACCTTTACGGTGAATTTTCCTACCTTTATGGTGAATTCTTTGTTCCCCACCTTGCCGGTGAAACTTTGTTTTTTCCGCTCTAGCGAAACCTTCACTTCCAGATTTCCCGACGGGCGCCAGATGTCGTAAATGTTTCCC
Organism: Myotis myotis; assembly: GCF_014108235.1. NCBI lineage: Eukaryota > Metazoa > Chordata > Mammalia > Chiroptera > Vespertilionidae > Myotis > Myotis myotis. Next base: position 114,501,024 of record NW_023416335.1, read on the forward strand.
TCCACCTCCCGCGTGGTTCAGGGTTCAGGATCTGGAAGAGGAGCCGCACACAAATGAAAGAGAAAAGACAAGAGAAAATTTGGGAATATTGGGGGCCAGGCAGGTAAGTCCAACTCAAGAGGAAAGACTTCCACCGCTGCTCAGGCTGCATCAACCTTTATAGTCAGAGGTAAACAAGGTAGTGGTTACCATAGTTACACAGGTCTTGTGAGTTTCACTTGTTTTGACCATGGTTACACTTCCTGCACTTCCCTCAGCCCATTAGCTTCCCAGATAAGATCTAGGGAGTGTTATAAGGTCAAGCCTAATTATGCTAAGAGGACTGTGCCCTCTAAGCTGGGACTTTTTTGTGACTTTGCCAACAGGTCAGTCCAAGGCTTAAGCCTATATCGGTTCCCCACATCTGCCTAATTCTCTGACCTCATTTCTTACCCACCTCTTGCTTTCTTTCATACACAGATTCTCACCACACTGAACTTGTTTCTGTTCCTTACATATTCCATCTTGTTCCCACCTCAGGGCCTTTGCTCTCCTTCCTACCTGGAATGTTCTCATGTGGCTCAATCCTTCTCCCAATTCTGGTCTCAACTCAAATATAATTCATCAGATCAGTCACCATATCTAGTGTTGTCCCCTGACCTGTTGACAGTTTCTATCACAGTAACCTATTTTATTTTCTTTATGAACTTATCATTCTCTTATTTATGTATGTTTTACTTATTTACATCGAGGTTCTTTACCAAAAGGGACATAAAGAATACAATTTTTCTTAGTCACTTCTATATCTCTCACCTAGAATAGTGCCTGGCTCACAGGAGGAGTTTAATTAATTTTCATAGAACAAACTAAATTACTGCTAAGAAAATTATTTGTTAGATTTTTTATTGTTTTTAAGACCATCAGGTAGAAACCAGTGATCTTTTTTAAAAATATATTTTTATTTATTTCAGAGAGGAAGGAAGAGTAGAGAGAGATAGAAACATCAATGATGAGAGAGAATCATGGATCAGCTGCCTCCTGCACTCTCCCTACTGGGGACTGAACCCACAATGTGGGACTCGAACCATGACCTCCTGGTTCATAGGTTGATGCTCAACCAGAGTCACAACAGCTGGGCTGGTAAGTAGCCACATTCATGGACATTAAATAAATTTCAAACTTAGTAATTTTATATCACAAAGAATCTGGTTCTTCGGGCCTTTATATATTTTTTATCAAAACTTATATATATATTGAACATGTTATTTTGTAATCTAATTTTTAATCAATGATACAGAATATTTCTTCTACAACATCATTTTTAATAGTGACATGTGGATGTAACATAGTTTATTTAACAAGTTCCCTGTGATGTACATACTGAGGAATGCTGGGTTAAAGGGCCACAGATAAACATCCCAAATTTCTCTCCAGAAAGGCTGTGCCAACTTCACTCCTACCAATAGTATAAAAGAGGTCCATTTTCCATAACTTCTGACAATACTGACTTTTATCATTAATAAAACAGAACAAAATATTTGTTAACTTAGTAAGTGAAATAGTATCTCATCGTTGTTTTATTTTGCATTTCTTTCATTACTTGTGATTTAAATTGTTTTTCTTTGCTTTTGAATCATGTTGTATTTCTTCCCTTATGAATTGTACATTTTTGTTGTATATTTTTGTTTGTTGTTGTTGCTGACTTTCTATTGTATTCAGCTTTCATTGATTTGCAGTAACCCTTTTTATTTTAAGGTATTTAACTTTTGTCACAAGGCAATTAACCTTTGTTAATTGCACACATTTTCCAAACATGTTGTTTGCCTTTTAATTTTGTTTTTGGACCTTACATCCTGGTACCTAAGTAACCCAGAAAGGAAAGTTCACCCCAGTGAACTCCTAAGTGCCTGCACAGCAGGCCTGGGGTCCTGGACAACACAAGTCCTGGCCAGTGTGTCTGAGATGTCCAAATAATTCAGAACTAAAGATTCCCAGGACAACTAGAATAACCAACTACTATTTACTTACTGATAGGCTTATGGAATACTGTTATCTCTAACCTAAAGGTGTTCACATTTCAAATAGGAACTTTAAAGTTCCAAGGGAACGAAGCTATAATGGTGAAAAAACAAGCATTAGTAAACCTTTTTAATGTTAAACTATTTTAATTACTTTTTTCCGTAAAGTAGCCCTTCTCTGTTCTCTTAGAAGGCCATTGTGACGTAGTGGCCAGACCTGTGGAGAGAGGTTCCCAGTGAGGAATATTCCGTTATTGTGTGTGTGTGTGTGTGTGTGTGTGTGTGTGTGTGTGTGTGTGTGTATGGAGTACCTCATATTACCTTTCATCTTCAAATGATCATTTTTGATGAAGTGCTTTTCAAATAAATATATGAGCAAGTGTCCTCTCACAGGTGAGCCGCCTCTCACTGTAGCATCATGGCCAGAACCCATTGCCCACCTTTTGTCAGAGACTTCTGGAAGCTAGGTTAACCTTTATTTGGTCTAATCTAACTCCTCTTGGAAGTTAAACCTGCCTTTCTGGTTCCCTTGCATGTAGACAATATTCCCCCTGCCTGTTTTGAAACTGTTATGCAGCCCCTCTCAGCTGCCCCACCTCTGGACGAAATAAAGCCTGCTGCTGCTCTGACCGTCCTGCCTGGCCCATCCTTCCGAGCCTCTCCTCGGCCCGTTTCCTTCGCAACCTTCTGTTCATTTCTGCTGGTTCTGCTTTGTGTCAAAAGTGTCGGAGTAGGGGGACGAAGATGAGTTATGAGGTGGTGGATAGGAGGAATGTGCAAAAATAAACAGCTAAAGGTCCAGCAGTGACTGTTCCCCTGGTCAGATTCTAATTTGCTCTTGCTCCCCATGACATCCCCATACGAAAATGGCAGCGTCTTATGCTAAATTCAGCTCCCGTCATGAAGCAGGTAATAAGGATGGTCAAGGAGCTTCATCAACATGGAGGAACATAAATACTTGATACGAACCTTTTAGTAAGAACATGTATTTAGGCAGAGGTTGAAGTTTAATATGAGCTCAATATTCCTAGTATATCTCCTTCTCTTACTATTCTATTAATATACCCAGTGCATCTGACTATTTGAGGCCTGTTGTAGGGTGTGTGTGTGTGTGTGTGTGTGTGTGTGTGTCTACAAAGCTTCAGAAAGCTAGACCTTGTTGCCCTGGCTGTGTAGCTCAGTGGCAGAGTGTTGGCCTACAAATCGAAGGTCAAGGTTTTGATTCCCAGCCCCCTGTCTGGGTGCCTCTAGGAGGCAACCAATCAATGTGTCTCTCTCACATCTCTCTCTCTCTCTCTCTCTCTTTCTCTCTCTCTCCTCCCTCCCTCCTTTCCACTCTCTCTAAAAATCAATGGAAAAATCATCCTCAGGCAAGGTGTAACAACAATAAAAGCAAAGAAAGAAAGAAAGCTAGACCTTGTAATTATTCTACTTTGCCTTAATCATTCATTATTTAAAAAGTAGATATTACTCACTGTTGATGTTCCATTCTTTTCTCTTCTTTGCATTTCCTGTAGGAACCTTTCCATCAGCCCCTGTTGACTAGCTGTAAATGTGTTTCCCTCTGTGCCCCAGCAAAACCCCAACCTAACAGCTCCATTGCAATTGCTATTTTATTGTCTGTCACTTGTGCCCTGCAGCATGATGGCCGTTTTTTTTTCTTAAGGTAAAATGAGCGATGTTTTGTCCACTCATATTTCTCTTTTGGCAGGCATGTAGCAGGACATCTGGAACTCCTGTTGGAACTCCTCCATCATAAAGCCAACCCTCATGTCATGGCATGTAACAATCTTGAAAGCAAAATAAATCTTATTCTTAATTGTACAAAACACAACTTAATGTGGCAAGAATGGGAACTGAAGCCACAAGCAATCATACATGACTTTCATCAGTTCAAAAGTATTTTATTGAGAAACTACTATGTTCTAATCATTAGTTGAGATTTGGAGGCATCTCATTTAGCAGGGATTGAGAGCCACAGAAACTGGCAGGAAAGGAAACGCTTTCTGGTGTTACTCCTTTGGATAAGCAGGCCTGCCTTTTTCAAGCTCTTCAGAACAGGAATAACCTCATAAGGGGGCAGGCCACCAATATTGCCCTAGCAGCCTGCTCGCTCCCCAGATGCCTCAGATCACCCTGTTACCTTTGGGATCTGCCACAGCCTGAGTAAAGACAGACACCAGGAGGAAGGACTTCAGGCACAGACTAGAGAGTCATGCCACCAACACGTCACCCAAGGCCCCGTTTTGCCCATTCTTTCCTCATTTCCGTTGTACATTTCTCCTTACTCTCTCGTAGGTTTTTCATCTTACAGCATCTCCAAAGATTCAGTCCATCTCCCCTGCCAACAACATCCTTAAAATTTATAAAGTTTGCCAGTAAAGCCACAAGTAAGATTAGATCATAACAACATGTCTACTTGATCTTTGTTGGGGTCTATTTTATGATCTTTTAGAGCTTGTAGTATTGGGATTTGCCTTGTAATAGCCCTGAAAAGTGGCATCCGGTTCTGTTTTATATTTTAAGTTCCAGAACATTAGAGACCACAGTATGTGGTTTTGGTGGCCCGCTTTGAGTGACATGGGCACTTTGGTGCTAAATATATGCTATCTGAGGGTACAGTCCACGGGAAACTGGCTTAGATAATCTTTCCACCCACTCTGTAGGGTAAAGGTACTTTTACTCACTGCTAACATATTTAATACTCAATACCTGTTTGACTGTTTTTTGTAGTTACATTCAATCCATTGAGCACTTACAAACGCAGGGGTGTCTGCCAGGTGCTGAATGTGAACCAGTGGAAATGGCCTGGATTCTGCACTCAGGATGCCTGGCTCAGTATGGAGTCAATTACAGGTGCTCCGACACCACAACGCCAGGCAGAGTGTGGCAAGTGCCACGGAAATGTGTAAAGGACATGGGGTGGGAGTTCAGGGCTGGGACAGGCCAGATCAGCTGGTGTGAGGAGAGCCAGCTCTGTAGAGGAGGGGCCCACAGCCCCCATGCCGGCCTTCTGGTGAGAAGGGCCTGGCAGGGAAGGACAGGGGAGGAAGGACTTGTCTGGTGATGTGATGCAGAGTGAGAAGAGGAGGCTCAGCTCTCAGTAACAATGATCATAACAATGGCCACTTACGAACATGTGATAGGTATGGGTGCTTCACTTCTCACACACGAATTCTAAGTGAATCCTCCTCCCCAATCTGCCCTAGACCCAGGTTTACAGCTGAGGGCGCTGAGGCCGAAGTCACCCGCTGCTGCACGTCAGAGCTGGGACTTAGCCTGTAGACATCCCCTCCTCCCCCTTTCTTCACTGCACTGTGTTCCTGAGTGACTTTGAGAAGGGTGACTTCTGAGAGACTCAGAAAAAGGACTTGCTTTTAGAGCACTGCCAGGGTGTTATACCTGTTTATTTACATGTCTAGTCCATTCATTCTTGTACTGATTCTCCTCAGTAGGTTAGCTCTGCAACGTGTCGGGCAGCAGAGTCCTGGCCTGGCCGCGTATCTGCACTCTGAGCCACACACAGTGTTTGTAACTGAAAGCGCTTGCGCCCGCCCTGCCCTTGCGCACAGCTCATCTCCTGGGCAATGTCAGCTGACAAAACCTTCCCCACTCCCCTTCGGTTCCCAGGGGAGCGTGTGAGGCCTCCAGGCGCCCTGGACTCCTCAGTGTGCTTTACCATTTCATGAGGGCCGCAGCTCTGCCAGCTCCGCCTCCGCGTCCTCTCCTCCAGGCAGGCCTCCCAGGCTGTCGGCTGCCCGCTCCCGGCGGACTCGCGGCCCAGCATTTTCCCTCTTTCCTGGATGGCCCTGCCTCAGTCTCAGGGAGAGCCTGGCTGCTCATCCCCAGCACCTGGGATCTAGCACATGCCCTCAGCGTAATCCGCCTCTCCCACTGGACGGGGCTCCTGGAGGGTTGAACTGTTTACAATTTAGCTGGACGCCTGGGGTCTGGGCGCAGGGTTTGGCACGTTGGGCTTTCCACACCTGTTGTGCTGAGTGAATAAACAAACGTGTTCGGCGCGGTCAGGGCGAGCCCTCGGAGAGGACGGCTTGCCGGCTGTGTGGTTCCGAGCCTCTGGAACCTTGGAGAAATTCAGGCCACGCGATAGGACTCTACAAGCAAATATTGAGAGAGTAGCTGAACCACTGAAGGAAAGCGGGTGATTCAACACGAGCTGGGACATCGCAGGACGTCCGGGGGAGGCGCGCACATGGAAACAGTTGCGATTTTTTTTTAGGTTTAGATCAAGTAGCTGCCGCCACAGCTGCAGCGCAGGGAGGGGCCGTGTCTTCCCGACACCAGGTAGTCAGTGCTGCACTGAGTGCAGGTGCGGGGAACACAGCGAACTTGAACCCATGCTACTGACCCTGCGAAGGGGGGCGACCAAGGGCGCTGATACTCCGGGTTCTTATCCTGGCGCCCTCTTCTGTGCAGCTTCCTGTCCCTGCCCTACGGTGGGCGGAGGGGTTTGCTTATTCTCAGCCTAAACACAGGATTTGTCCTCAGGGAAATAAAACCATCACCCAGTGCCATTCGAACACGAAGTCTCCAATGTGGGACTTGAAAGAGCTGGATGGACCCTCTTCATGTCAGGCTCTAAGTGCGGCCCTGCCGTGGTGTCCCGTCCTCCTTGTGCCCATCACCGCGGGCTGCCGGGGAAACCCCAGCTCATTTCATCTCAGGAAAGAGACAGCATTTCAGACTTTCTTGGGCATTTTCCCTCCTCTGCTCTCAGGCCTCATACTGACTTTTCATTGGCCAAACGGCCTCTCTGCTGGGAGGGGGCTTGTCCAGCCCCGCTGGTCTCTCCCCACAGAGGCAGCACCTTCGCTGCCTTCCGGCTGCTCCTCGGCTCCGGCCCTCTCATGCTGCGTACCCTGCCGCTGACCTGTGCTCTTTAACAAGTGGCCTCTTGATCTTTCTCCTATTCTCTTGCTTCTTGATATTGAAACTATTTTTTTTTTAAAAAAGACATGTGGTTTGAGGCCACATGGAAAGCTGCTAGAATAAGCCATATGCCTTTGCTGAGTAATCATACATAGGAAGAGGGATTGTTTTATGGCAGAAGTGCTGACATGCTGGCCTGGGGATCACGGATGATGACGTGCTCACCTTCCAAACCACCGCCGCCATGGAGAGGGGCCAGAGGCCCCCATGTCACTGAGGTATTCTCCTGTCACGGAGCTTACCAACAGGGCTACATAATAATTATTTACCTACCTGCCTCTCTTAAACTCTATTTTTTCCTTCCATGCCGAGTATAGTGTCTGGCCTATAATAGGTGTTAGTCAACGGTGTAGCCGAGTTGCTAACTCATGTCATGCATGGCATGATTTAATGGGTAAACAAAATTCAATGACTTTGGTTTATAAATGACCTCATTTATCATGCTTCTATCGAATGGCTAATGGGAAAATTTTAACTGAATGTCTGATCTGAGTTAAATCTTAGTCCACATCTGATCATTTAAATTCTTTCTTCAGGTAGTGTTTTCTTTCTCTGGTACAATTGCTTAGCCTCTTAGCTAGTCTTTCCTTCCCCCTGCTTCTTTCTCCAAGATAGTACCTGCTGTTTGGGGGAGGGGTCGGTGGCTCATCTGTCCCCTGAACTTCTGGAACACTAGAGCATACACTCTAACAGGCACTGGCCTTTGGTGTAAGGTCCCTCATCGGCCTGGCTGTTGCCTGCCCTGTTTACCCCTGAGTCTGAAGTGACACCACTGGCTGGCAGTCATGGGCTGCCCTTTTGCGATGTGCAGTGATGCTGGCAGGGTCCCTAGTTAACTCTACCTCTCTTGTGTCCTATTGTCTGCAGATGTCTTAGCAACCTCCCTGGGAAAACTCATTGATTGCAATTCCCAAGATTCAGTTTTTGGACCTTTTGTTAATATTCCCCATAATATCTTCTTACTCATAGTTGTCAGTCTCTCTCCTAAAGTTCACCACAGGAAACATTTTGTCCAGCCTTACATTATGTGAATCTGGATTATTAAAACAGTACTGATTACCAGTATGTTTTTAAAAAAATTTGATGTGCCCTCCCCCACAAATGTTGCTGTGCCTGCCCTCACTGAGCATCCTGCTAGAGAAAGTCGCCCGTCAATAGCATGCCCCCAACGGTGTTTCCGTGTAAGGAATACCAAACTCTTCCTGTTCCCAGGGGAAAGGGTTTTACCACACATTCCCAATAAAATCTAGTAAATAGATGTGTGAGTCATTTCATTGAGGCCTCTGAAGAACGGATTAATGAATAAAGACTCTTTTATGAGTCATCTTGTTATGTTTCTGGACAAGAACCATCTAAAAGCAGTTTCCACAAAGGCAACCTGAGATTTGTCAAGCATTTCCTCTTCCTTTGGAACTTGGATTAGATGAAGTTCATGGCCCTGGAATACACGATGCTGTGGTTGAACATTTGCTCCTGGCCCCATTGTTGCATTTTCATTTTTGAATTTCCTATCTTGTTGTGGGTCCAGAGTCACCTCAGCAAGGGCTCCAGACAAATTGGACCCTGCGCCAAGCAGATTGGAATCATAAGACCAGGAGAAATGGCCTTTGAAATTTAGAGAACTGAGGAATACAACAAGGACAAATTTAAAAAGATCCCAGCTGGTGTGGCTCAGTGGTTGAGCATTGACCCATGCACCAAGAGATTACTGTTTTGATTCTTGATCTAATTAGATAACGGGCACACGTATTCTCACTATACAGGTAAAAACAATTTATCTGTCTTGTTCATTTTTATATCCCCAATGCCCAACACAGTGTTAAGTCATATTTATTGCATTAATGAATGAAGGATATTTGACTGAAAAGGTGGTAGGTTTTCCATTGTTTCAATGCCAAATGTTGAAGTGAATTCAAAGTGCCTAGGGGTAGACATAAGAATTCCCTACATGTAAACACAAAGAAGAGAAGTAATATCAGAGAGAGAGAAAGGGAGAGAGAGAGAGAGGGGGGGGGGGAGAGATGGGCAGGGAGGACATTGGGAGAAAATAATAAAGAAGAAAATGTTCTCTTTGTATTTTCAGCTTACATTTTTGCTTCACTTTTTCCCTAACTCCCCTCCCTTAATGACGCATCTCTTTCTATCCTCCCATTTCCCAGGGCCCATGTTTTTCATCTGTTTCTTTTCTAGTGAAATCTATTAATAGCAGAGTAACTGATAAACTCACTCATACTAAAGTCTGAGTGGCTGCTTCCATTTTTTGAATGAGCTCTCTAAATGAAACATATTTGTATTGTAATCTATCAATGTATATAAAAGCCTAAGCAACCTTTATGACTGAACGACTGGAATGACTGGTCGACCAGTTGCTATGATGCTCACTGACCACCAGGGGGCAGGGGGCAGATGGTCAATGCAGGAGCTGCCCCCTGGTGGTCAGTGTACTCCCAAAGCCAACCTCCCACAGCCCCTCTTCCTCCCCCTCTACTCCCCCCCTGCCCCGGCTGGCCAACCTCCCATGGTCCCTCCCCAAGCCGGCCGGCCCCCCATAGGCCTCCATCGCCGGCCAGGCCTCTAGTAGAGGATAAAGGGATGGGTTACAATCTGTGCAGTTCCAGAATTAAGGAATGCCATAGATAAATGAGAGGGGTGGGGAGAGGAGACATTTCAGGTAGAAATGACCCTGCTTAAAAAACAAGAATTGTTCCTCTCCCGAATAGAATAACTGCTCATGTAGGGGATGTTGTGTAGGAACACCCATATCTTTTTCTCATGTTTATGTGCCCTAAATAAGCTCAATGTCTTTAAAAGAGAGATACAGGACAGAGACAGAGACAGAAAGAGACACAAAGGAAATGAAACACAGAGAGAGAAGCAAGCAATACAGGAATCTGAGATGATTAATCCAATTGAAAAATCATGTCAGAATCTCAAACCCTCAGGGAAGGGTTCTGCTCTCTTTTCAAAGGAGAAGGCAACCAGGCTGCATGATCGGGGCAGGAGAGGCCCTGGTGGCTATCTGACGGTCACACGATTGGACTGTCTCAGTCTGGGCTCAGCACATTTGCCCCACCTTGGTCTGCTCAGATGGTCAGACTGACACTTTAGGTCAATCTTTGGCTTGTCCTTTATTCTCAAGGGAGAAACTGCCAAGTCAAGTTACCCTCTTGGTTCTAAAGGAAATTGCTTGGTCCAGATGGCAATCGACCAACCAAGCAGTATTTATTGAGCCTTTCCTACACCCAAGATCCTCGAGCAGGGCCTGCACATTGTGCAAAGTTAAGGAAAAGAAGTGAGCTATCTAGCTGGGGAATGAAGACACAGGCATGTACAGGTAGGAACAGAATTGAGGACCCTCACCCCCATTGAGGAAAAGATCTTATCACCATTACTATCATTAGAAAGCAAGAGAATTTCATTGTGCCAAAGACTGTGCTAAATAATTGAAGAAAAATGGTCCCAGATTCCATTCATTCTCAGCTCAGATTTTGCATGTTACCACAGTTTACTTTTATATTATCCAAATGAGCACACATTGTATTGTTGACCCATTATGAACCCACAAAGTTCCATGTGAAGCAAAAGAGGAAAAGGTGGACATTCCATAGTGGGGGGTCAGGGGTGATGAAAGTAATCAGAGACAGAATTCAGAGGAAACTTCTTTTGAGTTTGTTCTATTGCAAAGCCATACCCTCCCAGAATGATTTGGATGCCTGCACTAAAAAGAACTCCAGGAGTGACACAGTCTTCCTATAACCTACTGTCTTGCTTGAAATCTTTTCTTCTCTGAGGATATGATTCTAATCTTTATCATGGCCTACCAGCTCCAGCCTCATCCTGTGCCACACTCACCATTATTCTTAGCATGTCAGCCACTCGGGCCCTTTCAGTCCTTCAAATGCACCATGCTGCTTTAGACCATGGGATCTTTAAATGAGCTTCTTTTTTTTTTTCCACCTGAAATGTCCTGCTCCCTCCATCTTCACCAGGATAACACCTTGCCTTTCTTCAGACTCAGCCTAGTCTTAACCTCCTAAGTGACCTCCCTGGCTATGGTTATAAGCTTTCATAGCACCAGGCACCTCTCCCAGTTACCAGACATCACAGCTCTAATTTAACATTTATTTTTGTGATCCTTTTTTGTTGTCATTAATCCTCACCCAAGGAGATTTTTTCCATTGACTTTCAGAGAGTGGAAGGAAGGGAGGGTGGGAGGTGTGGAGAGAGAAAGAGAGAGAGAAAAAAAAACCATTGATGTGAGAGAGACTTATCAATTGGTCACTTCCCGAACACATCTCAACCAGGTATATGGGTCGAACCTGCAACCAACCAAGATACATGCCCTTGACTGGGAATTGAACCCATGACCCTTCGGTGCACAGGCCAACGCTCTAACCACTGAGAACACTGGCCAGGGCTATTTTTGTGATTCTTACATTCTATCATGGGTTGTAAGACCCATGATGGCAGAAACTGTGCCCTTTCTTTTATTTTCACCGTAAGTCTGCTAACATAGCTCCTGGTGTATTGAAGGAATTTAAATTTACTGAATGAATAAATAAATGAAGGTATTTACAGTCTAAGTGAGGCACACAATGACTATGCACAATAAACTTGCAATTTCAGAGCGATTTCAAAATATTTAATAATCAGCATGGTAAAATCATCAGCCAACAGAACTGATCCTAGTGTGGCATCCCTGTGTGAGCCAGGGGGTATCAGCCCCGAACTAACTGATGTGTGAAAGTGCTCTCGCCCATCAATCCACAATAAAACAATGTGTTTCAGTGATTGCAAAATCTCAATCCACAAAACCCAGAGAAGCAAAAACTGTACAACTTTATTTTTTAAAAACTGAATTAATTTTACTTCTTGAGCCGTTCTGTTGGCGGTAAAAAAAACAAAACAAAACAACAACTTAGTACCTTCAGTCCAACCAGGACTTTCCAGATTGATTCAGAGTTTTCCTGCCCTGCCCATGTACCTGGGGGCAGGTCTAAGTTCTAGGGGCTAACGTAGTGCCACACCTTCAAGGGATCAGACCACTGGTTGTCACCCTCATGATGGTGTCTGCCAAGATGCTTCCTCTTCTACCAGGTTTGTTGTCTTCTCCCAATATTGGCATTGGCTGAGATGATCACCTTTCTTCTGGTCTCTGTTAGTGTCCCCATACCAGTCAAGCTAGCTCTCTTCTGCCGCAGTACTGACCCTCTCTCAGTTATCTGCTTTCCTCTCTCCAGGAAGAATAGAACGCTAATTTTGGATGCTTCACACTGGGGACAGAGGAAACTTTGTAAGGTTTGTCTTAGACCTTTCCAATGTAGATTGGCCATGCTGCTATGTTTGCCTTACTGCTACTCTTTCCCACCAGCATGAGAAAGCCTTGCCACCAAACCTGGCTCCCCTGCAATAAAATCACAGCTTGCCTCTACAATCCCTGCCTCCTCATAGGTCTTCTCCCTGCCTGCCCACTTGGTCTGGATGACTCCCTTGGAGTGCAAAACTCCATTCTCATCTGATCATTTATTCTACTGACTATGTCATTTATGGCATAAATTCTATGCCCTAAGTCTTTTAAGGCCTTGTTTTTTGAGACTCAAATACTTTTTGTATCTTATCTCTGCTAAGAGACTCAAGGTCCATTTGAAACCCAAAAGCTGAGTGTGCTTTATTTGTTCTCCCTACATTTCTGCTCTAGCCTCTTGACCCTGAAGACAGTGAAAAGAGCTTCTTACTGTTGGCTGATTGGATTGGAGATCACAGAAAATACCAGAGAGAGAAAAACACAGACAAACTCATTTGAGAAGATGACACCTTCATACCATGATGGTGTTAATAATTGCTTGCTTAATAAATACATAGTAAATGCTAACCAAAAACAACAAACAAAAAAAACACATTTAAATTAGTATATGAAAGGTCAGCAGTGCACTGAAGCAACTTTTACAGAAAATTCTAATTTTACTACTTATATTGAATGTAAGTTTCCACATATGTGTTCTCATTTAATCTCCTTTAATCTCTTTTTTAATCTGAAGTTTTTAGAGGAGAAAATTGAAGCCCAAAGAAGAGGTCATGCTAAAGGGGCAGATTAACAACAAGGCCCCAGATTTCCTGGCTCCCAGTCCAGAACTCTTTCGAGGACATCGTGAAAATGGAGAGGGGCAGAAGACAAGATGAGCTAGAGTCAAAAGTTGTTATGCTGGGGCTGTGTCCTTGGCTGGGCTGGCCTGCTGCATCAGACAAGCAGTTTTGATAGAGAGATGCTTTTGTATTTTGGCAGTAGCCACTTGCATTTGTCTGGGTTTTTTGTGACAGCCTTCGTGTAGCAAGGCCATTTCATGGACAGAGCTCAGCTTATACCTGAGCCATGTTTGTACTCCAATTCACATAAAAATGAAACCTTTTGGACCGGAAAGTATGAAGTTAAAGCTGAATGAGCTGGACAGCCCGACCCTCAGGAGACAGTCGTGGAGCTGCCAGCCTCCTCGTGCTGCCCCAGACAACACCAAGCAGCCACATTTGGTAGGTAAGTCTTCCAACGTGCAGGGTCCGGAAGAAAATGTGAGATCTAACTCAGTCCTAAACTCAGCTTCTCTAATTGTCTACTAAAATCAGCTGCTTCTGTGATCTTCAGATGGGCCAAGAATCTAGCTATTTTCTCATAGGCCCGGTCTAGTCTTGGAGGGTAGAGAGGGGAGATTGTCAATGCAGAAGAGTCCTTCTTGGTTAAACATGGGTCTGAGTCAGGGGGAGCAGGGAGAGGCTTAGAGTTGCTCTAGCTCCGTGCTGGTGCTCATGCAGCCCCAAGACCTTCTGCTCACCTCAGAATAGCCTTAACAGCCTTCGATTCCTTAAAAAGACCAGAATGTGCCTTCTATCAGGAACAGACCTTAGAATAAGCCAGATCCACTGAGCTGTTTAATCTAAACCTGCCAGCCCCAGGCAGAACTGACCCCAAATAGGTTCACATGAGACAGGTCAATCAGCTGAGAGCATGATTTAAGACAGCAGGATGGTGGCTTCTTAGCTAGAATCAGGTGCTTTGCCTGGAGGCTAGGTGATTTGATCAAAGAAGCTTTCAGCTGGAGTGGAGGAGGGAGAAGGATTGCTCAGAAAACTAGTGGAACCAGTTACTATGGAATTCCACTTGAGAGGGAAAATGAGGGGCCTGGTGATTCCCAGGGATGGGAACCAGAACCACGCCTTACAGCCTCAGTAGATGCTCTGCCAGTGCCCAGAGCAAGAGAAAAAAAATGGATCCGGACCATAACACAGGGTGACTACTACATTCTCATGGTCATTGGCGATTGTGAGAGTCTCGTGGCATACTGACAGAACTGGTGTCCAGTTCAATGGGGCATGACCAGAGCTTCCATCATGGACACTTCAAAATGCACCTGGCCATAGCTGTACTGTCATGGCCTCCTGATCTCCTCATATTCCTCATCTTTAGAGTAGCACCAATATATACTCAGTACTAAGTCAGAAATCACACTTCTTGTCCCCTGACTTCCAAAGCTGATCAGTCCATTGATGTCTCTTTAATCTCTCTTCTCTTCATCCCCATAGTCATTTCCTTATTTCAAGACTTCATCCTATTTTGCCTGAACACTGTCCCAGCCTCCTCCCGGCAGGACCTACTGTTCCCCCACCCCACCCAACCCTGTTCTTCACAAGATTGCCAGAGATGTTGCTGAAATGTAAGAGTGATCATGTTATTCCATGCTTAAACCCTTCAGGAGCTTCTTGTTGCCTTTGGAGTGAAATGCAAAGCCATGGCATGGCACTCAAGTTCTTCATGACTCCATCCCTGCCTGTCCCTCCAGCCTCACTTCTTACCTCTGCTGCAGACTCTGTCCTCCGCTCATTCTGTATGGCAAGCCTTGTCCTCTCCTGCCTCTGTGCTTGCTTTCACCCCTACCTGGCATGTCTTACCACTCCCACCCCACTCACTCTCCAACGTCTAAAATGCCTGTGGTCCTCCAGGACTTTGTTCACACACCCCTACCCCCAATTTGGGTTGGGAAGCCCCGCTCTGGCTCCTGAGTCTCCTGGTTTATCTCTGTGGGCACATGCATATTATACACAAGACTTGGCATTTGGCAGCCTTCATGGATGTTAGAATGCTAGCACAGATGCCAGCTCTTCCCCAGTCATGTGCTTTTAGTGCCAGTCTCCCCAGTACGAACTAACTTTTACTTCTTGAGAGAGAGAAAGGGAGAGAGAGAGAAAAACATCAATGTGTCTCTCACACGCCCCAGCCTGTGATCTAACCCGAAACCTGGTGCCGTGACTGGGAATTGAACCCAGGACCTTCCAGTGCCTGGGACAACACTCATCCAACTAAGCCACACCAGCCAGGGTCAAACTAACCTTTACTTAATGACCATTTTTGACGGAGACAAATCCTTTCTTGTTCCCAGGTGTTACTGCCAGTGATAAGCTCACTTGTGACAGGTACTGGGCTTTTGGCCAGCCTCCTTGGTAGCTGAGTGGCCGGCAGGGTTTCCGGGATAGCGTGAATAAGGCAGACTTTTCCCAGAGGCATTGGTAGTCTTGGACTTTTGCCAACCACCCTGTCCCCAGGAGAATAACCTGTCCTAGGAAACTCCCTGCTTGGCCTACCAGGTTTCTCCTTCCAAATCATCGATCGTCTGATAAGTTTTATAAGGCACTCCCAGGAGTGAGTAGGGGGACAGAGAGAAGCTGGACAGGATCTTCCTGTATTTCCTTCCTGGGAAGTGGAGTGAAAAGTCCTCCCTTTTATGGAAACATGAAGAGTGGGAAGTAAGTGTGTAAGGGCCTAGGTATTTTCCTCTCTTAAAATCTATATCTCTGAAGTTCATCACAATGCCCAGCACATAGTAGTTGTTTAATAAATGTTTGCTGAATAGCGTAATGCATAAATATGCAGTTATGTTATACAGTAAAGTGGTAAGACTGTGAGGTTCTAAAATTAGATAGGCTGGGTTTAAAGTCAGGCTCCACAACTTACTGTGTGTCCTGGAACAAATTACTTAGCCTCCTGTAGCTTGATTCTTTATCTGAAAGCAGTGCCTATATGTTAGGCTTATGAGAATTAAATGATTATAAAGTCAGTGTTTATTAACACACAGATCATTTTCAAAATGTAAAAGAATCTACAGAAATGAATAATTTTTTGGTCAATGCCTGTTTTCAAACTGATGACCGTTCTGGTCCAGGCACTGCTGATAATGTGAAGCAATGCAATCAAAAACATCAAAAATCTTTTTGCTCAGTATTTGTGTGCCTTCAATTCATCGACTGTTGCTGGTATTGCATCATAAACTTTACATTTTATGTATCCCCATAAAAAAAGTCCAGTGGCACGTTAGGATAGATTTTCTTTGTTCAAACCTTAGTCCGGCTTCAACCAT